>NC_134355.1:120195910-120795910 GCF_048569485.1 Anomaloglossus baeobatrachus | reverse complement strand
CTCCTCTTATGCTCCACTTTTTCTCCACTTTTTCTCCACTTTTTCTCCTCTTATGCTCCACTTTTTCTCCACTTTTTCTCCTCTTAATCTCCACTTTTTCTCCTCTTATGCTCCACTTTTTCTCCACTTTTTCTCCACTTTTTCTCCTCTTATGCTCCACTTTTTCTCCACTTTTTCTCCACTTTTTCTCCACTTTTTCTCCTCTTAATCTCCACTTTTTCTCCTCTTATGCTCCACTTTTTCTCCACTTTTTCTCCACTTTTTTCTCCACTTTTTCTCCTCTTATGCTCCACTTTTTCTCCACTTTTTCTCCTCTTATGCTCCACTTTTTCTCCACTTTTTCTCCTCTTAATCTCCACTTTTTCTCCTCTTATGCTCCACTTTTTCTCCACTTTTTCTCCACTTTTTCTCCACTTTTTCTCCTCTTATGCTCCACTTTTTCTCCACTTTTTCTCCACTTTTTTCTCCACTTTTTCTCCTCTTATGCTCCACTTTTTCTCCACTTTTTCTCCTCTTATGCTCCACTTTTTCTCCACTTTTTCTCCACTTTTTCTCCACTTTTTCTCCACTTTTTCTCCTCTTATGCTCCACTTTTTCTCCACTTTTTCTCCACTTTTTCTCCACTTTTTCTCCTCTTAATCTCCACTTTTTCTCCTCTTATGCTCCACTTTTTCTCCACTTTTTCTCCACTTTTTCTCCACTTTTTCTCCACTTTTTCTCCTCTTATGCTCCACTTTTTCTCCACTTTTTTTCCACTTTTTCTCCTCTTTTTCTCCTCTTATGCTCCACTTTTTCTCCACTTTTTCTCCACTTTTTCTCCACTTTTTCTCCTCTTATGCTCCACTTTTTCTCCACTTTTTCTCCACTTTTTCTCCACTTTTTTCTCCACTTTTTCTCCTCTTATGCTCCACTTTTTCTCCACTTTTTCTCCACTTTTTCTCCTCTTATGCTCCACTTTTTCTCCACTTTTTCTCCTCTTATGCTCCACTTTTTCTCCACTTTTTCTCCTCTTAATCTCCACTTTTTCTCCTCTTATGCTCCACTTTTTCTCCACTTTTTCTCCACTTTTTTCTCCACTTTTTCTCCTCTTATGCTCCACTTTTTCTCCACTTTTTCTCCACTTTTTCTCCACTTTTTCTCCTCTCATGCTCCACTTTTTCTCCACTTTTTCTCCACTTTTTCTCCACTTTTTTCTCCACTTTTTCTCCTCTTATGCTCCACTTTTTCTCCACTTTTTCTCCACTTTTTCTCCTCTTATGCTCCACTTTTTCTCCACTTTTTCTCCTCTTATGCTCCACTTTTTCTCCACTTTTTCTCCTCTTATGCTCCACTTTTTCTCCACTTTTTCTCCACTTTTTCTCCTCTTATGCTCCACTTTTTCTCCACTTTTTCTCCTCTTATGCTCCACTTTTTCTCCACTTTTTCTCCTCTTAATCTCCACTTTTTCTCCTCTTATGCTCCACTTTTTCTCCACTTTTTCTCCACTTTTTCTTCACTTTTTCTCCTCTTATGCTCCACTATTTCTCCACTTTTTCTCCACTTTTTCTCCACTTTTTCTCCTCTTAATCTCCACTTTTTCTCCTCTTATGCTCCACTTTTTCTCCACTTTTTCTCCACTTTTTTCTCCACTTTTTCTCCTCTTATGCTCCACTTTTTCTCCACTTTTTCTCCACTTTTTCTCCACTTTTTTCTCCACTTTTTCTCCTCTTATGCTCCACTTTTTCTCCACTTTTTCTCCACTTTTTCTCCTCTTATGCTCCACTTTTTCTCCACTTTTTCTCCTCTTATGCTCCACTTTTTCTCCACTTTTTCTCCTCTTAATCTCCACTTTTTCTCCTCTTATGCTCCACTTTTTCTCCACTTTTTCTCCACTTTTTTCTCCACTTTTTCTCCTCTTATGCTCCACTTTTTCTCCACTTTTTCTCCACTTTTTCTCCACTTTTTCTCCTCTCATGCTCCACTTTTTCTCCACTTTTTCTCCACTTTTTCTCCACTTTTTCTCCACTTTTTTCTCCACTTTTTCTCCTCTTATGCTCCACTTTTTCTCCACTTTTTCTCCACTTTTTCTCCTCTTATGCTCCACTTTTTCTCCACTTTTTCTCCTCTTATGCTCCACTTTTTCTCCACTTTTTCTCCTCTTATGCTCCACTTTTTCTCCACTTTTTCTCCACTTTTTCTCCTCTTATGCTCCACTTTTTCTCCACTTTTTCTCCACTTTTTCTCCTCTTATGCTCCACTTTTTCTCCACTTTTTCTCCTCTTAATCTCCACTTTTTCTCCTCTTATGCTCCACTTTTTCTCCACTTTTTCTCCACTTTTTCTTCACTTTTTCTCCTCTTATGCTCCACTATTTCTCCACTTTTTCTCCACTTTTTCTCCACTTTTTCTCCTCTTAATCTCCACTTTTTCTCCTCTTATGCTCCACTTTTTCTCCACTTTTTCTCCACTTTTTCTCCTCTTATGCTCCACTTTTTCTCCACTTTTTCTCCACTTTTTCTCCTCTTATGCTCCACTTTTTCTCCACTTTTTCTCCTCTTAATCTCCACTTTTTCTCCTCTTATGCTCCACTTTTTCTCCACTTTTTCTCCACTTTTTCTTCACTTTTTCTCCTCTTATGCTCCACTATTTCTCCACTTTTTCTCCACTTTTTCTCCACTTTTTCTCCTCTTAATCTCCACTTTTTCTCCTCTTATGCTCCACTTTTTCTCCACTTTTTCTCCACTTTTTTCTCCACTTTTTCTCCTCTTATGCTCCACTTTTTCTCCACTTTTTCTCCACTTTTTCTCCTCTTATGCTCCACTTTTTCTCCACTTTTTCTCCTCTTAATCTCCACTTTTTCTCCTCTTATGCTCCACTTTTTCTCCACTTTTTCTCCACTTTTTCTCCACTTTTTCTCCACTTTTTCTCCTCTTATGCTCCACTTTTTCTCCACTTTTTCTCCACTTTTTTCTCCACTTTTTCTCCTCTTATGCTCCACTTTTTCTCCACTTTTTCTCCACTTTTTCTCCTCTTATGCTCCACTTTTTCTCCACTTTTTCTCCTCTTATGCTCCACTTTTTCTCCACTTTTTCTCCACTTTTTCTCCACTTTTTCTCCACTTTTTCTCCTCTTATGCTCCACTTTTTCTCCACTTTTTCTCCACTTTTTCTCCACTTTTTCTCCTCTTAATCTCCACTTTTTCTCCTCTTATGCTCCACTTTTTCTCCACTTTTTCTCCACTTTTTCTCCACTTTTTCTCCACTTTTTCTCCTCTTATGCTCCACTTTTTCTCCACTTTTTCTCCTCTTATGCTCCACTTTTTCTCCACTTTTTCTCCACTTTTTTCTCCACTTTTTCTCCTCTTATGCTCCACTTTTTCTCCACTTTTTCTCCACTTTTTCTCCTCTTATGCTCCACTTTTTCTCCACTTTTTCTCCTCTTAATCTCCACTTTTTCTCCTCTTATGCTCCACTTTTTCTCCACTTTTTCTCCACTTTTTCTCCTCTTATGCTCCACTTTTTCTCCACTTTTTCTCCACTTTTTCTCCACTTTTTCTCCTCTTAATCTCCACTTTTTCTCCTCTTATGCTCCACTTTTTCTCCACTTTTTCTCCACTTTTTCTCCACTTTTTCTCCTCTTATGCTCCACTTTTTCTCCACTTTTTCTCCACTTTTTGTCCTCTTATGCTCCACTTTTTCTCCACTTTTTCTCCTCTTAATCTCCACTTTTTCTCCTCTTATGCTCCACTTTTTCTCCACTTTTTCTCCACTTTTTCTCCTCTTATGCTCCACTTTTTCTCCACTTTTTCTCCACTTTTTCTCCACTTTTTCTCCTCTTAATCTCCACTTTTTCTCCTCTTATGCTCCACTTTTTCTCCACTTTTTCTCCACTTTTTCTCCACTTTTTCTCCACTTTTTCTCCTCTTATGCTCCACTTTTTCTCCACTTTTTCTCCTCTTATGCTCCACTTTTTCTCCACATTTTCTCCTCTTAATCTCCACTTTTTCTCCTCTTATGCTCCACTTTTTCTCCACTTTTTCTCCACTTTTTCTCCTCTTATGCTCCACTTTTTCTCCACTTTTTCTCCACATTTTTCTCCACTTTTTCTCCTCTTATGCTCCACTTTTTCTCCACTTTTTCTCCTCTTATGCTCCACTTTTTCTCCACTTTTTCTCCTCTTATGTTCCACTTTTTCTCCACTTTTTCTCCACTTTTTCTCCACTTTTTCTCCTCTTATGCTCCACTTTTTCTCCACTTTTTCTCCACTTTTTTCTCCACTTTTTCTCCTCTTATGCTCCACTTTTTCTCCACTTTTTCTCCACTTTTTCTCCACTTTTTCTCCTCTTATGCTCCACTTTTTCTCCACTTTTTCTCCTCTTATGCTCCACTTTTTCTCCACTTTTTCTCCACTTTTTTCTCCACTTTTTCTCCTCTTATGCTCCACTTTTTCTCCACTTTTTTCTCTACTTTTTTCTCCACTTTTTTCTCCACTTTTTCTCCACTTTTTCTCCTCTTATGCTCCACTTTTTCTCCACTTTTTCTCCTCTTGTGCTCCACTTTTTCTCCACTTTTTCTCCTCTTAATCTCCACTTTTTCTCCTCTTATGCTCCACTTTTTCTCCACTTTTTCTCCTCTTAATCTCCACTTTTTCTCCTCTTATGCTCCACTTTTTCTCCACTTTTTCTCCACTTTTTCTCCACTTTTTCTCCTCTTATGCTCCACTTTTTCTCCACTTTTTCTCCACTTTTTCTCCACTTTTTTCTCCACTTTTTCTCCTCTTATGCTCCACTTTTTCTCCACTTTTTCTCCACTTTTTCTCCTCTTATGCTCCACTTTTTCTCCACTTTTTCTCCACTTTTTCTCCACTTTTTCTCCTCTTATGCTCCACTTTTTCTCCACTTTTTTTCCACTTTTTCTCCTCTTTTTCTCCTCTTATGCTCCACTTTTTCTCCACTTTTTCTCCACTTTTTCTCCACTTTTTCTCCTCTTATGCTCCACTTTTTCTCCACTTTTTCTCCACTTTTTCTCCACTTTTTTCTCCACTTTTTCTCCTCTTATGCTCCACTTTTTCTCCACTTTTTCTCCACTTTTTCTCCTCTTATGCTCCACTTTTTCTCCACTTTTTCTCCTCTTTTTCTCCACTTTTTCTCCACTTTTTCTCCTCTTAATCTCCACTTTTTCTCCTCTTATGCTCCACTTTTTCTCCACTTTTTCTCCACTTTTTTCTCCACTTTTTCTCCTCTTATGCTCCACTTTTTCTCCACTTTTTCTCCACTTTTTCTCCACTTTTTCTCCTCTCATGCTCCACTTTTTCTCCACTTTTTCTCCACTTTTTCTCCACTTTTTTCTCCACTTTTTCTCCTCTTATGCTCCACTTTTTCTCCACTTTTTCTCCACTTTTTCTCCTCTTATGCTCCACTTTTTCTCCACTTTTTCTCCTCTTATGCTCCACTTTTTCTCCACTTTTTCTCCTCTTATGCTCCACTTTTTCTCCACTTTTTCTCCACTTTTTCTCCTCTTATGCTCCACTTTTTCTCCACTTTTTCTCCACTTTTTCTCCTCTTATGCTCCACTTTTTCTCCACTTTTTCTCCTCTTAATCTCCACTTTTTCTCCTCTTATGCTCCACTTTTTCTCCACTTTTTCTCCACTTTTTCTTCACTTTTTCTCCTCTTATGCTCCACTATTTCTCCACTTTTTCTCCACTTTTTCTCCACTTTTTCTCCTCTTAATCTCCACTTTTTCTCCTCTTATGCTCCACTTTTTCTCCACTTTTTCTCCACTTTTTTCTCCACTTTTTCTCCTCTTATGCTCCACTTTTTCTCCACTTTTTCTCCACTTTTTCTCCACTTTTTTCTCCACTTTTTCTCCTCTTATGCTCCACTTTTTCTCCACTTTTTCTCCACTTTTTCTCCTCTTATGCTCCACTTTCTCTCCACTTTTTCTCCTCTTATGCTCCACTTTTTCTCCACTTTTTCTCCTCTTAATCTCCACTTTTTCTCCTCTTATGCTCCACTTTTTCTCCACTTTTTCTCCACTTTTTTCTCCACTTTTTCTCCTCTTATGCTCCACTTTTTCTCCACTTTTTCTCCACTTTTTCTCCACTTTTTCTCCTCTCATGCTCCACTTTTTCTCCACTTTTTCTCCACTTTTTCTCCACTTTTTTCTCCACTTTTTCTCCTCTTATGCTCCACTTTTTCTCCACTTTTTCTCCACTTTTTCTCCTCTTATGCTCCACTTTTTCTCCACTTTTTCTCCTCTTATGCTCCACTTTTTCTCCACTTTTTCTCCACTTTTTCTCCTCTTATGCTCCACTTTTTCTCCACTTTTTCTCCACTTTTTCTCCTCTTATGCTCCACTTTTTCTCCACTTTTTCTCCTCTTAATCTCCACTTTTTCTCCTCTTATGCTCCACTTTTTCTCCACTTTTTCTCCACTTTTTCTTCACTTTTTCTCCTCTTATGCTCCACTATTTCTCCACTTTTTCTCCACTTTTTCTCCACTTTTTCTCCTCTTAATCTCCACTTTTTCTCCTCTTATGCTCCACTTTTTCTCCACTTTTTCTCCACTTTTTTCTCCACTTTTTCTCCTCTTATGCTCCACTTTTTCTCCACTTTTTCTCCACTTTTTCTCCTCTTATGCTCCACTTTTTCTCCACTTTTTCTCCTCTTAATCTCCACTTTTTCTCCTCTTATGCTCCACTTTTTCTCCACTTTTTCTCCACTTTTTCTCCACTTTTTCTCCACTTTTTCTCCTCTTATGCTCCACTTTTTCTCCACTTTTTCTCCACTTTTTTCTCCACTTTTTCTCCTCTTATGCTCCACTTTTTCTCCACTTTTTCTCCACTTTTTCTCCTCTTATGCTCCACTTTTTCTCCACTTTTTCTCCTCTTATGCTCCACTTTTTCTCCACTTTTTCTCCACTTTTTCTCCACTTTTTCTCCACTTTTTCTCCTCTTATGCTCCACTTTTTCTCCACTTTTTCTCCACTTTTTCTCCACTTTTTCTCCTCTTAATCTCCACTTTTTCTCCTCTTATGCTCCACTTTTTCTCCACTTTTTCTCCACTTTTTCTCCACTTTTTCTCCTCTTATGCTCCACTTTTTCTCCACTTTTTCTCCTCTTATGCTCCACTTTTTCTCCACTTTTTCTCCACTTTTTTCTCCACTTTTTCTCCTCTTATGCTCCACTTTTTCTCCACTTTTTCTCCACTTTTTCTCCTCTTATGCTCCACTTTTTCTCCACTTTTTCTCCTCTTAATCTCCACTTTTTCTCCTCTTATGCTCCACTTTTTCTCCACTTTTTCTCCACTTTTTCTCCTCTTATGCTCCACTTTTTCTCCACTTTTTCTCCACTTTTTCTCCACTTTTTCTCCTCTTAATCTCCACTTTTTCTCCTCTTATGCTCCACTTTTTCTCCACTTTTTCTCCACTTTTTCTCCACTTTTTCTCCTCTTATGCTCCACTTTTTCTCCACTTTTTCTCCACTTTTTGTCCTCTTATGCTCCACTTTTTCTCCACTTTTTCTCCTCTTAATCTCCACTTTTTCTCCTCTTATGCTCCACTTTTTCTCCACTTTTTCTCCACTTTTTCTCCTCTTATGCTCCACTTTTTCTCCACTTTTTCTCCACTTTTTCTCCACTTTTTCTCCTCTTAATCTCCACTTTTTCTCCTCTTATGCTCCACTTTTTCTCCACTTTTTCTCCACTTTTTCTCCACTTTTTCTCCACTTTTTCTCCTCTTATGCTCCACTTTTTCTCCACTTTTTCTCCACTTTTTCTCCTCTTATGCTCCACTTTTTCTCCACTTTTTCTCCTCTTAATCTCCACTTTTTCTCCTCTTATGCTCCACTTTTTCTCCACTTTTTCTCCACTTTTTCTCCACTTTTTCTCCTCTTATGCTCCACTTTTTCTCCACTTTTTCTCCACATTTTTCTCCACTTTTTCTCCTCTTATGCTCCACTTTTTCTCCACTTTTTCTCCTCTTATGCTCCACTTTTTCTCCACTTTTTCTCCTCTTATGTTCCACTTTTTCTCCACTTTTTCTCCACTTTTTCTCCACTTTTTCTCCTCTTATGCTCCACTTTTTCTCCACTTTTTCTCCACTTTTTTCTCCACTTTTTCTCCTCTTATGCTCCACTTTTTCTCCACTTTTTCTCCACTTTTTCTCCACTTTTTCTCCTCTTATGCTCCACTTTTTCTCCACTTTTTCTCCTCTTATGCTCCACTTTTTCTCCACTTTTTCTCCACTTTTTTCTCCACTTTTTCTCCTCTTATGCTCCACTTTTTCTCCACTTTTTTCTCTACTTTTTTCTCCACTTTTTTCTCCACTTTTTCTCCACTTTTTCTCCTCTTATGCTCCACTTTTTCTCCACTTTTTCTCCTCTTATGCTCCACTTTTTCTCCACTTTTTCTCCTCTTAATCTCCACTTTTTCTCCTCTTATGCTCCACTTTTTCTCCACTTTTTCTCCTCTTAATCTCCACTTTTTCTCCTCTTATGCTCCACTTTTTCTCCACTTTTTCTCCACTTTTTCTCCACTTTTTCTCCTCTTATGCTCCACTTTTTCTCCACTTTTTCTCCACTTTTTCTCCACTTTTTTCTCCACTTTTTCTCCTCTTATGCTCCACTTTTTCTCCACTTTTTCTCCACTTTTTCTCCTCTTATGCTCCACTTTTTCTCCACTTTTTCTCCTCTTATGCTCCACTTTTTCTCCACTTTTTCTCCTCTTATGCTCCACTTTTTCTCCACTTTTTCTCCACTTTTTCTCCTCTTATGCTCCACTTTTTCTCCACTTTTTCTCCACTTTTTCTCCTTTTATGCTCCACTTTTTCTCCACTTTTTCTCCTCTTAATCTCCACTTTTTCTCCTCTTATGCTCCACTTTTTCTCCACTTTTTCTCCACTTTTTCTCCACTTTTTCTCCTCTTATGCTCCACTTTTTCTCCACTTTTTCTCCACTTTTTCTCCACTTTTTCTCCTCTTAATCTCCACTTTTTCTCCTCTTATGCTCCACTTTTTCTCCACTTTTTCTCCACTTTTTTCTCCACTTTTTCTCCTCTTATGCTCCACTTTTTCTCCACTTTTTCTCCACTTTTTCTCCTCTTATGCTCCACTTTTTCTCCACTTTTTCTCCACTTTTTTCTCCACTTTTTCTCCTCTTATGCTCCACTTTTTCTCCACTTTTTCTCCACTTTTTCTCCTCTTATGCTCCACTTTTTCTCCACTTTTTCTCCTCTTATGTTCCACTTTTTCTCCACTTTTTCTCCACTTTTTCTCCTCTTATGCTCCACTTTTTCTCCACTTTTTCTCCACTTTTTTCTCCACTTTTTCTCCTCTTATGCTCCACTTTTTCTCCACTTTTTCTCCACTTTTTCTCCACTTTTTCTCCTCTTATGCTCCACTTTTTCTCCACTTTTTCTCCTCTTATGCTCCACTTTTTCTCCACTTTTTCTCCACTTTTTTCTCCACTTTTTCTCCTCTTATGCTCCACTTTTTCTCCACTTTTTCTCCACTTTTTTCTCCACTTTTTCTCCTCTTATGCTCCACTTTTTCTCCACTTTTTTCTACACTTTTTTCTCCACTTTTTTCTCCACTTTTTCTCCACTTTTTCTCCTCTTATGCTCCACTTTTTCTCCACTTTTTCTCCTCTTATGCTCCACTTTTTCTCCACTTTTTCTCCTCTTAATCTCCACTTTTTCTCCTCTTATGCTCCACTTTTTCTCCACTTTTTCTCCACTTTTTTCTCCACTTTTTCTCCTCTTATGCTCCACTTTTTCTCCACTTTTTCTCCACTTTTTCTCCACTTTTTCTCCTCTTATGCTCCACTTTTTCTCCACTTTTTCTCCACTTTTTTCTCCACTTTTTCTCCTCTTATGCTCTACTTTTTCTCCACTTTTTCTCCTCTTATGCTCCACTTTTTCTCCACTTTTTCTCCTCTTATGCTCCACTTTTTCTCCACTTTTTCTCCTCTTATGCTCCACTTTTTCTCCACTTTTTCTGCACTTTTTCTCCTCTTAATCTCCACTTTTTCTCCTCTTATGCTCCACTTTTTCTCCACTTTTTCTCCACTTTTTCTCCACTTTTTCTCCTCTTATGCTCCACTTTTTCTCCACTTTTTCTCCACTTTTTCTCCACTTTTTCTCCTCTTAATCTCCACTTTTTCTCCTCTTATGCTCCACTTTTTCTCCACTTTTTCTCCACTTTTTTCTCCACTTTTTCTCCTCTTATGCTCCACTTTTTCTCCACTTTTTCTCCTCTTATGCTCCACTTTTTCTCCACTTTTTCTCCTCTTAATCTCCACTTTTTCTCCTCTTATGCTCCACTTTTTCTCCACTTTTTCTCCACTTTTTCTCCACTTTTTCTCCTCTTATGCTCCACTTTTTCTCCACTTTTTCTCCACTTTTTTCTCCACTTTTTCTCCTCTTATGCTCCACTTTTTCTCCACTTTTTCTCCACTTTTTCTCCTCTTATGCTCCACTTTTTCTCCACTTTTTCTCCTCTTATGCTCCACTTTTTCTCCACTTTTTCTCCACTTTTTCTCCACTTTTTCTCCTCTTATGCTCCACTTTTTCTCCACTTTTTCTCCACTTTTTCTCCACTTTTTCTCCTCTTATGCTCCACTTTTTCTCCACTTTTTCTCCTCTTAATCTCCACTTTTTCTCCTCTTAATCTCCACTTTTTCTCCTCTTATGCTCCACTTTTTCTCCACTTTTTCTCCACTTTTTCTCCACTTTTTCTCCTCTTATGCTCCACTTTTTCTCCACTTTTTCTCCACTTTTTTCTCCACTTTTTCTCCTCTTATGCTCCACTTTTTCTCCACTTTTTCTCCTCTTATGCTCCACTTTTTCTCCACTTTTTCTCCTCTTATGCTCCACTTTTTCTCCACTTTTTCTCCTCTTATGCTCCACTTTTTCTCCACTTTTTCTGCACTTTTTCTCCTCTTAATCTCCACTTTTTCTCCTCTTATGCTCCACTTTTTCTCCACTTTTTCTCCACTTTTTCTCCACTTTTTCTCCTCTTATGCTCCACTTTTTCTCCACTTTTTCTCCACTTTTTCTCCACTTTTTCTCCTCTTAATCTCCACTTTTTCTCCTCTTATGCTCCACTTTTTCTCCACTTTTTCTCCACTTTTTTCTCCACTTTTTCTCCTCTTATGCTCCACTTTTTCTCCACTTTTTCTCCTCTTATGCTCCACTTTTTCTCCACTTTTTCTCCTCTTAATCTCCACTTTTTCTCCTCTTATGCTCCACTTTTTCTCCACTTTTTCTCCACTTTTTCTCCACTTTTTCTCCTCTTATGCTCCACTTTTTCTCCACTTTTTCTCCACTTTTTTCTCCACTTTTTCTCCTCTTATGCTCCACTTTTTCTCCACTTTTTCTCCACTTTTTCTCCTCTTATGCTCCACTTTTTCTCCACTTTTTCTCCTCTTATGCTCCACTTTTTCTCCACTTTTTCTCCACTTTTTCTCCACTTTTTCTCCTCTTATGCTCCACTTTTTCTCCACTTTTTCTCCACTTTTTCTCCACTTTTTCTCCTCTTATGCTCCACTTTTTCTCCACTTTTTCTCCTCTTAATCTCCACTTTTTCTCCTCTTATGCTCCACTTTTTCTCCACTTTTTCTCAACTTTTTCTCCTCTTATGCTCCACTTTTTCTCCACTTTTTCTCCACTTTTTTCTCCACTTTTTCTCCTCTTATGCTCCACTTTTTCTCCACTTTTTCTCCACTTTTTCTCCTCTTATGCTCCACTTTTTCTCCACTTTTTCTCCTCTTATGCTCCACTTTTTCTCCACTTTTTCTCCACTTTTTCTCCTCTTAATCTCCACTTTTTCTCCTCTTATGCTCCACTTTTTCTCCACTTTTTCTCCACTTTTTTCTCCACTTTTTCTCCTCTTATGCTCCACTTTTTCTCCACTTTTTCTCCACTTTTTCTCCACTTTTTCTCCTCTTATGCTCCACTTTTTCTCCACTTTTTCTCCACTTTTTTCTCCACTTTTTCTCCTCTTATGCTCCACTTTTTCTCCACTTTTTCTCCTCTTATGCTCCACTTTTTCTCCACTTTTTCTCCTCTTATGCTCCACTTTTTCTCCACTTTTTCTCCTCTTATGCTCCACTTTTTCTCCACTTTTTCTGCACTTTTTCTCCTCTTAATCTCCACTTTTTCTCCTCTTATGCTCCACTTTTTCTCCACTTTTTCTCCACTTTTTCTCCACTTTTTCTCCTCTTATGCTCCACTTTTTCTCCACTTTTTCTCCACTTTTTCTCCACTTTTTCTCCTCTTAATCTCCACTTTTTCTCCTCTTATGCTCCACTTTTTCTCCACTTTTTCTCCACTTTTTTCTCCACTTTTTCTCCTCTTATGCTCCACTTTTTCTCCACTTTTTCTCCTCTTATGCTCCACTTTTTCTCCACTTTTTCTCCTCTTAATCTCCACTTTTTCTCCTCTTATGCTCCACTTTTTCTCCACTTTTTCTCCACTTTTTCTCCACTTTTTCTCCTCTTATGCTCCACTTTTTCTCCACTTTTTCTCCACTTTTTTCTCCATTTTTTCTCCTCTTATGCTCCACTTTTTCTCCACTTTTTCTCCACTTTTTCTCCTCTTATGCTCCACTTTTTCTCCACTTTTTCTCCTCTTATGCTCCACTTTTTCTCCACTTTTTCTCCACTTTTTCTCCACTTTTTCTCCTCTTATGCTCCACTTTTTCTCCACTTTTTCTCCACTTTTTCTCCACTTTTTCTCCTCTTATGCTCCACTTTTTCTCCACTTTTTCTCCTCTTAATCTCCACTTTTTCTCCTCTTATGCTCCACTTTTTCTCCACTTTTTCTCAACTTTTTCTCCTCTTATGCTCCACTTTTTCTCCACTTTTTCTCCACTTTTTTCTCCACTTTTTCTCCTCTTATGCTCCACTTTTTCTCCACTTTTTCTCCACTTTTTCTCCTCTTATGCTCCACTTTTTCTCCACTTTTTCTCCTCTTATGCTCCACTTTTTCTCCACTTTTTTTCCACTTTTTCTCCACTTTTTTCTCCACTTTTTCTCCTCTTATGCTCCACTTTTTCTCCACTTTTTTTCTCCACTTTTTCTCCTCTTATGCTCCACTTTTTCTCCACTTTTTCTCCACTTTTTCTCCACTTTTTCTCCACTTTTTCACCTCTTATGCTCCACTTTTTCTCCACTTTTTTCTCCACTTTTTCTCCTCTTATGCTCCACTTTTTCTCCACTTTTTCTCCACTTTTTCTCCTCTTATGCTCCACTTTTTCTCCTCTTATGCTCCACTTTTTCTCCACTTTTTCTCCACTTTTTCTCCACTTTTTCTCCTCTTATGCTCCACTTTTTCTCCACTTTTTCTCCACTTTTTTCTCCACTTTTTCTTTTCTTATGCTCCACTTTTTCTCCACTTTTTCTCCACTTTTTCTCCGTTCTTTTTCTATGGTCAGTCTACCCATTAGCTCTGCCATGCATACTGTAGCTCTACACCTACTGCACATGTTACTTTATGATTGACATCTCTTTCGTACCAGAGCTGTCTAAGCCTACTCTGACCCCATATTTGTCATTACTATATTGTCCTTGTACTGTATTATGACATTTGTATCATGTGTTTCATTTCTTGCTGTGTTGCAATTTTTTTGCTGCATCCCAATTGTACCTCTACATTGTTCGAGTTTATGTTATTGTTCTCTCACTCTTATGTGATACTGATTATTGTCATTTTTCATGATTACATGCAGATACGTCCAATCTGACGAAGGCTCAGGCCGAAACGTCATTTGTAACTTGTTTTGGACAAAAACATATATGCTTATGAAAAAAAAATGTTCTTAATACGGACCAATAAAGAGTGATTTTGCATTACTATCCATTGGGACTTACTGACTTAGTCTGGGAGATTTAGAGTGCCGAGGTTACTCACTAATTTTATCTATTATTACCTCTGAGCACCTATATACCAGTGAGCAGAGCTTCCTCTACAGTAGTTCTCCTGATTAGGCATGCCCTTACCTCATGAGCAGGGCATTGCAGCTTTGGTAGCAACCATTACGACATGGACTCTGCTGCTGTGGACCCGGGGAGAGTGAGTGCAGATTCATTGCACCCACACTCCTCACATGAAGGGTCCGCACTCCTAGAAAATGGGGGATACGTTCCCTGAGTGTCTCCCCCCCATATTCTAGACGGTCCAGAGTCGTCGTGGGACCCCTTTATTTTTTTTCTTACAATAAATTGGTGAAAGAGGAAATGTTTTGGGGACTGTTTTTTCAAATAAATTTCTTTTGTCGATTTTTTGTTTTTGTTAGTACTGACAGTTTATGATGTTGGGTATCTAATAGACGCCATGACATCACAAACTGCTGGGATTGATCTCAGGTGACTTTACAGCTAGTATCAACCCGATTTATTACCCCGTTTGCCACTGCACCAGGGCACGGGATGAGCTGGGGTGAAGCGCCAGGATTGGCGCATCTAGTGGATGCGCCACGTCTGGGGTGCCTGCGGCCTGCTATTTTTAGGCTGTGAAGGCCCAATAACTATGGACCTTCCCACCCTGAGAATACCAGACCACAGCTGTCCGCTTTACCTTGGCTGGTGATCCAATTTGGGGGGGACCCTACTTTTATTGTGTAATTATTAATATTTATAAAATAATTATAAAAAAGAGCCTGAGGGGACCTCCACATTGGATCCCCAACCACGGTAAAGCTGCCAGCTGTGGTTTTCAGGCTACAGCCGTCTGCTTTACCCTAGCTGGCTATCAAAAATGGGGGGACCCAACGTAATTTTTTTTTTTTAACTATTTTTTAAATAGAAAAAATTAATGGGCTTCCCTGTATTTTGATTGACAACCAAGGTAACGGCAGGCAGATGGGGGTGGCAACCCATAGCTGTCTGCTTTATCTGCGCTGAGAATCAAAAATACCGCGGAGCGCTACGTCATTTTTTTAAAGATTTATTTTTACAGCACTGTGATGTCCAGCAATCAAAATACAGGGAAGCCCATTTTATTTTTAGTTATTTAAATAAATAATTAAAAAAAATATATATGGGCTCCCGCTGCATTTTTTGTATTGCTAGCTAAGGGTAATCCAAGCAGCTACTGGCTGCTAACCCCCACTGCTTGGTGTTACCTTCACTGGCAATGGAAAATCCAGGGAAGCATTTTTTATTTTTTTTGCCAAAAAACTACAAAAAAAGGACGTGAGCTTCGCCATATTTTTGTATGCTAGCCAGGTATAGCAGGCAGGTGCTGGAAGAGTTGGATACAGCGCCAGAAGATGGCGCTTCTATGAAAATGCCATTTTCTGAGGTGGCTGCAGACTGCAATTCGCAGCAGTGGGGCCCAGAAAGCTCAGGCCAACCGGTGGTGCGGATTCCAATCCCCAGCTGCCTAGTTGTACCTGGCTGGACACAAAAATGGGGCAAAGCCTACGTCATTTGTTTTCTAATTATTTCATGAAATTCATGAAATAATAAAAAAAGGGCTTCCCTTTATTTTTGGTTCCCAGACGGGTACAAATAGGCAACTGGGGGTTGGGGGCAGCCGTACCTGCCTGCTGTACCTGGCTAGCATACAAAAATATGGCGAAGCCCACATAATTTTTTCAGGGGGCAAAAAAATTCTGCATACAGTCCTGGATGGAGTATGCTGAGCCTTGTAGTTCTGCAGCTGCTGTCTGTCTGTATGGAGAAGAGCAGACAGCAGCTGCAGAACTACAAGGCTCAGCATACTCCATCCAGGACTGTATGCAGAAGTTTTTTGCCCACCAAAAAAATGACGTGGGCTTCGCCATATTTTTGTATGATAGCCAGGTACAGCTGGCAGCCACGGGCTGCCTCCAACCCCCAGTTGCCTATTTGTACCCGGCTGGGAACCAAAAATATAGGGAAGCCCGTTTTTTTTAATTATTTCACTTATTTCATGAAATAATTAAAAAACAAATGACGTGGGCTTCGCCCTATTTTTGTGTCCAGCCGGGTACAACTAGGCAGCTGGGGATTGGAATCCGCAGCACAGGTTAGCCCGAGGTTTGTGGGCGCCTCTGCTGCGGATTTCAGTCCGCAGCCGTCCCAGAAAATGGCGCTCTCATAGAAGCGCCATCATCTGGCGCTGTATCCAACTCTTCCAACAGCCCTGGAGCCGGGTGGCTTGTTGGGTAATCATGAGTTAATACTGGCTTTGTTTTACTAGCCAGTATTAAGCCAGAGATTCTTAATGTCAGGCACGTTTGACCCGGCCATTAAGAATCTCCAATAAAGGGTTAAAAAAAAGACACCACACAGAGGAAAAATACTTTAATAGAAATAAATACACAGACACATTAGAGACTCCATCTTTATTACCCCCTGTCAGCCCTCCACGATCCATGGTCTTCTGTCTTCTTTCTTTCTAGTGTAGTAGTAGTGAGGATTGTAGTGAGGAAGGATGAGGTTCACCAGCTCATCACTTGGGGCTGGGGAACCTCCATCCTCACTACAATGCTCACTACAATCGTGCAGCAGCGTGCAGCCTTCACTCCGTGAGTGATCAGTGCTGGCTGCTAGCGGTAACAGCGGTAACGCTGACAGACGCGTTACCATAGCAACGGTGCTCTCGGAGCCGCGGTTAGCGGTGACGTCACCGCTAACTGCGTTGCTATGGCAACGGTGATCTCCGTTAATGACCGGCTGTGTCAGCCGGTCCCTAACGGAACGGGGAGTCGACCGTGTGCTAGAGCATGTCGCCGGTACACGGCGATACACATATGTGCACCGTGTACCGGAGAGATGCACTCGCAGGTCCTACATGACGTGTCATAGTCATGTGACCAGTCTGTAGCCAATGAGATAATAGCCACATGACTGGTCACATGGCTATTTTGACGTCACGATAGGTCCTGCATCTCTGCTGCCAGTGCAGGTCACCGGGAGGATTAAGCGATCATCGGACGGAATAGCGGCAGGAGACAGAGTGCAGAAGGGATCGCGAGGACCGGTAAGTGTTATGGCAATGTTTATTAACTGTTTGTGTACATTTATAATGCATTTTTATGTGTTTGTGATTGCCTCCCATTATAGCCTATACGTTCGAGTTCGGTTCGTCGAACGTTCGACGAACTGAACTCGAACGAGAACTCCGTTCGGCGAACCACCTCGAGCCGAACCGCGACCGGTTCGCTCATCTCTCCTCCTGAGGTCACATAGAGGGCAGCATGAGACCCAGAATGTTTCAAGAGTGGTGATGTCACTAATACAGTGACGTCACCGCTCATCAGACATGCCCTTTGAGTGACCCGGGGAGAGTGGTGGTGAGGGGTAATGTTACTGACATAATCACAAATCATCACAGATTTGGAGGACGTTATAGGTATGTCATGTACTACACCAGAGCTGCAGGAAGTTTTGTTTTTAATTGGTGAACAATGGATAGTCTCTTGCTTTTATTTCTTTACTGCTCTCTTTTTATGTCTTTCAGGTTCTCATTTGGGGACTTCGATGGATTAGGTGGACTACTTCACAGCTGCATGGTTTTTTGTATATAAATTGGTGAACTGATAGATGCCTCTCCAATACTAAAGCTAAGGCTTGATGCCAGCTGACACTACACAGTTAATGACAGCTGACACTACACTACACATCAACCCAACTACCATTACCACAATTGCCGCCTCATCAGGGCAATTGGGAAGAACAGAGGTGAAGCACCAGAAATAGACCATATAATGTGATCTGACATGTGTGATTGCAGCTGGGTGGTATTTCTAGGCTAGAAAGGGCCCAATAACCATGGCCCCTCTCAGCCTAATAATATCCGTCCTCAGCTATCTGCATAGCCTTGGCTGGTTCTCAAAAATAAGGGGGACCCCACATAATGTTTTAAAAATAATTTATTCCATAGGTTAAACAAGGCTAAAAGGCTAAAACACTCTTTTAATGCCTTTAGTGTCTTTCATATGGCACTAAAAGGTGTTTTTAGTCTGGTTTAACCTAACAAATAAATAAACATAATTTATACAAACACCTTGAGTTCCAACCTATTTTTGATATCCAACCAAGGTAAAGCAGGCAGCTGTGGGCTGGTATTATCATGCTGGGAAGGTCTATAGTTAATTGGCCCCTCCCAGACTAAAAATACTGGCCCGCAGCCACCCCAAAATTGGTGTATCCATTAGATGCACCAATTCTGGGGCATTGTCTGGCTTTTCCATATTACCCTGGTGCTGTGGCATCAGGATAATATTTTTTGGAGTTGATGTCCATGGTGCAATATTAACTGGCATGAAGCACAGGGATTTGTAATGGACAGGCATCTATCAGACACCCCCATTACTAACCCAGTAATCTGAAAAATAAAAACACTCAAAGAGGTAAAAATAGTTTATTTGAATAAAGACTCCCCCCATACTATCCCTTGTTCACCAATATTATTAAAAATGTTCCCACAGAGTTCCTCTGTCGTTATTGAAAATTCATAAATGCTGCTCCAGCAACTGTGAATATCAGTAAAGTACAGTGACAATTCTCATCAGCGCTGGATTTCGCTGAGTGGAGAATTGAGCTGGCGGCTCTGAGGTGAGCTGTCCCTACCCATCACTATTCATTGTCACCAGAGCTGTATGGAATGCAATAGAGGAGCTTTTATGGGAACATTTTTGATAAATTGGTGAACAATGGATAGTGTGGGGGAGTCTTTATTCAAATAAAGTATTTTTGCATTTGTGTGTTGTTTTTTTTTTTCATTTACTAGGTTAGTAATGAAGGTATCTGATAAACGCCTTTCATTACTAACTCCTGGGATTGATGCCAGCTGATATCATACAGCTGACATCAACCCCCAAAAATATCACCCCAATTGCCACCGCACCAGTGCAATCAGGAAGAGCAGGATAAAGCACCAGAATTTGAGCATCTAAAGTGATGGGCCACTTCTGGGGTGACTGCAAGCTGGTATTTTTAGGCTGGAAAGGGCCAAATAATCATGGACTTTCCCAGCCTGATAATATCAGCTCGCAGTTGTCTGCTTTACCTTATTGTCAAAACTAGGGTGGACCCTATGTCATTTTTTTAACTTATTAATTTAGCTCCCAACCTGTTTCTGGGGCTGTGGGAGAGGGACCCTTTCCTGTCAGATCAGCAGCCGTCAATGGATCTTGTCCTCTTTTGAGTACAGTACATTGCCGACGTTTTCCTGATCTGCCAGGGATCCGCAGAATTTCTCCATGCCGTCATGTTGGACATCAGCAAGAATGACCTCAATATTCATCTGACATATCAATACGATGAAAACTGTATTTAATTTCTTGATGTCACACTAAAAAAAGACAGAAATGGCTATATTCAGACTGATCTCTTTAGGAAACCTATTTTGGCTATCACCTTCTGGCACCCTTCCTCCTCACATCCTCGTCCTATGATACAGTCCATCCTTGTTGGCCAATTTCATCAGCCACGCTGAATATGTTCTTCAAATAAAGAATTTAAAATTCAAGCAAAAGATCTTATACATAGGTTCCGCGAGCGTGGATATAGTTCTTGTATGATCAAACGGGCATACCACCGTGCCAAATATACCTGATGTAATAGTAGGGGCATTGGTAATACGCTGCTATACGGACAGAGGTGCATCTTTTATGATGGTGTGAATGGCACCCTATGCAGGGTGTGTGCATTTTGAACACCAAACAACCATTTTTGTACATATGCTGCCCCTGCCTACGGTATATCAATTAGGGCCTGCTGCGCCCTATTGTGCATTTGTGTCTGAACAGGAGTTAGTATGGCTTCTTTTTTCTTCGATGATGTTTGTAATAGAATAAAGAAGATCAAAGAAAAGATTAATGCTGATATAATTTTCTTATTTTATTTTGTACATTTTCTACGTTTATTGTACTTTTATTAATATTGAACACACTGTTCTTAATCTGTCGAAAACTGCCACTGTCTGGCCTTCATTAATCATTTTTACCTATGTTGAGAATTAATAAAAGAAATGAAATACCTAAATACACTTCAAGTACAAGATTAATGTATTTAATCCAGATGAACAATAAAAAAGCCAGCTATGTCAATGTATTTTTTATTTTAGAGGAAACATACTTCCTAAATCTTTTTTATACTTGTTTAGCTTTCCCAGAATTCACTTTTTATTTACCTGCATAGAGTATAAAGCTGTTTACCCTCGGTAATAAACTAGAATAGAGTTCTTCTGAGACATTGCACCTGAGAAAAGTCGTAAAAATGGCAAACCGTAACTCATTGCTTAAAGCCTAGAAAACTGTCCTGCCTGACCCCAACCATAAAATGTATCTATTGTAACTATCAGACATTTTATCTACCGTGCCAACATGTCTTTACAAGCTAAAATGAGAACTCGCTGTCCTTTACAAATACTTATTTTTTATTATTAACAAAAGAAAAGTGTCAATGAAAGAAACAATTTTAAAAATTCAGCAGCTGAACATACAGTATATCACAAAAGTGAGTACACCCCTCACATTTGTGTAAACATTTTATTATATCTTTTTGTTAGACAACACTGAAGATATGACCCTGTGATACAATGTACAGTAGTCAGTGTACAGCTTGTATAACAGTGTAAATGTGGTGCCCTCTAAATAACCTAACACATAGCCATTAATGTCAAAGCCGCAGTCAGCAAAAGTGAGTACACCCCTAAGTAAAAGTGGTCAAATTATGCCCAATTAGCCTATTCCCTCCCTGGCGTCAGGTAACTCATAAGTGTTATAAGGTCTGAGGTGTGGATGGGGAGCAGGGGTGTTAAATTTGGTGTAATCGCTTATTCAAATTGTCTCTCCAGGGAGGAAGGAGATTAACTCTAGCACCACCTATTGGAAGTAGCAATCCTAAAAATTCAAAAGTGGCCTTTTAATGAGCCTTTTCATATGACTTAGGATTTATACCAGGTCAAAACCCCAATTTGCAAACCCGGTGTTTCAGGGTGAATCCCCCTTGTCAGTGCAAAGTATGGGATCTGATCTGGCTTATGAGAAGCTAGAGTGGGATCTAAGGGGAAAACATTTCTCCTTGTGGAGACCTGACAAACCAGTCTGGCTACAATACCCCTCTGGGAAATATTTTAGGATTTGCTACTTTTAGGATTGCTACTTCCAATAGGTGGCACTAGAGTTTGTCTCCTTCCTCCCTGGAGAGACAGTTTGAATATTTCCCAGAGGGGCATTGCAGCTATAAGACCTCTCACTGGCAGCTAGACTGGTTTGTCAGTCTCCGCAAGGTGAAAAGTTTTCCCTGTGTAATCGCTTAGACACTCTTAAACTGAGGACATAGAATATCATGCTTTACAAGAGTTACCGAAAAATATTTGCAAGACGCTGGTGAGCGGTCACATCTGATATCTGTGGTTAGTGGACCAGAGCTCTGTGGACATACTACTTCCCGTGACATCCTCAGCGCTGCTTCTGATTCACAGACAGCAGGCGCATCATTGTATTGTGACAACTCGGTGCCTTACTAATTGGAAAAAGTGCTTGGGAAGCCACAGAGAGTAGAAAGTTTGCAGTGTTTTAGTCCAGTGGCCACAGAATACCGATTTGGCCACTTGAGCAGGGTCCTACAAATGTTTTGGGTAAACTCTATTCTCTATTGATGAAAAACTGCAACTCTGAAAATATTTTCTACAGCAGAAATCATGTTCAAATGCACACTTATATATACAAAATATTCATTACAAATATACATACACATAAAAATGGCAGACAATTATATATAAACTGTATACATGTACAAAAGTGGGAGGTAGCAAGTCATCAGTATTAGCTAAAAAGAGTGAGGGTGGGGTGGAGGTTTTAAACCTTAATTTTTCCTCCCATGTATTTGTGCCTAGGCTACAGATACTGTAACATTGTTTAGAAAGATAACCCAAACAAGTTTGACAGTCATCTAGTATTATCCTAATACTGAAATTACAGGTGTATCTTTACAGAAAATGTCAGACTACAAAAAGCCATTGTTGTCCATTTTGATGAGAACATCCAAAAATTCAATTTGATGATGATCAAATTACACAATAGATCTATATTCAAATCGTTTGAATTGATATCTTGAAAAATAAAAGAATTTAGATCATCAGAGGTACCAGCCAAATCAAGGACACATCATCAATATAAAAGGTCCAAAAAATTACCCAATGCATTCATGGGTTTCATAGGTTAGACAAGAACAAATCCCTCTCCCTCAGCCCCAAGAATTGATTAGCATATGAAGGCATGTATGTGGCCTCCATAGCTATGCCCTGGAGCTGCAGCTAGAAAGAGCCATTAACAGTAGAATTCCCAGAGAGGGGTCATTTAACATTTCTACCTTTGGAACCCAGAGACGGGTTGAATGACCTGAAGGATTTTAGCTAACATATCCTATATTATTATCCTATAATCCCTGTCTTTTGTTCTTTAATTAAGGCCATTACTGTCGCACCACAGGAGGTTGTTGTTTTCCATTGAGTTTAGCCATTTAGTTTCTAGTTAGTTAGGTCAGTTTGGACTAAGGGTCATTTGACCCTTTTTCGGGACTTCAGGGGGAGCTTGAAATTTCTGGGACTTCTAGCGTTAAAAATCAAAAAGTTAGAGACAAGTGCAAAATGAAGAAGTTGAAGAATCAAATTATTCTCTTCAACTGTAAATTGTATCATGGATAAATATTATGATACTGCACGGAATAATGCATAATTTTCAAGATTTTTTTTCCTACAGTAATTAAGTTTTATTTTTATAACATCAAGAACTCATTGAGCCAACATTTATAATATTTTATAGGCTGCTTGAAAAGAAATATGTTTAGAAAATTAGAGTTTTACCGTCCGTTCTGTTGTGATATTTTGTTTCCCTTGTCCCTCTCCTCCAACTTAGACAGTAATTTCTGCAGTATGCTGAAAGCTAGCAATAAAACAAAATATCCTTGCAAAAGTAGATTTAAGTACCCTTCAGCATTAAAACAGGTGACTTGGAATACCAATAAAGTACTTCCAACTTGTACAATTTGCTTGACACTTGGAGATAAATAACACTGTAGTGATGCTTCAATTAAAACAGTAGCTGCTAAGCTGAAGGAGAGGAGAAAACAGTAATCATCTGTCTAGGTTTTTCCTTATTGTCTTCTTTTTTTGAATCATTAATCAAGCTGTCTGAAGTGTCCAAGGATAACCCACAGTCAATGGCTAATGTTACAAAATGTTTAAAAAGAAAATGCTATAAATATTTAACACACCTTTTTCTACTAAGATTTTGAGCTGAAATCTATGTAAAATCCACATCCCAGTTATGTGAACTGGATTTCTGAAACCGCTTTTATGTGCATTGGAAAAGTTCAATTCGGAATAAATAGTTTATGGGAAATAATAGCATTGGTCTTAATTGTGCATGTTGCATACAGAAAAAAGTCAATACCTAGCTTTCTTTAGTCTCATTGATACCTAGACTTCACACAGCCATGGATTTCTTGACCTAGTGGCATATCGCTAATGTAATTCAATAGCTCTGATGTCACTATTCACTCATATCACCTATGCGGTGTTTTACATTACATTTTTTACAATTTAGTCAAATAAATATTAATAATTCTTTATAATACATATCTAACTGAAAATAGTACTAGTCCTTTGATTGTGGTACCCAGCAGGCACACATAATATAACACAAGGAATGAAAAGAAAAAAAATTGAATTCTGCCTACCCCTTAGTTAGTCCACAGCTCCACTGATGCACGGTCTGAAAACAGAGATCACATCCGGACAATGGCAAGAAAAAAAGGGAAAAACAGCCAGCACCAAAATTCTCTGGTGCTGGCTGTTTTTCCCTTTTTTCTTGCCATACTATAACAGAGGGAATACTCTGCAACAGGGTTAGCACTAACCTATGATACTCGCCAAGTATACCAAATACAGAGATGCTTGGGCGAGCACTGCATACCGGCGAGATGCACTGACAGGACCTAGCATGACATCATAGCCAGGTGACCAGTCTGTATCTAGTAGCTTGTAGATAATTCAAAATTCACACGTAACTGGTCACATGCTATGATGTCACGGAAGGTCCTTTGGTTACCGGGCAGCACAGCGATGATCATACTCGGAAGAAGAGGCGGGAGACAGAAGCTGCAGGACGCGTCACGGGACCTGTAAGTATAATGACAATGTTTATTATTAACTATATTCTTTATTTTACAGCCCCCCCTGTCCCATTACATAACTTTAAAGTCCAAGTTCGGGGTTCGGACGCAAGTTCGCGTTATATCAGAACCCGAACACGAACTTTACAAAACGATCGGGTGAGTCTCCCGAACACCGAACGTCGGGGGATTCGCCCATCCCTAGTCATGTTCTATGGCACATCCATAGAACATGACCGCCCACTGTATGAGACTCTTTCCTCTCTTGAGTGTGCCATGTCTCCTGTAATCCGTTTTGATCGCTGTTTATGATTGAGATCTCATAATACCAAGACTCTCTGCAATGGGATTACTGTACCTACTTTACCTCCCAAGGCCTGATTTGAGTCCTTGCAGCTTGAAGGGGCATCTCAGGAGGGAAAAAAATTCTCCAACTCCTAAAGGGGAGGAGTCTGTTTTTATTGTGGTAAAAAGGGTCACTTTGGGTCTACGTATTTCCTCCATCATGGTGTCTCAGTGTCCTGTTATGGTATTTCTAGATAGTGGTTCTACGGCAAACATAATCAACAAACCGTTTTCTTGCTCCTCCAGGTTAAGGTTGAATATCTACAAATATCCAAAAACCTGACACGCACATCCAACAAATGTGAACAGGTGCTAGCCGAAAAAACATAATAACTATAAAATGCATACAGATGCACACTGAAAAGCCAAAAATGTACAAAGGAAAATATGGCACTGCATTACTGCAAAAGAGAGATATTTAGTTTATGTATTGGCCAATGCATGTAAGCCCGGAAACCAATGGCAAGGTGTATCTCTGTAATCTGGGAACCTAACTTAAATGTCACTATCTAGGTTAAAAACATCCGTGTCTGGGCAAAATGCCACTATTTGGACTACAAACCTCCATGTATGGGCAGCTAGGCTCCTGCTATAATGGTTATGAACACAGCCAGGTCTTAGGGTGGAGTGCTCAGTCAGAAAGAGACTCACTACAAATATCCAAAAAACTGACCCACACATCCAACAAATGTGAACAGGTGCTAGCCGAAAACACATAATAACTGTAAAATGCATACAGCTGCACACTGAAAAGCCAAAAATGTACAACGGAAAATATGGCATTGCATTACTGCAAAAGAGAGATATTTAGTTTATGTTTTGGCCAATGCATGTAAGCCCGAAAACCAACAGCAAGTAGAGTTGAGCGATGTTCGAGGTTCAGCAATTTCATGTTCGAGTGATTTTTGGGGGTGCTCGAGATCGAACTCGAATGTGAGCTTTTTACTAAAAGCTCGATAGCTCGAGTTACGTTCGATAATGGTTTGATCAGCCAAAAGCCTAGCTAGTTACTAGCTGGCTTTTCCCTGTATTAGTGTGAGTCACTGTGATTCACGCTATTATCAAATTTCAGCGTATAGTGTGCGGGGGGGACGCGGTTTAGATCTGTGGTGCACTGCTGAGAGAATGCCGATCCCCATTTTTTTTTCCTAAGCGCGCGTGCAGTGGGGCGGGCCATGGATGTCAGCCAATCACAGACACACACACAGCTAAATGCATTTTTGCCAGACAAGCAAGGGCATGTTTCATAGGCTGTGAATGTCACATGTCCTTGCCATTATCTCCTTTGTGCATGTGGGTGACAGTCACCACTCATGCTGCTGCCGCCGATCCTGCTGTGTGCGCTACAGACATAGTGCAAGCTTCACAGCGCTCTAGGGATTAGGGACTGATGGTTATTTCAGGGCTGATTTCCAGGCGTTCATAGCCACAGCTGCTAGGCAGGTCCATGCAAACGCTGTGTACAGCTTTAGATAACAGCGTATGTTTACCTCAGCTCAGAGAATTCCTTGCTGCATTTCATCATTAGAAGGGATAGAAAGTGAGGCTTCCTTTCCTGTCCACTGACCCACAGAACCCCGGGCACTGTACCCACCTGCCCACTTTTGCCACGCTATTTTATTTGCCCAAAGAGCTGACACTTTTTCTTCCATCCTAAAAGTGTCTGGAATACTAAGTTACTGTTCTTTTCCTGGCCACTGACCCACAGAACCCGGGCACTGTACCCACCTGCCCACTATTGCCATGCTATTTTATTTGCCCAAAGAGCTGACACTTTTTCTGCCATTCTAAAAGTGTCTGGAATAATAAGTTACTGTTCCTTTCCTGTCCACTGACCCACAGAACCCGGGCACTCTACCCACCTGCACACTTTTCCACGCAATTCTAATTGCATACTGTGCTGCCACTGTTAGGGGCATACAAAAATTGTCTGTGATAGTCAGTGTTGGTTCTTCAGTTGTCTATCAAGCTAGACCACCTCTGCATTGTACACACCTGTCCTTTTTGATACGCAATTCTAATTGCAAACTGTGCTGCCACTGTTAGGGGCATACAGAAATTGTCTGTGATAGTCAGTGTTGGTTCTTCAGCTGTCAATCAAGCTAGACCACCTCTGCAATCTACACACCCTCTCAATTTTTGCATCCACATTTTAAGTGGACAATCTTGTCGCTAACAAAATGAGTGGCAAAAGGACAGATACTGGTGGAAAGGGGAACAGGCATGTTGGAAAAGGAAAAAAAGTTTGTGTCCTTGGGGAAGGTGGGAAAGCTACATTAACATCTGCTAAAGATAGGCCATCTTCCAGCAAAAGTAAGATGTCTACTACTTTCCAAGGACAATCGGATGTGCTCCCTTTTTTACGGAACCGAACAACTGTAACAAAGGTAGATGATGCACAAAAAAAACATGCTTGAATGGATCGCAAGTGCTCCAAAAAGTGGCCTCTCATCCACCTTAACTTCAACATCCAGAAAACAACAGTCCTCTGAGTTGTCACCCCAATCGCACTTTCTTTCTCCCAGCTCTCAAGTCTCCACCCGCCCTTCAGAGTATGGTGTAACAGAGATGGCTGAGTCTGCAGAGCTGTTTAGTCACACTATAGGCTGGGAATCAGAGGTCTGCTCCCAAGCTACAGTGAGTACAGACCAGGAAATGGTCTGCAGTGATGCCCAGAAGCTTTGTGACTCAGATTCTGGCCCTGATGACCAAGTTTCTGAGCATAATGTACACCCTCATTCCCAAACTGTAACACCTGTTGGTGGAGGCAATGAGGAACATACTGATGATGATGAGACGCAGCTACCTGATTGGGATGACAACTTAACTATTCAGTCAGGGCAGGACGAGGTTAGGTATGAGGGCGAGGGGAGTGCAAACACAACGCTTGATGATGAAGTTCTAGATCCCACTTACTGTCAACCCACAGTAAGGCACTCGAGGAGGTCACCAGAGGCGGTGGAGGAGGATGCAACTGACAATGAAGTTACCTTGCGCCTTCCTGGACAGAGTCGGAGTACTGGAAGCACGTCTACATCTGCATCCTCAGCCACATCTCTGCCTCTGAGCACAAGTCGGAGTGGCTCTGCAGGTCTCATGGCCTCTAGGCCTTGCCTAGCCTGGTCCTTTTTTGACCTTGCAAAGGATCTCCCAAATGATGTGATCTTTAAAATGTGTCGGCAATCTATAAGTAGAGGCAAAAAGCTCACCAGTTTGCCAACTTCTTCCATGAATCTTCACATGAATAACAAGCATAAGTCCCAGTGGGAAGCTCACCGTCCTGCAATGCGGCCTAGCAGAGCAGGCCAAACACCGTCTGCCCCTTCAAGTTCCTCCACGTGCTATTCATCTTATATGACTGTGGGGACAGCTGTCACAACTGCTTTTCCATGCAGACCTTCCACGACTTTAACCGCAACAGGCAGTTTGCTTGATAGGTCTTCAGTTGGTTTGGATGGTGAAACAAGTGCTGGAGTAGAGCTCTCTCAGACATCAAGAGCACCAACTTTGGATGAAGGCAACATCATGTCTCCGCCTGCACTTTCCTCACAGACCTGCATTTTTCCAGGGAAACCCTAGTCACCACCATCTCCACACAGCAGCCAGATCTCTGTCCCTCAGATGTGGACAAATAAAAGGCCATTTCCTCCGAGCCATGACAAAGCTAAGAGGTTGACTTTATCCCTCTGTAAGCTCTTGGCTACTGAAATGCTGCCTTTCCGCCTGGTGGACACAGAGGATTTTCAAGACCTTATGTCCGTCGCAGTGCCCCAGTACCAAATGCCCACCAGCCACTACTTCTCCAAGAAAGGTGTGCCTGCGCTACACCAGCATGTCGCACACAACATCACCGCTTCCTTGAGAAACTCTGTGTGTGACCGGGTGCATTTCACCACCAATACTTGGACCAGTAAGCATGGACAGGGGCGTTACATGTCGCTGACTGGGCACTGGGTAACTATGGTGAGAGATGGAGAAGGGTCTGCTGAACAAGTCTTGCCATCACCACGACTTGTGCGTTAATCCTCTTTATGTAGAAGTTCCTCCACTGCTTCTCCTCGTCAACCTCGTCTGGGTCCTCCACCTCTGCCCCAAGCCTGCCTGGTCAGGCCACCCACGTTACTTATAACTGCGCACAAGGATACCCGGACACCTCCTTACTATGCTGGCAGCAGAGCTCAATGGCATCAGGCGGTCTTTACCTTGAAATGTCTTGAAAATAAAAGTCACATAGCGGAGGAGTTGTGGTCAGCTCTTGCGAGCGAGGTTTGTAAATGGTTGTCTCCACTCAACCTGCAGCCAGGAAAGGCCGTGTACGACAATGCTGCAAACCTGGGTGCGGCCCTTCGCCGGGGCAAGGTGACACACGTGCCTTGTATGGCTCATGTGTTGAACCTTGTTGTCCAGCAATTTTTAACCCACTATACCAGCCTAGATGGGCTTCTGCACAGGGCACGGTCACTCTCTTCTCACTTCCGCCGTTCAACCGCCGCAGCTGACTGACTTGCATCACTCCAGAAGTCTTTCAGCCTGCCGGTTCATCGCCTGAAATGTGATGTGCCGACACGCTGGAATTCGACTCTCCACATGTGACAGCGACTGTGGCAGCACCGCCGAGCCCTGGTGCAATACGTTATGACGTATAGCCTGGCCCAACGAGATGCAGAGGTGGGGCAGATCCCGCTGATGGAGTGGTCTCAGATCAAGGACCTATGCACCCTTCTGCACAGTTTCAACATGGCAACGAATATGTTTAGCGCTGATAATGCCATTATCAGCATGACAATTCCAGTCATTTACATGCTGGAGCACACGCTAAACACTATTCGTAGTCAGGGGGTGGGACAAGAGGAAGTGGAGGAACTACAGGAGAATTCATATGCGCAAGGGATACCAACATCTACAAGGTCCAGACATTCATCTTCACCAAGGCGGCAGGCATGGGACAGTGGGGGAGAGGGGTTAACAAGGGCGCATGGTAGCAGGCAAAATGTTGAGGAAGGTGTAGGAGACCATGAAGAAATGGAGGATGAACTCTCGATGGACATGGAAGACTCAGCAGATCAGGGAGACCTTGGTTAAATTTCGGTTGAACGAGGTTGGGGGGAAATGTCAGAGGAAGGAAGCACGGTTATCACCTCGCCGCCACAAACACAGCAAGGACTTGGTCCGCATGGATGCGCAAGACACATGAGTGCCTTCTTGCTGCACTACCTACAACATGACCCTCGGATTGTCAAAATTAGAAGTGATGATGACTAGTGGGTTGCCACACTATTAAATCCCCGGTACAAGTCCAAATTTGGCTAAATAATTCCAGCCATAGAAAGGGACGAATGTATGAAGGAGTATCAGCAGAAGCTGTTACTCAATCTTAGCTCGGCTTTTCCACCAAACCCCAGTGGTGCACGGAGTTAATCTCCCAGTTGTCACTTGCCAAGCATGGGACTGTCTCGTCATTATCAGTCAAACCGTACCAGCAACACCGTATCTGGTGCTGGTAACAGCAATTTTATGGAATCGTTTCATAATTTTTTTAGACCATCCAATGCAAGGCCACAAGAAACAAGAAGTCTGACACATAGTCAACGGCTGGAGAGGATGATACAGGAGTATCTCCAAATGAACATCGATGCCATGACTTTGCAGCTAGAGCCTTGCTCATTTTGAACTTCCAATCTTGAAAAATGGCCTGAGTTCGCCACTTACGCCTTGGAGATATTGTCGTGTCCCGCAGCCAGCGTTGTCTCTGAACGTGTCTTCAGTGATGCAGGGTGTGTGCTGACAGATAAGCGCACGCGTCTGTCCAGTGACAATGTGGACAGACTAACGTTCATCAAGATGAACAAGTCATGGATCTGCAAGGACTTTACTACCCCTGTGTCATCCTGGGGAGAGTAAAGGCTGCCGTATTTTGGAATGTGCTTGATGCAAATGTCTGCCTGTCAGGTTTGCAACTGGGGCACGAGTGCTGCCACTGAAGTGGTGTCTGTGGGGCCCCATTTTTGGAAAAAAGGGAGACTCCGCTTGGAGTCCCCTTGCTGTGTTTTTAAAAATGATCCAAGATGAACAAATCATGGATCAGCAAAGACTTTGCTACCTACACCGGTGTCATCCCGGGGACAGTTAAGGCTGGCGTATTTTTGAATGTGCTTGATGCAAATGTACCTGTGAAGTGTACAACTGGGGCACAAGTGCTGCCACTGAAGTGGTGTCTGTGGGGCCCAATTTTTGGAAAAAAGGGAGACTCCGCTTGGAGTCCCATTGCTGTGTTTTACATGATTTTAGAAGGGCATGCCATGCCTATATCTGTGTCTCCTCCTTTTTTTCCTCGTCCAGGTGTTTTGATTTCGCCTGAGTATTTGTCCTTGTCACTTTCCCATGCCTTTGTGTTGTCTTGTGAGTTGTTTGTCACCTTTTGGACACTTTTGAAGGTGTTTTCTATGTGTTTTTATGTGTTTGTGATTGCCTCCCATTTTTTTCAATGGGGTTCGATGCAAACCGAACCGAACTCGAGAATCTGGAGGGTGGCTCATCTCTAACAGCAAGGTATATCTCTGTAATCCGGGAACCTAACTTAAATGCCACTATCTAGGTTTAAAACATCCATGTCTTTGCCCAAAAACTTGTCAGTAAAGATGAGCAAACCTTTCTCAGTTTGGTTCACCGAGCCTAAAGGTACCATCACACTAAGCAACATCGCTAGCAACATCGCTGCTGAGGCACAACTTGCTAGCGATGTTGTTTAGTGTGACATCCAGCAACAACCTAGCCCCTGCTGTGAGGTCGTTGGTTGTTGCTGAATGTCCTGGACCATTTTTTATTTGTTGCTCTCCCGCTGTGAAGCACACATCGCTGTGTGTGACAGCGACAGAGCAACAACTAAATGTGCAGGCAGCAGGAGCCGGCTTCTGCGGACGCTGGTAACCACGGTAAACCATTGGGTAACCAAGAAGCCCTTCCCTTGGTTACCCGATATTTACATTCATTACCAGTGTCCGCCGCTCTCAGCTGTCAGTGCCGGCTCCCTGCTCTATGCGCACGCAGCCGGAGTACACATCGGGTAATTAACCCGATGTGTACTGTGGCTATGTGTGCAGGGAACAGGGAGCCGGCACTGGCAGTGTGAGAGCGGCGGACGCTGGTAACGAAGGTAAATATCGGGTAACCAAGGGAAGGGCTTCTTGGTTACCCGATGTTTACCGTGGTTACCAGCGTCCGCAGAAGCCGGCTCCTGCTGCCTACACACGTAGCAGAGTACACATCGGGTAATTAACCCGATGTGTACTGTGGCTAGGTGTGCAGGGAGCCAGCGCTAAGCGGTGTGCGCTGGTAACCAAGGTAAATATCAGGTTGGTTACCCGATATTTCCCTTAGTTACCAAGCGCAGTATGCCTCCACGTGTAGCGACGCTCCAGCAACCCCTGCCAGGTGAGGTTGCTGGTGGGATCACTGGAGCGTCGCTTAGTGTGACATCTCACCAGCGACCTCCTAGCAACTTACCAGCGATCCCTATCAGGTTGTATCGTTGTTGGGATCGCTGGTAAGTTGTTTAGTGTGACTGGGCCTTTACTGAACAAATGCTACGTTTTTCTAACTGAACTATTTCAAACCTTTTCAAACCCCGGGGGGCAGAGCCGGACATGGCTGAATGAGGACGCTGCTTGCTGGAGCTCCTCTAAATAATCCTCCATAGAGCCGATTTAATATGCATAATGGGCAAATCCACAGCAAAAAAGAATAAGCCTGGCACCTCAGGGCAACCTCCTGCATCCCCGGGTACAATCAGGGCTTACCTCACCTGTTCCCGGAAGCCAGGGACTATCCCACAGCCACGGAGAGAACTGCGGCCTGCAGAGCCTGAAGGGATTCCTATTCTGGTGCCCGGCAAGCCCGGAGACCAGGGGAAGAGGTGAAGCAGCAGGGACCCCACGTAATCTGAGGGTACCCACCAAAGGACCCACGGCGGCGGCGGGAGTCGGCAGATCCCCCGCAGCGGAGGAAGCGGTATCAACAGCGGCGCCATTCCAAGATGGCGGCCGCGCTCCAGAGACGCTGACAGGCAGACCAGAGCTGGAGGACGGGCCGCCTGCGCCTGCAGCCCTGCCTGCCTCGCCCTCCGCTGTGACTCTGATGGAACCGGGGATCCCTGGTAACTTACCTGCGGCCGGCACCAGTGGAGCTGGGGGAGGTGCGGCGTGCGGGCGCGGGGCGCATGTGTGCTCGGGCCCAGAAGATGACTCACCGCTGCAGGCCCGAGCACTGAAGAAGCAGGCGCCGCACAGAGAGGCTGAACTGCAGGCACCATTGCCCCCGTCTACACACACAAGCACAATGGTCCGAGGAGAAGAGGAAGCGGCAGTTAACCCCGATGGACTGCCAGACTACAAGAATCAGGTACAAAGACCACAGGAGGACCTGCTGAGTGGGGCCCTAGCCAGAGGGGGGGGCAACATCATCAGCCAAGCGCTTTTACCAGGGGCCACACGACCCTCAGAGGGAGCTGGAGATAGAGGAGGGCCACTTGAACCTTGGGTGGCTGCTAGTGAGTCCTGGGGGATACCTCAGAGGGAGGGAAACACCCCCCCTCCCCAAATCGGTGGTCCACTGGATCCTCCTGGGCTGAGAGTCCGACAGGCGCAGGCAGGGACCTGGAAAAGGGTACATTGATCCCCGTGAACGGAGGGCCCAAGGTACTGGGGACACCCCCAATTCATCATATGTCCATGCCACAGATATGGGACGATATAAGAACCCCCAAAGCTCGTGTGACGCCCTGGACCCCAGGGGTCACAGGTCACTACACAACACCAGACACCCCCCTTCCCTGGACAGGGCACACCAGTCAAACATTAAACCCTTGTTGCTACCCTCCAGGGTTGATGTCCACACCAGGTGGGGCGGAGCCAGGCGGTTGGCCCTGCCCACCAAGGAGTTCACAGCCTGGAAGCGAGAAAAACACAGTAGTCAGTCCAGTTGTGGTCTGTAGTGAGTGAGGAGAGAAAACTGTTGGTGTCTGGGTCGGAACCCAGGCACATTCAGCAAGGTCGGCAGACGGTGGTGGCCGTCTGCAGGAGTTGGCAAAGGTCAGCGGGACGGTAGGACTGGGGTCGGGTGGTGGCCCGCCGGTACCGAACCGGGGAGCAGATTGGAGCCAAGCACAAGGCAGGGTACTCAGACCCCGACTAGGCTTAAAGCCAACCTTTAGTCAAATTCTCTGATTGCGGTCTGGACCTCAGGGGTTCATTCCCACCCAAGTCCCGATTGAAGGCAACAGCCCAATCGTTCCGGATAAGTGGCACCGCCAAGGGCCAGAGATCCAAAGGGCCAGCGTCTGCGGGCAAACGGGCTCCTCCGGCACATATACGTCGGGGAGCGGACTCCCGATGCTCAGGCATTGGGGTCAAAACACAAAACACAGGTGCAGGGAATGACAGCCACCATCAACCCGTCCAGGGAGAACACCGCAGTCGGCTGCGGGCCTCGTCCATCCAGCCGTTTGGTTTACCAGAGACTCTGTCCATCTGTATCTGAGTGAGTACACCAGTGCCATCCGGCACCGTGCTGCGCTGCACCGTGACCCTGCACCCTGCCAAAACCCATCCTGGGGAATTCAATCTCCTACCGGGCCCCGGGACCACCAGCTCCTACCCACGGAGGGGCCAACACCTAGCTGCTCCCCGCCATCGCTCCCGGGAATCCCATCACCAGCAGCGGTGGTGCCCACCGTCACCACAACCCGTGGGTGGCGTCACGAACACTCCATCCATCCCAAAAATCCAACTCCCCCTCCCTTTTCACTCATGGGCGAGGCGCGCTGCTCGAGCCCCGGGTCCGGCCCGCTCGAGCCACCGAGGAGAAGGCCCCGGATCTGAGCGCAACCTCCCCGAGCAGCCCCCGTGACTGGGAAAGCTGTCCCCCACCCTCGACACTTGCAGACACTGTTATTTGGTCCAGCTCTACAGGACTCTTTCTATACATACCCTAATATGTCTCACGCTGCCGCCTCGATGGACGAGGATCACCCGGCATCCTTGGCAGACTTGCAGTCACTGTTACAAGCGATCCCCACCAAGAACGACATTGCAGCGCTGGCTAATCAAGTAGTGGCGGAGTGTAAACAAAAATGTATCAAACTGCGGCAGGATCTCTCCTCACTTACTCACAGGGTTGACACCCTGGCTGAGCAGCAATCAAATTCTCAGGCGTCTATTCAATCTATCCAAGAGACTGTAAAAAACCAATCCAAGCAACTATTTGCCCTTCAACAACATGTAGATGACTTGGAGAACAGAAACAGACGGAATAATCTACGTGTTAGAGGTCTCCCGGAATCTATTGCTGCTCCTGATATTCCTGCTGCTCTCCGTTCCATTTTTAATAATTTGCTAAAGAGTGCTTCCCTTGAACTTGATAGGGCCCATAGGGCTCTACGTCCTTCAGATCCAGAGGACCCCCGCCCAAGAGATATCGTGTACAGAGTGCATTTTGTTTCTATAAAGGAGGCCATTCTACAAGCAGCCAGGAGGAAACAGAATCTGTCATATAATGGCTCTACCATTCGCATAATGCCAGATTTCTCACGGCATACCCTGGCCCAACGTGCAACTCTTAAGCCCCTTCTTGATGTTTTAAAAGAGAGGAGTCTACTGTTCCAGTGGGGATTTCCATTTTCCTTATCGGTACAGAAGGACTCCCGATGGATGGTCCTGCGTTCCCCAGAGGACCTCCCGGCTTTTACTGAGAGCCTGAATCTGCCTACAATCTCTATTGCAACCTGGCCGACTACTCTACTCCAGCCCTGGGTACCCAGGGGACGGCTTGCCTCTTCCAGACCAACCCCACCTCCTGGGTCCAGCGGGGGGCTACCTCCTAGAGGAGAGCGGGGTCGTATCAAATCCTAAAGTGCACGACAGATAGTCTTGGAAGATCTATTATTCCCTCGCTGAGGGTAGGGACTCACATGTTTACAATAATTAACGCGTACGCCCCGAATCAAAACCAGGACAGTTTTGTTTCTCGTCTGATCGACGCCGCGATCCCCTTGATACAGGGTACGGTGATTTTATGTGGCGACCTTAATGTCACCCTCGACCCCACATTAGACAACTCCAAGGGGAAATCTAGCATTGCATACACCACCATTAAACGTATTAAAAAAGCTTTACTGCGCATTTTATTGTTCGACACCTGGAGAATACAACACCCGTCGGACAGAAACTATAGTTTCTATTCCCACACTCAGGACTCATATAGTCGTCTTGATTACATACTAATATAACATAACGTGCTCCCTTGGATCCAACACACAGGAATGGATAACATACTGTGGTCAGACAATGCGCCGGTTTATTGCGATCTACTCTCTTTCGGGCCCTAGAGGGTCGTGGTGGCTGAATGAGTCATTGCTACTGGATGAGCTTTGTGTTACTGATATTCAGACCTCTATTGCAAGGTTCATGGAGGACCACTCAGTAGATAACACAGCCCCCACTTATAAGTGGGAAGCATTGAAATGTGTCCTACGAGGTATTTTTATTAAGCACGGGTCCTGAATCAAAAAAGAGAAGGCCCAAGACATAGTAAAAGCTCTCCATAGTGTTTCTGAATGGGAGCTCATCCACAAGCGAGCCTTATCGGCCACAAATTTACAAGCCCTTTTACAAGCTAGGTTCGAGGTTAAAAAACTGCTTGATTCCTCATATAAGTGTCTAATACAGGTGGGAAAGGGGAGGTTTTATGAGTTTGGGGATAAACCCAGCAGATTGTTGGTTTTTTTCACTATATGATCTTCTAGATGTGGCTGGCTGCTGCCTTTCACCAACTCGGTTACCGGAAGGGAGAACACTGAAGAGTGAAGAGAGACAATTATATGTTAAATATGGACTTACAGCATAGCAGAGATCTGTACCTATAGAAAGATCTTTGTGGTCATTACCATGTTGGTTAATAACTGATTTATTTCATATGTGTCCATATTTGTTAACATTCCCAGCTGTTATGCGCATCGGATTACCGTGGCGCGCCAATGTGGGACGGTAAGTGACACTTCTCCGGATATATAGCAGCCACCCACATCACACCTGCACCTCCCGACGAAGCGACAGCGAAACGCGTCGAGGTGCAGGGTGGTGTGTCTGCACTAGGTCCAGGGGTCATTGTGGTAGGTTACCTTGCCTGCTGGTCCTACCCTGAATATACAAAGGGAGTTTTTTTGATCCCTGGTTGCCACGGTCATGATTTAGGCTGTGACAGCACCTTTCCATGCATAGGGTGAATACTTTATTCTGCATGTACTATATTATATTCTGCATATCATGTTTTATTATGATCTATGATTGCTGAACAGTGGGTAGTGTTATACACCTAGCCAACCTGATGTAATGTAATTGTTGTATATAATCGTTGTATCATAGAACCTTGTATACCTGTTACTGTAACAGTCCCTATGTATTTCCATGTTTTACCAAACCCCTGGTCTGGTCTTTCAGGCACACCTCCCTGGTTGTGATTTTACAGGCACTTCTGCACTTTATGTGTCCAAATGACATCCCTTAAATCCATTGTCATTTTTTGTCATATAATGAATTAAATTGCACCTTATTATCTTGATATGGAATTTTCTTGGATTTATTATGATATTGGTGTGTTTATCATGAATTTTTGAAGGTCTCTCTTCCTTTCTTCTGTGTCCTTTTTTGGTGACCATTCATATATATAGGTTTCTAATAGTATGGACCTTATTATTCATATCCTTTTTCTTGTTGTTTTGGGGAATATAGGTTCAAATATGGATTATCGAGGTCGGGATGCCAATTGGGCAGCACAGGTGTCGGACGTGTTTGGGAATGGCGATGGCCAGCCTGGCCCCTCGCCCCCAGTGCAGCACCGCGAGCTTCAGGTTAAATTGAAAAATTTTCTGTTCAAGCGGACCAAGACGTGGTGGAATAAGGCATCACTGGAACAATACCTTTGCAAAGATATCATACCGAGAGGGCTACGTATTCAGACATTTCCTGCTTTTGTGGTAGATGATGATATGTTTAAAACCAGGTGGGAGGAGGCCTGCAAGCTATGCTCCCGAACCATGCTGGAGCTTCTTATTGGTTATGATAAAAAGAGAATCCAAGAACTTGAATGTGAAATTGAGAAAATCAATAATGAATTAAAGCAGAATATGTCTGAAACTGCCCTTTTGGATTTTGACAGGGAGCTGGCCAAAGAATTTGAGGAATGGGAGGCAGACATCAAACAGAAAAAGGCACACAAATTCAAGCGTGATGTCACTGATTATCAAAATGGGAATGTCTTCAGATGGCACCATAACAAATTCTTTAAATCTGGGTCTATTAGTCGCTCCAAGTCACAGTCGAATACGGATTCACTCTCCTCTGGTGAGGGAATATCACATTCCCGCCCTCCCTTTGGTAGTCATGGAAGACATAATCCTTCTACGTATAGGATGGAAACAAGAAATTTTGCCAAGAAAAAACAGCGCCAGAATGCACAAAAATCTTCTAACTCAGCAGATACCCTTAAGGTAATTAATCTTACTGATAAACTGTTAACAAATGATCAGACTGAGGTATTGCAGTTGGGTCTCTCTTTTTCACCTGTAGCTGACTTCGATGTTTTCACTGCCATCAAGGACCTTAATCTATTTGGTCGTAAGCTCTTATTTAAGAAGTATTTCAGGAAAAAGGAGATGAGTCTGCACCCTGATTCATCCCCTGAAGAATTGGAGGCGGTGAGAACATTGGAGTCACTATTGGCAGAACAGGAGGATGGAAGCATGGCAGGCTTTCCCTCATTTATTAAAAAAAGATCTACTGCTTTTCCCCCCTTGTCGACCTGTCCTGTGATTGATACCTTTACGAAAGTGGTAACACAGGAATTTAGACGCCTACCTCGTAGGCGTACACACGACAATCTTACCCATAATCAACGATTGGCTTTGCAAGAACTAAAAAATATGGATGATATTGTAATAAAACAATCGGACAAGGGGGGTAATGTGGTACTCTGGGGAAAAGAAAAATATGAAGCAGAAGCTTTTAGACAACTCCATGACACCAGCTGCTATACTAAATTGGAGACTAATCCATTGAGGAGATATCAGAGTGAACTCTTTGATCTGCTTTTTCTGGCATGTGAGAGAAACATCATACCTAAGTCTATTTTTGAGGGATTGATAGTGGAACATCCTATTGTACCTACAATTTACTTTCTACCGAAGGTACATAAAAATATAATTTGTCCGCCAGGGAGACCGATCGTATCTGGTAACAATAGTCTATGTGAACCCGCTTGTAGATTCCTTGACTATTACCTCAAACCTTTGGTGAATACCCTTCCCTCGTACATTCGGGATTCTACCGATTTTCTTAATAGACTTGATGGTATAATCCTCGAAACTGATGTGGTCATGATAACCGCAGATGTTGAGTCGTTGTACACGTCTATAAAGCATGATGACGGTGTTGAAGCGGTAAATTTTTTTCTGAAAACTACGGAGTTGGATGTCCGGCTGATCGATCTCCTCCTGCTTCTTTTAAGATTCATCCTCACTCATAATTTTTTTCTATTTAAGGACCGCTTCTATCTCCAAGAGAGAGGAGTTGCGATGGGGGCTTCTTGTGCGCCCTCATACGCGAACCTCTTTCTTGGATATTGGGAGCGGTCCATACATTTTCCGGATTCTGAGATGTGCGCAGTCCACATGTGGCTGCGCTACATCGATGATATTTTTTTGATTTGGCAGGGGGGGATCGATCAGCTAGACACCTTTATGCAACGACTCAACGCTAATTCTAATAATATTCATCTTACTTATGTCCACAGCAGTGAGAAAATCGACTTCCTGGATGTGCGAGTTTTTAAAGGGAATGATGGAACTTTATGCACAGATTTATTTCGTAAACAAACAGCGGTGAACTCACTCCTGAGTGCTAAATCTTCACATCCTACTCAGGTGATTAAGTCTATACCTATTGGCCAGTTCTTACGTGTTCGACGTGTTTGTTCTAGTGATGCCTTGTTTGAGCAACAATCAGAGGAATTAAAAAAGAGATTTAGGGCCCGCCACTATCATCATAGATCCATACAAGATGGTTACATCAGGGCTAGGGATACTCCACGTGAAGAATTACTCAAAACTCACATTAAGTGCCATGATGAAGTTATTCGCTTTATCACCCCTTATCATGCCCAATGGAGGGAGATGTCAGACATTGTCAGAAAACACTGGTCAATTCTCCAGACTGACAGTGACTTATCTCACATTCTAACTCCAGTACCTGCTATTACGCCAAGAAGATCAAAAACACTTAAGGATCAAATTGTGAGGAGTCATTATACTCCCAGGGTTACCAACTTTTTTGGCAGTTCTAGGGGTTCCAATTGGGGTTCTCGATCTTGCGGGGATTGTGGCGCATGTCCTCAGATGGACCGTGCGGTGGAGTTTTGGGACTCGAGCCGCAAAAATACCTATAAAATCAGAGAATTTATTAATTGCCGTTCGTCAGGCATTATTTATTGGGCGGTTTGCCCTTGTGGTCTGGTTTATATAGGGCTGACTTCCCGGGAATTCAGGGTGCGGATTTTGGAGCACATCCGGGATATTAAAAACGCGGCCAAACTACACAAGCCAGAGGATATTTTTCTTTTAAAAAATATTCCCAAACACTTCAAAGAATGCCATGATTGCAACTGGCGATTGTTAAAATTCAGAGGAATTGAAAAAGTCCATCTTGGATCTAGAGGTGGTGACCTTAAAAATACACTACTTAAAAGAGAAACTCGGTGGATAACTATACTTGACACCGTCAAACCGAGGGGTCTAAATGATATAATTAGTTACAAGCCGTTCTTGACCTGATCAGCTTGAACAGAATATGATATATTAGCTCGTGGTTCTGCATTGTTGTGGTGGACTGTGCCGATGGCTATACGCCATTTTTTATTTTTTGTTTTTAATATATTTTTATGGTTTTTTTCACTATATGATCTTCTAGATGTGGCTGGCTGCTGCCTTTCACCAACTCGGTTACCGGAAGGGAGAACACTGAAGAGTGAAGAGAGACAATTATATGTTAAATATGGACTTACAGCATAGCAGAGATCTGTACCTATAGAAGGATCTTTGTGGTCATTACCATGTTGGTTAATAACTGATTTATTTCATATGTGTCCATATTTGTTAACATTCCCAGCTGTTATGCGCAGCATTATCGTGCTGCCCATCTCTTTGCCCTAATCAAATATGGTGACTCCGACTTCCATCCTGTGCGCGCGCGGTGGTCCGATCTCCCCTCCTCCTTTCTGTCTGGCGACCTACCAGGACTCTGGGTTGCGCGCATGCGCAATTCGGATTCCGGAACGCCGGTCAGTGTGGAGGATGGGCATCGGATTACCGTGGCGCGCCAATGTGGGACGGTAAGTGACACTTCTCCGGATATATAGCAGCCACCCACATCACACCTGCACCTCCCGACGAAGCGACAGCGAAACGCGTCGAGGTGCAGGGTGGTGTGTCTGCACTAGGTCCAGGGGTCATTGTGGTAGGTTACCTTGCCTGCTGGTCCTACCCTGAATATACAAAGGGAGTTTTTTTGATCCCTGGTTGCCACGGTCATGATTTAGGCTGTGACAGCACCTTTCCATGCATAGGGTGAATACTTTATTCTGCATGTACTATATTATATTCTGCATATCATGTTTTATTATGATCTATGATTGCTGAACAGTGGGTAGTGTTATACACCTAGCCAACCTGATGTAATGTAATTGTTGTATATAATCGTTGTATCATAGAACCTTGTATACCTGTTACTGTAACAGTCCCTATGTATTTCCATGTTTTACCAAACCCCTGGTCTGGTCTTTCAGGCACACCTCCCTGGTTGTGATTTTACAGGCACTTCTGCACTTTATGTGTCCAAATGACATCCCTTAAATCCATTGTCATTTTTTGTCATATAATGAATTAAATTGCACCTTATTATCTTGATATGGAATTTTCTTGGATTTATTATGATATTGGTGTGTTTATCATGAATTTTTGAAGGTCTCTCTTCCTTTCTTCTGTGTCCTTTTTTGGTGACCATTCATATATATAGGTTTCTAATAGTATGGACCTTATTATTCATATCCTTTTTCAGATTGTTGGCTAATGCGCTGAGGGAAGAAAGAGCCCATACCCTCATTCCCTGCATCAAGAACTCATGCGACGAATTACTTTATGCCACCCCAGACATTTCAAATACCTTTCACGACTATTATTCCAAGCTATATAATTTACCTGTCGAGCCCCCTAGGTCGAGTGATGGGTGTCCTTCAATGCTCTCACCTTTTAGATGTCTTGACAGCTCTATAATTGATAACCTAGAAAGCCCATTTTTATTGGATGATTTATTGGCAGTGATTCGCGACACTCCTGGTAATAAGAGCCCTGGACCCGACAGGTTCCCCGCCAAATTTTCAGAACAACTAGCACCTCTAATGCTCCTTTCCTTTAATTCAATTTCGGACTCTGTCCTTTTTCCGCCCCATTCCACCACGGCTCATATTTCACTACTTCGTAAGGCCGGAAAAGACCCCACGGCATGTAGCAGTTTTAGACCGATATCACTCCTTAATGTAGATTTAAAAATGTATGCCAAGCTTTTGGCAAATAGACTTGGCCCTTTGCTCCCTGACTTAATTCATTTTGATCAGGTCGGGTTTGTCTCGAGTAGAGAAGCAAGGGACAACACCATAAAAACCTTGGATTTAATCCAACACGCACATACTAAAAAACTTTCATTAATGTTGCTGTCTTTGGACACCGAGAAGGCTTTCGAAAGAGTCTCCTGGCAGTCACTCTCACAGACCCTGGACCATATAGGCCTGGGACCATTTTATTCGTCTAAGATTATGGCTTTATATCATTCCCCGACTGCATATCTTAAGATTAATGGCACTCTGTCGAAACCCTTCTCCATCCGAAACGGGACCCGGCAGAGATGCCCCTTGTCACATTTACTATATGTTTTAGTCATGGAGCACTTGTTGTCGGCCATTCGGACCAACCCGGACATATGGGGAATTAGGATCGCCAATCGGGAGCATAAATGCGCCGCCTTTGCTGACGATCTCCTTGTAAATCTGTGAAATCCCCTCACATCCCTCCCGTCCTTAATGATGGAGCTAAACCGTTTTAGCAAGTGGTCCAATTTTAAAATTAATTTTGATAAATCAGAGGCCCTAAATATCTCTTTACCCCAAGCAACTGTGAATGCTATAAAACCAAACTTCCCCTTCAGATGGCCACCCCACGGTAGTATTGGATATTTGGGCATCAAGATTCCATCTGACCTGACCAGGCTCTTTCAATTAAACTACCAAAGTTTACTGTTAAGGCTTGAGGGTGATTTAGCTCTATGGCACAGAGGTACTCTTTCATGGTTTGGCAGGATCAGCGCACTCAGGATGACTGCTCTGCCGAGATTGCTGTATTTGATACAGACGGTTCCGGTCTATGTTCCGGCAACCTATTGGGCCAAGATGCAGCGCATATTCAATCAATTTGTTTGGTCTAAGAGGCGTGCCCATCTAGGGAGTAGCGTCTTAACCAGGACCAAGAATGCTTGAGGAACGGGACTGCCTGACTGTAGGTGGTACTACTTGGCAGCCGCTCATGCCAGGGTCTTGGACCTTTTGCATAATTCTGGTTCTAAGCTTTGGGTTTGCCTGGCACAGGATATGTGTCCCTTATCATTACCAACCCTGCTGTGGACCTGGCCGCTCCTCACCAAACATAAGATTGAGATGTCCTATAGCACTAAACAAACATTGAAAACGGTTCACTCTGTGTCATCGCGCAATCTCATGATCCAGCCTAGAGGGCCCCTTATGCCACTAACTGATAACCCAGAGTTTTTACCGGGAGCATCATCCAACAATTTTCTAGGAAGCACGAAACTGAACCCCCTGAGAGTAAAAATCAGGTGGCTCCGGGGTGTCCCTCCTCCCACTCCTGGAGATGGTAGAGAGCCGTAATTTCAAACTGCGATTCCATTTTGAATATGCCCAACTCAAACACTTTTTAACCTCCCAAGACACTGTCATGGCTCACTCCTTGTGCCAAACACCTTTTGAAAACCTTTGCACTGTGTCCTCTGATACGTGCCACGCAATATCAAGAGTGTATAAGCTTATGACGAGTGCAGTAGAGGTGTCTCCTCCTCTCTTCTGTAAAGCATGGGAGTTAGAGCTCAATCAAATGATTCCCGGGAATCAATGGGAGCGTTGTTTCCATCAGACCCACAGGTCCGTGGTTGCCACTAGGATGCTAGAAACCAGCTATAAAATACTTTCCTAGGTGGTATAGGGTCCCAACGTCCCTTCATGCGTGGTGCCCCGAAATACTGGATACTTGCTGGCATTGCGGAGCGCAGGGAGGCACCATGTCCCACAGCTGGTGGTACTGCCCGAGCCTGTCGGTCTTTTGGAACAAAGTACTAGTAGCCATATAGGAGGTCACCGGAATTGTAGTCCCTAGTCGCCCAGAGGCAGTTTTACTGTATATCTTTAACGTATCGGAAAGGGTTTTTAAGATATCCATTTTGGGCCACCTTCTTCAGGCCAACAAGACAGTGATCCCACGGTGCTGGAATTCTACCCCCCCGACGTTGGATGAGTGGGTAATAGAGGTGAATGTGAGACACCGCATGGAAATGGTGATGGCCCAGTCGCGAGGGCAGACAGTAGAAACGGCCACTAAATGGTTCCAGTGGGAATCATTCCTGTCCGGTAAAAAATTTCTTGAACTAATTTAATCTCCGGAATGGGGGGACTCTGGCTTTTTCTCTTTCAGATAGCATATACCACCCTTTCGACAAATCTTAGCCCAACAGACAATGTATCAGTCCCGGACGCCACGTCCTGCTTTCTATCTCTCCTCTCCTTCCTCCGAATTACCCCTCCTTCTTTGGATTCTGCGTCTATCAACCGCCTTAACCTCTTCTTCTTGTTTTATTATTGTCTAAGGTTTTAAATGATTATCCATGTACTATATCTATCACCTATAGAATATTACAAAGTCCGCAAAGGTTTGGTGTCGCATTAACTTTTGATTTGCAACATTTGTTATAGCATGGATGTATGTTCTCATAATGTATTCCTTTGAAAAATCAATAAAATCTTAAATTGGAAAAAAAACCTATTCAAACCCCATTGAATTCAATGGGAGGCCAAACGTAAGGCCCTAACGTAAGAGAATACACCTTTAGAAGGGTCGAAAAGCTTCTAAAACAGCAAAAATACATTTTACAGAGCAGCACCACTGTTTTCGCTTCCTAGACTATTGACATAAGAAATATAGAGCTGGATGAGAGACAGGTGTAGGGCAGGTTCTCCCATACACCTGCCAGTACAGACAAGACACAACTTTGAGACCCATCTTGGAGTCTTGATATTTAAAAACATTGTAGGCAGACAGCAAGACAGTGGCATCAATTGCCCCCTCCCCCATTTCCCCATAGTGGGTTGCACCGCAGGGAAGTATGGTCCATGCAACACACAGGGTGGCAGTCATTGGACATCCACAACTTGTTTATATTTATGAAAGTTAGGCAGTCTACACTTTCAGGGGACAGATGGATGCTCATATCCATCAATACACCAGCAGCAGCGCTGAAAACACATTCTGAGAGAACACTGGCTGCCAGTTAGGCCAAAACTTCCAAGGCATGACTGGTGAGCTCAGGCCACTCTTCCATTTTTGAAGACCAAAATGCAAAAAGGTCCAAAACCCCCTTATGGCATTAATATTGAGCTCTACTGTAGTTACTCCTGCACCATCCTCTCCAGTTGATCACTATGTGTCACTATGAGTCAGACTTCTACTCTGTTCTGCTGTTGCATGCAATGGTCTAAAAAATGTGTGCCAAACCTCACCGAAATTGCTTCTAACACTTGAACTTCTGCTGATAATGTTTCTACGTTGACAACATGACGTTTACGTGGTTGAAATTCTAAGATGCACACTGTGTGCATCACTGCTGTCTTGTTGAAAACTACTGTTAAGATGGGTTACAAGCTTGTTTCAATACCCCAGCATCCACGTGTCCCTTTCCAGGGGGTGAAGCATCTTGCTAAATTTACTCTTGTACTGTGGATCTAACAGAGTGGCAACCCAGTAATCAGCACTATTTCTAATACTAACAATATGGACATCATGTTGCAGATATTGCAGCAAGAAGGGGTTCATGTGTCGGAAGATATCATGATGTGGCCTGGCATTTTCATTTTAAAAATCAAGAGATGTATGAGTGACAGGCATAGGCCTCTTGCTCCCTGGATCCTCACAATACAGACAAAAGACAACTTGGAGACCCATCTTGGAGTCTTGATGTTTAAAAACCATTTAGGCAGACAACAGGATAGTGGCATCAATTGCCCCCCTTCTCCTCATTTCCCCAAAGTGTGTTTGCACACCAGAGAAGTGTGGTCCATGCAACACACAAGATGTGGGCTAGCATTTTTATTTTAAAAAGTGAGCACACAGTGACCATGACTTTTGAAGCAGCGCATTAAGACCGAAATGGTGCTCTAGAAATTTCTATAGAACCAGGTTGATCCATGCAATGCACATGTGATCTTGCCCGGGCATAGTGCTGCCACTAGGTTTACACCATTATCGCACATGGCCTTCCCTAGCTCCAGGTTCAGTGGAGACAGCCATTGATCAAACTTGGCCTGGATAGTGGTTCACAACTCTGTAGCTCTCTTACTGCATTCTCCAATGCATATTAATTTAACCATTGCCTGATTGTGTGACTTAAACACAGGATGTTGCCTGGCATGTTTATTTTAAAAAAAAAAATCAAGAGATGCATTAATGACAGACTTCTTGCTCCCAGAATCCTGGCACTACAGAGAAAACACAACTTGGACACCCATATTAGAGTCTTAATACTTAAAAACCACTGAGGCACAGAGTAGGACAGTGGCATCAATCCTCCCCTCTATTTTCCCATAGTGTGTTTGCACACTAGGGTAGTATGGTTAATTCAGCACACAAGATGTAGGCTGGCATTTTCATTTTAAAACTCAAGATATGAATGAGTGAAGAGCATAGACCTTTTGCTCCCATTTCTCTTGGGATATGATGATTCGGTGTTTGCTCACTAGAGTTTTGACTAACAGAACCTCCCACACATACACCTACAACACCACACCTATTCACTCTTCCACCACAACCTCATCATGATTTACCACTCATGGTTGATATGCCCTTCCCATTTCAAACAAATGTTTTGCAACCTAAAGGCCACACCTGTCAGACACCTGACACAAAAGATAAACTTTGTATTTCCCGCCTGAGTTGGCAATATTGTGAAGGCATTAAGAAGTACCAATAACTAGAAATGTGGTTCACTGCATAATTACGACCAGGCAATGAAAACTGCCAAGACCTTTTTACCTAGTTAACTAGCAAATTTACAGCAGACACTACTAATAAACAATACCTAGAAATGTGATTGACAGCATAATTATGACCAGGCAATGAAAACTGCCAAGACCTTTTTATCTAGTTCACTAGCAAATTGACAGCAGGAAGGATTAACAATACCTACAAATGTGATTGCATAATTTTGAGCATGCAATGAAAACTACCAAGTCTTTTTTACCTGGTTCACTAGCAAATTGACAGCAGGCAGTACTAACTAATAATACTTACAAATGTTATTGACTGCGTAATTTTGACCAGGCAATGAAAACTGCCAAGAGCTTTTTACCTCGCTCACTAGTAAATTTACATCAGCCAGTACTATCTAGCAATACCTAGAAATGTGATTGACTAGCTAATTGGGAGCAGGCAGTAATAAATAGCAATAGCTATTTAGATCTTACGCTGGCAGCTCTTTAGCAGGCACTGGCAATTACCTAATTACTTATCTCTATTTCTATCAAAAAATGCCTATTTGTGGCACACAGCTTTCCCTACACTGCAAGTCCCTATTCTACACTATCGCTCACCTATCGATCTTCACTACATATCATTAAACCCCTAGCTAAGCTAACTGTTCAGCAGCCCCAGTGGCAGCACTTTCCCTAACGTTTCACATTCACAAAATGGCACAGATGTCGCATGTCCACATTTTATATGCATACAGACATGTTACTTAGGCAGCCAGTGACACAAGCCCCTGTGTCTGAACCTTGTGGATGTTTTCTGTAACGTGATTGGCTACAGTAACATCCGCAAATAAAGTTAAGAAAAAGAAAATGTTCTAGTGCCCGTCTGGCTTCTCTCAAGTCCCCACCCCCTCCACTCATTAAACACTTCCCCCCATTCATCATACAGCACCACAATCCTATCCAAAAGCATAACATGTTAGAAAATGTGATCAGTGATCAAACAAAGCCAAACATTGCCAAATTTTGGTGAAAGTGTTTGGGTTACCGACCCCGAAACAAACAGGCTAAGGCTCGTATTGAATTTGAAATTGGCAAACCTTTATCAAACAGTTTCTCTCATCTCTAGTTGTCAGGAGCTGCTGCCTCACAGAATCTATGATTGCAACACAAAGTTGAAGCCAGGGGCCAAATGCCCAAGTTTATACTGTATAATCTGTCTATTCCTGAGACAAGCTCTCAAGGAATACATAACAGAAAGTTTGACTAATGGTCACATTAGGCCATCTTTGTCCCTGGGTTTCTTCTTTGTTAAAAGAAGGATGGCAGACTGCGTCAGTGCATGAATTTCCATGAGGTCAAGCAGATTATGGTTCAGGACCTGTATCCTATGCCACTCATTCCGGACCTATTCAATTAGATTACAGGTGCCAAATGGTTCTCCAAACTCGATCTCAGTGGGAGCCTATAATCTGACTTGGGTCCGACAGGGAGATGAATGGATATGGCATTCAACGCACCAGAGGGTCACTTTGAAAATCTGGTGATGCCATTCGTCCTGACCAACGCGCCTGCGGTTTTCCAACACTTTCATAATGATGTATTTGCTCACCAGTTGGGGAAATTTCTTATCATTTACTTTGATGACATTCTAATACTGTATATTCACAGGATTTTGGGTCACAGCTGAAACATGTTAAACATGTTTTGCAAATTAACAGAGAGAACAAATTATCACAGCTAAGTTATAAAAGTGTGTATTTGCCATTCAGGAACTTCTCTTTTTGGGTTATATAATTTCCGCTTCTCGTTTTAGGATGGATGCCTCTAAGTAACATGCTATATAAAAATGGGACCATCCTGAGAACCTTTAAAGGCTGCAACATTTTTTAGGGTTTGCAAATTATTATAGGAATTTTATTAAAAAAATGTCTTCCATAGTAAGACCTCTGACTGACTTGACAAAAAAAGGTACAGACTTTTCCAACTGCTCTGAGTGGTTTATACACGTTTAACTGTCTAAAATAATGCTTCGTGTCAATGCCCGTTTTAATACAACTTAATGTGTTTTTACCTTTCACGGTGGAAGTTGACGCGTTAAGGTAGGGGTGTGAGCTATACTGTCTCAAGGTCCATTTGATGGTAAACTGTGTTCATGTGCCTTCTTTTCCAAGTTATCTCCGTCCGAATGCAAGTATGACATTGGTAATAGGGAACTCCTCACTATTAAATTAGCATTCGAGGAGTGGCAACACTTTTTAGAGGGAGCTATCTATTCTGTTACTGATATTAATGATCATAAAAATCTCCTGTACCTCGAATCGGCTAAATATCTTACACCAAGACAAACTCAGTGGTCATTATTTTTCAACAGGTTTAACTTTTTAGTAGCTTATCATCCTAGGTCTGAAAGCCCAAACACGGATACATTGTCCAGGAGGTTTACCAGAGGGGAAATTTGGGAGGAACCTGTGCCCATCCTGCAGAAAGCAGTAGTGGTGTCAGTGCTCAGTACTGAGGTTGAAACTGAGAGGCCCAGGATAATGCACCGTCATGAGTCCCAACTAACAAGTCGTTTCTTCACCTGAATATTCATCTTAAGCTTCTGCGGAAACATCATGATTCCATCCTGGCTGGTCATCCTTGAGTTAAAGGTACTCTCTTATTGCATCGTGTCTGGTGGCCCAAAATCCCAAGGGATGTGGTGTCCTATGTGTCTGCATATGCCACCTATGCATGCTCTAAGCCAGGAGTCCCCAAACTTTTTACACAGGGGGCCAGTTCACCGTCCCTCAGACCGTTGGAGGGCCGGACTATAAGAAAAACTATGAAAATCCCTATGCACACTGCACATATCTCATTTTAAAGTAAAACAAAAAGGGAACAAATACAACATTCAAAATAATCGAAAATAATTGAATATCCTACACTCCGAGTCTATTTTTCTCTTTTTTGACGTCATTGTTTCCTACGGATTCCAAATTGCCATTAGTAAAATACCAATAGATATATATACAGCCCTACAAAAACAATATATGCCAACAATAATACTGTACACACACTGTACCTCAGATTATAACACTTACATACACTGCACTCCCCAAATACAGCTCAGTGCACCTCTGAAATGTGCTTCTCTCTTCCCGCAAATAGGTCCAGCACTCTGACCCCAAATAGGTCCAGCTCTCTCCCCCATATAGGTCCAGCTCTTTCCCTCATATAGGTCCCATGCTCTCTCCCATATAGGTCCCATGCAGTCTCCCTCATATAGGTCCCATGCAGTCTCCTCCATATAGGTCCCATGCAGTCTCCCTCATATAGGGCCAGCTCTTTCCCCCATATAGGTCCCATGCTCTTTCCCCATATAGGTCCCATGCAGTCTCCCCCATATAGGTCCCATGCAGTCTCCCTCATATAGGTCCCTGCAGTCTCCCCCATATAGGTCCCATGCAGTCTCCCCCATATAGGTCCCATGCAGTCTCCCTCATATAGGTCCCATGCTCTCTCCCCCATATAGGACCCATGCAGTCTCCCCCATATAGGTCCCATGCAGTCTCCCTCATATAGGTCCCATGCAGCCTCCTCCATATAGGTCCCATGCAGTCTCTCTCATTTTTTCCAGCTGTATCCCCCATATATGTCCCATGCTCTTTCCCCATATAGGTCCCATGCAGTCTCCCCATAAAGGTTCCATGCAGTCTCCCTCATATAGGTCCCTGCAGTCTCCCCCATATAGGTCCCATGCAGTCTCCCCCATATAGGTCCCATGCAGTCTCCCTCATAAAGGGCCTGCTCTTTACACCATATAGGTCCCATGCTCTTCCCCCATATAGGTCCCATGCAGTCTCCCCCATATAGGCCCCATGCAGTCTCCCTCATATAGGGCCAGGTCTCTCCCCCATATATGTCCAGCTCTCCCCCATATAGGTCCCATCAATCCCCCATATAGATCAGCTCTCTGATCCTCCTCCATACCCAGTAAAAAAAAGTGAAAATAGACTTTACCTAGCACTGCAGCCGCTCCCGCGCTGTGGTCCCGGCTCCTCTGTCTTCGGCTGTAAGGCCTAGATGAGCACGTTGTGCGTCATGATGTGATCATTTTAGGTCCGGATGACGAGTGCCGAGCGTCTACACAGGAATGAGACTTCCCGTGTAGCGCTCGGCGGGTTATTTCAATTGTAAGCGCCTGTGCGCTTACAATTGAAATAACACAAGGAAATTGTGACACAGGCCGGGTAAATGGCCTTCAGGGGCTGGATGCGGCCCGCGGGCCGTAGTTTGGGGACCCCTGCTCTAAGCCATCGCACTCTCATCCATCAGGTTGTTTGCAGCTATTGAAGATCCCTAGCAAACCTTGGACAGACATTTTGATACTTTATTACGGATCTTTCTCCTGCTGGTAATATGGTTATTTTTGAGGTGGTGGATAGGTTTTCCAAAATGACATATTTTATTGGATTACCATCATTACCCACTACTAAGACTTTAGCTCAGATATGTATGTATGAAATCGCCATACTCCATGGAGTTCCATCTGATATTGTCTCTGATAGAGGTACTCAATTTATTACCAATTAAATAAGGAGGAGTGGTCCTTGTTCCTTCTTCTGGCAGAGTTTGCTATCAATAACCGCTGCCATTAGTCCCCTAGTATATTCCCTTTCTTTTGAGCCTGTAGTTACCATCCCCAGTTCTGTACTTTTCTTAAGGCTGTTTATCAAAATATGAGGGACCTCATGTGACTTTTTTTTTTAAATTATTTAAATTATTTTTTTTAATTATTTAAATAAATATTTTTTTAAAAATGACATGCGATCCCCCCTAATTTTGATCCTCAGTCAAGATAATGCCGACAACTGGGGGCTGGTAGTCTCTGGCTGGTGAGCCTCCAGACTAAAAATAGCAGTCCGCATCTGCCAAGAATTGTCGAATTCATTACATGTAAAAATTCCTGCACTTTAACCGACTCATCACGATTGCCCTGGTGCAGTGGCAATTGGGGTAATATAAGTGGTTAATGAAAGCAGCAATTTGTCAAACATCACAGCTACCACTAAACCCTCGATTAGTAATGAGTAGAAGTCTATGAGAACCCTCCATTACTAATGCATTATGATCCAAGCTCTGCTACAAACTGAAGTGTGAACAGGTGCATACTGAGCATGCGATAATAATTCATTGCTAACATATCTTAGCATTTCAGGGGCCAAATGTCTCATTATTTGTTACTATATCTCATGCTCAGTATGTTTTGGGAGTTCGTAAATTTGTGAAAGAGGGTGTGTGTGTGTTTTTTTATTTCAAATAACAGATTTTTCTGTGTTTGTGTTTATTTCTTATGACTTACAGGGTTAATAATAGGTAATAATAAGGGTATCTCAAAGACTTCTCCCCATTTCTAACCTAGGACTTCATATCAGCTGTGATTTTTGTACTTAATAAATTTTATTGCATATGGTATATAGTATGCAGACGGTTATGCAGTTTCTCTTTTCTCTTATTTTACTGCTCCTTGGTTCACTGCATTATGTAGCACCTATTGGTTAATTATTTTTTAAATATTAGACTATGTACTTGGCTTCTCTCGAGCTGACATCAAACCCATATAGTACCCCGATTGCCATCGCAACGGGAAAATCGGGATGAGAGGAGTAAAGTGCCATAATCGGTGTATCTCATGTAATGCGCCAATTCTGGAGTGGCTGCAGGCTGGTATTTATGGGCTTGGAGGGACCAATAAAAATGACCCTTCCCACCCTGATAATCCCAATCCCCAGCTGTCAGCTTTACCTTGGTTGGTTATAAAAAAAAGTAGGGCGGATCCCACCCTGTTTTTTTTTTTGTAAAAAATTGTTTATTTAAATAATTTAAAGGCATCCAGCCAAGGTAAAACATACATCTTGGGCTATTTTTACCCATGCTTATTATAGAAAAAAGAAATAGGGTGGGAGCCCACGTCATTTTTATCATTTTTTTACATTTGTGCACTAGCTAATCACAGCCATGCCAATACTTGACATGGCTGTGATGGGGCCGGACATGCCCACACTGGAAAAGCTTTCTGATTAGCTGCTCTGCAGCCTTTCAACAAGTTTTATTTGGATTGCAAATCCAAACAGGAACTAGACATAGATAGATAGATAGATAGATAGATAGATAGATAGATAGATAGATAGATAGATAGATAGATACATAGGTATAAGTTTATGTTCTGCTCTGGGATCACTCATCCCTAATGATCACAGCTTCAAAATGCCTTCTGTATGGAGAAAATAGTCACATGCATTGCTTAGGTGTGATTTTGGCCAAAACACTCAAATCCTGAAGGCTCTGTGGGCTTCTTCTATGAGCCGTAGTTCCTTCCATAAATTATCTATCTGGCTGGGCCATTCTAACAGCTTTATTTTTATATATATACCGTATATATATATATATATATATATATATATATATATATATATATATATATATATAAATATATATATATATATATATATATATATATATATACATATATATATATATGTATATATATATATATATATATATATAAAAAGTACAGACCAACAGTGTCTCACACTTTTTTGTTAAGTATTTCATTCCACATGTGTTAGTTCATAGTTTTGATGCCTTCAATGTGAATCTACAATTTTCAGAGTCATGAAAATAAAGAAAACTCTTTGAATGAGAAGTTGTGTCCAAACTTTTGGTCCGTACTGTATATATATAAATACCGAGTCACACAAATGTATTAACTAATTCACATTTCTTGTATTTCTTTCCTTGTTATTTTCATGTTCAGTCTACTAGTATTAGTATAGTACTACTATATATATAAAAAGTACAGACCAACAGTTTGGACACGTCTTCTCATTTAATGAGTTTCTTTATTTTCATGACTCTGAAAATTGTAGATTCACATTGAAGGTATCAAAACTATGAACTAACACATGTGGAATGAAATACTTAACAAAAAAGTGTGAGACAACTGAAAATATGTCTTATATTCTAGGTTCTTCAAAGTAGCCACCTTTTGCTTTGATTACCGCTTTGCACACTCTTGGCATTCTCTTGATGAACTTCAAGAGGTAGACACCGGAAATGGTTTTCCAACAGTCTTGAAGGAGTTCCCAGAGATGCTTAGCACTTGTTGGCCCTTTTGCCTTCACTCTGCGGTCCAACTCACCCCAAACCATCTCGATTGGGTTCAGGTCTGGTGAGTGTGGAGGCTAGGTCATCTGGCATAGCACCCCATCACTCTCCTTCTTAGTCAAATAGCCCTTACACAGCCTGGAGGTGTGTTTGGGGTCATTGTCCTGTTGAAAAATAAATGATGGACCAACTAAACGCAAACCAGATGGAATAGCATGCCGCTGTAAGATGCAGTGGTAGCCATGCTGGTTCAGTATGCCTTCAATTTTGAATAAATCCCCAACAGTGTCACCAGCAAAGCACCCCGACATCATCACACCTCCTCCTCCATGCTTCACGGTGGTAACCAGACATGTAAAGTCGATCCGTTCACCTTTTCTGCATTGCACAAAGACACGGTGGTTGGAACCAAAGATTTCAAATTTGGACTCATCAGACCAAAGCACAGATTTCCACTTGTCTAATGTCTATTCCTTTTGTTCTTTAGTCCAAACAAGTCTCTTCTGCTTGTTGCCTGTCCTTAGCAGTGGTTTCCTAGCAGCTATTTTATTATGAAGGCCTGCTGCACAAAGTCTCCTATTAACAGTTGTTCTAGAGATGTGTCTGCTGCTAGAACTCTGTGTGGCATTGACCTGGTCTCTAATCTGAGCTGCTGTTAACCTGCGATGTCTGAGGCTGGTGACTCGGATAAACTTATCCTCTGCAGCAGAGGTGACTCTTGGTCTTCCTTTCCTGGGGCGGTCCTCATGTGAGCCAGTTTCTTTGTAGCGTTTGATGGTTTTTGATACTGCACTTGGGGACACTTTCAAAGTTTTCCCAATTTTTAGGACTGACTTTCATTTTTTAAAGTAATGATGGCCACTCATTTTTCTTTACTTAGCTGCTTTTTTCTTGCCATAATACAAATTCTAACAGTCTATTCAGTAGGAAAATCAGCTGTGTATCCACCAGACTTCTGCACAACACAACTGATGGTTCCAACCCCATTTATAAGGCAAGAAACCACACTTATTAAACCTGACAGGGCACACCTGTGAAGTGAAAACCATTTCTGGTGACTACGTCTTGAAGCTCATCAAGAGAATGCCAAGAGTGTGCAAAGCACATGTGTTAATTCATAGTTTTTAATGCCTTCAATGTGAATCTACAATTTTCAGAGTCATGAAAATAAAGAAAACTCTTTGAATGAGAAGTTGTGTCCAAACTTTTGGTCCGTACTGTATATATATATATATATATATATATATATATACACACAAACACACAGTCACACAAATGTATTAACTAATTCACATTTCTTTTATTTCTTTCCTTGTTATTTTCATGTTCAGTCTACTAGGATGACTAAGTTTACTGTTTTATGAATCAGAAAAAATATGCCTTATTACAAGTGACAGGTAGCTGTCCCTCTTCTTAAGATTGTCATTGTGTTGGCACCATTACTGTCTTGGCTTCTTCTCCATCTCATCCTTGTTTTATAAAATGGAAGTGAGAGACCAATTTGTTGGCTTGTTAGCAAAAGACACTGATATAATGTATTATCCTAAGGGTATATATTTGAAGCCAAATTACAAATTGTCACAGGATGAGGGATATATATTGTGAGAAGCAATGAAAACTAACTTGCTGTGGAAAATCAGTCAACAAGGACATGGTAACAACATTAGAGGAAGATACATTTTGTAAAACATATTATTTGGATAAACCGATGAAACTGTACATAGAGAGCTATGGCACATTAGAAAATATCTAGGAATTAATAAATACCATAGCTACAGTTGAAACCAGAAGTTTACATACTATCTAAAAAGACACATCTGCATGTTTTTCTCACTATCTGATATGAAATTAGAATATACCTTTCCCGTTTTACTCCAATTAGAATTACCAACATTATTTATATTTGCCAAACGCGTCTGACTGCAACCAATCACAGATGCCTATACAGAAGAAGGTGTAGTCCAGCTCACCAATCTGCCCTCTGGTTAGGTCCAGATCCTGCGCACGGAGAATGGTATGGCAACCAATCAGTTGTAGACCAAGAAAAAGGAGAATTTCCAGCGCCAGGGAGGAAAGTTAAAAATCCTTGTTTTTTATTAAGTAAATATAATATTAAAAATCCAGCAGGCACGGCATCATGTCGGGTGACCAACAGAACAACGCGTTTCGATGCTCAGGTCTTAATAATGTTCTCAGGTCTTAATCAGAACATGATTAAGACCTGAGCGTCGAAACGCGTTGTTCTGTTGGTCACCCGACATGATGCCGTGCCTGCTGTATTTTTAATATTATATTTACTTAATAAAAAACAAGGATTTTTAACTTTCCTCCCTGGCGCTGGAAATTCTCCTTTTTCTTAATCACAGATGCCAGTGGGTGGGGAAAACAGTGCATATGCTATGAAGATAGTGAGTGGCCTTGGAAGTGAATGAGCAGTTGCAGGAGCTGTTACTACCGTGCCAGAGACTCGGTACGGTAAGTATGAAGCGCTTGCTTTAGGCCTTGTGCGCATGCTACAGTTTTTGCTGCATTTTTCAACATTCTTTGGGTGCAGTTTTGGTCCCAAAACTGCATGCATTTCCTTCCCCAGAAAAGCCTATGAGATTTAATTTTTGCTGTCCCCACGTTGCAGTTTTTTGCGTTTCGTCCCTGCGTTTCTCACTAGTGATGGGAGGACTCGCAGATCAATCCTCCACCAACATGGGGTCAGCGGGGAATTGATCCCTGGTAAAAATAATCTATGGGGACCAGAATCCAGCACAAAGGGTTAAGGGGCAAGCGCTTCATACTCATCAATCATCGGGGCGGCTGTCACAGTGCTCCTGCGGCCTTTCAGTCTTCTCAGGCTGCTCATTAGCCTCTTTACATATACACTGCTTCCCCCGACCACTGGCATCTGTTATTGGTTGAGGTCATACGAGCTCCCATGCTGATTGACAGCGTGACTGAGGCTTCCAGTCACAGGCACCGGTGGTCGGGGCTATATCACTTCAGTCGCAGCGTGGATTTCACAGCAGGCAGCCATGTCCAATGGCGTGCGCTGTGATCTTCAGATGTAGCAGTGCTGGAAACGTCGTGGGACCTCGTGTGGATTAGGTCGGACCTTCAGGATGTTTTCGGGGTTAATAAAGTGGTGAAAGAGCGTGCTTTTTTGTCTTTTATTTCAAATAAAGGATTTTTTGGGTGTTTGTTTATTTACTTTTACGTACAGATTAGTGATGAGGGGGAGTCTAATAGACGTCTGCCATCACTAATTTAGGACTTAGTGGCAACTGTAGACTGCCATTAACTCCTTATTACCCCGATTGCCACCACACTAGGGCAACGGAAGAGCTGGATCCAGCGTCAGAATTGGCGCATCTAATGGGAGCGCCACTTCTGGGACAGCTGCGGCTGCTATTGTTAGACTGGAAAGGGCCAAATAACCATGGCCCTTCCTGACTCACCCCAGGGCTATGGGGTACTCAGTCCTGGGCCGTATATTTATGGGGACAGCTCAATGGGTGGCGGTTACTCAGTTCCGTAACCCTGGGGGGCACTTGAAAGGGGTTATGTACATGGGAATGATAATAAAGTTTTTGTTGTGACGCCACCTGTGATGCGCGGCCAGGTAGGGGGCTGCCGCTGCAGGGTTCTTCTCACCAGGGGTTGATGTTGATTGCAGCCAAGATGGAGTCACTCCCCACAGGCAGAGTGGGTGCCCCGGGAGGATGGCCGGCTGGCTGGTACTGGGCAGAGGGCACCAGAGCGCGGGACGGCGTCGCCGGTAAATAATGGAAACGAGGCAAGAGCTCCAGTTCAGGTGTTTTACTCACTGGTAGGAGATTGCCTGAGAGTGTTCTGGTTCACTGTTGGTAAGTCTCTGAGTAATTATCCGGTGCAAGTTCCAGGCAGTTACCGGTGTCAGTGTAAATGTCCTGTTTGTCCTCACTGTCCAGCGACTGGCAGAAGGAACCTGGGCTGAGCTCCTGCTCACAAGCCCCCAGGCTCCACAGCAGAAAGGTAAGCTGTGTCTTGTCCCACCAGCACAGCACAGGGAAGTCCCATACTACTGGATGGCTAACTCTCCCTGTCCATCCCAGTCCACCCACCATGTGGGGAAGGCACCTAACTGCATGTGAAATGTGTCTGGTGTGAGCACCGGCAAACCAGCTGTGACTTACCCCAGATAGATACTGCTCCTTAATTCAGTTGCAGTACCCTGTTGCGACCAGAGCCTTAGGGGTGCTACATTCCCACCCTAAAATAACAGCCTCTAGTTGTCTGCTGTACCTTGGCTGGTTTTTGAAAATGGGGGAACCCCATGTCATTTTTTTTATTAAATAAATCAAACAATTTAAAAAAAAAAATGTGTGATCCCCTCTATATTTCATAACCAGCAAAGGTACAGCAGACAGCTGAGGGTTGCAGCCTGCTGCTGCTTCTATGCTGAATATGAAAACTGGGGGGGGACCCCATGTCATGTTTTTACCAAAAAATAATTAAAAATCAGCTGGCCAAGCTAGCTATAACTCTATTTATCAAGCTATCCTGTTATTTCTTTCTATCTATTCTATCTGTTCTTTATCATTATTTATTCTATATGTTCTTTCTATCTATTTTATATGTTCTAGCTATCTATTCTTTCTATCTATCAAGAGTTGACTCAAAAAATGCATTGGGCAAAATCACAGTAAAATGTGGCAAATGGTGGCAAAAACGCAGCAAAACGCCTGTGTTTTTTGGATGTGTTGTGAGCAAAAACGTGCATCTTTCTGGTCACCGCAAAGATGCAGCGTGTGCACATAGCCTTATTCTTATTTTCTTTATTGATTTTATTTAGTTATTTCTTATTATTTCCCGAGTTGCACGATCTGGATCATTAGTTGGAGTTCTCTAAGAATTCCAGGCCCGGGTCTAGCACTTGGGTACATTTGAAACTGCGTGGATCTAGACTTTTACAGTCCAGGTTCGCTCATCACTAGTTATTAGGTGTAAACATGTCATCAATCTCCCAATGAACGAGAAGACTGCTCATTCATCAGGTGATTGGTTAGTTTATGGCGCAACAAAAATCATTGCACATCGCCCAGTGCAAACTACAGATGTGCTGCTGATAACATGATACTGTAGGGGACAGATTGATCTACAAGCCATCGTTCTGTACCCACCATTCTTCGACAACCTGAGTCAAGAGGCTGGGAAGCAAGCGACAAATGATTTTAATATTATCGATCACACTCATTTAGTTGTCTGAACTTAGCATATATAAATTTAATTTAAATGTTTGAGTGTAATGTTACAATATGATTACATTTAGGCCCCATTTTAAACTTTTGCCCAGGACCCCACTTTATCTACAACCAGCCCTGCCCACATTTCAGATGTTCCCAGAGTTATCCTAGCAAACATACAGGAATACTGCGCAGAGTCATAATGGCTCCGAAAACACCGACGACATATTTCCAAATGATCCATAAACTAGAAACACACAGCAGTTAGTCCGTGATAAAGAACATGACTTGTAAGAGTTTTCAGAGGGAAACAGTCTTTTTAGACCCTCTTACCATTTATCATGTATTGCATTTCATTGGCATCTTCTGTTAAACCATTTTCTACATATATTAATAAAAACTTTTTCATTAAAAAGTAACATAAACCATTAGAAATAACTATTTTTTTTATTTTTTAATCTGTCTTTTCATATGATCTATGGTTTTTTAACCCAAGACACAACTGACACCAGCGCTGTAATTACACATGACCATATGTTCTGGGGACTGTGGATTCCTTTTGAGTCACTAAACCTCTATGAAAGAAATAATCCCATCGCAGTGACCTGCATGGAAGATCAGTTGCTGCACTGGTATTTTCTGCAAAAGTATTAACCAAAACAGCTGCTGTGATGTCCCAGTGGTCCATAAAGGCATTAAATAAAGGATTTATGGTATCATATGCTGAATTAGCTTGTTGTGCTGTAATCACTTTCTAGATTAATTACTTTACATAAAAAATGACTAAACCTTTCACAAGGCTCAGTTTCCTTACACTTATTTATTCGCTATAGCTTCTATCCTCAATTAGCAATATATCAATAAGATCAAAATCAGTAAAAAATGTGAACTTCTATTGACATATCTAGGAAATTTGTAAGAATTGTATTTTGGATAGAGAAGATTTACCAAATTCAGGTTTCACAGTAAAAATGGATTATTTGCTGAAAGTAGAACTTTCTCCTATTCACCTGTAAAGAATAATTAATTTAGACTCTTATCAGGTAAAATCAGATTTTTGGATCAATTAATGCATATCATAGGCTCAATGCACAAGTAAATAATGTAATCTGACAGTTTAGCCAGCCTACTAGTGTTACTTCATATGGCTTCCTATCTACTTTAATATTAAATTAATTTTGGGTCTGACATATCGGTTTGTTGATGTCACCATGCCAGTCCACTTTTATTGGATAGTATTCGGACCAATTTTATTCCATGTGGCATTGCTAATCAACGTTTTTTCTCAGGCCGACGCGTCAATTGGTCGAGACTGATCCATGCAAGTTTATAGGTCCTTGGAAATCATTGGACTGTACTCAGATGACATCCTGATTTCACAGAATGGAGAAGATGGAAAAAAATTGTTCTCCATCTTCTCCTCACAGTGTTCTTCGATTCTCTCGTACAAAAGAATCGGATCCTACTGTACTGAAACTTAGATCAAACTCCCTTCAGGCTATGTGACAAATCTGCCCCGAAAAGAACATAAAAAAGGTGACAAAAAGCAACAAGTGCACACAACCTAAACATTTAGCATGCTGGTAAGCATTTAATGCCAGTAAAACACGTATGTTGCCACTTATGCTGTTTATTAATAAGTGGCACAACCATACAAACCTAGGCATAGAAGAAAGAGTATCCAGCTCCTATGATGTGTGGATGACAGGTAAAGACATTACTTTAGCTTCATAGATTAAAAAACATTGGATGACACTGTCCAACGCGTTTTGATAAGGTTGCTCGTATACATAGCTCTTATTCATAACAGTCGTGCTCAAAAAGCTTTGTCCAGTGCCAGCCAATGTTTTTAAACTATTGAAATAAAGCTTTTTACCTTAAGAACAATTAGTTGTCATATAATCATACAATAGTAGAGTTGGCAGGGGCCTCAAGGGCCATCGGGTCCAACTCCTTGCGAGTGCAGGTGTTCCTAAATCATTCCAGCGACATCACGCTACTGATATAATCCGAATAATACTTCCACACATCATATGCTGGAGTTGAAAAAAAAAAAAAATATATATGTATATATATAAAATGTGTATATACAGTTAGGTCCAGAAATATTTGGACAGTGACACAATTTTCGCGAGTTGGGCTCTGCATGCCACCACATTGGATTTGAAATAAAACCTCTACAACAGAATTCAAGTGCAGATTGTAACGTTTAATTTGAAGGTTTGAACAAAAATATCTGATAGAAATTGTAGGAATTGTACACATTTCTTTACAAACACTCCACATTTTAGGAGGTCAAAAGTAATTGGACAAATAAACCAAACCCAAACAAAATATTTTTATTTTCAATATTTTGTTGCGAATCCTTTGGAGGCAATCACTGCCTTAAGTCTGGAACCCATGGACATCACCAAACGCTGGGTTTCCTCCTTCTTAATGCTTTGCCAGGCCTTTACAGCCGCAGCCTTCAGGTCTTGCTTGTTTGTGGGTCTTTCCGTCTTAAGTCTGCATTTGAGCAAGTGAAATGCATGCTCAATTGGGTTAAGATCTGGTGATTGACTTGGCCATTGCAGAATGTTCCACTTTTTTGCACTCATGAACTCCTGGGTAGCTTTGGCTGTATGCTTGGGGTCATTGTCCATCTGTACTATGAAGCGCCGTCCGATCAACTTTGCAGCATTTGGCTGAATCTGGGCTGAAAGTATATCCCGGTACACTTCAGAATTCATCCGGCTACTCTTGTCTGCTGTTATGTCATCAATAAACACAAGTGACCCAGTGCCATTGAAAGCCATGCATGCCCATGCCATCACGTTGCCTCCACCATGTTTTACAGAGGATGTGGTGTGCCTTGGATCATGTGCCGTTCCCTTTCTTCTCCAAACTTTTTTCTTCCCATCATTCTGGTACAGGTTGATCTTTGTCTCATCTGTCCATAGAATACTTTTCCAGAACTGAGCTGGCTTCATGAGGTGTTTTTCAGCAAATTTAACTCTGGCCTGTCTATTTTTGGAATTGATGAATGGTTTGCATCTAGATGGGAACCCTTTGTATTTACTTTCATGGAGTCTTCTCTTTACAGTTGACTTAGAGACAGATACACCTACTTCACTGAGAGTGTTCTGGACTTCAGTTGATGTTGTGAACGGGTTCTTCTTCACCAAAGAAAGTATGCGGCGATCATCCACCACTGTTGTCATCTATGGACGCCCAGGCCTTTTTGAGTTCCCAATCTCACCAGTCAATTCCTTTTTTCTCAGAATGTACCCGACTGTTGATTTTGCTACTCCAAGCATGTCTGCTATCTCTCTGATGGATTTTTTTCTTTTTTTTCAGCCTCAGGATGTTCTGCTTCACCTCAATTGAGAGTTCCTTAGACCGCATGTTGTCTGGTCACAGCAACAGCTTCCAAATGTAAAACCACACACCTGTAATCAACCCCAGACCTATTAACTACTTCATTGATTACAGGTTAACGAGGGAGACGCCTTCAGAGTTAATTGCAGCCCTTAGAGTCCCTTGTCCAATTACTTTTGGTCCCTTGAAAAAGAGGAGGCTATGCATTACAGAGCTATGATTCCTAAACCCTTTCTCCGATTTGGATGTGAAAACTCTCATATTGCAGCTGGGAGTGTGCACTTTCAGCCCATATTATATATATAATTGTATTTCTGAACATGTTTTTGTAAACAGCTAAAATAACAAAACTTGTGTCACTGTCCAAATATTTCCGGACCTAACTGTAGGTATATCTATATCTATATATATATATATATATATATATATATATACACACCCTTGTATTTGGTATTCCTCTGGTCATAAATACTCTTTCTATAACATTATATTATTATTCATCCTGCATGTCATACTATATTAGAAAAACTATGCCATAACTGCGTTTTTTGTATATCTCATTTCATTAAAAAAACCTGACAACAGAATTAGTAAGTATCCCAAAATAGTGCCAACATAACGTACAGTTGGTTACTTAAAGTGAACCTGTCAGGTGCAATATGCATCCAGAACCACGAGCAGTTCTGGGTGCATATTGCTAATCCCTGCCTAACCGTCCCTGTATACACTAGCATAGATAAAGGGATCTTTAGTGAAAAGTGTTTCTAAAGATCTTTTACCGTATGCTAATGAGCGGAGGGACTAGGCACCTGGGCATTAGTTCCCCTTGCCAGTAGGCCCCATTAGCATGTTAGTACACCCCTGTGGGTGTGCTATAATGCTAATGAATGCGCAGAGTCAGAGGATGATCTCACTCACCACTCCGCTGACATCGCCGCCCGATGCTGGATTTCGGCTCAATGCGCATAATCCCTGACTTTCGGTCATACACACTACTTCAGTTTTAACCCAGGACGTGTACACCCGGCTTCATAGTGCGCATGACCCAAACTCCGGGGTCAAGGTCTCTGAACTCTGATGAAATCATGATGTCACCGATCTGGGGGGCATAGACATCACTGGGGGGCACAGACATCATTTTGGAGACTAAGGGGCACAGACATCCTCGTCGGGTGAATTACTGGGCTGCATAAAGCTCCTTCCCAGCCTAGGGTCCGCGTACCCCGCCATGTCCTGGCCCCTGGCCGGTTGTAGCACAAGGCCGCCGGTCTGCTCTCTGTGGCAGTACCGTGCCCCCTGTCACTTCCCCCTGCGACCAGTGTTCCAGCTCCTTCCAGGCTAGGCCAACATCTGGCACCTGGGATGGGTAGAGGAGCCCAGCTCCGCAGCGTGACCTTGTCCTGTCATGGCTCACTAACACTCTCTGTCTACTCTGACACTTCTGGCCCTCCTTTTACCATAACCCCATCTGGGTGGCCCTATTCCCCTTTAGGCCGCCCAATGGGTGTCTGGTGGGTGTGGCGCAGTGTGTTCATCAGGATTTGTGTACACCTGTTCTTACCAACATGAAAGGTACAGGACCCATAACCAAGGAGGAGCAGGTACCATGCAGAAGGGCAGATTGCACGGCACCCTTGTGACGACCTGATAGGACATGGCATCACACTGGCACTGTGGCTCCTCATCATCTGTGTGATGGGAGCGCATTGGGCTCTAACTCCACCCACAGATGCACTTCAGGGCATGTCCATGCAGCATTCAGCAGTGAACACTGCATGAGCCTTTAAAGGGCCAACAGCCAGCAAAGTGCAGCTGCCGGCCTAAACAGTGTGGTCCCTGGAAAACTGCCTGGGGCCACAGAACTGATCACCGCCTCTTCCAATGGCGAGTTGGCCCTCCCATATGCCCACAATCCCGGCACTTGCCTGGGTGTGCCGCATGCTGACACCAATCCTGAGTTACTCTAAATATCTATGACAGCAACTCATTTAGTAGTATTCATTTTTATGACATGTTATTGCTGATTATAAGAACTGCCTTGAACTGTTCAATAGCTCATTCCATCACTGACATATTTAATAAAAAGTAAGAACAATTTCTGGCCACAGTGATTCCCTAATTAGAACTCCTTCACAATTCACACCAACAATCACAGACTTTAAACATCTAATTTATTTTGGTAACCACTTTCAATTGATATGCAAGTGTCTCTACATCCCAACCACTTAGGGACTTTGTTAAGAAACCGTACCCCATTGTGAGAATGTTCTTGCCAGCAAGGTCAACACTAATGATTTCTATGCTGTATATATTTAAGTGCGAGCAGTAAAAAAGCCTGCTGGGCAAATTCTAATCAGTCCGATATCTTAAACTCCCCTGCTACTTTTCACACAATTGTTTAAATAATATTTCCAAACCTATTGTAAATTTTTCTATTTAAAAGATGTCTTCCTATTGCATTTGGTGGTGATGCAGAAAATGTTATCACCAGGCACAAAATGAAGAGGAAAATGAAGCTAATAAAATGTGGATGGAAGGTTTCTACAGATTATGAAACGAGACAGTGTGCAGATGGCAGAATCTATTCTGAGTAACACACAGTTGCAAACAATGGAAAAAAGAAACAAGCGAAATGCGGCTAGTTCCATCGTTTGTTGGCTGTATTTCAGACTTTAATTGGCTTAAAAACTTACTGCAGAATAAACACTGCCTCCTGTGATAAATGCCTTGTTAAAAGAAGATTAAATAAAATGTATACAAATAAACTATATTTTAATACTGTCCACATTGTAAAGCTTCTGAGGTGTGTTCTATGATGGGCACCAACCAGGGTCATTTAGCTATTAAAGTTAACCTGTTTGTCAACCTAAATTATTTCCAACTTTCCCTAGGTCATTTAAAGGACTTTCCAAATTTCTAAAATGCCAATTTGTCCTCAGTAGAGGAAGTTGAGGCCCAAAGTGTCTGCTGTTCCAGGGGAGGAAACTGATAATTTGGAAATCCTGTGCAAGAAATGTGTTTGGGCTTCTCCTCTTATATGACAAAGCTACAGTTGACATATACTTTAGCAGTGTATATTATATACTACATAGTCTACTCTCATTATTTATATAACCGTTCCTTATTACATAGTGCCCTCTCTTGTTATGTACAGTGCTGTACCTTACAAATCAGATTCTCTTGTTATTTTTGTAATTTATAGAACCCTGGTGTTAGTAATGGAGCGGTGTCTATCAGATACCCGCATTACTAACCCAGTAAAAAAAAAAAAAAAAACACACAAAAAAGTAATTTCAATCAACTTTCCCCGGAAACTTTCCTTCGTTTACCATTGTATTAAAACAAAATCCAAAAAGGAAAACTATACAGTGCTACCATAGTCCAGCGAATCTGCCGTAGTCCAAAAAAAGATGTCTGATAAAAAAAATCCCTGACACACATAAAAAACACAAAGAAATAAAACAAGACACTTACTGTATACCCCTTTTCACATATTAAAGCACCATGGAATAAATGGCGCTATAATAATAATAATATAATAATAATAATGACTTCCAAAGCCAAGTATATTGCTTTAAAGATTAATTTCAGCCTGAAAAAATATCACCAATACAGTGGGATCTCAACATATTGCAATGACTTCTAAATGGCACTCTACAAACAAACACAGTAACATCGGTAATCAAGCCAAGAATGTCTCATAAATGTAGATTCGGACACATTTAAGTGTTCCCATATCTTACTTTTTCTTACCCTGGTGAAAAAACAGAATGATGTGCCTGTAGGTGTATCGGTATTACTTGATAACCCTTTGGGCAATAGGGTCTCACTTATCATCACATATCCAGTGGTTCATCAATGGTTCACGGAAGTAATCTTAAACTATGGATTTCCAGTCATACTTGAGGAACTGATTTCACTTAATTTATTTGGTGCATTGAAATTTGCCTTTGCTTTTTCTTTATGACATATTTTGTCTATGGGACATCGGCCCTTGAGCTTAAAGAATATCTATTTTAAATGCAGATAGGGACACTTATGTAGAGTAAACTCTCACATATACTAGTAGATGTTGAGATACAGAACATGTCTCAGCTCCCCATGTTTCCTTCGTATTGCAAAAATGAGTAATTACTTTAAATTTAGTCACAAAACAACACTTGACTAGAAGAACATGTTCAGCCCTGTATAATAACATTGTTTTTTTTATGCGATGTCCCATTTTGAGCCCCATGATGTTTTTCTGTCAGCATCTGTCAATCAGAGATTACTTTATAAATATACAAGGCGTCTTTTTTAGGACAAACCTGCTTCTTCATACTAAGCAACCAATTTACTTCTACAATAAATTCTTGCAAAGTGAATGGTAGTTGTCATTCCAGTGTTGTGATATTGTAAACAAGTGCGAGGATGAAGCGACACACAAAATGCCGAGCCAGAGACAATAGTACAACACTGATTTTATTTATTAACTATTTACAATTCCAATTGTCAAAATGCAATATCTAGTATATGGTAATTTCATAAATCACAGACTATAAATTATTGCATAATAACTGAATTATCTAAAAGTCTGTCCCTAATTCAATCCCTAAGTCCGTAGTCACTGTCCTATAAAATAATAAACCTGGTGCTTAGAAGTGTGACACTAATACGCTACTTATCAACTAAAGATTCCCTGACTTTCCTTAAAGCATAAATAATTGTTGTTTTCAAATATTCAAGAAATTCCCTATACAGTACACTGTAAATCACAAACTTTAGCTATATAATACGCCAAGACAATATTTTGGAACAATACACTGGTCCATCCTCCGTTAAAGTCAGTGCCATTTCGATAAGGGCCTTTACCGAACCACTCAAACTGTGAATAACGGTTACCGCAACAGGCCCTAATAGGAGTCAGCTATCAGCCCCCACTAGGCCATAAAGGCCCCGTCACCACAACGACTTATCTAACGATATATCGCCGGGGTCATGGATTCTGTAACGCACATACGGCATCGTTAGCAACGTCATTGCGTGTGACACCAACGAACGGCCGTTAACGATCAAAAATACTCACCTTATCGTTGATTGTTGACACATCTCCCATTGAAGTACCTGCGAAACACGTGATGAGACCGGGTCCACATGTGAGGCTGACAGACTCCCCTCCTTGGGTGCTATACATACCACAGGTAGGTCCTTCAGATGCCAATCTCCACCATTTTATGAATTTTTTTTTTTTTTTTTTATTTGAGATTATGCTATGTACTCGCTGGTGGTGTTACATACTATTGTGTTCAGGCCCTGATTTGGACCTTATCCTGTTGGTTACTTTTCATGTATAAGCACTCCATTACTCTACTATCTTAGGGGATATACCTATGTTTCTCTGGTTATTTATATGGCCACTGTGATATAATCAAACTAGCCTGTTCCCCGCACAGAAATTAAGGGGTAGCTTGTCTCCCTCCCTGTGACCTTCTTTTCTCTGTCTCATTTAATTGGAATTTAACTATGTATGTCTAATCACTAACTGCAATCACATGTGATTTCCAGTATTTTGTATTTTTTGTAATAATAAAAACTGTATACTTTTTTCACAATTGTGGTGCAGTAGTTCTTACTCCAAAAAAACATGGTAAATACCCCCCCTCACTCACAAGTTTTTGTATGTATTCTATGGGGTTCATGTACACTACCATTATTATGAGGTTCGCTATACTTGGTCTTTGTTTTTCTGATATATCGCCGGGGTCACGGATTCCGTGACGTACATCCAGCATCGTTAGCGACGTTGTTGCGCGTGACACCAACGAACGGCCGTTAACGATCAAAAATACTCACCTTATCGTTGATCATTGACACGTCGTTCACTTTCAAGATATCGTTGATTGTTGAAGACGCAGGTTGTTCGTCGTTCCTGCGTCAGCACACATCGCTACGTGTGACACCGCGGGAACAACGAACTGCAGCTTTCCTGCGGCTGCCGGCAATGAGGAAGGAAGGAGGTGGGCGGGCTGATATGGCCGTTCATCTCTGCCCCTCCGCTTCTATTGGGCGGTTGCTTAGTAACGCCCTGTGACGCCGCACGAACCGCCCCCTTAGGAAGGAGGCGGTTCGCCGGCAACAGCGACAACGATAAGCAGGTAAGTCCGTGTGACGGCTCCAAATGATTTTGTGCACCACGGCAACAATTTGCCTGTGACGCACAAACGACGGGGGGGGGGGGGTACACTCGCTAGCACGGGTCCTTAAGTTTCGTACTGTAGGCCTCTGGCAACAACTTACTCCAACAACCTTTTCTGGTTCCTTAAGCGCAGTTCAAGTCTCTTCCGCACTGTTGATCAGGTATCCGTACCTACAGCTCACATGATGCAGAAGATCCCTACTGTTTTCTACGCCTTCTGACCCTACAGCTAACCTGATCAAAATATACCCTTTTAACTAGGTCTTCATGGCCTGCTGCTCCCTGAGTGATAATTTGTTCCTTTAAAGGGAACCTGTCACCACATTTGGTGAGTATAAGCTGCGGCTGCCACCACTGGGCTCTTATATACAGCATTCTAGAATACTGTATATAAGAGCCTAGGCTGCTCTGTATAACGTAAAAACACTTTTATAATACTCAACTAGGGGTGTTCTGGTCCGATGGGTGTTGCTGCTCTCCAATCTAGCTCCTCCTCTCTGCCGCGATTGCCATCCTCCTTCTACCCATACTGGGCTGTAATGTTGACGCGTCCTACATCATCCAAACAGGCCAACATTGCCATTCTGCGCAGGTGCATTTTGATTTGCCCTGCTGAGGGTAGATCAAAGTACTGTAATGCGCAGGTGTGAGGAAAGGTTAAAGACCGCCTGAGCATGCACACTACAATACTGTGATCTGCCTTCAGTAAGGCAGATCAAAGTGTGCCTGCACAGGACCTCATTGCCGGCCAGTGTGCATGACGTAGGACGTGTCATGCACACGGGGCTCAGAAGAAGGAGGACGGTAATCACCGCAGAGAGGAGGCGCCGGGCTGGAGAGCAGCGACACCTATCGGACCCGACCGCCCCTTTGGTGAGTATTATAAAAGTGTTTTTTATGTTCTACAGATCGGCCTGGGCTCTTATATACTGTATTCTAGAATGTAGTACATAAGAGCCCACTGGTGGTGGTCGCGGGCGTATAGTCACCAAATCTGATGACAGGTTCCCTTTAAATTTGACCTTCCTTGGCTGCTGCTCACCTAACTGATAATGGATCGCCTAGGTTAGGCCTTGTAGGCCTGCTGCTGGGCTGGCACCTGAGCGATAATCTATTCTTTTAATTAGACCTTCCTGGGCTGATGTCCACTATCAACAAACATTTTTTGCCTCTAGTCACACTTCTCTAGGATTCAACTGTAATCCAGTTCAGAGGACACTTCATATGTAACTTAATTAAAGTCTGGGCGATGACAGAAGTCTTGGCCAGAAGGTCAAAATTAATTTTGGGGTTAAGGGATTAAAAGTAGATTTTAATTTGCTCAGACTTGAGTTCATGATGTTTCTTGAAATTTAGAATTTTTTGGAGATTTCATTCAATATTCCTAAAAAAAAAATATTGAAATTTTGCTATTTCCCACACAACTGAAGTAGCAGAGAGCAGGCAAACATCACTTTGGGGCTTCCCCATAATGCCCTGCAGCTATAACATATTCCAGATTTTCATACCTTGTACAGTGGGGGTCAGTACCTAGACCATCACAGATCAGCTGTTCTCAGTGGAGCACAGTTTGTAGGGTAGGGTGATTTTTCATCTCCAAAGTTAAGTCTCCCTCTTCTGTAGAGTGTAAGCTCTTATTGTCAGCAGGTCCTCTCTCTCTCTTTCGCGCCTGTTGAGTGTTAGCTCTTATGGTTAGCTTGGTTGTGGTTATATATTGCTTATATATGCTTTGCTAATATAGCACCATCAAATTCTGCAGTGCCTTACATTTATTATCATCGCTATCCCCATTGGGGCTCATAACAATAACAAGTGCAATAACAAGCTTTTCAAAATTAATACAAATCTATTAGCTGCAATTCACATTTTTGGGGAAAAAGTTGGCGCTATAGAAATTCCAATAATTCACTCATTTCAAGTGAAGAGGCTTGCTAGATTTTTTTTTAAAAGATTATCTAATTTTTTTTCTGGGAGTATCACAACATCTGTATTTGTCATTAAATCTTGTTAAATCATTTTTCATCCAAAATTTGCAGAAATCTGTATCCACAGCCGCAAATAAACCAATAGATCAGTATGTCCAGGGGTTGATGGTGCCCCCTCAGATGCAGGGACAGTGATGCTCTAAAGCAGGGGTCGGGAACCTTTTTTCTGCCAAAGGCCATTTGGAACTATTTACCTTCATTGGGGGGCTGCACAAAATTACCCTGTTATATTTGTTCAAACAATTAACTCACCCCTACTGTGGTGGCTGTAGCTGTTTCTCTTTGGTGCGGCTGTGATGTTAGGTTATATTGATCAGGTTGCTTCTCAAGACTGCTTTTTGAGGTTTGTGTCGATCTGGAGAGCAGTCAACTCTTTGTAATAATAAGTTTTGTAAATCATATGCATCACATGATGTATGACACTGCAAATTCTCTATCTAAATCACAGGAGAAATGGGGGCAGCAGTATAAATACATGACAGGAGATGCTAAGTGCATATACTTCACAATAGACGCTGGGGACATAAACATCATAGGAAGGGTTTGGGGCATATACATCACAGGAGGGACTGAGGGAGTATATATCACAGTAGGGGCTGGGGCATATAGATCAAAGGAGGGGCTGGGACATATACATTACTAGGAGGTATATACATCACTGGGGCATAGACATCACTGGGGGGCATATACATCACTTGGAGACACATACAGAACTAGGGGGCACATACATCACCCGGGAGCGCATACATCATTGAAGAGTCACGTACAGCACTGAGGGTGTACATACAACACTGACGAGAAAGGCATACAGCACTGGGGGGTACATACAGCACTGAGAGGATCACATACAGTATGGAAAGGGGAACATACAGCAGTGGGAGGGGCACATGCAGCACTGGGAGTGGCACATACCTCACTGGGGTCACATACAGCACTGGGGTGCACAAGCAAGACTGGTGGGGCACATACAGCACAAGGGGGGTACATACAGAACTGGAGAGGCACATACAGTACTGGGAGGGCACATACACCACTGGGAGGCATGTAAAGGACTAGGAACAGTTTGGCTGCAACTCCTTTTCTTCTGTGGGATGGGAGTACATCATGTCCTAAGTCCTCAAAGTATGTCCTAATGCTAGTATTAGCCAGCATGAGGATCTTAAACTTCAATGTATGCACATGCATGGTTCAGTAGTGAATGCTGGATGTGTGTGCTGACAGTGCACGTGGGGGTTTAAAGAGACACAGCCAGCAAGATGTGAGGCTGTCCCCAGAAATCTGCCCAGGGCCAGTGGAAAAGGTAATCACGGGCTACATACAGCACTGGGAGGGACACATACAGCACTCTGGGGCACATACATTACTGAGGGGGCACATACAGCACTGGGTGGCGTACATACAGCAGTGAGGGGGGCATACAGTACAAGGGTGAGCACATACAGCTCTGGGGAGGCACATACAGCAGTGGGGTGGCATACAGTACAAGGGTGGGCACATACAGCTCTGGGGAGGCACATATGGCACTGGGGGAGCACATATAACACTGAGAGGCATGTACACTACTGGGAATGCTGGGCCTGCCACGCCTCTTCTTCTGTGGTACGGGAGCACATCACATGTTAAACCTGTCCACAACGTACGTCCTCACGCTGGCACTGGCCAGCATGAAGACCTAGACCTTCAGTGTATGCACACACAGCGTTCAGTAGTGAACGATGCATGTGTGTACTTACAGTGCACAGGGCCAGCAGCCAGCAAGATGTGACTGCTGTCCGAGCTCTGCAATCCCCGAGAATCTGCTTGGAGGCAGTAGAAAAGGTAATCACGGGCTACATGCAGCCCACAAGTCAGAAGTTCCCCAAACCTGTTCTAAAGCTTTGGTAACTTTGGAATTAATAAATGAACGGTGTTATGTAATGATTGCATATTACAGAACAGGAAGTGCTAAGCAGATTAATTTACAGTATAAATTATAATTGATTACATGATCTTTCTCTCTATTTTCAAGAGCTTACTGTTTGGTCTCATATAGTAATTAACAGCCTTTCCTAAAATAATGTGGATAGAGATTAGGACAGCCCACTGGAATCCTACCTCCCATATGAGCAGTAGTTTAAATTAAATAGTGACAGGTTATGTTGAATATTTTCCCACAAAGCTTTAAATCAGTAATTACTGAGAGTAAATCGCATGTTTCTTATACTTGAGGTTTAGACAAATGAATAAAAATTTATTCTTTCTGCAAATTTCTATTCCAGTGCGTTGTATCACTATGTTCCAACACTGAATATTAGATCCAGCTGGAATGTTGTAGACCTTGATATTTGATGACCTGTATCAAATATATCAGCAAAATAACTCAAATTCCAGGCCAAGTCTATGTTATGAACCAATGGACATAGCAATTAATAGACGTTCTGCAGTTAATTATGTATAATTATGTATCATTTAAATGTGAACTATTTGCTGTATTAATCTACCGCTATGTGCGTTAAGGGCCCATTATCAGCTTCTGAACAAATGATCATCTGTGGACATTTTATGCTCTATTGAGAATGACCGTTGTTCAAAATGGTCAAATATGTTCAATAACAATATGATTAATGAACAATCTTGGAACAAGTATTTTGGAAATATTCTTTCACAGAAAGATTTTTTGTCTCATAACAGCTAACAGAAATAACTCTAAACATGGTCAATTACTTTTCAGAAGATGACAAACTTTCATCCAGCATCTAAAATGATGGTTCACTTTTAAATTTCACTCAATTAATTATTGTTTTATTTAAATTCTTTAAATTTGATCGACTTTAGAGTAATGTGTATGGTCACTAGAGATGAACCACCCCCCTAGAGTTCGAGTTCGATTCGTCGAACGGAGGACAAATTCGTTGAACGTTCGACGAACGTTCGACGAACCAACTCGAACCCCATTGAAAGCAGACAAACACAAACACATAAAACACATTATACATGTACACATACAGTTAATAAACATTGCCATAACACTTACAGGTTCCTGCGACGCGTTCTGCACTCTGTCTCCCACTGCTTTTCCTTCCGATAATCGCCGCGTCCTCCCGGTAACCAGCACTGATGATAGGACCTATCATGATGTCAAAATAGCATGTGACCAGTCACGTGTCTATGTCTCATTGGCTACAGACTGGTCACATGGCTAGACGTCATGCTAGGTCCTATCAGTGTATCTCTCCGGTACACGGTGCTCGTTCCAGCATCTCCGTGTACCGGCGAAATGCTCTGGCACATGGTCGGCTTCCCCGTTCCTGCATGTGGGCGCTCTTTACAGAGTCAGCCCACATGCAGGGACAGGCTGCCACAGCCGGTAAACAGCGGCACGGGAATCACGTGATCGGAGATTGCCGTTGATATAGTAATGGTGGCAGCGGTGACGTCACCGCTTACAACCCGCAGCCTCTGCTCACTCACTGAGTGATTAGACTGCACGGAGCAGCAGCGTCTTCCTCCCATGCAGTGCTGTCTGATGTAGCAGAGCTGCATGGGTTGAAGGAGAAAGAAGACAGAAGAAAAGGATCATGGAGGGCTGACAGGAAGTAATAAACATGGAGTCTCTAATCTGTCTGTGTATTTATTTCTATTAAAGTATTTTTTCTCTGTGTGGTGTCTTTATTTTAACCCTTTATTGGAGATTCTTAATGGTCGGGTTAAACTTGCCTGACATTAAGAATCTCTGGCTTAATACTAGCTAGTAAAACAAAGCTGGTCTTAACCCATTATTACCCCGCTTCTATGAAAGTGCCATTTTCTGGGGCAGCTGCGGACTGCAATTCGCAGCAGAGGGGCCCAGAAAGCTCGGCCAACCTGTGCTGCGGATTAACAATTCCCAGCTGCCTAGTTGTACCTGGCTGGACACAAAAATTGGGCGAAGCCCACGTCATATTTTTTTTAATTATTTCATCAAATTCATGAAATAATTAAAAAAAAGGGCTTCCCTATATTTTTGGGTTCCCAGCCGGGTACAAATAAGCAGCTGGGGTTTGGGGGCAGTCGTACTTGCCTGCTGCACCTGGCTAGCATACAAAAATATGGCAAAGCCCACGTCATTTTTTTGGGGGGCAAAAAACTCCTGCATACAGTCCTGGATGGAGTATGCTGAGCATTGTCGTTCTGCAGCTGCTGTCTGCTCTCCTGCATACACTAGTGAATGGAGCATGCTGAGCCTTGTAGTTCTGCTCCCCCTGCCTCTCCCTCCAGCATACAGTCCTGGATGCAGCATGCTGAGCCTTGTAGTTGGGCAGCTGCTGTCTGCTCTCCTCCATACAGACAGACAGCAGCTGAAGAACTACAAGGCTCAGAATACTCCATCCAGGACTGTATGCAGGAGTTTTTTGCCTCCCCCAAAAAAAATCATGTGGGCTTCGCCATGTTTTTGTATGCTAGCCAGGTACAGCAGGCAGCTACGGGCTTCCCCCAAACCCCCAGCTGCTTATTTGTACCTGGCTGGGAACCAAAAATATAGGGAAGCCCTTTTTCTTTTTCATTATTTCATGAATTTCATGAAATAATTAAAAAGAAAAATGACGTGTTCTTTGCCCAATTTTTGTGTCCAGCCAGGTACAGCTAGGCAGCTGGGGATTGGAATCTGCAGCACAAGGTGCCCAAGCTTTCTGGGCACCCCTGCTGCGGATTGCAGTCTGCAGCTGCCCCAGAAAATGGCGCTTTCATAGAAACGCCATCTTCTGGCGCTGTATCCAACTCTTCCAGCTGCCCTGGTGACGGGTGGCTCGCTGGGTAATAATGGGGTTAGGGCTAGCTGTATATTATCAACTGGCCCTAAGCCCGAAATTCATGGTGTCACACCAATATTAGACATGGCCACTATGAATTTCTAGTACAGATAAAAAAAACACAACACACAGAAAAATATTTTTATTAGAAATAAAACACAACACAATTAGTGACTCCATCTTTATTGAAATAAAGAACCCCCCCTCCGCAGTAATCCTGGGTCAAGGGTCCTGCTCCGTCCAATCCAGATCCAATATCATCTGATCGGTTTGCTGGAAGGCAAAGCAATCAGATGATGTGTCAGCTTCAAGGGCCTGAAACACATGACACAGCAGCTGATTGTATAAACGGCTTTTATACAATCAGCTGATGCATCCGTGCAAAAAAAAAGAAACTACACACTTCTGTGCAGACTCATGTCCGACAGCAGCAGCTGATAGTTTTGCTGGCCGGGCGGTAAAAAGTCGGCCTCACCGCTTGACTAATAGTGTCAGCTGATTCCGTCAGGTGACGACATCAGCTGATCATTGCCAGGTCTGAGAGAGAGAAAAGAGAGAGAAAAGAGAAGAGAGAGGGAGAGAGAGAGAAGAGAGAGAGAGAGAGAGAGAGAGAGAGAGAGAGAGGAGAGAAGAGGAGAGAAGAGAGAAAGAGAAGAGGCGAGAGGAGGAGAGAAGAGAGAGAGGAGAGAGAAGAGAGAGGGAGAAAGAAGAGAGAGAGGAGAGAGAGAGAAAAAGAGAGGAGAGAGAGAAAGAGAGAGAGAGCAAGAGAGAGAGAACAAGAGAGAGAAAGAGAGAGAGAAGAGAGAGAGAGAGAAGAGAGAGAGAAGAGAGAGAGGAGAGAGAACAAGAGAGAGAGAACAAGAAAGAGAGAGAACAAGAGAGAGAAAGAGAGAGAAGAGAGAGAGAAAGAGAAAGAGAGAGAGAGAACAAGAGAGAGAGAACAAGAGAGAGAGAGAGAGGAGAAAGTGAGGAGAGAGCAATGCAGCCTCATTCTGTGAACTGCTCCGATTTTAGAGGTGTGGCCCGCGGCTCACAGCTGATGTCCGGCTCCTCCCCTCAGTGCATAATTAAATTAAATTATAATTATAAATAAATAATAATTATAAATTAAATTCTTTACCAGGGTGGCCGAGACTTGAACTCGTGAAGTAATGCTTCCTAGGCAGTAGCTCTAACCATTGAGCCACTGGCTCTAATGAGAAACAGAGGAAGATTTGGTTATCTTTATGTCTGCATTGCAGAGTGAAGTCTCTGGTGACAGCGCGGCTCACTTCAGGTGCTGCATGGAGAAAACACAAAGCGCTCGTGTTCTACGGGGCTCCTTGTCATCTTCATATAGCAGAGCTGACAGGGTCGTGTGGATTACTTTGGACCTGGATTGTTGTTTGGGGGTTATTAAAGAGGTAAATGAGGGTTTTTTTTGTCTTTTATTCCAAATAAAGGATTTTTCGCTGTGTGTGTTTCTATACTTTCATTTACAGGTTAATCATGGAAGGTGTCTCGGGGAGACGCTTGTCATGATTAACCCCGTTATTACCCCGATTGCCTCTGCACCAGGGCAATTCGGGATGAGTTGGGCAGAGTCCCGGGACTGCCGCATCTAATGGATGCGGCAATTCCGGGCGGCTGCTGGGTGATATTGTTAGGGTGGTGGGCTTCCCATAACGTGGCGCTCACCATCCTGACAATATCAGCCTCCAGCCGTGTGGCTTTATCCTGGCTGGTATCAAAATTGGGGGGACCGTGTTATGATCTGGAACCATGGAAGATCACCACAAATCATTGGCAAAAAGGTGACAAGAGCCTTGGCAACTAATCTGGCCGCCATCCCCTTACTAACCAACACAACTAGAAGTAGCCGAGGGGTGAACTAACATCCTGTGCACCGCGAACCCAGCCGGAGAACTAACTATCCTAAAGGTAGGAAAGATGAATAACTCTCTGCCTCAGAAAATATACAAGAATAGCAAGCCCCCCCACATTCAAAGACTGTGGTGATATAGGAAAAACACAATACACAGGTAGATGACAGGATTAGCAAAAGGTGAGGCCCCCGCTGACTAAAATAGGAAAGGACAGGAAAGGGACTGATGGTAGCCAGAGAAAAACCCTGCAAAATACCAACTTCCTGATAGTACAAAAAGGCCCTCAGATCGCTTGATCTGAACTCCGTCCTATACCAGGTGTCCTTGTCATACCAATGAACAGAAAACAAGAATTATAACAAATTCAACAAGCCATAAACACATGGACCCAAAGTAGCTATACTCCACACAGAACTGCAGAGAGTTCCTCAACAATCCACTGAGGGGAAAAATCCCTGGGAGGAAATAAACTGAAACCAACCACAACAAATGACAAACCCAGATGAGCAAAATAACCAGGCAATAAATAAAGAGCAAGAACTTATCTGGAGTGGATGTGATGTAGAGCAGGATTAAGCAGGCTAGAGATACAAAGAACAACTGACATCCGGCAACAGCCTGCAATCAGACCAGGACTTAAATAAAAAACACCAAAAAACTGAGCTGTGACAAATGTTCAATAAACATGCAACATTACAAGCATGTGAATTGCAGCCTCAAGACTAGAAAAAAACCAAGGAGAAAATTGTAGAAAAAATACCCTGACTATAAATAAATAAATAAATTGCAAGTGCTTAATAAACAGGGTACTTAGTATATACATTTTTGCAAAAAGGTAAGAAGCTGTCTCACCTCGTCACGGTGTACCCATCTGAGACAGTCCCTAACCTACTAAAGTTAAAAACAAATTTATTAAGCACTTGCAATTTATTTATTTATAGTCAGGGTATTTTTTTCTACAATTTTCTCCTTGTTTTTTTTCTAGTCTTGAGGCTGCAATTCACATGCTTGTAATGTTGCATGTTTATTGAACATTTGTCACAGCTCAGTTTTTTGGTGTTTTTTGTCTGTTATCTTGCTTTAATGCAAGTTGGGGGTGCAGCCCTCCTGATACTGAGGCTGAACAATTACCTGCTTCTCACTTTTTGCTGTGTATTTAATCTGGGACCCAGCTAACCACTTTACCATCCATATTGAAGTTTTGACATGACACAAGTCAGGTACAGAATATGTTTTTAACTTTAGTAGGTTAGGGACTGTCTCAGATGGGTACACCGTGACGAGGTTTTTTTCAGGACTTAAATAAGCAGAGAGTTAGGAAAGGAAACACCCACTGCACAACCCACCTGGTATCTGTCCAAACCCTTCCTGGCCACCAGAGGGAGCCTCCCAGCAGCCAAGACATAACTAACATTCACAACAGGACCGCATATTTTTTTTTTTATTTTTTTATTATTTATTTTTTTATTTTACTGCACGATATAGACCCGCCCGCCGGCGGCTGTAATTGGTTGCAGTGAGACAGCTGTCACTCATCGTGGGGGCGTGTCTGACTGCAACCAATCATGGGCGCCGGTGGGCGGGGAAGGCCCAGAATACCTGATTGAATAATGAAGCGGCAGCCATTTTCAAAAGAGGAAAAGCCGCCGGAGATTTGTGACAGCCGTGCAGCGAGGTGCCCGTTATCGGTGAGTAGGAAAGAGAGAGGGATTGTGCTGGGGATGCAGGACGCATGCAGATATGCAATGTGCCCACATACTTACTGTGAAAAGCCACGCTTTTGGTGATCGAACCATTCTCGAACGTAACTCAAACTGCCGAACTTTTAGCAAATCGTTCGAGTTCGTCGAACGACTCGAACACCTACCAAAATCACTCAAACATGAAATTGAACCTTTCGACTCGAACATCGCTCATCTCTAATGGTCACCTGTAAGTTAGTCTCCAAAGAGACCTAGCTGTCATGAGTTCAGAAGATGTAATGAAAGGTGACTTCAAGTAAAAATAGTTAGTTGAGACTAGGGATGAGCAAACCTGAACTGTAAAGTTTGAGGTTGGTACTGGACAATGGGTGTCAGGGGCTTCTTGGTTGGCTGCGGTCTGATATTTTTAAGCCGGGAAGGACCAAATAACCATGTGCCTTCCAAGCTTGATAATATAAGCCCTCAGCTGTCTACTTTAACTTGGCTGGTTATCAAAAATAGGGGGGAGCCCGCACCATTTTTTTAAATTATTACATTGTTTAAGTAATTTTAAAAAGCTGTGTGGGCCAACTTTATGTTTGATAACCAATGTAAAGCAGACAGTTGAGAGTTGCAGCCCGCAGTTGTCTGTTGTCTGCTTTACCTGGGCTGGTTATCAAGAATAGGGGTGAAAAGGGAATTGTCCCAATGATAAAACATACAGATAAACAGTATATATAGATTTATCTTTGCCCATTTGCAAAATGTTTATGTACTTTACACACATATATATATATATATATATATATATATATACATTCATGTATGTCCCAACATGTGTCCTATATTTCCCTCTACACTTATGCAAATATCACCAAACATACTTCACTGTAAATAATGTCCCCTTTCTTTACCCGGTAAAGGCTATGCCCTGGTCCAGTAATGACCAGTCCAGGTATATGAAAAGAGATGGATAAACGTCCATCAGATAAGAGGCCATCTTCTGACACGGTTGATAATCATGTCAGAGGATGTCCACAGGCTGTTAGAACAGAAGGACCAGAGAACTTTCTGTTCAGACAGAAGCCTGTGTCTGCAGGTGTCCGGGCATCTGTAGTGATCTAATTATCACTACAGGAGCACGGCTCTTCAAAACGCCCTGCCGCTTAAGCCAGCACGGGTGCGAGTGCTGGGGCAGTGACATCATATCACCATGGCGGCACTAGTTCCCTGCAACTACATGTACACAGGGTATGTATGTACATGAAAGTGCCACTTGCTGGGTTTAAATATTCCAGCGAGGATGGCCCTCATCAGCTCTCTCTTGCTCTCTACTTTTACTATCTCTGCCTCCCTCTCCCCTCTGAGCCTGCAGCTCCACTGTATGCTCTCTTGCCAACTTTCTCCTTGTTCACTACCTTGTCCTCTCCCTACCACTCTACCCTCAACCCAGCCCAGTCCTCTCCACTCATGATCCCCTAAGTATTGTCTGCTCAGCCCTGTCCGCTGTCATCACTGCCCTGTCTTGTCCACTCTCTCCTCTCAGCCTGGTTCTCAGCTCCTTCTTCCCTCTCTGCCTTCCACTGTCTCAAGTGTTCCATCCCCCACCTTTCTACCACAGCCTCACAGCTGGAGCAGCCATATTAACCCCTTAATCTTCGAAGGAATAGCAAGTGATAAGCAAGTGGGACAATAGTGTGTGTACATGTTTAGATAATGTGGATGTGAAATATTGTTAGATAATTGTGGGTTTTATTGCATATTAATATCATTGTGCTATTAAAGTATTATGCTTTTTGTGTGGCATTTAATAGAATTAATAAATGTAGACCTTTGGGTGTATATAATAAATATTGTTTATCATTACATGATTTTGCCACAGTTACTAGCCAGTGTATATTTAGCAAAAGAATAGAAAAACAATATTACATACAGTTGCGCTCAAAAGTTTACATACTCCGGCAGATTTTTTTGCTTTCTTGACCTTTGTTCAGAGAATATCAATGATAACACAAAATCTTCTTTTCCACTCATGGTTAGTGGTTGGGTGAAGCCATTTATTGTCAAACTATTGTGTTTTCTCTTTGTAAATCATAATGACAGCCAAAAACATCCATATGACACTGATCAAAAGTTCACATAGCCAGTTCTTAATACCGTGTATTGCCCCCTCTAACATCAATGACAGCTTGAAGTCTTTTGTGGTAGTTGTGGGTGAGGCTCTTTATTTTCTCAGATGTTAAAGCTGCCAATTCTTCTTAGCGAAAAGCCTCCAGTTCCTGTATATTCCTGGGCTTTCTTGCATGAACTGCGCGCTTGAGTTCTCCCCAGATTAACTCAATGATATTAAGGTCAGGAGACTGAGATGGACACTATAGAACCTTCACTTTGTTCTGCTGTAGCCAATAACAGGTCGACTTGGTCTTGTGTTTTGGATCGTTGTCAATTCAGGACTGCGATGGAACCTTGTTAGGTAAAAGGAAACCTGCTTGGATCTGATGAGAGGCTTTAGCTCCGACACAAATTCTGCAATTTGGACATAATCCAACCTGGTTACCTAAAAGGTCATTGAAGGGTTTCTCGTACCATCTGAGGAACAAGAGGGAAAGCAGCTACATACAACTAACCAGGAGAGGGGAGGTTTGCAGAGGTATACATGGACCCAAGGTGAGGAAATTTAAAACGTGCACAGAGGTGGAAAAAGGAAAATAATAAATTAAACAAGAATAACCTTCCACCAACTTAAATGAGGAAAGATGAAAGTTGTTGGGAATTCAGACAAACACACAGCAGGAATGCACATGGTGTCTGCCAAGCTGAGAAATTCCCTTTATTGAAGGGATGAAACTCATTAAGAATAATTAATCTCAACGTTTTGTCATCAAGAAAATGTAATGAAGGGAGAATATATATATATATATATATATATATATATATACAGTACAGACCAAACGTTTGGACACACCTTCTCATCTCAAGAACTATTAAGAGGAGACTTTGTGCAGCAGGCCTTCATGGTAAAATAACTGTTACGAAACTACTGCTAAAGACAGGCAACAAGCAGAAGAGACTTGTTTGGGCTAAAGAACACAAGGAATGGACATTAGACCAGTGGAAATCTGTGCTTTGGTCTGCTGAGTCCAAATTTGAGATCTTTGGATCCAACCACCGTGTCTTTGTAGAAAAGGTGAACGGATGGACTCTACATGCCTGGTTCCCACCATTAAGCATGGAGGAGGAGGTGTGACGGTGTGGGTGTGCTTTGCTGGTGACACTATTGGGGATTTATTCAAAATTGAAGGCATACTAAACCAGCATGGCTACCACAGCATCTTGCAGTGGCATGCTATTACATCTGGTTTGCGTTTAGTTGGACCATCATTTATTTTTCAACAGGACAATGACCCCAAACACACCTCCAGGCTGTGTAAGGGCTATTTGACTAAGAAGGAGAGTGATGGGATGCTACGCCAGATGACCTGGTCTCCACAGTCACCAGACCTGAACCCAATCGAGATGGTTTGGGGTGAGCTGGACTGCAGAGTGAAGGCAAAAGGGCAAACAAGGGCTAAGCATTTCTGGGAACTCCTTCAAGACTGTTGCAAAACCATTTCCGGTGACTACCTCTTGAAGCTCATCAAGAGAATGCCAAGAGTGTGCAAAGCAGTAATCAAAGCAAAAGGTGGCTACTAGGAGAACCTAGAATATAAGCCATATTTTCAGTTGTTTCACACTTTCTTAAGTATTTCATTCCACATGTTTGCATTCATAGTTTTGATGCCTTCAATGTAAATCCACAATTTTTAGAATCATGAAAATTAAGAAAACTCTTTGAATGAGAGGGTGTGTCCAAACTTTTGGTCTGTGCTATATATATATATATATATATATATATATATATATATATATATATATATATATACACACGGTATATATCCCCACCCAAACTGTGATAGGGCAAACCAAAATGGGACAATGGAAAACAAACACCTGAAGGGGACGGAGCCAAGTAAGGAAGAATAAAGGTAATAAGAGCCATCAGCTTTAGCAACAAGAAGAAAATGACCATATCTTTGCAGACAGAGGAGCTGACCATGGATCAAGAGGTCACCGGATCGAATCCTGAAATCGTACCATGATAGTTACCTGTCTGCATCTTCATGATGCCACCTGCTGTCCAAGGTCCAAATTATCCAAATACAAAAATATGATAAACTACTACATAGCTCCTCAGAGGACCCTGCCTTTACATCAGACTCTTTGGTGACATATGTAATTGCATGTTAATGTTAGCTTTTAAGTGCCTATTAAAACAGTGCTAAATTTTTTTGGGACAAACTAATGACAAATTTACACACAAGGGGGAAGAGTAATAAAGGGAGATATTGATTGGACTAACCACTATATTGAGCTCAGAAATAGTCCCAAGACGCCCAAACAGTCTCAAACTAGTCCACCTTCACTTTAAAAGTAGCCGTCAGGTACTCCATCCTCCGTATATCAGAAAATCTTCAAAGCAGATCCTGATACTAAGGGGGACCCTCTTCCGCCAATAGAGAGCAATCAAGCAACTGGCAGCCACTATTGACACTTTTCATCTGTGCTGATGGTAAAAAACAATAGATCACGTGGATCACACATTAAGGAGACCTTTCAGAATCAGTATCTATTATAGCTCTCCCTCTTCCTGTTATCTTGTTATAAGCTCCATAGAATTCAGTATGACATAGTAACTAGTCAAGCATATGTAAATAGAAACTGCATATTCACTGCTCCCACCTCTTAGTGTTGGCATCAGTGATAGTAGATCTGAACTGAATTTGCACTAATGCCCCCACCCATACTCCCTCCCACCTCTCAGCATTGATAATAAATGCACTGAGAGGTGAAGGGGCAATGAATATGTAAATTGTATTTACATACTCTTGACTAGCTGTATGAGACACTAAGGGTACCTTCACACTTAGCGATGCAGCAGCGATCCGACCAGCGATCTGACCTGGTCAGGATCGCTGCAGCATCGCTACATGGTCGCTGGTGAGCTGTCAAACAGGCAGATCTCACCAGCGACCAGTGAACAGCCCCCAGCCAGCAGCGACGTGCAAGCGACGCTGCGCTTGCACGGAGCCGCCATCTGGAAGCTGCGGAGACTGGTAACTAAGGTAAACATCGGGTATGGTTACCCGATGTTTACATTAGTTACCAGCGCACACCACTTAGCTGTGTGTGCAGGGAGCAGGAGCCGCGCACACTGAGCGCTGGCTCCTTGCTCTCCTAGCTACAGTACACATCGGGTTAATTAACCCGATGTGTAATGCAGCTACATGTGCAGAGAGCAGGGAGCCGCGCACACTGCTTAGCGCTGGCTCCTTGCTCTCCTAGCTGCTGTACACATCGGGTTAATTAACCCGATGTGTACAGCAGCTACATGTGCAGAGAGCCGGAGCCGGCAGCACAGGCAGCGTGAGAGCTGCAGAGGCTGGTAACTAAGGTAAATATCGGGTAACCACCTTGGTTACCCGATGTTTATCTTGGTTACAAGCTTACCTCAGCTGTCAGAAGCCGGCTCCTGCTCCCTGCTCGCTTCATTTGTCGCTCTCTCGCTGTCACACACAGCGATCTGTGTGTCACAGTGGGAGAGCGCCTTTGAAGAAAACGAACCAGGGCTGTGTGTAACGAGCAGCGATCTCGCAGCAGGGGCCAGATCGCTGCTCAGTGTCACACACAGCGAGATCGCTAATGAGGTCACTGCTGCGTCACAAAAAGCGTGACTCAGCAGCGATCTCGGCAGCGAGCTCGCTGTGTGTGATGTTACGAGGGGGACCCGGGGAAGCGTGCCAAGATGGGAAATGGACAGCTTCCGCCGGTCAAGGTCCACTGTGCGGTGTAAGGGACCGCCGCTATGGTGGGTGAAGAGTGAGCGGGTTGCTGCTAGCGATCGTCTGGAATGTCACAGACGATCTATGTACACCGATCTGCCCTAACCCGTGAGGGTTGTATGGCACGGATCTCACGGCTCAGTGTACCTGTTGCACGGGGAAGCACAGAGGTGCCCACGCACGTGTGCCAGTGGAAGTCACGAGAATATGGCACGAGGGTAGCACAGAGGTGCCCACGCACGTGTGCTTTCAATAACCAGGTGAGTCCGGTGGAGACTCGAGGAGCTCACCTGGGACAGGAACACGGCCTGTTGAAGGGGATACTGCCGGAGCAGCAAGGCAGGAACACGGCCTGCAAACGAGGTACTGCCGGAGCAGCAAGGGCCAAGCCCACAAGAGACAGTAATGCCTGAGCAGTGGCGTGGCAGCACGCTGCCAGACATCCAAACATAGAAGGACGGTCGCGCGCCGCCATGATGGCAGGGGGAGCTTTTAAGGAGGTGCAGCTCCACCCGAGGGCGGGCGCGAGGCGGAGATGACGGACTTGACCCAATCAGGGTCCACGACGTCCCAGCCTGGCCAGTCAGGATTCACCACGTCACCAGCCTTGTCATCAAGCCGTGTGACGTCAGTGAGCGAATCAGGACCCACCACGCATTGCACATGCTCACCCTCCTGCCTCTGGGAAATAGAGGCGGGATCCTCGGTCTCACAATGTGCAGAGATAACGGGAATCTCACTGCTTCCCTGAGCAGTAAACCTCTGCACATTGCGCAGCCTCGCAGACCTTCGGGGCCGCTGAGCAGGAGAGTCTGCGGCAGGCCAGGAGTGGGAGACCGCTTCACTCCTTGTAACAGGAGAACCACTAGGTGTCACCCTTCTGCTGCCTCTCTGAGAAGGTATCTCCTGCAGTCTGGCAGACCTTCGGCGCTGCTGAGCAGGAGTGCTCGTGGCAGGCAAGGAATGGGAGACTGCCTCAGTCCTTGCCTCAGGAGAGCCACGAGATGTAACATTACCCCCCCGTCTAGGCCCCCCCCCTGTCCGTGCTCGAAGGCCGCTATCAAACCCGGGGCGCGGATATGATCCTCCAACTCCCAGGATCTATGCTCCGGACCACGGGCGGCCCACTCCACGAGGTAGTACCTCTTGCCCTGTATGACTTTTGTCTCCACAAGTTTTGCCACCTCAGGGTCGTCGGACGGGGAGTCGGTTTGAGCCGGCAGGGACCCCGAGAATTTATTAAGTCGTACGGGTTTCAGGAGGGACACGTGAAAGGTGTTGGTTATAGCCCAGCGTGGAGGGAGCTGGAGTCGATATGCCACTGGGTTTACCTGCTGTAGTACTTTAAACGGACCCAGATACCTAGGGGCGAATTTGGCTGCCTGTACCCGTAGGTTAACATTCTTAGAGGACAGCCATACTAGGTCACCAGGGGCGAAGGATGGTGCAGGGCGGCGGCGAACATCAGCCGTTGTCACCATCCGGTCTTTAGCCCTTTTAAGAGCCTCTTGGGTGTCATCCCAGATCTCCCGGGCCTTGGTCGCCCAATCCTCCACTCTAGTATCGGGTGACGTAATGGGCATCGGAACCGGGATTCTGGGATGTTGTCCGTTATTGAGTAGGAACGGAGTCTGGCCAGAGGATTCATGGACCGAATTGTTAATGGCAAATTCGGCCCAAGGAAGGAGGTTAGCCCAGTTGTCATGGTGCGCGGATATAAAATGGCGGAGGTAAGTTACCAAGGTCTGATTAGTCCTCTCCACTAGTCCATTGGTCTCGGGATGGTATGCGGAGGAGATGTTCAGCTCTATCTGCAGGAGCTTACAGAGCTCTCTCCAGAAGCGAGACGCGAACTAGGGACCCCGGTCGCTCACCACCTTGTCAGGCATGCCATGCAACCTAAATACATGCCGAATGAACAAGGTGGCGAGAGCACGTGACGTCGGGAGTCGTGGGAGAGGCACCAAGTGGACCATTTTAGAGAAGTGGTCCGTGATGACCCATACGACCCTGTGCCCTGCTGACTTGGGCAGATCTCCCAGGAAGTCCATCCCTACCACTTCCCAGGGACGATCCGGCACTGGCAGTGGGTGAAGAAGACCTGCCGGTCTCTGCCGGGACGGCTTATTTCGAGCACACGACATACAGGCTCCCACATACTCCTGTATGTCCTGGGGTAGTCTCGGCCACCAATAATGCCTGGTCACCAGGTCTCTGGTCCTTTTGACCCCGAAGTGACCCCCAACCTTGGAGGCATGGGCCCACGATAGCACCTCGTTCCGTAGTTCAGGGGGAACGAGGGTCTTGCCAGGTGGCACCTGGTCCAAAGAAGTGGGAGTGACCATCCTCAAGCTGTCCGGGGGTAGTATAAGACGAGGCTCCTCCTCGTCCTCCTCCAACACAACCATACAACGTGACAAGGCATCGGCCCGTACGTTCTTCTCACCGGCCAGGTGGCGGATAATAAAGCGGAACCGGGAGAAGAATAAAGACCAACGGGCCTGCCTTGGGTTCAGGCGTTGTGCTGTCTGGAGGTATGTGAGGTTTTTGTGGTCAGAAAATACCTCAAATGGATGCTTCGCACCCTCCAGGAGATGCCGCCATTCCTGGAATGCTAGTTTCATCGCCAGTAACTCCCTATCCCCTATGGAGTAGTTCCTCTCGGCCGGAGAAAAGGTCTTGGAGAAAAAGAAACAAGGATGCTTCCTTCCTCGTTCGTTTTTCTGGTACAGGACTGCACCTGCACCGACCGAAGAGGCGTCTACCTCCAGTAGGAAGGGTTTGGAGATGTCTGGACGATGAAGGATGGGAGCTCTGGAGAAGTGAGTTTTGAGGGTGTGAAATGCCTCTACCGTTTCTCGTGTCCATGCTTTGGGATTAGCGCCCTTGCGGGTAAGGGCAATGATGGGTGCTGCCACCGTCGAGAAGTTGGGAATGAACTGGCGATAATAATTGATAAACCCCAAGAATCGCTGGATCGCCTTCAGCGAGCGGGGCTCAGGCCAGTTCATCACTGTCTCCAACTTCCCCGGATCCATTGCTAACCCCTGACTGGACACGATGTACCCCAGGAACGGCAAGGATTCCCGTTCAAAAACGCACTTTTCCAGCTTAGCATATAGCGAATGGGTACGGAGCCTCTTAAGTACTCGGATGACATCCCTCCGATGGGTGGTAAGATCGGGGGAGAAGATAAGAATGTCATCCAGGTATGCAACCACGGAAAGATACAAATCCCGGAAAATGTCATTCACAAAGTCTTGAAATACGGCGGGGGCATTGCAGAGTCCGAAGGGCATTACTAGATACTCGTAGTGACCGTCCCTGGTGTTAAAGGCGGTCTTCCACTCATCGCCCTTTCGGACTCGCACTAGATTATACGCCCCGCGTAGATCCAGCTTTGTGAAGACCTTTGCCCCGCGGAATCGATCAAATAGCTCAGTAATGAGGGGCAAAGGGTATTTGTTCTTGATCGTGATTGCATTTAATCCCCTGTAATCGATACAGGGGCGCAGATCCCCTTCCTTCTTCTGCACAAAAAAGAACCCTGCACCAGCCGGTGAAATAGACTTGCGAATGAACCCCTTCGCCAGGCTGTCCTGAATATATTTGGACATAGCCTCCGTCTCTGGCGCAGAGAGTGGATACACTCTGCCCCTAGGGGGCTCGGAGCCTGGCTTCAGGTCTATTCGGCAATCATATGGCCGGTGGGGAGGAAGAGTATCTGCCACCCTTTTTGAAAAGACATCCCTGTAGGCCTCATAAGGTGTCGGTAAACCCGGCCCCTCTGTATTCCCTGAGGACCCTACCGACCTAATGGTAGCGGGTGGTTCGGTAGTCACGAGGTGCTCTCTACAGGATCCTGCCCAGGATGAGATCTCCCCTGTTGCCCAGTTGAGTATAGGAGCATGCTGTCTCAACCAGGGAAGGCCCAGTAGGATCTCATCCGTCCCCCCTGGAAGCACCAGGAAGGACACCTGCTCATGGTGTCCCGGTGGTACATCCATCCTGAGAGGGATGGTGATCTGGGTGATAGGATCGAGTAGTATGGACCCGTCGACTACCCGAACCCTGAGTGGCTTGGGCAACAGAACCAGGGGAACTGAGTATCGGGTTGTCAGGGAGGTCGAGATGAAATTGCCTTCAGCGCCTGAGTCCAAGCAAGCCAGGGAAGAGAAGAGAGTAGTGCCGAACTGCAACTGGGCGCTGATAGTCAACCTAGAGGGAGAGGTAGCGTCTAGAGTCCCCCCTCTGATAGAAACTAGACGCTGTCTTTTCCCGACGGTTTTGGGACATCGGGTAGCTATGTGTCCCCTCTGCCCACAGGAAAAGCAGATGACACAAGACCGAGAACCTGGGGCAGAGGAGACCACCTTGGACACCTCCATTGACTCCACGGAGTCGCCTACAGGACTGGCTGGGAGACCTGTCTGATGGAAGACGGGAGGCAGACGCTTTTTAGGCTGAGAAGACGTGGGTGCTGAAGAGACCTCGAGCCTTCGCTCCGCCTGGCGGATGCCTATGCGAGAGGCAACCTGAATCAAGGACTCTAAAGTGGCAGGCACCTCACGCGTGGCCAGTGCGTCTTTGACAAACCCTGCCAGGCCCTCCCAAAACACAGGGACAAGGACCTTATCCGGCCAGTCTAGCTCTGCGGCAAGTGTCCTAAAGTGTACCGCAAAGTCCCCGACTGAAGCGGACCCTTGCCGAAGTCGTAGGAGGCGCAGTGCGGAGTCGTGGGTGACTTGAGGCCCGAGGAACACCATTCTCATGGCCCCAAGATAAGCTGGTAAGTTATTCACCACACGATCGCCGCGCTCCCACAACGGCGTGGACCACTTCAGCGCTCTCCCTGTGAGCAGGGACTGGACGAAGGCTACCCTCGCTTTCTCGGTAGCGTAAAGAGTCGCGGACAGCTCTAAGTAGGTGGTAACCTGGTTTATAAAACCACGGCACTCAGAGCTGTTGCCGCTAAAGCGCTCTGGAAGCGCAAGGCGAGGAGACCTTCCGCCCAATAGCACAGCCTGGGTAGCCGCCTGGGTGGCGACTGTCGTCAGAGTAGTCTTATCGGAGGAAGACTGCTCCACTGCTGCCAATCGTGACTCCAACTGCTGCACATAACGCAGCAACTGCTGCTGCTCTTCAGCCATAGCCAGACCTTTGGCGCGACCGTAATGTTACGAGGGGGACCCGGGGAAGCGTGCCAAGATGGGAAATGGACAGCTTCCGCCGGTCAAGGTCCACTGTGCGGTGTAAGGGACCGCCGCTATGGTGGGTGAAGAGTGAGCGGGTTGCTGCTAGCGATCGTCTGGAATGTCACAGACGATCTATGTACACCGATCTGCCCTAACCCGTGAGGGTTGTATGGCACGGATCTCACGGCTCGGTGTACCTGTTGCACGGGGAAGCACAGAGGTGCCCACGCACGTGTGCCAGTGGAAGTCACGAGAATATGGCACGAGGGTAGCACAGAGGTGCCCACGCACGTGTGCTTTCAATAACCAGGTGAGTCCGGTGGAGACTCGAGGAGCTCACCTGGGACAGGAACACGGCCTGTTGAAGGGGATACTGCCGGAGCAGCAAGGCAGGAACACGGCCTGCAAACGAGGTACTGCCGGAGCAGCAAGGGCCAAGCCCACAAGAGACAGTAATGCCTGAGCAGTGGCGTGGCAGCACGCTGCCAGACATCCAAACATAGAAGGACGGTCGCGCGCCGCCATGATGGCAGGGGGAGCTTTTAAGGAGGTGCAGCTCCACCCGAGGGCGGGCGCGAGGCGGAGATGACGGACTTGACCCAATCAGGGTCCACGACGTCCCAGCCTGGCCAGTCAGGATTCACCACGTCACCAGCCTTGTCATCAAGCCGTGTGACGTCAGTGAGCGAATCAGGACCCACCACGCATTGCACATGCTCACCCTCCTGCCTCTGGGAAATAGAAGCGGGATCCTCGGTCTCACAATGTGCAGAGATAACGGGAATCTCACTGCTTCCCTGAGCAGTAAACCTCTGCACATTGCGCAGCCTCGCAGACCTTCGGGGCCGCTGAGCAGGAGAGTCTGCGGCAGGCCAGGAATGGGAGACCGCTTCACTCCTTGTAACAGGAGAACCACTAGGTGTCACCCTTCTGCTGCCTCTCTGAGAAGGTATCTCCTGCAGTCTGGCAGACTTTCAGCGCTGCTGAGCAGGAGTGCTCGTGGCAGGCAAGGAATGGGAGACTGCCTCAGGAGAGCCACGAGATGTAACAGTGTAAAGCACCCCTAAATTCTACACAGCTTACAACAAGATAACAGAATATTGTAAAGCTATAAAACTTTCTGATTCTGAAAGGTCTCCTTAAGCCTTATTTAAAGATAAGTTTAGTGTTTTAGTATAAAATCACCGGACAGGTTGCCTTTTAGGACATTAGTCTTTTACATTAGTCTTGTTCTACAAAATTACCTTAGGCTATGTGCCCACGGGACTCTGTATCTGCGGATTTTTCTGCATCAAAATCCGCAGCTTTCCCCCGGAATCCGCACCTTTTCATAGGTGCGGATTTGACGGGGATTTTGTTGCAGATTTTGCGATTTTTTTATAATTCAATTGAATAGGCAAAATCCGCACGAAAATCCGCAACAATAATTGACATGCTGCAGATTTTTCCACACGAAAATCCGCACGATTTCCGCTGCGGAAAAATCCGCAGCGTGGGCACAGCATTTCCCAAATACCATAGAAATGGCTGGGGAGTAGCTGTGGTGCAGATTTCTGGAAAATCCGCGGCTTTTCCGTGAGAAATCCGAGGCAAAATCCGCGCATTTTCCGCAGCGTGGGCACATAGCCTTACAGATTTCCTTCAACAGTTCTAACATGGCAGGACAGAGGCCTTCATTAGGACCTCTCCTGCCACTACAACCCATAGTCTTGTTGAAAAGGGGGTAATGAGTTAACAGGGATGAAAAAGGGGATGTTGAATGTGCAGGTTACTGATAGGTGTCAGCTGTATGAATGAACTATGTCCAATGTGTATGGATCAGGCTCAACACCTACACCTGCTCCATACACAACCTGCTACAAACAGGATGATTTTTCACATTCTTTTGTGGGAAGGAGTTAACAATAGGCAATGTAATTTTAAGCAGTGAATCTGCAGAAATAAATGAAGAGTGCGATATGCACATTAATCAGTTCATCTGAACCACAAACACTATTCATTTTTCAAATCTACTGGTGTAGAGAACTCACAGGAATGATTACCGAATCCAAAATACATGGCTAACAAAGTTCAAATTGCTTTGTGCCTTTTTATATTGGTTTTCTTTGACGGTAGCATTATAAATTTCGTCACTTTTATTTCTTATCTTTCTTTCATTAAAGAAACTACTCATTGGACAGATGCCATCTCTCAAGTAGATTTAACCTCTACTACCTCTTCCAGAAATTAATTATATCAATCAAACACAAGCTATAAAACTGTCTTCTGTGATGCACAATCAAGAACAAGGAAAAGAACTGCTTTTGATGTTAAAATTGAAATCCTTAAGGACGTGATGAAAGAGCAACAGAAATGAAGTTCTCAACAGGAGTGAGGATGACTTTTTAGGACGCACATCACTTTAGTTTTTTTTTGTCTATAATACTTTCAGGATCATTCATACTTCAGTGTAACAATAGCAGCACTTCAAACCCGACTGCTAAGCAGATCATTCTCTTTATTAAATATGACCTTGAGTGTATAAATCATTATAGTTATTCAGAACTTTCCTCTGTGTCATAATCGGAAGGTAATTTCACAAAATGCACTGGGTCAGATTACTTTATAATGATTAAATGATAATTGAAATTGCTAATTTGGTCTGGAATTTAAACATGGCATAAACTTTACCATTATTAAATTTATACTGGAACAATGTGATCAACATTTCTTAAGTTTTTATTATAAGGGTATGTTTTTATGCATTTTTAAATAAAGTTTTTTATTAATTCAATTCAAACCCAGGGGTTATAGTCTGTTCAGGAGTTACCGTACAATGCAAGGGGGCGTCTTTTGCTTATATGTAAAATCTTCCAGCGTGATAATATTTGTGAGGCAATGAACAGGTAGAGTCCCGATGAGTGTATGTAAGAGGAGGAAGACCGAATAATAAATTGATAGGGGCTTGTTACAATCCCAGAATATAATGAAAACAGCAGAAAATATTCTCATGTAGCAAATAAATAAGGCAGCAAATCAGCTGGACTTCAACTACCCTAATATAAATTGGGGAGCAGAAACCTGCAAGGCTCCTAAAGGAAAGAGGTTTTTGGACAATAACAAAATAAAATTACCTTTAACAACTGGTGCAGTACTGAACAAGATAGGAGGTCACTTCTAGACCTAATACATACCCTTAAGTCAAACAGAATACCAGATGTACGGGATGTGGTTCTTTTGGGTAATAATACGTTTTTACATATCCTTTAATAAGATGTACAGTAAAGAGGATACAAGGACACTAATCTTCAAGATAGTGAATTACCATCAGATGATCTTAGTGTCATAAACTCGGACAATCTCCTTGAAAATAGAAGTACAGTGGAACCTTGGATTACAAGAATAACTGGTTCCAGGAGTGTGCTCTTAAACCAAGTTACTCTTATAGCAAAGCAAATTTTCCCATAGGAAACGTAGACAATTTGCTCCACAACCCAAAAATATTTACTGTATTTATACAAACTTATTACAGTAATACAAAATAATGTATTGTATTCATTTAAAATTATTACAGTACACGCTAATACAAAATACTGTACAGTACAGTAAAATCATATAAAACAAATTAAACTGCACGTTACAATAGAATTGTTGGTGTGCGGGAAGTACTATAGAGAGATAAAATGATGTAGAAATATGACAACCTTTATTCTAGTACAATACACAAAAAAACACACCCCAAATCTATTCTCCCCAAAATAAGGGCAGAACTAAGCCAAATGTGGGGTAGGAATATTGCACAGGCAGATTACAGTATAAGCAATGTGCTGTATTGGTTAGCAGAAAGTACAATACTGTATCCATAAATGCAAATTGATAGACATGCTATAAAGTATACAGTTAGGTCCAGAAATATTTGGACAGTGACACAATTTTCGCGAGTTGGGCTCTGCATGCCAGCACATTGGATTTGAAATGAAACCTCTACAACAGAATTCAAGTGCAGATTGTAACGTTTAATTTGAAGGTTTGAACAAAAATATCTGATAGAAATTGTAGGAATTGTACTCATTTCTTTACAAACACTCCACATTTTAGGTGGTCAAAAGTAATTTGACAAATAAACCAAACCCAAAAAAAAATTTTTAGTTTCAATATTTTGTTGCGAATCCTTTGGAGGCAATCACTGCCTTAAGTCTGGAACCCATGGACATCCCCAAACGCTGGGTTTCCTCCTTCTTAATGCTTTTCCAGGCCTTTACAGCCGCAGCCTTCAGGTCTTGCTTGTTTGTGGGTCTTTCCGTCTTAAGTCTGGATTTGAGCAAGTGAAATGCATGCTCAATTGGGTTAAGATCTTGTGATTGACTTGGCCATGGCAGAATGTTACACTTTTTTGCACTCATGAACTCCTGGGTAGCTTTGGCTGTATGCTTGGGGTCATTGTCCATCTGTACTATGAAGCGCCGTCCGATCCACTTTGCGGCAGTTGGCTGAATCTGGGATGAAAGTATATCCCGGTACACTTCAGAATTCATCCGGCTACTCTTGTCTGCTGTTATGTCATCAATAAACACAAGTGACCCAGTGCCATTGAAAGCCATGCATGCCCATGCCATCACGTTGCCTCCACCATGTTTTACAGAGGATGTGGTGTGCCTTGGATCATGTGCCGTTCCCTTTCTTCTCCAAACTTTTTTCTTCCCATCATTCTGGTACAGGTTGATCTTGGTCTCATCTGTCCATAGAATACTTTTCCAGAACTGAGCTGGCTTCATGAGGTGTTTTTCAGCAAATTTAACTCTGGCCTGTCTATTTTTGGAATTGATGAATGGTTTGCATCTAGATGTGAACCCTTTGTATTTACTTTCATGGAGTCTTTTCTTTACTGTTGACTTACAGACAGATTCACCTACTTCACTGAGAGTGTTCTGGACTTCAGTTGATGTTGTGAACGGGTTCTTCTTCACCAAAGAAAGTATGCGGCGATCATCCACCACTGTTGTCATCCGTGGACGCCCAGGCCTTTTTGAGTTCCCAAGCTCACCAGTCAATTCCTTTTTTCTCAGAATGTACCCGACTGTTGATTTTGCTACTCCAAGCATGTCTGCTATCTCTCTGATGGATTTTTTCTTTCTTTTCAGCCTCAGGATGTTCTGCTTCACCTCAATTGAGAGTTCCTTAGACCGCATGTTGTCTGGTCACAGCAACAGCTTCCCAATGCAAAACCACACACCTGTAATCAACCCCAGACCTTTTAACTACTTCATTGATTACAGGTTTACGAGGGAGACGCCTTCAGAGTTAATTGCAGCCCTTAGCATCCCTTGTCCAATTACTTTTAGTCCCTTGAAAAAGAGGAGGCTATGCATTACAGAGCTATGATTCCTAAACCCTTTCTCCGATTTGGATGTGAAAACTCTCATATTGCAGCTGGGAGTGTGCACTTTCAGCCCATATTATATATAGAATTGTATTTCTGAACATGTTTTTGTAAACAGCTAAAATAACAAAACTTTTGTCACTGTCCAAATATTTCTGGACCTAACTGTATACTGTACAGTACAATGGTATACTGTATACAGTACTTATCTACAGAAAGTTACCTCCAGTGCGGGTCAGAGTATGGTGAAAGGATGGAACTCCAAGTGTGCACGGTGAATATTTGCTCTTATTGCAAATTAATGCTCTTAAACCAAGTTACACATTTTTAAAAAGCTTTGCTTGTCTTGCAAAATGCTGTCAAACCAAGTTACTCTTAATCCAAGGTACCACTGTATATAAATGAAATGCAGACTTTTATAAACTTCCTGAATAGAACCTGAGCTTAATATATACCCTGTGGGAATAAACAATCTGAAAATAAGAGGATACCACTATGGCTATATAGAGTTGAAAGGGGCACAATAAATGACAAAAGAAAGCACTTAGGGAATTAAAGCAAAAAGGTAGAGACGATGCATTAAATAATCATAGAATATTAAATAGTGTAAAAAAGCAATCAAAGCAGCAAAGATTGAAACAGCACAGTAAAAAATAATCCAAAAATAAGCTCCAACTATACAAACAGTAGGAATCTTAAAAATGATAGTGTTGGCCCCCCTCAAAAATATTCTGCGTGAAATGGTGGAAGTAGATGAGGGAAAGTCCTAGGTAGTAAATGCCGTCTTGAAATTCCTATGAGAGATACAATAAAATATCCACTAATTGTCACCTGGTTAACCTAACAGGAAGTATGGCCCTGTCACAAAACACTAAAGTAAACAAATAGCCATTCCCAGATGGCATATACCCCTGAGTACTGCAAGAATTAAGTACTGTGATTGACAGACCATTATTTCTAATATTCAAGGGTTCCATAATAATAGAGTCTGTAGCACTGGACTGGTGTATAGCAAATGTGCTGACAATATTCAAAAAGCGGACAAACTCTAAGCCTGGAAATTATTGGCAGAGAAGTATAACCTCTACTGTGAGAAAATCTTTGAAGGTTTTCGAAGATAGGCTATCCTAGAGTATCTCAAGAAAAATTAACCTTTTCATGACCCAACGCCAACATGGGTTTATGAGGGATTGGTCCTTCCACATTAATCTGATCAGCTTCTATGAGGAGGTAAGTTCCAGACTGGACCACAGTAAGTCCATCAATGTATTGGAATTTTCAAAGGTGTTTTATACTGTATAGTGCCACATAAAAGGTTGGTACAATAATTAGAGAAATGGGACTATAGGAATACAGAATGTAGAAAATACAAGTGCTTCTCAATAAATTACAATATCATCAAAAAGTTAATTTCAGTAATTCAATACAAAAAGGAAACACATATAATATATTGAGTCATTACAAACACAGTGATCTATTTCAAGTGATTATGGCTTACAGCCAATCAAAACCCAAAAGTCATTATCTCAGAAAATTAGAATAATTAACACAAAACACCTGAAAAGGATTCCTAAGGGTTTAAAATGGTCCCTTAGTTTGGTTCTGTAGGCTACACAATCATGGGGAAGACTGCTGACTTGACAGATGTCCAGAAGGCAGTCATTGACACACTCCACAAGGAGGGTAAGCCACAAAAGGTCATTGCTAAATAATCTGGCTGTTCACAGAGGGTGTATCCAAGCATATTAATGGAATGTTGAGTGGAAAGAAAATGTGTGGTACAAAAAGGGGCACAAGCAAACTGGGATAACCACAGCCTTGATAGGACTGTTAAGAAAGGCCATTTAAAAAATTTGGGGAGATTCACAAGGAGTGGACTGCTGCTGGAGTCAGTGCTTCAAGAGCCACCACACACAGATGTATCCAGGACATGGGGTACAACTGTTGTATTCCTTGTGTCAAGCCACTCATGACCAATAGACAATGCCAGAAGCATCTCACCTGTGCCAAGGAGAAAAAGAATTGGATTGTTGCTCAGTGGTCCAAGGTGTTGTTTTCAGATGAAAGTAAATTTTGCATTTAATTTGTAAATTAAGGTCTTAAAGTCTGTAGGAAAAGTGGAGAGGCCACAATCCAAGCTGCTTGATGTCTATATCAAGATGATCTTTATTCTTGCTCTTACTTGTATCTTCTCCACCTACACAGTACCAGGAAAAAAAAAGTTTCATCCTTCTCTTCATCTTTAAAGAAGCCCTCTTTGGTTTTCTTCCTCTAAACCACTAAAAAAGAGGTGAGTGTAGTTTCTTAAAATATGTTAAAATATTTCCAACTGTTTGTGAAAAATTGTTATATAATCCTTCCATGTTTGAAACGTTTTTGCATTGCTCAGTGCACCAGTTATGCGTTTTCATAATTTTATCACAACATTTATAATACTATTTACAATAATACACTTAGGGTATGCTCACATGAACGTGTGACTCACACGATTATCGGATCGCATCACCTGGCACGGCTGGCTTCTCTCCTGACTGGAATGGGTCTGCTGCAAGTATTTCTATGCAGCTGAAACGCTCCTGTCCAGAGAATGTGCGGCCATACTGGGTGATGCCGATGCGAGACTCACCAAGTCACTCACAAGTGTGACTCTAGCCTTAGTGTGATATTTTCTTTGACAGCAGTCTCAAACATGATGCCACAGGAAGCTGGGCCTTCACTCACTTCCCATAGCATCTATCTTCCCTCCTGAATCAGGATGTCATCATAGAACCACACTGCAGTTACTTAAGAAAGTTTTGTTATATTGCTCCCCTTTAATGAAATCCTGGATTCATGGTAATAGAAGTTGTGGGAGAGCTGAATGTAGTGTCTGCACTCTGCTTCTATCTTGTTGGTTTTCACGAGTGTATCCTGTTTTGGGGAGACTTGTTAGAAGCTGCAGTGGTGGAGATAGAAGCAGAGTGCAGGAGCTGCACTCACCTCTCCCACAGCTTCTACCAGCACCATAGAACTAGGACATCTTAACAGTGCAGCAAAGCAAGAAATCGTAATAATATACTGCAGGGACGTCTCCTGATGATTTCCTGTTTCAGCAGGGATGATAGATGTTGCAGGTATGTGACTGCTGCCCCACCCTCCTGTGTCATCCTTCTTGAGAATCCTCTCAAACTAAATGTCTTAGCAAGTAAATTAAAAAAAAAGCACATTTAGGAATTAGCTGGATAGGGGAAGTGAATAATACAGCGAACTACAAAAGTTGTATGTTGTATAGTTAAATATTTAGAAAGGACATTTGAGGTAATGGTGTAAAGTCCCATAAGGCTGTAGCCATTAGGGAGTACTGCGTTATTAGCACCCTGGAACTCTACATAAAAAAATGGACATGTCTCCGAGCGGAAATCATGGACACGCATGTACGCCACATGGAGACAGAGTCAATGAAAAATCACTGATGTGTGTGCAGACCCATTGATTTTAATGGAACTGCATATGTCCGTGATTCTGGTACATACAGTTAGGTCCAGAAATATTTGGACAGTGACACAATTTTCGCGAGTTGGGCTCTGCATGCCACCACATTGGATTTGAAATGAAACCTCTACAACAGAATTCAAGTGCAGATTGTAACGTTTAATTTGAAGGTTTGAACAAAAATATCTGATAGAAATTGTAGGAATTGTACACATTTCTTTACAAACACTCCACATTTTAGGAGGTCAAAAGTAATTGGACAAATAAACCAAACGCAAAAAAAATTTTTTATTTTCAATATTTTGTTGCGAATCCTTTGGAGGCAATCACTGCCTTAAGTCTGGAACCCATGGACATCACCAAACGCTGGGTTTCCTCCTTCTTAATGCTTTGCCAGGCCTTTACAGCCGCAGCCTTCAGGTCTTGCTTGATTGTGGGTCTTTCCATCTTAAGTCTGGATTTGAGCAAGTGAAATGCATGCTCAATTGGGTTAAGATCTTGTGATTGACTTGGCCATTGCAGAATGTTCCACTTTTTTGCACTCATGAACTCCTGGGTAGCTTTGGCTGTATGCTTGGGGTCATTGTCCATCTGTACTATGAAGCGCCGTCCGATCAACTTTGCGGCATTTGGCTGAATCTGAGCTGAAAGTATATCCCGGTACACTTCAGAATTCATCCGGCTACTCTTGTCTGCTGTTATGTCATCAATAAACACAAGTGACCCAGTGCCATTGAGAGCCATGCATGCCCATGCCATCACGTTGCCTCCACCATGTTTTATAGAGGATGTGGTGTGCCTTGGATCATGTGCCGTTCCCTTTCTTCTCCAAACTTTTTTCTTCCCATCATTCTGGTACAGGTTGATCTTGGTCTCATCTGTCCATAGAATACTTTTCCAGAACTGAGCTGGCTTCATGAGGTGTTTTTCAGCAAATTTAACTCTGGCCTGTCTATTTTTGGAATTGATGAATGGTTTGCATCTAGATGTGAACCCTTTGTATTTACTTTCATGGAGTCTTTTCTTTACTGTTGACTTAGAGACAGATACACCTACTTCACTGAGAGTGTTCTGGACTTCAGTTGATGTTGTGAATGGGTTCTCCTTCACCAAAGAAAGTATGCGGCGATCATCCACCACTGTTGTCATCCGTGGATGCCCAGGCCTTTTTGAGTTCCCAAGCTCACCAGTCAATTCCTTTTTTCTCAGAATGTACCCGACTGTTGATTTTGCTACTCCAAGCATGTCTGCTATCTCTCTGATGGATTTTTTCTTTTTTTTCAGCCTCAGGATGTTCTGCTTCACCTCAATTGAGAGTTCCTTAGACCGCATATTGTCTGGTCACAGCAACAGCTTCCAAATGCAAAACCACACACCTGTAATCAACCCCAGACCTTTTAACTACTTCATTGATTACAGGTTTACGAGGGAGACGCCTTCAGAGTTAATTGCAGCCCTTAGCGTCCCTTGTCCAATTACTTTTGGTCCCTTGAAAAAGAGGAGGCTATGCATTACAGAGCTATGATTCCTAAACCCTTTCTCCGATTTGGATGTGAAAACTCTCATATTGCAGCTGGGAGTGTGCACTTTCAGCCCATATTATATATAGAATTGTATTTCTGAACATGTTTTTGTAAACAGCTAAAATAACAAAACTTGTGTCACTGTCCAAATATTTCTGGACCTAACTGTATGAGAACAGCAACATGCGTACTAGAATCACTGGTGTGTGAAAGAGACCTAATGGAGACTTCCATGCTCACTTCTGCCATGCTGAGATCATCGCTGGCCCTCTCGGACCACAAGATGAGGAAACTACACGAGCTTGAGAGAACATTGTCAATTTTACTTGCAATCACACTGACATATAAGGAGTAACACGCAGTAAATGCTCCATCTTCCTCTGTACAATATAATCACACATTATGCTAATGCGATGTCGTTGGGGTCACGGAATTTGTGACGCACATCCGGCCACATTTGCAATGTGTGTGACACCTATGAGCAATTTTGAATCATAGCAAAAACGTTCAAAATCGCTCATCGGTGACATGGGGGTCCCTTCTCAAATATCGCTGCTGCAGCGTGTACGATGTAGTTCGTCGCTCCTGCGCCACAGGAACGAGGAACCTCATCTTACCTGCCGCCGCCCGCAATGCGGAAGGAAGGAGGTGGGCGGGATGTTACGTCTCGCTCATCTCCGCCCGTCCGCTTTGATTGGGCGACCGCTTAGTGACGTTTCTGTGACGCCGCACGGACCACCCCCTTAGAAAGAAGGCGGTTCGCCGGGCACAGTGATGTTGCTAGGCAGGTAAGTAGTGTGATGGGTCCGGGCGATGTTGTGCGCCACGGGCAGCGATTTGCCCGTGTCGCACAACCAATGGGGTGGGTACCCACGCTAGCGATATCGGTACCGATATCGTAGCGTGTAAAGTAGCCTTAAGGATTATAAAAGAGCAACTTGGTGTCAAGGGTAACTCCATACTTATTAGTTTTGCTTTCCAGCCTGGCCCGAATCCACCTTCTATGCACAGCTGTTTAACTAACTACTTTAATTTGTAATGCTGCGTTGCAACTTGTAATGGTACAGTATGTGCACACATTGAGTACTTGGATGAATTAATTTCTGCATCTCTTAGAAGGAAAAACGTAGAGGCATGTTTTCAATGCGTTTTTTAATGCATTTTACCTGCATTTTTCTAGCTTTTTTGGAAGCTAATGAATTCTGCAGAGATAGATGGATAGATAGAATCATAGATAGATATTAGATAGATAGATAGATATAGACATACCTATATATATATAGACATACAAACAAAGACAGACATATAGACATATAATTGCACAACCCCCTGACATGTAATAAAACTGCACCCTGTGTAGCTTATTGAACAACTTTTTAGGATTAATTAAATAAATAAATACATAAATAAATAAAAAAGATGACACGGGGCCCGCCCATTTTTTTAACCAGCAAAGATAAAGGAGGCAGCTGTGAGATGTGAGCTGGGACGGTCCATAGTTATTACTTATTAGGCCTTTCCCAGCCTAAAAATACCAGCCCCCAGTCGTCCCAGAAATGGCTCATAACTTTAGACGGATCAACTCTGGAGCTTCACCTTGCCTTTCCTCGATTGCCCTGGTTCATTGGCAGTTGCGGTAATGATAGTTGGGGTTGATCTCAGCTGTGTGGTGTCAGCTGGCATCAAGCACTGATGTTAATAAAGGAGAGACATTTATCAGACACCCCCATTACTAAGTAAGTGAAAATAAAAAACACACAAAAATACTTTATTTGTAAAAATACTCACCCACACGTTCCCTGATTCACCATTTTATAAAAATAATCTATGCAAGCCAGCTGTAATCCAGGGATTTTGATGTTGCTCAAAAATGGAAACCGGAAAGACATAAAAAGATAGAAATAAAATCAAAACACTGTTCCTTTTTCAGCTTGCAGCAATTTGTTAGAAAGCAAAGTTCCCAGCTCCAATGTAGTCCAGCGGTTCACATGGCATTCCTTGATTACCTGCATCAAAGACTATGGAGCCACAGAATACACGCTGCACTCCACAAGACTAGGGAAAATGATGAGCCGTGACATCAGGAACATCACCGCTCATCTCTATGCTTGCAATGTAATCCCTATCTGATCTTGAAAACAGGAAATAGCTTTAACTGATCCCGATCACTCCTTCCCACCTAATGGCTGGCCCTACAGTTAACTCTGTGATGACCACAAATGGAACTGCAGCCTAAGAGGATGAAACATGGTAAAATTAGTAGGAACATTGAAAGACATAAAATCATGTTCCACAAAATTACATTACAACAATTGGCATCTTCTTGGGGGGTTCGGCTTAGATGTGACAGCTGGTCAATCTTCTTAGACTGCACCACTCCTTTAATGTAAAATCATAATTATCTGTTATTGTATAAATCTATTGTAGCACCCAGGGATATGGGGTACTCAGTTCCGGGCAGTGTCTTTCTTGGGAATGTCACAATGGTGGCCGTTACCTGGTTCCGTGCCCTGGGCCCTTTTTGTAATGGGGATATTTACAGGGGATTTGTGAATAAGTTGCGGTGTTGTGGCTATATGTAGGGAGCCGCCGCTGTAGTGTCTCTACTGGGGCTGATGGTATAGCAGCTAGTATGGTAGTCCCTCCGCAAGTAGGGTATTGACCTAGCAGGTGTATTGTGCGGTGGACGTCGGAACAAGGAGTCCAGACAAGTATTCAGTGCAACTGGTTTACTCACTGTTCTTACCGTGTTAGCTGGTTGCCCGAAGCCAGCTGGTTTCGCCTCCAGGTCCCCTTGGTCCAAGTGCCAGTCTGGTTCTCTGGTACCTTTTTCCCCTGCACCTGTATCTGGTAAATGGGTCCCTGTAGTATGTGTGATGCCCTGGACTAGCCAGGTCATCCCAGGTAGTCCCATGCAGACACACCCCCTCCCCTTAGTAAGGTGACAGCAGCCAAACTTCAAAACCTTTGTCACCACCCTCCGGGTTTGATGTTCACATCAGGGGGGGCAGAGCCAGGTGGTTGGCTCCACCCACCGAGGAGTTCACAGGCCCGGAGGCGGGAAAACAGTTAGTCTAGAGTTAAGCTTTGGCAGTGGAGTGAAGTGGAGTCAAGTTCAAGGGCAGACCTGTGCTCAGGCCTGCCAAAGTCTACACCAGGTGTCTGGGTTCGAGCCCAGTCACCTCTGGCAAAGAGGCAGACGGTGGTGGCCACCTGCAGGAGCTGGGATTACAGCCGGTGGAACCGTAGGGACCGGGGACGGGCGGTGGCCCGCCGGTACCGAACCGGGGAACCGATTGGAAACCGGAGCACCAGGAGGGGTAGTCAGACCCAGTACGAGGCCCAGAAACAACTGGGCTGAGTCAAATCAACTGATTGAGAACTGGACTTTAGGACCTTTCCCACCTAAGACCCGACTGAAGACAACAGCCCAACCATAGGGGTAAAGCCACCGCCCAAGCATAGAGACCTGAGGGGCCAGCGTCTGCGGGCAAAGAGGGCTCTCCCAACACGTAACAAGCCGGGGAGCTGACTACCGTTGCTTAGACATAAGAGTCGTGATTTATTACACAAGAGAGGTGCAGGAGAAAGGCGGAAACCACCAACCTGTTAAGGGGAAAACTGCAGCCGGCTGCGGGCACCGCTCACCATCTTGTTTGGTTTACCAGAGACTTCAGCGTGTTTATCATATTGAGTACACCAGTGCCTTCGGGCCGCGCACCGCACCGACACCCCAGCACGCATCCATCCCTTCGCCTCAGCACCTCCCTCGGGCCCCTTGGACCATCATCCCCCTACCCACGGAGGGGGTCAACACCAAGCTGCGCAACACCATCCCGGGGAACCTAGTCAACGGCAGCAGTGGTGTCCATCCATTCACCACAACCCGTGAGTGGCGTCACAAACTTAAATCCCCTGCAAACCACCGCGGCTCTGGCCGTGGACCTCCCCACCAAAGTCCCTACGTGTAACGCCAACCCCCTTTCAGAGCGACGTGACCCCCCCGGGTCCGTGGAGAGCTCGAGCCACCCACCGACGAGCACGGACCTGAGCGGCTCGGCAGCCGGCCGAGCCCCGGGGCGGTACATATAGAACACTGGAGGCCCCCGGTTTGTGGTTTGTCCACCTCTGTCCACCTAACACTAGCGTGAACCCTATGGGGTTGGAGTCTCTGGTCCTGTCCCCGTCTTTCTCTTTGCTACAGAGTCTTTGGATTCTTTAGCGTCAGCAAGGTCCTTGATGGTCCCCTTTGCTGTGCAGGTGTTTACAGGTCGGCTTGAAGCTCTTTCCTGTCCTAGGGTCCTGTACCCTGTTGGTCCGTAGTTCCAGGAGTACTCCACCATACTCCAACCACCTCTCCTGAGTACCAGGTCAACGTTAACCCGAGACAGGGTGCCACTTCTCTCCCACCTTCACACTCCCGCACTCCCCACTGTCACTGCAGTTCTCCTTATGACTACTGTCTTCTCTCCACAGTCTGCCCCTCCCACCTGGGCAACTAGTGGACTGCAATGACTCCACCTCTAGGCGGCCATCCATGGTCCCACCCTAGCTAGGTACCATTATATGGGGGATTGTTGGGGAAAACTGGGATTACCTGGGTTTTTGGTGCTACCGGCACTGGGGTTCTGGGTACCTAAGGGGGTAGGTCCTGCATCCTAGTGGGAATGCAGAACCTGATGGCTTCAGGGGAACTACACTATGAATCTGAGAAATGTCTACTTTAAAGCGCCTTCCTTGGTTTATTTCTGTCACGCGGCTTTATTGATCTGTACACAAAGTATCCACTCAATTTCCACATTCATAAAACTGATTTCATAAACAAATATACATTTCTTTCTAACTTCACAATCCAGACACACTTATCAACTCAGAATCAAAGAAAAAAAATGACTGAATAAAGCTAACTTTTTCTCTAAAATAGACAGTTTATTGGGATTTTCCTTAAAAGATGAATATCAATATATCTTTTTATACATTTTTAAAAAGTTTAAAAGTAAACTAGTGAGTTGACTAAGAAAGAGAAATATGTTGTTGTGAATTCTACCATTTTTAATGTTTCCTTGCAGATGCTGATGAGAGCAGATGCACATATCTAGGGACATGGCATGGACATGATATGTCAAATGGCTGCATGCATATGGTTTACTTAAGGTATATCTTGTTATGCTAATATAGAGTGCCAGATAATGCTCAGATATATAGTAAATTGGGGATGATGAGTAATATTAATGTAAAAAAACAAACAAAAAAAATCCTACAAAGAGGCATTTTATTTTTATACATGGGCAAAACAATTGGTAAGAGAGGGGCTCCCGCAAACACCAGTGCCCATTTCAGCTGGATGATTGTCTATAACATTGGATGTCTGTAGTAAATATATCATACACCAGTCATATATTCAAGAAAAGATATAACTTTATGTCACTTATGTTGTGCTTTAATGAAGGCTTCCATTAATTCCCCCTTCTGATTTTATGTAAATGTAGTGTAAGGTCAGTGTGTTAATACACTCACCTGCGATCGTCTTCTGGTATCGAGAACCTATCCGCAGCAATGTCTGCACCATTCTTCAGACTCTCCGGTTCACTATATGTTTCTGTGACCTGGAAGTCTCTTTTACAATATAAGTCTATTGAGCCTCGTACTGAGCCTCCTTCTAATGCTCTATAAATGTACATTGTAAAAGCCATTTCTGGTCAGACATAGTGCAGTGTGTTCTGGGGAGTCTGAATAGCCGTCAGGTCACTCAAAAGATCAACAGAACTGCGCTGGACACCAGGGAAGATAGTGAAGGGGGAGTATATTAGCACACACACTACACTAACATTTACACAGGTTTAGGGCTATATTCCCAGGAAAGTGATTGCAAATATGTCATATGTAAATTTCATAATTATGGTCACATGCCGATACTCAGTAGCCACTTGACCATACCTATCCCATTATTTTTCCTCCTTTATCTGTATAAAGTCTTGTATTCTCTCCTCCTATATGAAGCAGCCTTAGGTAAACCCAAAAATGATGGGCTACTGCTCATGGGCCACTGTTGTTTGTTTGCCCGCAGGCCAAAATTTGCCAGCTAGCCCCTGCCAATTTCTGCAGTTTAGTAGCGTTGTTTTACTTGATTCCCTTTAAGAAGGAGTTGGCAAATACAGTCCCTGACAGAAGTTCTGTCGCTTATCCATGTTATGTAAATAAAATCTTATAACCTGACTTTAAATTCATTGGTTTCATAAATTACTCGTTTGAAAGCTGAAATCCTCCCAAATTTGGTTTAGGTTATGAAAATAAAGTTGCTGTAAAGCTGAAATATTGATCATTAAATGAACACAGAAAGGTCAGATTTTGGCAAGACAAAAGTTTTGTCACCTTGTCATATAATGCACCCAATCCTTGTTTACATCCTCACCTGTGCTCATTAAATGATCGCTTAATTAGTGGGTGTGTATAAAAAGAAACCCAGCACCCCAGATCTTCAGTTGAACTGCAACCTGACCTCTGACAACATGCCAAAAATCCACCCTGTGACCAAAGCCTTGATTATCAAGAGGCTGAAGACCAGATCCACTGCAGAGGTGGCTGGCACCTTTAATGTGTCTCAGCGTCAAGTACAAAGAATTAAAAAAAGATTTGAAGAGACTGGAGATGTTTTTGACAAGCCCAGGTCCGGCAGACCTTGCAAGACAACTGCTCTGGAAGAACGTTTGTTGGTTAGAAAATCCAAAGCCAGCCCCTCTTCCACTGCAGCAGAGCTCCAACAGGCCTGGTCACCTCAAGTCCCTGGGTCAACTAGAACAGTTTGTAAGATTCTGTCTCAAAATGGCCACCATGGTCAAATCAGTGCCCAAAAGCCAGCACTAAATAAAAGGCAATTAATAAATTGTGTGGCATTTGCCAAGTCCCACAGCCTGCTAAAGAGATGGACACCGGAAAAGTGTCAGAAGGTGGATTTCTCTGATGAATCTTCAGTTGAATTACATCACAGCCGCCGCAAATACTGCAGGCGATCTACTGGAGCTCATATGGATCCAGAAAACAGTTAAGTTTGGTCGTGGAAAGGTCTGGGGTTACATTCAGTATGGGGGAGTGCAAAACATTTGCAAGGTGGAAGGCAATATCAATAGCATAAATTTCAAGAAGTATTAGCTACCTCTTCCATTCCCAATCATAAAAGGGGTCAAATTCTGCAGCAGGATGGTGCTCCATCTCATACATCCATCTCTACAACAAAGTTCCTTCTGGCAAAGAAGATCAAGGTGCTCAAGGACTGGCCAGCCCAGTCACCACAAATAAACATCATTGAGCATGTTTAGGGTAGGTGAAAGAGGAAGCTTGGAAGACAAAAACAGAGAATCTAGATGAACTGTGGGAGGCATGTAAGACTGCATTCTTTGCTATTCCTGATGACTTCATCAATAAATTGTTTGAATCATTGTTGAACCGCATGGATGCAGTCCTTCAAGCTCATGGAAGTCACACAAAATATTACATATGGCTCTAATAGCACCACAACTTCATTCACCAATGTTATGGAACATATCTTTGTATTAGAAGTTATTATTTGTTTGAATTTCACATCACTTTCTGTGGGTGACAAGACTTTTGTCTTGCCAAAATCTGACCTTTCTGTGTTCATTAAATGATGAATATTTCAGCTTTGCAGCAACTTTATTTTCATAACCTAAACCAAATTTGGGAGGGTTTCAGCGTTCAAAAGAGTAATTTATAAAAGCAATGGATGAATTTGAAGTAAGGTTATTGTTAAGGGGGCTGTCTGATTATAAAAACCAAAGAGATATCAGACAGTCCGGGTCCACCGTGCAAAGTCTCTGCTGCAGACTATGGCAGAGGATAAGGGGTATCTTGTACCACGAAAGCAATACTGACACTGATACGTCTCAGTGTCACTAGAGTCAATCACGGCGTGTACTGTTAAAGTCACAGCGACTACCGTATTTAGCATTAACGTAAAAGGGATATGTTAATGAGTGAGGAAGAGTATATACTGTAAGTGTGCCGCTGTAAATAGTAGTAGCACAAGTGCAGAGTGCAATACCTCTGTTAAACTCACAGAGGAATATAGTTAGGAAATAAAGCAATTCCTCCCTTACTCGGAGGGTGTGTGGAATGGTCTCTGTTAATGGTCACAGAGACAAAAGCAGTGAGTGTGAAATGGCACCTACCTAGGTCCGTTCCTCTAGCGGTGCCAGGAGACGGACAGCAGCATAAGCCGCACATAGCTCCTACCTGCGTTCGCTCCACTAATGTGCAAGGACACGAACCACTAGATATGGCACCTGCCTAGGTCCGCTCCACTAATGGTGCAAAAGAGACGGACAGCAGCACAAGCCGCACAAAGCTCCTACCTGCGTTCGCTCCACTAGTGTGCGAGGACACGAACCACTAGATATGGCACCTGCCTAGGTCCGCTCTTCTAGTGGTGCAAAAGAGACGGACAGCAGCACAAGCCGCACAAAGCTCCTACCTCTGTTCGCTCCCCTAGTGTGCGAGGATAGGAACAACTGCCAGACGCAGTATAAGGAACGTTACCCTAGCGGCAACGTCCACCTACGAGTAGAATCACAAGGCCCAGCCTGACCATGTGCCTCAGGCACCTGCCTATGTCCGCTCCAATAAGATGCAAGGATACGGACTGCAGCCGAAGCTGTAAGGTACAAGAACGCTACCCTGCCGGTAGCGCTCACCTAGCATAGGCAGAGAGATGCCTAGAGGGACGTGCACAGAGCGTCTACTCTCATGCATGAACCAAGAGGACTGAGCGCCGAGCAGTGTGTGTCAGGGTCTTATATAGACTCTGTGCCTCATCCAAGATGGAGGACACCAGAGCCAATCCGCTGCCAGAACGACAGCAATGATGTCACGCTGGCCTATCACCAAGCAAGGCATCACAAGCACATGACCAGTGACCAATCGGCTTAGAAGGTGTCAGAGACATGTGACCTCGTGTCACAAGCACATGACTAGCGGCCAATCAGCTTAGAAGGTGTCAGAGACATGTGACCTCGTGGCAGTGATGATGTCACTCGCACATGTGCAATGGCTCCAAGATAGGACTTAGTCTCCAGCGCTCGCACATGTGCAGTAGCAAGAAATCCGAACATAGTCTCCAGTGCCACAGCAAAGAGGAAGGAGACACACAGATACCCAGAAACGGGAACCGTAACAGTTATAAGCTTTTATTTACATAACATGGATAAGCAACAGAACTTCTGTCAGGGACTGTAGTAGACAACCCCTTTATTCACTAAGATCTATAAAAGGACAGTATGCCGTCTGCTTCAATGCTCCCTCTAGTGGTGGCTGCCGAAAGCTACACTTGTATAATTAATATACAGTAGTTGTCTAAAGAGTGCCTTATGAGCTCTGTCAGAGACAAACATATCTATGACTATTATGAAATATATCAAGAAATAATCAGCAGCAAATTTGAGGCCTAAAATGACAAGATGCTAAAAGCAGGTGATTTATTTTAAGATCATATCATTCATGTGCAATTATCTATCCACTACCAGCAGGATAACTGATTATTTAATGAGGATTGTGTGGTCCCCAATCAATCTACTGGTTGGTCATGGCAGATGTCATCTGTTATAGCTGAGAATATCATTTTAGTTACTTGAAATCCTATGATAGTTTTGTCATTTTATTATTGAATAGCGCATTTTTTTATGGTTACTCCTATGTTCCAACAAGTTAAATAAAAGATAATGAAAATAAACAGATTTAAATGGTTTGAAGGGAAACTAATGAATTATCTATATTAAAAGTAGTTTCATTATTGTCTATGTTATTGATCATTTTATAACCCATTTCTAAAATTACTGACATTAAGTGCTAGTGTATTTCCTAAGTATGATAAAATTGTTGTCCTAGACAATAAAAGCATGAACAGATCTAAAGCATTTCTAGTTCATTTATTTCTATTTTCATGGTGTACAGGAATAGTTGAATTATTGATGAATAATATGTGTCTTTCAATATAAAAAAATCCTGAAATAAATTATTTTTGAATGTTACCTTCTTCTTGCCTCTTAAAGAAACAATCTGGGAAAGCTGATACAGGGCCTAAGGAGCTGAAAATAGATTTTCTGTCTTTTGGATTAGGTCTTGTCTTGAGTTGTGCACCACCACTTGGGATACATTTTTACTTCACCAAAAATGGCAAAGAAATATCTTGGAAGAAAGGAAGGATAACTCTGGCTACACAGAATAAAATATTGAATCTTTAAAGGATCATGTTAAAATCTTGAAATACATTCAATTAAAGGGAACCTGTCAGGTCCAATATACACCCAGAACCACGAGCAGTTCTGGGTGAATATTAGTAATCCCTGCCTAACCGTCCCTGTATATAGTAGCATAGTTAGGCTATGTGTCCACGTTGCTTTTTACCTGCTTTTTACCTGGTTTTTTGCTGCTTTTTCAACTGCATCGTTTAATGCCAAAATGGATGTGTTCTGCTTTTCAAGCAACGTCTATGGGAATTTGGGTTTCTTGTGCCCACTATGCAGTTCAAACTGCAGCCTTTTTCTGGCAGAAATTTGGGCAAAAACTCTGCTTTGCAGTTCAAAACGCAAATGGCAAAAACAATTGACATGTCAATTGTTTTTGCCATTTGGTTTTTGCACTGCAAAGCTGAGTTTTTGTCCAAATTTCTGCCAGAAAAAGGCTGCAGTTTGAACTGCATAGTGGGCACAAGAAACCCAAATTCCCATAGACGTTGCTTGAAAAGCAGAACACATCCATTTTGGCATTAAACGCTGCAGTTGAAAAAGCAGCAAAAAAGCAGGTAAAAAGCAGGTAAAAAGCAACGTGGACACATAGCCTTAAAGGGATCTTTAGAAAAAGTATTTCTAAAGATCTTTTATCATATGCTAATGAAGCCAGTAACTAGTCGCAAGGGCCTTAGTTCCCTTGGCTAATCGGCCCCCTTAGCATGTAAGCACACCCCTGTGGGATTTCGGCTCAGTGCGCATGATCAGAATTCCTGGACATCCAGTCATGCATAATATGAAACCTGTTGTACACGTTCCAGCTTCAAACTTGCGTAGTGCACATGACCCGGATGTCCGGGGACGTTCTGATCATGCGCACACTAAGATAAAAACCAGTGGTGGCAGCAGATGTGAGAGCGACCATGCCTCTAACACTGCTCATTCATTAGCATGTAAGAACATCCCTGTGGGTGTGCTAACATGCTAAGGGGGCCAAGTAGCCAAGGGAACAAACACCCTTGCGATTAGTCCCTGGCCTCATTAGCATCATGTAGTGGGTGAGCCTACCCCCTACCAGTACCAGCACAGTTAACCCGGAATTGTTAAAGCTGTTTTAATAAAAGTGTATTGTATTATATTGTGGTGTTAGGGCACCCCCTAGTGGCCGGGTGGGACGGCTGTCGCCACAGTGAGAGGAGGAGCCGGCAGAAACCAAGGGGGAGAGTGTGTGTATGTGTGAGAGAGAGGGTTGTTGGATCCGGGACGTGAGAGAGCGAAGATCAAGGGGCAGAGTGTGGGGGCTGAATTAAGAGGGGACGCCGGAGAGAACGGGAGTGGATGAATCCTCGAGAGTGAAGCAACCGGTGTGGGTCCGGGGTGTGTGTAACCGACAGTGGGAGCCCGGTGAAGCGGAGTAATCAGGGCACAGCCCCACGGGAGGATTGGTCAGGGCAGGTTGTCCCCCAGCCCAGGAAGTTTTTTCCTTGTCTGCAACAGCCGGAGTGAAACTGCGTGTGTCAAGTCTGTTAATAAACATGTCTTTTATTTGCATCACATCTGGCTTGAAGACTGTTTGTGTCACTGTCGACGACAACACGACCGCACTCTGCCCCACCAAGTCAGTCCCCAACATTGAATGAGTGATTGAGCTAGGGGTGTGCCTTGAATCTACTGATGCCACGACTACACAGCCAGAGGCGCCCCTGGCCCCTCACTTCATGTGGCGTAGTCGGCAGGATGCGATTCCTCTGCCAGGAACCCTAGAAGCCGGAGACCAAGTGGTGCCGAGTGCACCGTATCCGGGCTATGAGAGAAGATTTCCAGTCCCATGGTGGGAGGAACAAGTGCCTAAGGCGTTGGACCGGGCACAAGATGGCGGCAAAATGGCCGCCGTCTGTGAAGCTGAGGAAGAAAGCGCGCGCAGAATTGGCGCCAAAAGAAGAGCCTGGGGCTGGCCGGTGCCGAAGAAGAAGCACAGAGTACTCCGCCCAAAGAGGGGAGGCGCCAGTCCCAGGGCACGAAGAGATATGAAGAAATACGAAGTGGGCGGTATCCTGAAGAAAAAGAAGAACCGCCGCGGAGGAGTCAAGATGATGCGTGAGGCTGGGGGTGGAGTCTGTTTAAGAGCGGGAAACATGGGCCTGCCTCTTTTTCTTCCAGCCTCAGCATTGACCTCGCCGCCATTGCATTCTATACAGCAGAAGAAAAAGATGGAAGCTTCCGGACGACCACAGGATCTCGCCACCGCCATGGCCCTGACCAGTCTAAGCCGGGAGCGCCCTAAACAAGCTGCCATAGCAGGAGTGTTCCTACCAGAGATCCCGACCGGGTCAGGAGACCCCGCACGCCCGGAGAAGGTGACTTGGTTGACCACCTGGGACGCGACCACCGGGGGCACGACCACGGAAGTCCGGGCAACGTATGCCGCCCAGCTACCGGTGGGGAATCGTCCTCTGGGGATCACCTATTCCCCTGTGGAGACACCCCAGCACGTCACCACAGCATTCGCAGCCGCAGCACCAACTGCCCCCGAGCGTGAACCGGCCGAAGTGATTGCCGAGCGGCTGGAGCGAGATCACCGGGGCTTCTTTTGGGACCCTGTAGTCCCGTCCTCTACTCCCTATCCAAGGGCTCCGTCTCCGGTGCCAGATCCCGTCCAGGAGCGGTTGCTTGCAGAGATCACCGCCCGGGAAATGATGTCCGGTCCCGGCGGTGAGGAGCTGGCCCTGCAATTCACCACTGGTATAGTGGTGAAGTTCAACCAGCAGGAGGGCTACGGATTTATCCGCGAAGCAAGCACCGGGGACGATTACTTTTACAATCGGGTCCACCTGGATGTGGAGGGCCTACCCAAGAGGCTCCACACTCTTTACCCGGGCGAGAAGGTACAATTCTTACCGGACGCGGGTAGTCGCGGCCTGTTCGCCGTTGGCGTGACCCGGACGCCGACCGCCCGGGAAGCGGCTCAGTGGCAGCAGGAGCTGGAGTGGGAGGAGCACCAAGAACGACGCCGGAGCCAGCAGAAACCGACGCCGGTAGATGCCTCCCATTCCCGGCGTACTCTGGCGGTCCCACCGGAGGTGAAGTCTGACCCGGAAAAGGGTACCCCGGTCGTGGCGGTTAACCAGAGCGTCACCAACAGACTGGTAATAGTTCTGGACGTGCCCCAACCGGTACCTCAACCGCCCCGAGTGGCGACTCCATCACCTCCACCGGAAACTGAAGAGGCCACGCCAGCGGAGCCGCCGTTCGCTCCTGTTGCATTCCGGAGAGTCCGCCGCCAACCTGGGCAGTCCCTGGGCGCCTACATCCAGGCCCAAGCTGCCGAGTGGAAGCGGTCCTGGCCTCCGGAGTAGGTCGCTCGAGCTGGCTTCTTCAAAAGGACCGGTAGTGTTGTTCGACCGGCAAAGTTTAAAGTTTTATGAGAGTTTACAGTTGATATGCCTGTTGCTCACCATCACAAGACCGGGAGCGCTGTTGAGCCTCCGGGCGACATCACAAGACCGGGAGCGCTGTCGAGCCTCCGGGCGCCATCACAAGACCGGGAGCGCTGTTGAGCCTCCGGGCGCCCCAAAAGACCGGAAGCGCTGTTGAGTCGCCTATTGTGGACTGGAGCTGAAGGGTATTTTTTTATGCCATGTTCGGTGTTTTAATGTATGGTTATAGTTAAGAGCCTTGCCGGGAGGCTCGGATTTTAAGAGGGGAGGCATGTAGTGGGTGAGCCTACCCCCTACCAGTACCAGCACAGTTAACCCGGAATTGTTAAAGCTGTTTTAATAAAAGTGTATTGTATTATATTGTAGTGTTAGGGCACCCCCTAGTGGCCGGGTGGGACGGCTGTCGCCACAGTGAGAGGAGGAGCCGGCAGAAACCAAGGGGGAGAGTGTGTGTATGTGTGAGAGAGAGGGTTGTTGGATCCGGGACGTGAGAGAGCGAAGATCAAAAGGCAGAGTGTGGGGGCTGAATTAAGAGGGGACGCCGGAGAGAACGGGAGTGGATGAATCCTCGAGAGTGAAGCAACCGGTGTAGGTCCGGGGTGTGTGTAACCGACAGTGGGAGCCCGGTGAAGCGGAGTAATCAGGGCACAGCCCCACGGGAGGATTGGTCAAGGCAGGTTGTCCCCCAGCCCAGGAAGTTTTTTCCTTGTCTGCAACAGCCGGAGTGAAACTGCGTGTGTCAAGTCTGTTAATAAACATGTCTTTTATTTGCATCACATCTGGCTTGAAGACTGTTTGTGTCACTGTCGACGACAACACGACCGCACTCTGCCCCACCAAGTCAGTCCCCAACATTGAAGGAGTGATGGAGCCAGGGGTGTGCCTTGAATCTACTGATGCCACGACTACACAGCCAGAGGCGCCCCTGGCCCCTCACTTCAATATGATAAAAGATCTTTAGAAATACTTTTTCTAAAGATCTCTTCATGTATGCCATGAGATACAGGGACGGTTAGACAGGGATTAGCAATATGCACCTAGAACTGCTCGTGGTTCTGGGTGCATTTTGCACCTGACAGGTTCCCTTTAATGACCATACACAAAACACCAAAGCGTTTTTAGTGCATGCAGCACCATTAATCATGAACATCCATAACATCCATATGCAGGCATAGGAGTGGAACTTTAGGAAAGATGGTGGGAATTCGCTCACTTAGTTAATTTCCCCTTATTAACAGCTCGGACGATTTATAGCAGGGCTCATGTAATCAAGTCTCTCTACACCTACATATAGAGCTTACCTTAATATTTGTTATTGTGTCGCCCGAGGGATGCTGATCCTATTCCGGGACGCCACAGGGTTTCTTCAATATGGCAACAGGTACTGTTAGATTTGTATATGTCGTGATGCCACTCACGGCTTGCGGTCAGGGATGTGGATGACCGCCGCTGCAGGTTTTATGAGCGTCTGGGGCTGATGGGGTCTGCAGCCAGATGATTTAGCCTCCCGTGATGCGGGACCCAGGGGCTTGGGTGAGTAGGGTAGCGAGTCCAGGAATAACTCAGGCTCAGTCCAAAAGTCTTTCAACTGCTTTTTACTCACTCAGATGTTGTTATGGTGAGCTTACCCGGGCGATGCTGTGATTAACCAGGGCTCCTTTAGACCAGTCTGAGGGTAACCTGTTAGCTCGCCTTCCTAGCACTCTGTGTTCGGATAACCCCCTGACATGAAGTACAATGGGGGTCTATCCAGGGAGTTGCAACTGCCTTTTCTCCCCTGTGTTTGGCCCGTTTGCCGGCAGCATTGACCAGGTGAGATGGCTCCAGGCTCTTTCTCCCTATGGGTCCCTGCGTTGCTGCTGAGGCTCAGACTCTGTGAGGTTGGTGAGGTACTTGTAGTTCCCCTCACCGGCAGGTTTAGCAGATAGTTAAAACTGAAGTCTGCTCTAGGGACCTGTTCCCCGTACGTGCCTAGTCACCCTGGACACTTTTTCTCTGACTATCCAGGTGACCGTTCTCCCCTGCCAAGGTTACTACCCTCGTGCAGGGTCTGACTAGTGGCCGCGCGCGTATCCCTTAGCGACCATCGCTTACCACTACCAGACTGGCTCGCTCCACTCCTTTCCTGACAACCTCTGCACTTTAGCTCCCAGCCCCTCCACTACACCTCTTGAAAAGATTTGAAAGCTAGCCCTCTCTGGAGACTACTCAAGGGTCCCCTCTAAAGGTGTGGGAGACCTGATTGCTATGTGTCTGTGCGTACACACCTTGTTCTGGCCCTTAGGATTATCTGGAAGTACTGTCCCAGCATGCGTGCAGTACTTAGTGGTGCCTGACCGGGTCAGGGGCACCACATTATCTCCAGACCATATGTTGCAGAAAACACAATACACTTAGAGAAATACAAAGTGTAAATAAAGTTTGTATTTTAATGCATATTACCATTTTTTCCCTTTAAACTTTGTTTTCTATACACTATTTTATTTCTAATCAAACTCACAAATGCAAAAGCCTCTTCTCTGGTGCCAACCATTAAATATAGCAATTGTACAAGTCAATTTTGTCCATTTTAACCCCTTCTGCAGCTGGCGATTTTCCGTTATTCGTTTTTGTTTTTTCTTCATTTTCCTACAAGAGCCAAAACATTTTTATATTTTCATCACTATAGCCATATGAGGGATTGTTTTTTTGGGGACGAGTTATATTTTTGAATGACACCATTCATTCTTCCACATATTGTACTGGAAAATGGAAAACATTTCCAAGTGCGATGAAATTGCAAAAAAAGTGCAATTCCACAATGTATTTTTTTTCTACCATGTTCACTGTATGCTAAAACTGACCCTGGCAGTATGATTCCCCAGGTCAGTACGAATTCACACCAAACATGTATAGTTGTTTTTTATATTTTATTTAACAAAGGATTGCACTTTGGGTGCCTTTTTTTTGAGACCTGTAATGTTCTCCTTTTTCAGGGTCTGGGGCTAATTAATGGCTTATTTTTTGCATCCTAAGCTGATGTTTTTAAATATATCATGTTGGTGTGGATGTGATCTTTCTATCACCTCATTGCATTTTATTGCAATGTTGCGTAAACAAAAAAAATGTAATTCTGTGTTTTTTTACTAATTACGCCCTTTACTGATCAGATAATAAAAATATATATTTTGATAGATCAGGCATTTCTGAACATGGCAATACCAAATATGTGTATTTTTTTTTTTACATGAGGCAAAAGTGGGGTGATTTGAATTTGTTTGTTTTTTAAATTCTTTCATATTTTTACACTTATTATTTTTAATAGTCCCCTAAACTCTGAGCATCTGATCACTTGTGCTGTACAGAGCAGGGCAACAGCACAAATTCTGTGTTCCTATTAATGCTGGTGCTTAGTCAACATTTACTGGGGCTACGTCACGCCAGACATATGGGTCATCAGCTGAGCCTTGGCTGTCATGACAAGTCATCGGCACCTCCTTGATGATGTCACTAGGCTGCAGATGGCAGCAGAGAATGACGTATTCCCCGCTGGCGCATGTTAAATCCCGCTGTCATAGATTTAACTAGTTAACAGGTGTTAGCCTGAGGTGATAGTTGTGATTAAGGTGCTGTTCTCTCATGCCCTGGCAGGCTATATGAAAGATGAGGGCCTGGCTGGATATGTGGACTAATGTCATGGGAGCGGTATGCTTGTGCAGGACGCATGATGCTCATGACATATGCTGGCCAGGACCAGATGTTGCCCCATTCAAGAAGAGAGACCACCGCTTCATTAAAAACAACATAGTTTTACTTAACAGTCTTTGCTGGCTATTATTTATGGTACACATGATAGCTGGTGCACAACTTCTTGCACGTTTCATAGAATAACTTCAGATACACTTCTTTACTTCCAGCTTGGTTGCTCCTGTCCTCACTGTTCTGATTTGTTTCACCTCTACCTAGTCCAGCACCACAAAGTCATTTTATTAAAGTCATTTTAAGAAAGAACACATGCCAGAAAGCAGCATTTGTATGTTGACATGGTAGGTCATGTGGCATATTGGTGCTAATATCAATATCACTGAATTCTTTATAAGGTGTACCTCTGACACCAAAAGGTAACCCGGTGGTTTCCTGAGGAAGAAGAGTGACCACTTTGAAATGCGTCAAAATAAACCGCCCTCCTTCCACACCAAGTGCATTGGGTCCTTCGTTGTTTCTCTAGCAGCCAGAGGTCTCCACATTGTTTTATCCTGATTCCTTCACTTCTGCTTGATGAGATTAAAGCATGTCTCGACTGAAATCTGTTCCAGGTCTCTTCTACACGTTCCCACTGTTGCTGCATACTGGTCTACTCACGTGGATATGTATACAGCTTTTTTTTTTTTCAATTCCACCCACAAGGGTTTGATTGGGTTGGGATCTGGGGGACCAATCCAGCACCTCTACTTAATTGGCATTGAACCATTTCTTCGCCAATCTAAACATATACTTCAGGTCATTGACCTGCTAGAACAGTATGTCATCATTTTAGTACACATAGTACTCAAGTGTATGAAGTAATTAGTCTTGTAGGATACTCACATATAGCTCAGCATTGAGACCATCATCGATCCTGTTCCAGTATCCAACACCTTTGACTGTGAAACAACCTCATATCATCAGGCTTCCTGCACTGAACTTGACGGTTGCTTCAATTTCTTGATCTGTTAACCCCTTTTTTTCTTGTTTCTTCCAGACTGATTTGCACCCAAGAGAGCCTACTCTATTGACTTTTGTCTCATTGCTCCAAATCACCCATTTCCAATTTTTTACCAATCATTTTTCATAGTTTTTTTGCAAACTCAAGAAGACGCTTTTTATGACAATATTGAAGTTGAGGTTTCTTCACAGATTTTCGGGCCATGTAATGTGTATTACATGATGCTTGCATGGATGTCCGTGATCTCACTATTATGAAGCATACGAGGCACCTCCACTGCTGTGCTTATAGCGCCAGAACTGATAGACCTTCTGATGAACCAACTTGTTGACTCCAATATTTTGCCTGGAGGTCCACCTCTTGAGTTTTAAATGAACGGACTTTAATTCACGTTAAATTGTGCAAAAACAACAATCTTTATTGGAAATATGCAAATATTTAAGATCAGGGATGAAACCATTTAGAATGCATGAAGGGTGATACAGACGTGCCTATGTCACACCCCATAAAATGGGGGGGCGGATATCCACACTATGTATATAAAGGTAATACACATATACACAGGAAAAGATTCCAGCTGCAGAGACGTAGATAAGTGTCTCAAAGTAACCAGCATGTGCATGAAATATAACTACAGCTGGAGGACTGATACCTGGAACAATGATCAGTGACACACAGTCACTGGCAGGGTGGGGGTTCCAACAATCATTTTGCGGGTACTAAGCCCGCTTTTTCAATGACCACGTGACCTGGACAAAAAACACATCGCCCCCCAATGTGTTCTTTGTCCGGCTCATGTGATCAGTTACCAGGACTTTCATTGACGGTCCTGGCAGGTAATTGTGCTCACTGCTCTGCGCGTAGACGTCCTGGCATCCTGAGTGACCACTATGGATGTAACGTGTGCATGAGGTAAGGAGCATGACTTCATTCCCAGTCACATGACCACTTAGCACGACCTTTTTAAAGGTACTCTAAGCACACAACTGGGATGCACTCCTCTATGAAGAAGCAGGTCTAGTGCCTGCAAAGTGATAGTCGGAACCCCAACATTGCCTGTGACTGTATCTCACCGATCATTGTTCAAGGTAATATTACTCCAGCTGTAGTTATATTTCATGCACATGCTGGTTACTTTGATGCACTTTACTACTTCTCTGCAGCTGGATTCTATTCCTGTGTGTATGTGTATTAATTTCATATACATACGGTAGTGTGGATTTTGCCCACCCCTTTGTGAGTGGTGTGACATAGGCAGTTCTTTATCACCCTCCATGCATTGTAAATGGTTTTATCTATAATCTGAAATATTAGCATATTTCCAAAAAGATTGTTGTTTTTATTAGAGATGAGCGAGCCTCTATCGGCTTGAGTTCGGTTTGGTTCGTCGAACGGAGGCCGCGTTCAAGTTCGGTTCGACGAACCATTCCACGAACCTCTCGAGCCCCATTGAAACCAATGGCAGGCAAACACAAACACATGAAAACACATTATACATGTACACATACAGTTAATAAACATTGCCATAACACTTACCTGTCCCTGTGACGCGTCCTGCACTCTGTCTCCCGCTGCTTTTCCTTCCAATAATCGCTGCGTCCTCCCAGTAAACAGCACTGATGATAGGACCTTCCGTGACGTCAAAAAAAGCATGTGACCAGTCACGTGTCTATTATCTCATTGGCTACAGACTGGTCACATGGCTATGATGTCTTGATGTCTTGCTAGGTCCTGTCATTGAACTCTCCGGTACGCGGTGATCGTTCCAGTGTAAGCCGTGCACCGGGGTGGGTTCTTTAGGATACAGCGAAGTCACGAACGAGAAATAAACGGCCCCAAAACTAGATTAACTAACAAAAGTGCTTTACTACAATTTGAATATGAATGCAATCAAAACAGGGGAAGACATTCAGGGAAAAACCACAAACACTCAGCGAAGAGGCTGAGACCCTTGTGCTATACAGGGTGGCACCTTACAACATGAGACTGCTACAATATATACACTATATGTTACCTACAGGCATGACTGGATATTCCAACCGCCAACTACCTATTAATACCCTTAAACATGAAAAAAATTGGATGGGTGTGAAATACAAGCCGCCCGCAGTATAGCACAACAGTTTACAAACTTAAAATAAATTTACTCTAACCCCCAATTGACTATTCCCCTGCCCCAATATAAATATAGTGCCCTTTAATGGAGGATTTGTCCCACGATTCACCTTGAATAGCCAAACAATTTACTATATACTACAGCTGCTTAGCAAAGAGCATAAAAACATAAATAACAGATATTTTGTTCAACACAAGTTCCCTCCTGGATGAGCTCGATTATGCCCTAAAGTCTGTGATGGGTCTTAGTAACATCTGGGTGTGAGGTCGTTGTGGTCCACAGAGAAACCTCAATGGCAAAGAACTAAATAATGTAGTCTTGGAAACGATGGTACCAAATGGTGATTGTTGCAGTAACTGTGGCCTGACAGTGTTACTATGCCTAACTAAACTAACTACAGGCCCTGCCTCAGTCTCAAATATTCTGGCGCCAAACTGATGTGAGGTGCGTGCATGGTTACCCACGGCGATGGCGCAGTGGGCCTTACTTATCTTACCGACCCGGGTCTGCTCTGGACAATATGTCTGAAGTACGCAGTCAGATGAGAGGCCTCTCCAACAGCTGAGCAGTACTGCTGGTCACTGTGGCTTGTCTCCTTGGCAACGTCCTATCAACTTCACAAAAGCGCAAAAGCGTTCTTTCAGCAATCTTCTCCCATCTGGTAAGGATACGGATACAGTGTCACAGCTCTGATCAAGATGATAGATTTCTAGTCGCAAATATTATCTCTTCCCTCTTCTGCACGTCCTCTGTCTCTGTATTCATTCACTGCCAACTGCCAACCGCTTCCAAGATGGCTGCTGCTCTACTTCCTGTGATATACTTCTTTTTATCAGCCTGTAGCTCCGCCCCCATCTGAGCTACCTATTGCAGTCTTTCATTTGTGCTGAGAAACAGCGTCCTCTTATGGTTGAATAATGACATTTTTGTCCCTTATAAAGTATTATCACATCATTACTGACAGCTGCAGGTTATAAAGTTACATACAATAAATAATGTTCACATTTATGAGACACAAATATATACGTCTAAACTATGCTTGCAAGGTGATACAGGGGCTTGCCATGCACATCTTTAACCAGAAAAAAACCAAGGAGAAAATTGTAGAAAAAATACCCTGACTATAAATAAATAAATTGCAAGTGCTTAATAAACAGGGTACTTAGTATATACATTTTTGCAAAAAGGTAAGAAGCTGTCTCACCTCGTCACGGTGTACCCATCTGAGACAGTCCCTAACCTACTAAAGTTAAAAACATATTCTGTACCTGACTAGTGTCATGTCAAAACATCATATGGATGGTAAAGTGGTTAGCTGGGTCCCAGATTAAATACACAGCAAAAAGTGAGAAGCAAGTAATTGTTCAGCCTCAGTATCAGGAGGGCTGCACCCCCAACTTGCATTAAAGCAAGATAACAGACAAAAAAAAAAAACTGAGCTGTGACAAATGTTCAATAAACATGCAACATTACAAGCATGTGAATTGCAGCCTCAAGACTAGAAAAAAACCAAGGAGAAAATTGTAGAAAAAATACCCTGACTATAAATAAATAAATTGCAAGTGCTTAATAAACAGGGTACTTAGTATATACATTTTTGCAAAAAGGTAAGAAGCTGTCTCACCTCGTCACGGTGTACCCATCTGAGACAGTCCCTAACCTACTAAAGTTAAAAACATATTCTGTACCTGACTAGTGTCATGTCAAAACTTCATATGGATGGTAAAGTGGTTAGCTGGGTCCCAGATTAAATACACAGCAAAAAGTGAGAAGCAAGTAATTGTTCAGCCTCAGTATCAGGAGGGCTGCACCCCCAACTTGCATTAAAGCAAGATAACAGACAAAAGAAAAAAAACTGAGCTGTGACAAATGTTCAATAAACATGCAACATTACAAGCATGTGAATTGCAGCCTCAAGACTAGAAAAAAAACAAGGAGAAAATTGTAGAAATTGTTTTTTTTTTTTTTTTTAACATCTTTAACCAGGTACATATTTCTGGCCATGAACAATGGGAGCTGTTTCACTATCTCACACCAGCATCTCCGTATACCGGCAAAATGCTCTGGCACATGGTCGACTCCCCGTTCTGCTTCCCCGTTTCGTTATTCACCTGCTGCCACAGCCGGTAAATAACAGAGATCACCGATGCTATAGCAACCCGCCTGTCTGCGGTGACGTCACGGCTTAAAGCCTGCAGCCTCTACTCACTGACTGAGTGAATAGACTGCAGCGCACGGGAGCAGCAGCATCTTCCTCCCATGCAGCGCTGTCTGATGTAGCAGAGCTGCATGGGTTGAAGGAGAAAGAAGACAGAAGACCATGGATCGTGGAAGGATGAGAGGGATTATTAAACATGGAGTCTTTAATGTGTCTGTGTATTTATTTCTATTAAAGTATTTTTTCTCTGTGTGGTGTCTTTTTTTTTAACCCTTTATTGGAGATTCTTAATGGCCAGGTCAAACTTGCCTGACATTAAGAATCTCTGACTTAATACTAGCTAGTAAAATAAAGCTAGTATGAACTCATTATTACCCAGCAAGCCACCCGCTTTCAGGGCTGCTGGAAGAGTTGGATACAGCGCCAGATGATGGCGCTTCTATGAAAGCGCCATTTTCTGGGGTGGCTGCGACTGCAATTCACAGCAGAGGGGCCCAGAAAGCTCAGGCAAACCTGTGCTGTGGATTCCAATCCCCAGCTGCCTAGTTGTACCTGGCTGGACACAAAAATGTGGTGAAGCTCATGTCGATTTTTTTTTAAATTATTTCATGAAATTTATTAAATAATTGAAAAAAGGGCTTACCTATTTTTTTTGTTCCCAGCCGGGTACAAATAGGCAGCTGGGGGTTGGGGGCAGCCGTACCTGCCTGCTGTACTTGGCTAGCATACAAAAATATGGCGAAGCCCACGTAATTTTCTTGGTGGGCATAAATCTCCTGCATACAGTCCTGGATGGTGTATGCTGAGTCTTGTAGTTCTGCAGCTGCTGTTTGCTCTCCTGCATACACTAGTGAATGGAGCATGCTGAGCCTTGTACTTCTGCAACTGCTGTCTTCTCTCCTCCATACAGATAGACAGCAGCTGCAGAACTAAGAGGCTCAGCATACTCCATCCAGACTGTATGCAGGAGTTTTTTGCCCCCCCCAAAAAATTACGTGGCCTTTGCCATGTTTTTGTATGCTAGCCAGGTACAGCAGGCAGCTACGGGCTGCCCACAACCCCCAGCTGCCTATTTGCACTTGGCTGGGAGCCAAAAATATAGGAAAGCCCTTTTTTTTTTTTTTTTTTTTTTTAAATTATTTCATGAATTTCATGAAATAATTTAAAAAAAAATGATGTGGGCTTTGCCCAATTTTTGTGTCCAGCCAGGTACAACTAGGCAGCTGGGGATTAGAATCCGCAGCTCAGGGTGCCCAAGCTTTCTGGGCACCCCTGCTGCGAATTGCAGTCCGCAGCCGTCCCAGAAAAGGGCGCTTTCTAGAAGCGCCAGATGGTGCTGTATCCAACTCTTCCAGCTGCCCTGGTGATGGGTGGCTCGCTGGGTAATAATGGGGTTAGGGATAGCTGTATATTATCAACTGGCCCTAAGCCCAAAATTCATGGTGTCATGACAATATTGGACATGGCCACCATGAATTTCTAGTACAGTAAAAAAAAAACAACACAGAAAAATATTTTTGTTAGAAATAAAACACAACGCAATTAGTGACTCCATTTTTATTGAAATAAAGAACCCCCCTCCGCAGTAATCCTGGGTCAAGGGTCCTGCGCCGTCCAATCTGGATCCAATATCATCTGATCGGTTTGCTGGAAGGCAAAGCGATCAGATAATGTGTCAGGTTCAAGGGCCTGAATCACATGACACAGCAGCTGATTGTATAAATGGCTTTTATGCAATCAGATGATGCATCAGTGTAAAAAAAAAAAAAAAACTACACACTTCTGTGCAGACTCCTGTCCGACAGCATCAGCTGATAGTTTAGCCGGCCGGGCGGTAAAAAACCGGCCTCACCGCTCGACTAATAGTGTCAGCTGATTCCGTCAGGTGACCGCATCAGCTGATCATCGCCAGGTCTGAGAGAGAGAAAGATGAGAGAGAAAAGAGAGAGAGAGAAAAGAGAGGGAAAAGAGAGAGTAAAGAGAGAGAAAAGAGAGAGAAAAGAGAAGAGAGCGAGGCAGAGAGAGAGAAGAGAAAGAGAGAAAAGAGGAGAGAAAAGAGAGAGGAAAGAGAGAAGAGAGAGAGAGAAGAGGGGAGAAGAGAGAGAGGAGAGAGTGAAGAGAGAGAGAAGAGAGAGGAGAGAGAAAAGAGAGAGAGAAGAAGAGTGAAGAGAGAGGAGAGAGAGAATAGAGAGAGAGATTTAATGAAATTTCAACAAATTCTTGAAGCAAACATAACATCATCTGTAAGAAATCTGAAGTTGGAAAGAGGATATCTTCTTCACATGGATAATGACCCTAAGCACACGCCAAAATCCGGAATAGATGACTTCAAAAGGTACAGGCTGAAGGTTTTACAATGGCCCTCACAGTCCCCTGATTTGAACATCACTAAAATCTGTGGCTAGACCTCAAAAGAGCAGTGCATGCAAGACGACCCAGGAATTTCACAGAACTGGAAGACTTTTCCAAGGAAAAATGGATGAAAATTCCTTGGAAAAAAAAATTGGAAGACTCTTGGCTGGCTTCAAAAAAGCATTTATAAGCTGGGATTTTTGCCAAATGGGGTGCTACTAGGTACTAACCATGCAGCGTAACCAAACTTTTGCATTGGCACACTTTCCTGTTTTTGTTAATTTTATAATGTAAGAGAAGAAAATATTGGGGGGGGGCTAAAATAAAAAGTATATGTGTGATCTTTAACTTTATGCCTTGTAGAGGTTCATTTCATCTTCAGCTTAATTAATTGTTCATAATTACAATCATTTTGACCAGAGGTGCCCAAACTTCAATTGTATGTGTAGTGCAGTGTTATCTATATCAGGAATTATTCTAGAAAAATATTGTTACTTATATCCACATATCACTGATCTTATAAATTTTGCTCAATATGTAAAATCCAAGTAACATATTTTGGGGGTAATAAAGGCTGGGATGCAGAGATAACCTGGTGACCAGTAATATCTAGTAATATAAAGAAGCAAGAAGTCTACTGCCTCAAGACAGATGATATTCAGCATGAAATGCCAGTGTTATTACGATTTTAATACATGAACATGAAAGCCAAAAAAAAGGGATCATTATTCTAGAGGCAAACAGTCAGAATATTTCTATGAATGGGAAGGAAACAGTTGTTATAACAGCTCAGTGGATGATTGAAATCTAGGCATTTTTTAATTTATTTTTCCCTAAACCTATACACAAATTTCTCATTTTATATTCCTATGAAGTACACTCTTCAATCATAATTGCACTTTGAATAATTTAGAGGAGTATATGAGATTAAAGCTGCATTTACATATCTGTGTGTCATGGTTTGAGCACATATTGAGATGCACGGACTGTCCATGGGTCTCCTGACCTGAGCTTGATAGTTCCATATACATCTATGACTCTATCAAGTTCGGGTCAGAAGAATTGCAGACAGCTTGTGCATCATGGTCCGGGCTCAGTCCATGACACTGAGATGTGTGATTGGCGCATTAAATACAGACATCCATCATTGGTCTTTGCATTGTATCTTGGCATGTGCTTAATCAAATTTTGACTTTGACTTGTAAATGTCAGTCAACAGTTTAGTAGTATCTAAACCCTATAAGGAGCCAATTTTGACCTTAGTGACCAAGACATTTTTTTTTAAGTCTGACCAGTGTCATTTTATGTGGCAATAACTCTGGAACGCTTCTTTGTATCCCAGTTATTTTGATAATGTTTTTTATTAACACATTGTCCTGTGTGTTAGTGCTAAATTTAGGCTGATATTTGTTTATTTGTGAAAATATTGGAATTTTGGCAAAAATGTAGTAGCTTTCAAATGTTCAATTTTTATATCCTTAACCCCTTCACGATCAATGATGTACTGGTACGTCCTTGGCCATCTCTGTCCTGTTACAGCGGGCTCCCACAGCGAGCTCGCGGTAATCCCCGCACATGTCTGCTGATCAAACATGTGAGGCTAACATCTCTGATTCACCCCTTCACTGCCGCCATCAGCAGCCCATAAAATGATCACGGGGCACCAATGTGTTGCTATGACAACGCGGGTTCAGATGATAGCCCCTGTCGCTGTCATGACTCACTTCCTGTGAATACCGACACTCAGAGGAAATTAGCATTTCTGCTAAAACATCGCCCTGATCAGCAGAACTGATCAGAGTAGCTATAAAGGCTAGTAAAATCAGTTTTAAAAAAAGTGAAAAAAGAGTTTAAAAAATAATAAAAGAAATCTAAAAGTTCAAATCACCCCCTTTTGCCCCATTGAAAATAAAACAATAATAATAATAATTAAAAAAATACACATATTTTGTATCGCTGCATTCATGAATACTAGATCTATCAAAATCAATTAATCTGATCGGTGCATGGCGTAGCGAGAAAACAAATACCAAATGCCCCAATTATGTTTTTGGGTCACCATAACATTGCATTAAAATGCAATAACAGGCGATCAAAACATTGCATCTATCCAAAAATAGTTTAATTAAAAATGCCAGCTTAAGATGACAAAATTAAGCCATCACTGAGCCCCAGATCATAAAAAATGAGAATGCTACAAGTCTCAGAAAATGGCTAAAAAAAAAGCGCTTTTTTTTTTTACACGTTTCTGAATTTTTTTTCACCCCTTAGATAAAAGTAAAACTGCACCTGTTTGGTATCTATGAACTCATACTGACTTGAGTAATTATATTGCCAGGTCAGTTTTTCAAAATAGTGAATACGGTAAATAAAAAAAACAGAAAACTATTGTGTAATTGCACTTTTTTTGCAATTTTACCGCTCTTGGTTTTTTTTTTCCTGTTTTCCAGTGCACTACATGGTGCAGAATTAATGGTGTTATTCAAAAGTACAACTTGTCCCACAAAAAACAACCCCCCATATGGCCTATATGAACAGAAAAATAAAAAAGTTATGGCTCTTAGAAAAAGTGGAGGAAAAAACGGAAAAACAAAATTGCCTGGGGGTGAGAGAGTTAAACCAGTTAGTCATAGGGTACAAAATAATCAATAAATAACATTTCCCATTTGTCTTCTTTACAGCTGCATCATTTTTCAAATGTCATTTTATTTTGTTAGAATCTTAGAAGGAATAAAAAAAATACTCTAAAATGTTACTTTACCAATAATTTTTCCACTTTTTCAATTGATAGCATAATAAAATGGACCCCACAATTTGTTACTCATGTCAAATTTAAAAAGCGGAGGAATAAGGCACCTGAAGGGTTTAACTGGCTTGTCCTGGTAGTGTATCTGATCTACATTTAGTGCATCTTGCCTTTGTTTATTGCTAACCTGTCTTAATCTGGGACTTTCATCCTAAAGATCTATCCCCTCCATGATTTTCTCTACTGTATATTATATATACACATACACACGTCTATGAATGCTTATTTTGTCTCACCAGTGTTTCCCCAGCAGGTCTTCAGTAATATGAACTGGTGGCAGTGGGGCAACAGGTTGGCAGAGACAGGGTGAGGTGATGTTGAAGATTAACCGGCTTTGATGGCTATGCCCAACTGGTGTAGTAGAGCTTGAATAGAGATGACTGATGAAGGAGAGCTGTAAGACTGAAGGCTGATGTAGCAAAACTGAAACAATAACCTGAATACTAATATATTATATACATATAGTGATATAGAAGAGCTGAAACAATAATGACTGTAGTAGTAGAGTTGTTACAAAGTTGTGTTTTCAGTGGTGATACAGTGTAATGGCATGAACTCCGACTGACTAAATAATTAAATGATGTCCTACCACTTGAACTGAGTTAAATGACCTGCTTAAATGATGTCAGTGAAACAAGGTGGTTTTGATTCTGAAGAGATGAGCCGTGAAAATAAAAAAAAATAATTACCACAAATTTGTTACTTCAATCAGGTAGCTTCTTTCACAATGGTAACAGGAGCAAATGCACCATAAATTTATTGTGTAATTTTTCCTGAGTACGCTGATATCCTATATGTGGGGGGAAATCAAATGTTTGGGAGAACAGCAGGGCTCAAAAGAGAAGGAGCACCATTTTTAAAGCAAAATTAACTGGAAGCACTAGAGGACACCTGTTGAGGTGCCTAAACAATTGAGCTCCCCCACAAGTGACCCCATTTTAGAAACTAGACCCCTTAAGGAATTTATCTAGATGTTTGGTGAGCAGTGGAAGGAAAAAGAAGGTTTCCAGATGAATAAAATTCTTCAAGTTTTATTAGTGAAAAATATTTTAAAATCCATAGACGGCAGATTACATTGTATATCAAAAGTGTTTCAGGCATTAAGCCCTTGTTCACTGAATAACATTACACCATTATAGAAACTATTTAAAAAACATGACTACCAATTCTAGAAAAGCAAAACATATCAAAAGTCTATTCATTACAAGTGTGAACCACAGCATCTCTTAGTTTCCAATTAGGATAATTATTTCAGTGGGATAAACTTCTTTTTTTGGCCTGTTTCAAACGTCAGTGAAAATCACAGACGTTTTTCACTGACGTCTAAAAAAACGCATATGTCCCTCCGTGTTCCGTGATTCATGGCACACGTGGGTTGTCTATGGGCAATCTGTGATACGTTATCCGTGATATGTGATTGCACATGGAGATAAACTCAACTGTCCCCGCTCCCGCTGTCCGTGGCAGCACTGGAGAAGGTGAGTTGAAAATACTCTTTATTTTCAATGTCCGTCTTTTTCTGGTACGTGTTTCACAGATCACACCATAGTGTGGTCCGTGGGACATCAGTGATCCCAGAAAAAAAACGACATTTCACTGACTATGTCTCCGTGTGGCTTACACGCATGTCTGTGATTGCCGCACGGAGACATGGTCAGTGAAAAAATCACTGATGTGTGAGCAGACCCATTGATTATAATGGGTCTGCGTATGTCCGTGATTCTGGTACGTATAAAAACTAGCCCATACGTACCAGAATCACTGATGTGTGAAACAGGCCTTAGACGAAAGAGTATTTTAAAGACAACTATAGGAACATAATGAAATAATAAATACAAGCTATACATACATTTTACAAAATTCAAAATTGAACATTAACTGGCATCATAACAAATTAATGAAATCAGAAAAAAACATATAAATTCCAATCTTTAATATATCCCCCCAAAAAATTATCTTTTTTTTTTCTTTTTCCTTCTTCCCTTTCCTTTCTCTTCCTTTCCTTTTCTCTCCTTTCCCTTTCCTTTTCGATTCTCCCTTCTCCTTTTTATCTATTTATTTGTATGAACATAAAATAAACCAAAATAAACTAATATATAAATAATGTAACATCCCTATAGTTCATTCCGTAGGATATTTTGTATTCAAGGCAGTTATCCAATATTCTTCCCTCAACAATAGTTTTTTCCCCCAGTCGCCTCTACGAACTGGACGATTCACTCGCTGTATTCCCAAAATCTCAAAATAATCTAAATTTCCCTGGTGCCTTTCTAAAAAATGTCTGGTAACTCCTGAACACATGATATTATTTGATACATTGGAACTATGTTTTAAAATTCTTCTTTTTAGCTTAAGAATGGTATATCACATATTGCAAAGTGTGCATACCACACAATATAAGACATATTTAGTATCACAATTAATGAAGGAACATATTTTTTGTTGCCGTTAATATGTGTTTATTTTGCAAACTTACACTTATTACATTTTGCCCCAAAGCACTTAGAAAACCCACACTGGATAACCAAGTATTATTTTTTGCACGTTTTATTTACATGCTTGGAGACAGCATATGTCCTAAAGATTTCCCTTTTCTTGCCACACATGACACTCCATCTTTTAGGATTTTATAATATACTAGAAGGTGGCCCGATTCTAACGCATCGGGTATTCTAGAATTTATTGTGTAGTTAATGTATGATTTTTGTTATATATATAGATGTTGTGTGTAGTTGCCAAGTGTTTGTGTAGGGGCTGTAAATGTGTTGTCTGGGTGGGGGTGTGTGAGAGCGGTGTTGTTTGTGTGGAGCGCTGTGTGTGTGTTGTGTTGTTTGTGGAGCGCTGTGTGTCTGCAGTGTTGTCTGTGGGGTGCTGTGTGTGTTGCGCGGTTTGTGTGGGTGTGGGTGTGGGGTGCGTGTGTGTGTTTTGGGGGGAGGTATGTTTTGTGCAATGTGTGTGTGTTGCGCGGTATGTGCGTATATTTGTGTATGCTGCGGTGTTTGTGTGTTGAGTGTTGTGTGTGTGCGGCGTTGTCTGTGAGTGTGGGTGTCTGTGTAGGGCGGTGTTTGTGGTTCCCAGTGTGTGTGTGGTGTGTTGTGCGGTGCGCGTGTGGCAGTGTGTGTGTTTTGGGGGAGGTGTGTACCCCCATCGTGTTCCATCCCCCATGCTGCGCGCCCCCCATCGTGCTCCATCCCCCATGCTGCGCACCCCCCATCGTGCTCCATCCCCCATGCTGCGCACCCCCCATAGTGCTCCATCCCCCATGCTGCGCACCCCCCATCGTGCTCCATCCCCCATGCTGCACACCCCCCATCGTACTCCATCCCCCATGCTGCGCACCCCCCATCGTGCTCCATCCCCCATGCTGCGCACCCACCATCGTGCTCCATCCCCCATGCTGCGCACCCCCATCATTCTCCATCCCCCATGCTGCGCACCCCCCATCGTGCTCCATCCCCATGCTGCGCACCCCCCATCGTGCTCCATCCCCCATGCTGCGCACCCCCCATCGTGCTCCATCCCCCATGCTGCGCACCCCCCATCGTGCTCCATCCCCCATGCTGCACACCCCCCATTGTGCTCCATCCCCCATGCTGCGCACCCACCATCGTGCTCCATCCCCCATGCTGCGCACTCCCATCGTGCTCCATCCCCCATGCTGCGCACCCCCCATCATGCTCCATCCCCCATGCTGCGCACTCCCCATCGTGCTCCATCCCCCATGCTGCGCACTCCCCATCATGCTCCATCCCCCATGCTGCGCACTCCCCATCGTGCTCCATCCCCCATGCTGCGCACTCCCCATCATGCTCCATCCCCCATGCTGCGCACCCCCCATCGTGCTCCATCCCCATGTTGCGCACTCCCCATCATGCTCCATCCCCCATGCTGCACACTCCCCATCATGCTCCATCCCCCATGCTGCGCACTCCCCATTGTGCTGCATCCCCCATGCTGCACACTCCCCATCGTGCTCCATCCCCCATGCTGCGCACTCCCCATCGTGCTCCATCCCCCATGCTGCGCACTCCCCATCGTGCTCCATCCCCCATGCTGCGCACTCCCCATCGTGCTCCATCCTCCATGCTGCGCACTCCCCATCATGCTCCACAGTCACACATCATACAGTATACATGCACACATCTGATCGCATACACTCACACCCCACTTCTGCCTGTGCCCTCCGGTGGGCGGTCCCAGCAGCTGTGTTGCACGCAGTGCTCCTCTGCCTTCTGCTGACACGCACACATCCGATCACATACACGCACACATCCGATCGCATACACGCACACATCCGATCGCATACACGCACACATCCGATCACATACACGCACACATCCGATCGCATACACTCACACATCCGATCGCATACACGCACACACCCGATCGCATACACGCGCACACACTGACGATATCGCACATACGCGCTCACACTCACAACATCCAGAGATACCACATGCTTCCGACCATGTGATCCTCTGGCAGGTCCTGGAAGGTCACTGCACACACAGTATTGCCGCCGAGAAGCAAGCGATATCACTGGATGTTGTGAGTGTGTGGATGCGATCTGATGTGTGTGTGAGGTGTGTGTGAGAGTGAGTGTGATCTGATGTGTGTGTGTCTCTGTTCTTATGTGTGTATGTGTGTGTTCCGCCGCTGCAGGACCTTGATGCGCTCACCTGCTCCCGGTCGGCTTCTGGTGAGTATGATTGGGGGTCTTCTTTCTTCTGTCTTCTCTCTTCTGCACATGTGTACCGGGAGCCGGTGTACGCTGGTAACCATACTACACAATATTACCCGATGTGTACCATGGTTACCAGCGTACCCCGCCCCCCGCACGCATGGGAGCCCACACCAGCGTACGCCAGCAACCCCAGCAATGCAAGGGTATGTGTCGGCTGGGTTGCCGGCGTACGCTGGTGTGGGCTCCCGGGGGTACAGCAGCAGTGTCGATTCGGGGAATGCATTCGGGGGGCGGGGCCAGAGTGAGCGTGCGATACATGAGGGGGCGGGGCGTGGCTGAGTTGCCAATGCGTGCAGGGGGCCGGGGCAAGAGGCCAATCCGTGTGGGGGGCGGAGCCTGGGCGAGCGGCCAATCCGTGCGGGGGGCGGAGCCAAGATGAGAGGCCAATGAGACGCTTGTCGCGGTAATGACAGAATTTTGGAGCAAGACAAACAGACAGACAGACAGAATAAGGCAATTATATATATAAATGGGATCTTGATATAAAACTGGTATGTGTCTTTCCACAATATTTTTTTACTAAAGGGAGTACTAAAACACAGGTGGTTCATTTTTTTTTTTCCCTTTTTTCCCCTATTGTTTTTATTATAAACACGGGATAAGGGATCACTATTGGACTGAATCCTATTTAAAACCGTGGAATAAGCGTCTCTGATTTTTTTACCCTTTTTTTGAGTAAGTTTTTTTTATTGCATGCAACATTTCTTCATGGAAAGAATCCTCACTGGAACAATTGCAGTTAATACGAATAAACTCTCATAGGGGTATTAATCTTATAGTATGCCTCGTGTGGTGACTGTTTGCCCTAAGTACAGTGTTTCCATTTATAGGTTTTCTATAAGTGCGATAATTGAACCTTTGTGTTGACTCATCTCCCATCAAACTAAGGTCCAAAAAAATCAATCCGGACTGGAAAGAGTAAACCACAGGACGGTTATCCAGTTCTTCGCTAACCACCCTGGGAGTTCCACTACTGCAGTAACACGGTGAGCATACAACACCTTTTTTATGATTGGTGAGCACCTTGAACCTCTGGGGGCTTCACAAACGTTTATAATGTTCAGCCGTGAAAATATATATTTTTTTTTTTACAACAAAATATTTACTTGTTTTTTCTCAAGGGTATCACGAAGAAATGCACCCTACAATTTATTGTGCGATTTCTCCTGAGTGCGCAGATACAGTACCTCATACGTGGTGGAAATGAACTGTTTGGGCGTTCAGCAGGGCTCAGAAAAGAAGGAGCGCCATTTGAATTAAAAATTATATGGAATCATTAGCGGACACCATGTCGCGTTTGGAGAGCCTCTAATGTGCCCAAAAAGTTTAGCTCCCCACAAGTAACCCCATTTTGGAAACTAGACCCCTCAAGGAATTCATCTAGATGTTTGGTAAGCACTTTGAACCCCCGGGGCTTCACAGAATTTTATAACGTTGAGCCGTGAAAATAAAAAAATACATTTTTACCACAACAACTGTTGCTTCAACCAGAAAGGATTTTTCACAAGGTTATCAAGAACAAATGCACCATACAATTTATTGTGCAAGTTCTCTGGAGTATGCTGATACCCCATATATGGTCAAAAGCACCTTTTAAGGTACAGTGCAAAGTGAAGAAGGGAAGGAGGAGCGCCATATTTGAGATCAGATTTAGTGGGCATAATTTGCGGGTGCCATGTCACATTGGCAGAGCCCTGAGGTGCCAGAAAAGCAGAAACCCCCCACAAGTGACCCCTTTTTACTAACTGCTTCCTTCAATGAATTCATCTAGGGTTAAAGTAAGCATATTGACACCACAGGTGTGTCACAAAATGTTATACTATTGTGCAGTGTAGAAAAATAATTACATTTTTACCACTAAGACGTTGTTTCAACCCCAGATTTCCAATTTTCACAATGGGAATAGGTAAAAAAGAGCCCCATAATGTTTTACACAATTTCTCCTGAACATGGAAATACCCCACATGTTACTGTACAGTACTGTTTGATTTTTGGAGCACAAATATTCCTAGAATACTTTGCTAATTCCATTTACAGAGTCCCTAAGTGCAAGAACAGCAGAAACCACCTCAAGTGACCACATTTTGGAAATTACACTCCTCTATTAATTCATCTATGGGTGTAGTGACTATTTAGTCTCTGAAAAACACCCATGGTGTCAAACGCAGTGAATGTTGCAGAATTAAAAATTGCAAACATTTTTAATGCGTTCACATTTATTTTGTGCTGTGCTGAGCATTTATGTAGCACCCCTGAGACCATCAGGGTGCTACAAGGTTCTACATCCCCACACGGATGCAGGGCCTACCCCCTTAGGTACCCAGAACCCCAGTGCCGGTACCATCAAAAACCCAGGTAATCCCAGTTTTCCCCAACAATCCCCCATACAATGGTACTTAGCTAGGGTGGGACCATGGATGGCCGCCTAGAGGTGGAGCCACTTCCAGTCCACTAGTTGACCAGGTTAGAGGAGCAGACTGTGGAGAGTAGTTAGTTGAGTGTTGACAGTAGAGGTGTGAAGGTGGAAGTGAAGTGACACCCTGACTCGGGTTGATGGTGACCTGGTACCCAGGAGAGGTGGTTGCCGGTAGAGTACGGTGGAGTTCTCCCGGAACTACACACCAACGGGGTACAGGGCCCTAGGACAGGAAAGAGCTTCAAGCCGACCTGTTAACACCTGCACAGCAAAGGGGACCATCAAGGACCTTGCTGACTCTAAAGAATCTGAAGACTCAGTAGCAAAGAAAGAGCCAGGGACAGGACCAGAGACTCCATCCCCACAGGGTTCATGCTACCGTCATGCAGACAGAGATGGACAAACCACAAACCGGGGACCCCCAGTGTTCCATACCATGGGATCCATTTACCAGAGACAGGTGCAGGGGAAGAAGGTACCAGAGAACCAGACTAGCACTGGGACGAAGGAGACCTGGAGGTGAAACCAGCCGGCCTCAGGCAACCAGCTAACACCTTAAGGAACAGTGAAACCAGTTGCACTGAATACCTGTCTGGACTCCTTGTCCAGACGCCCACTGCACCATTCACCCACTAGGGCAATACCCTACTTGCAGAGGGACTACCATACTAGCTGCAATACCACCAGCCCCAGTAGAGACACTGTAGCGGCGGCTCCCTATACTTAGCCGCAACACTGCAAGTGGCGTCACTTAACTTAATTCACAAATCCCCTGTAAATATCCCCATTACAAAAAGGGCCCAGGGCACAGAACCGGGTAATGGCCCCATTGTGACATTCCCAATAGAGACACTGCCCAGAACCGAGTACCCCATATCCCTGGGTGCTACATTTACATTAGGGTTTCCATCTACATCTTCAAAATACATGATTCAGGTAAAACACGCAACAGATCCATTCCCTAATGAGGTATCAGAGTTACTCCAGAGTTTGTTTGGCTTCTGTTCAGCGGTGTCCGTCTTTTCAAACGTGAACAAAAACTGTTGCTGACTGCACTTTTGTGCACATCTAAAAAGACATCTAAAATGGGGATACTGCCGGACCACAGGCCAGACGTGAGGTCAAAGTGACTCCCTCTGCCTCATTACAGTGAATTTTCTGTTGGGAATTATGTCCGAATTACATTTTTTTAGAGATTTACACGTAATCTTGGTGTAAGCGATAAGTATAGAGCGCCAGATAAATGTGAGTCGCACTATACTGTGTTCTTTTAGAGGCAGAATGAACAAATCAACAGCAATTGAAGAATTGGCTTTATCTATTTATTTTTTACCCGTTCACCATGCGGTATAAGTGATTAGGCGGTTTTATTCCTTTGGTCAGTACGATTATAGCGATACCAGGTTTATATATTTGCTTTCAGGTTTGGCGACTATCACACTAAAAATGCTTTTTTACATAATAAAGATATTTTGCATCACCAATACTAAGAGTGTTACGCTCGAAACGCGTCTGGTGTAAGCCTTACATCTCCAATGGACCTGCTATATTTTGGACCTGATATATTGATCATGTGATATTTTCTTGGATGATTTTAAGGAAGAAATTACTTATAAAGGTGCATTTTCTAAGTGAGTGTGACGCCCTGGCAAAAGCAGGTTGTCACAGAGACTGCACAAATCTTCCAGGTGCAGGACTCCATCCTCCTTGGAATATCAACACAACCCCACACAAAGGTACAAACACCAGCCACAAAGCCTAGTCACCCCCCTGGACAATAGGGACACACCAGTGGATGGGGCCAGGTAGATGATGACGCCCACCTAGGGGTCCTGAGGTGTCAGGGGAGGAAACACGTCAGTAGAGTGATGGAGACAGTCTGAGTCAGACAGAGGAAGTGAGAGGAGTGAAGTGGTAGTCAAGGGTTGTAGCTCCCGGACTACCAGACTACCTGAGCTGACAGACGGCAGAGCAGGGCCACAGACGACGGAGATCTGGTTGCGGGAGACCGTAGGTGGATGGGGGAAGGGTTGTAGCCCGCCGGTGCCAACAGTGGGAAACCGGTCTGAAGGCCGAGCATAGTCGGAGTGCCTGGACCCTAGGGCGAGGACAGCTTCAAGCCCCTTGTCAATTAGCTAGCAGGGACAAGATTCCACGTCTTGTCCCACCAGTGAGACGGAAGCCCAATGCAGGGGATAGGGCATCTGCAAGTGCCTGCAAAAATCCCAAAGGTCAGATCTCATGGACAACAGCTCCCACAGTAAAGACACTGGGAATAGACTTTTCCCGTTTCATGCGGACTAGTCAACACACAAGACAAAAACACAAAAGTGCAGGAGGAAGGGTCCCTGTTCTGTCAACCGGTGTGCGGGACCCGAGCACACCCCTCCGGATGCTACCGGTATCTGGCACTTGGTTTACTACTTGGACTTTGTATGGTTTATTCAACAACAGTGAGTACACCGGTGTCATCCGGTCCAGCCTGCAGGCGGCGCCACAGCACTGCACCCCACCTACACCTGGGCCCCGGGACAACACCACCCCTACCCGTGGAGGGGATACCGTCCTGCTGCCCCGCTCCATCAGCCCTGCGCGTCCCATACAAAGGAAGCAGTGGTGTTACCAACCATCAACGCAACCCACGGGTGGCGTCACTGACAAACTCTTCCCTTGTAAATAACCCCTTGATATTTTTGTGGGCCACGGGATGCTGCAAGAGCCCCCGGCTGCCCCTCGAGCCACAGCCACGATCCTGGATCCGAGCATCTCGAGTAGCTCCCCACTGGCCGGTACTGGCGCCCCCGCCCGCGACATGTAGGTCTGCCTATATATGGACGTACTCAGGTAATGAGATTTGCAGTGCGCTGCAAGTATGTTTATTTTGTTCATGTGGGGATCATGCATTTATGGCTGGGAGGTAATCTAGCTGCACATGGGTCAGTGATCTGCATGTACTTTATGAATTAGGAGAATATATACTATTTCTGCTTAAGTCTCTCTCTATTTCCTTGAACTAAAGGTATTTTTGTAATAAACTTGTTTATGTGTCGTGTTGTCTGAATTGGGAAAAAAATGTAAGGTTGGTTAGGGATCGCTTCCCTAATTTTATAAGGTATTTTCCACTTCGACCATAGCAATTGGTAAAGTTAAAAAGGGATGGATTGAAATTGTTTAGTTAGACGGTGTTTCTATCCTGCAGTCAACTTAAGGCCCCGTCACACTAAGCAACATCGCTAGCAACATCGCTGCTAACGAACAACTTTTGTGACGTTGCTAGCGATGTTGCTGTGTGTGACATCCAGCAACAACCTGGCCCCTGCTGTGAGGTCGTTGGTTGTTGCTGAATGTCCTGGGCCATTTTTTAGTTGTTGCTGTCCCGCTGTGAAGCACAGATCGCTGTGTGTGACAGCGACAGAGCAACAACTAAATGTGCAGGCAGCAGGAGCCGGCTTCTGCGGAGGCTGGTAACCAATGTAAACATCGGGTAACCAAGAAGCCCTGCCCTTGGTTACCCGATATTTACCTTTGTTACCAGCCTCCCCCGCTCTCACTGTCAGTGTCGGCTCCTGCTCTGTGCACATGTAGCTGCAGGACAGATCGGGTTAATTAACCTGATGTGTGCTGTAACTAGGAGAGCAAGGAGCCAGCGCTAAGCATTGTGCGCTGCTCCCTGCTCTGTGCACATTTAGCTGCAGCACATATAGGGTAATTAACCCGATGTGTGCTGTACTAGGAGAGCAGGGAGCCAGCGCTCAGTGTGCGCTGCTCCCTGCTCTCTGCACGTGTAGCTGCGTGAGCTGGTAACCAAGGTAAATATCGGGTTGGTTACCCGATATTTACCTTAGTTACCAAGCGCAGCATCTTCCACGCGGCGCTGGGGGCTGGACACTGGTTGCTGGTGAGCTCACCAGCAACTTGTGTAGCCACGCTCCAGCGATCCCTGCCAGGTCAGGTTGCTGGTGGGATCGCTGGAGCGTCGCAGTGTGACATCTCACCAGCAACTTCCTAGCAACTTACCAGCGATCCCTATCGTTGTTGGGATCGCTGGTAAGTTGTTTAGTGTGACTGGACCTTTAGGTATGATGAAATGATGCCTTATCCTGGTAATTCTGACCTACTAGGCATAAGCCTATGTATACAATCATGGATAAACCTCATCAGTGATAATACTGGCAGGGCAATGTATGTGCACAGGATAATGAAGTGAGTCGTCCTGGGTTGCACTATTCTAGAGTCTGACCAGTAAAAACAGACTTTCAGGAGGCGGATACCATACAATTGTCAACTATGCCATTTGTACCCCATCACACCAAGACAGAAAGACTGGCAGGTGAGGAGTGTAGACAGGCCATGATTAATGGTACCCCAAAAAGAAGGAGGTGCTCGAAGAAACCACATAGCCAGGCAAAACTACAGGTTTTGACATCAGGCAGTCTAATGAAGATGAAGACAGAGTATTCTGTGAATGCAGATGTTATGAGTTATGGTACAGCAGGGAAGAGGTACCAAGATGGGTGATGTTTAGATACCTAAGCATCTATAAAACACCCCTCTTCACTAATCTGTGAGTGAAGGTAAATAAGCAGGAACACCAAAAAATTCTTTATTTGAAATAATAGACAAAAGGCCACCCTCTTTCACCACTTTATAAACCCTCTAACACATCTCCAGGTCTGACGTAATCCACACGAGGTCCCATGATGTTTCCAGCACTGCTACATCTGACACTCACAGCTAGCTCTATAGAAGAAGACTGCCCACTGTGAGCTCCACGCAGCAACTGAAGTGAGCCGCGCTATGAGTGGTGCAGTCACTCAGGTGATTTCCAGTCACAGCTGGCGTCCTTCACCTGTGACCACAAATCAGGCAGAGACGCGCGATGACAATGAACTCAGGTGAACCTCTGATGTCACAGCTGTGAGCCCCGCACTACTGCCTGTGTCGCAGCACTGATGTCAGAGGTTCACCCAAGTTCATTCTCATCACGCGTCTCTGTCTCTGTCTGCTGTCAGCGGGCAGTCATGCTATGGTGCTCGCTGTGATAGGACAGGGATGTAGCACAGCTGAATCATCGTGGGACCTCATGTAGATTACTTCAGATCTGCCGGGATGTTTAGGGGTTAATAAAGTGGTGAAAGAGGGTGTTTTTTGTAATTTATTCCAAATAAAGGATTTTTGGGGTGTATGTGTCTATTTACTTTCACTTACAGATTAGTGATTGGGGTGGGGTCTCATAGACGACTGGCATGACTAATCTAGGACTTAGTGGCTGCTGTGGGCTTCCATTAACCTTTTATTACCCCGATTGCCACCGCACAAGTGCAATGGGATGAGCCGGGTCCAGTGCCAGAAATAGACCATCTTATGTATGCGCCACTTCTGGAGCGGCTGTGGGCTGCTATTGTTAGGCTGGAAAGTGCCAAATAATGATGGGCTTTCACCCTAATAATATCAGCCCCCAGTTGTCTGCTGCACCTTGGCTGATTTTAGAAAAATGGGGGGAACCCCAAGTCGTTATTTTTTTCTTTAAATAATTCAAATAATTAAAATAAAAAGAGTGGGATGCCCTCGATTTTTCATAACCAGCCAAGGTACAGCAGACAGCTGAGGGTTGCATCCCGCAGCTGTTGCTGTTCCTGTGCTGGATATGAAAAATGGGGGGGACCCCACATAATTTTTTACCCAAAAAACTAAAAAAAATCAGCTGGCCAAGCTAAATATCCCTCTATCTATCGAGCTATTCTGGTATTTCTTTCTACCTATAGCACCTGTTCTTTCTTATTATCTATTCTATATGTGCTTTCTATCTATTCTACCTGTTCTTTCGTTTTATCTATTCTATATGTGCTTTCTATCTATTCTATATGCTCTTTCTATCTATTCTTTTTTCTATCTATTTTTTCTATCTAGCTATCTATCAATTATCCTATCATATTTTATTTCTCCTTTAAAAAACGCATTACCAAAAATGCATTGAAAATGCATCGAAAACTCATGAGTTTTCATTGCGTTTTTTGTCAAATGCAGTGTTTGTCAAAAGCCTGCCTGATGGTGCATTTTTTTGTCAAATCAAGAACGCAGCATGTGCACATACCCTAAGGTCCTATGCCCATGGGAGAAAATACCTGCGAATTTTTCTGCAGGTATTTCTGCAGGGTCACCCAGCAGCTCCCCGGAATCTGCAGCTATCCATTTATGCGGATTTCATGCGGAATTGGTGTGGAAAACCTATGGAAAATGTGCGGAATTCGTGTGTTTGTACTGTGGATTTCCCCCCCTGTATCTCCATAGTAGAAAGACAGGAAATCCGCAGGACAATCCGCAGGAATAATTGACATGCAGTTCTTTGTGGCAGCAGAAATACCGCAGCATTTTCCGTAGGTGCAAAATCCGCAGCATAGAAACAGCACTCCTCAAATCACATAGGATAACATGTATTGTGGCGCCCCTGACCTGGTCAGGCACCACTGAGTACTGCACCCATGCTGGGGACAGTACAATACAGGTAATCCAGAAGGCTGACCGGGGTGTGGAACACAGGCGCATAGTGATCAGGTCTCACACATGTACCCATGAGAGGACCCCTGGGGATCCCAGGAGGGGGAAAAGCCTTCACCTTCACTGGAATAGTGGAGGGGGCCAAAAGCCTCCATCTCCTCTCAAGGGGTGTGGTAAGAGAATCTGGTTGCTAGGTGGCGTAGGCAAGAACAGGAGAGGAGGGGCAGTGAGCCAGAGCAGTGTAGAGTCCAGGGAGCTCGAGTGAGGAGCAGATCCCTGGGGCTGTGCAGTCTGACAGCGCCCGCGCAGTGGCTACTGACGGGGGAGAACGGTCAACTAGGAGGGCTACCCGAAATCCATCTTCAGCTAAAGAGAGAGCACGGAGTGGGAAGTAAGGAGACTGCTAGAGAGTACCAGGCCCAAACGGGCGGCAGATCCCGAAGCGGAGATAGATCCAGCTTTCTTTTGCTAAACCTGCCGGTGTGGGGCTCTCAAAGCCCACGCCACAACACCACAAAAAGCCGCAGCCACGTAGCCACAGTTAGGGCCCATAGGTCACAGGAGGCAAGCAGCTGGAGTGGCCTGGCCCAGGCCACAAGCACACGGCAAACGAAGGGGAGAGAGGCTGCAGCATCTTCCCTGGGTGACCCCCATAGGGACTCAAAGTCGGGGTTACCCCAAACCACCAAGGGCTAAGGAAGGCGAGTTAGTAGTCACCCTCACAAGTCAGCCTGAAGGACACCTGATTCCCGCCTGGTTCATCCCAGCTACGCCCGGGTCACTCACCCTGCCATCAATTGTGAGTAAAAACCCTGAAAGACATCCTGCCTGTGTTGAGTCATTCTGCGCCTTGTGGTACTACGCACCTACACAGGGCCCTGGGGCTTGCCTCACTCTCAGGAGGCTATTCCAACTAACTGCACTCACCATCAGCCCCAGGCGTCCCTCAAACTGCAGTGGCGGTCCCCACTGACCGCAATACTGAGAGTGGCGTCACGACAAGAAGAAGATCTCCTACCTGTGACAGATCCAGCCGAGTGGAGTCCCTGAAGGTAAGGCACCGACACAACACCTGTGGGGCTTCACATCTGGCGTCACGAACAGGATAAGGACTAGACCTGTTCAGACAGGTGACCATGTGCCTGGGCGGTCCGCTTGAAAAATTGGAAGCGCCGCCATATTGCCACCATGAAAAGCGCGCTGAAAAACAACAGCAGCCCGCGCTGGGAGAAGTTACCGCCCACGAAGAGGTGTGGCTACCCAGAGATCCCCTGCAGAGTTCTGACCTCGCTTGTGAAGAAAGCGGAAGCGTCCAGAGACGGCGGGAAGGAAAGAGAGCCACAAGCCTGCTGCTGCAGAGAGAAGAAATGGAGTCCGGACGTGGATACCCAGAACCAGGCTCTGCTGCCTGGTGGTGCCGGGAGCTTGCTATCTTCTGCGATCAGCTGGAGGCCAGGATTATGCGACAGCTCAGAGAGGAACGCATGGAGCTTCTGGAGATGGCTGCGGCGGTTCGGACCTACGAGGAGGGAGCCGCGCGACGCCTGCCAGATCGAGCGGCGACGACTCAGATCCCGATGGTGCCACCGATGGGTGAGTCCAGAGTTGCCCCGGCCAGCGCAAGTGCTCCGACCCCTGCTGCTACGACCGCGGTCCCAGAAGAGGCGCCTGGCGCGGCGACGCTGAGCGAGGCCGCAGCCACGCTAGGTGCGGCCCGCCAAATCCAGGCCGCCGCAGCGACACCCCGCCTGGCCCGCAAAGGTCCGACTGCCACGGCAATACTCATCCGTGCCGCAGGTGTGACGCTGACCCAGGCTGCCACCCTGCTGAGCCCAGTCCGCCAAGACCCCACCGCAGCAGCGACGCTCGTCCGAGCCGCAAGTGAGATGCTGAACCAGGCCGCAGCCCCGCCAGGTGCAGCCCGTCAAGCCCCGATCACTGCAGCGATGCCCAGCTCCACCTGCACGGACCCCATCGAGGATGCGACGCCAATTCAGACCGCGGCTGCAATGCCCAGTCCGGCCCGCCAAGAACTGGCCGCAACAGCGACGCAGATCCAGGCCGCCGCCACGCCAGGCTCGGCCCGCCAAGACCAGGCCGCCGCCATACAGGGCGCGGCCCGCCAAGACCAGGCCGCCGCCATACAGGGCGCGGCCCGCCAAGACCAGGCCGCCGCCATACAGGGCGCGGCCCGCCAAGAGATTGCATCACCATTTACCCCGGCCTGCAAGGCCAGAGCAGACACCGCTCCCCAGCCTAAGGAAGTCCCTACTAGGAAATCCCTGATAGGTGAAGACTCCGCATACTGGCAGCTGAAGGCTAACCTGGAGGCCAAGTTCCCACAGGAGATGGTGGACCGATACATGCTCCCTCCGCACACCCCTAAGGCAACCCCTGCAGCAACCACGCTGAAGAGTCCACCGCCTGGGCCAGCTGAGGAACACTCATCCCCGGCGCTGCCACGACCAGAGTGCAGCGAAGAACTAAGGGGGAGAGGAGGGCAAGAAGCTGAGGAGTTGCCCCCGGAGCCAGCAGCAGTGCTAGTCCCAGAGCCGGAGATGCTGCCATATTCCCGCTGGGACGAGGAAGACCTGACACCTCCTGCTGACGAAGAAGACCTGACACCTCCTGCTGACGAAGAAGACCTGCCCAACCGCCCTACCTGGGAGCTTGTAAGCTGCACTTCGCAGAATCCAGCTCGCAAGACACAGCGCCGCAGCAGAACTCAGTTTTCCCCTGCACCGCCATCCCCAGAGCAGAGAGATGACATCACGGCCAGAGACCTACAAGAAAAAAGGTTCCTGAGAAGAGCCAAAGCACAGGTCCGAGGACCCCTTTGCAGAGGAGTAGTGGAGGACTTCAGCCTCAAGTCAGGATACGGGTTCATCGTAGCACCTGGTATCAAAGAAGGCATTTTTGTCAATAGGAGAGACGTCAGAGCTAATCTGCCCAGAGGACACCCTGGCAGAAACTTAAAGATGGGAGACACAGTGCAGTTCACCATGCACCAAGGAGAAAGAGGGTGGTATGAGCTAGATGTAGTACCATGTCCCAAAGAAGAAGAAAGAAAAGACCAAAGACCTAATGATGAGACCACAACAGATGAGGAAAAAGGTCAAGAGAGCAACAGGTGCCGCAGCCCTACAGGCCCAAGCCCTGGTGAAGAGGAGTCTGCATAAGTTAAGTAAAGTACAGCAAGTTTTGACCAGTTTGGAAAGTTTGTTTTGCAACGTTTTAAAGTTCAAGTATGTGCCCACATAAACTATTGTGAGAAATAAACCTTAAGGCTATGAACTGGCTATAGCCACAAACTCTCGCAGTGTAAATAGTTACACCAAAAGGGCACCACCACCACCAGAGTCAGCCTGTTTAGGGGCTTGGCTCGTCTGCAACCAGGAGGAGCCCGTCCGTATATAGGGCCTTGGCTCGCCTGCGACCAGAGAGCATGCCTGTTTATGGGGCCTGGCTCTCCACCACAAAGAGGGTACCTGGTCAGCACCAACTGTGGAGGCCGCCTCTACATCCTGCCAGAAGAGGCTGAAGGCGCGGATCCACCAGGCTAGGTATACCCTGAAGACCACCAGCCCATGAAAGCCGCCTCTACATCCTGCCAGAAGTGGCTGAAGTCGCGGCCAACGTGAAAGGGTTTTGGGTGGGTTAACGGACTTGTGGGTGGAGGGTGGTGATGTATGGTACCTGGTGCTTTTAAAAATGTTTTACATGTTTTAATGTTTTATGCATTTTAAAATGTTGTCTTGCAGCCCGAGGACATGCTGGTGATAACTAAGGGGGAATGTGGCGCCCCTGACCTGGTCAGGCACCACTGAGTACTGCACCCATGCTGGGGACAGTACAATACAGGTAATCCAGAAGGCTGACCGGGGTGTGGAACACAGGCGCATAGTGATCAGGTCTCACACATGTACCCATGAGAGGACCCCTGGGGATCCCAGGAGGGGGAAAAGCCTTCACCTTCACTGGAATAGTGGAGGGGGCCAAAAGCCTCCATCTCCTCTCAAGGGGTGTGGTAAGAGAATCTGGTTGCTAGGTGGCGTAGGCAAGAACAGGAGAGGAGGGGCAGTGAGCCAGAGCAGTGTAGAGTCCAGGGAGCTCGAGTGAGGAGCAGATCCCTGGGGCTGTGCAGTCTGACAGCGCCCGCGCAGTGGCTACTGACGGGGGAGAACGGTCAACTAGGAGGGCTACCCGAAATCCATCTTCAGCTAAAGAGAGAGCACGGAGTGGGAAGTAAGGAGACTGCTAGAGAGTACCAGGCCCAAACGGGCGGCAGATCCCGAAGCGGAGATAGATCCAGCTTTCTTTTGCTAAACCTGCCGGTGTGGGGCTCTCAAAGCCCACGCCACAACACCACAAAAAGCCGCAGCCACGTAGCCACAGTTAGGGCCCATAGGTCACAGGAGGCAAGCAGCTGGAGTGGCCTGGCCCAGGCCACAAGCACACGGCAAACGAAGGGGAGAGAGGCTGCAGCATCTTCCCTGGGTGACCCCCATAGGGACTCAAAGTCGGGGTTACCCCAAACCACCAAGGGCTAAGGAAGGCGAGTTAGTAGTCACCCTCACAAGTCAGCCTGAAGGACACCTGATTCCCGCCTGGTTCATCCCAGCTACGCCCGGGTCACTCACCCTGCCATCAATTGTGAGTAAAAACCCTGAAAGACATCCTGCCTGTGTTGAGTCATTCTGCGCCTTGTGGTACTACGCACCTACACAGGGCCCTGGGGCTTGCCTCACTCTCAGGAGGCTATTCCAACTAACTGCACTCACCATCAGCCCCAGGCGTCCCTCAACCTGCAGTGGCGGTCCCCACTGACCGCAATACTGAGAGTGGCGTCACGACAAGAAGAAGATCTCCTACCTGTGACAGATCCAGCCGAGTGGAGTCCCTGAAGGTAAGGCACCGACACAACACCTGTGGGGCTTCACATCATCACAGAGGTAGAAGAGAAGACCGGGTTTATGCCGTGCTAAAAACCACTGATGCGTCTAAATTAAAAGATTTCCTTTTTATTTGACAGTTCCTACGCGTTTCAGAGACATCCGTCTCCTCTCTCAGGAAAAGATTTCTTTTCCTGAGGAAGGAGACGGATGTCTCTGAAACGCGTAGAAATTGTCATATAAAAAGGAAATCTTTTAATTTAGACGCATCAGTGGTTTTTAGCAACGCATAAACCCGGTCTTCTCTTCTACCTGTGTGATACAATATTCCTCTCCCGGGGCTGCAGCTAAACCACCGGGCACTCACAGGCTATCATAAGGGGTTGTGACTGGCACAACCTCACCAGGTGAGTGCTTCTTTGTCTTGTCTGTCTACCCTCATACCGGGTAAGACCCTATTGCGCTTTTTCCCCCCTACAGTTTTACATAGGATAACATGGGGAGTCTGTGTACTTAAAAAATCTAGAACATACGCAGATTTTCAGCAGCAAAATCCACAGGTATTTTCTCCCATGGGCATAGGGCCTAAAGCCCGCTTTACACCCTGCAATGTATCTTACAATGTGTCGGCAGGGTCACGTCGTAAGTGACGCACATCCGGCATCGTAAGGTACATTGCAGTGTGTGACAGGTACGTGTGATTGCGATTGAACGGTAAAACATTCATCGCACGCACGTCGTTCATTCCTCATAAATTGAACATCAGATCGTTCATCATACCCAGGGTAGCGCATATCACAGTGTGTGACACCCCGGGAACGATGAACAGATCTTACCTGCATCCTGCGACTCCCGGCCGGTAATGCAGAAGGAAGGAGGTGGGCGGGATGTTTACGTCCCACTCATCTCCGCCCATCCGCTTCTATTGGCCGGCTGCCGTGTGACGTCGCTGTGATGCCGAACGTCCCTCCCACTCCAGGAAGTGGACATTCGCCGCCCACATCGAGGTCGTATGGAAGGTAAGTACATGTGATGGGGGGTTACTCGTATGTGCGGCACATTCAACAAATTGAACGTGCCGCACATACGATGGGACGATGGGGGCGGTTACGATCGTATACGATATCGTATGCTGGATCGTAAGGTGTAAAGCAGGCTTTACTCTAAGCAGCAAATTTCTTCTTACTCTTAAAAACCACTCTCACCTGCAGGGCTCGCTAACTTTAACTCTTTCTTTATCTTCTCCCTGCAATGTCCCTTTACTTTCCCCACACATTTGCATTAGTAGGCATTACTCAGACAATAAACAGTTGCATAAAACACAAACATATAAGAATACATTAGTAGAGTATATCATCATATCAAGAAATCACACTAACAATGTCTTCAATGGGTGTCAGCCATCTTCTCGCTCTTTTACAATCAGATGTCTAATTTTAGAAATCTCAATGTATAAGCTACTGGTTCCACTATATAGTATTTCTGTTTTGACTAATTTCCGATAATAATATTTACTTGTCCCCATAAGAGTTCAGGGATCATATACTTCTCATGTCTATTTTCAATGTGATGTATGTTTCCTCTTTCATTTACTGTTTAGTTGCCAAAAAAGCCCAAAGCGGTTTTGCTGACAGCTGAGGTAATTTGAAGAGTGATTGTTCAGTTCAATACCACGGAGGAGAGAACATTCACAACTTGCACAGGCTAATTGAATCTGAATACAAACACTGATGCCGTCAGCTGCTTCATTTGAACCATGCAACATCTTTTTCAACCACAACTGCACATATTTCATGTTCTATAGTAGCATGTTTATATAGAAAATGATAAAACAGCATTATAACAATAAAGGTGGACAAGAATCCTGCATTACCTATGAAGGTTATATCCAATGTAGGGCTTAAAGGAAACCTGTCATGTAAAAACATTCTATTAACCTGCATATACGGGGTTAATTTGCAGGCTAATAGTGTTCCGACTGTGTGTGGCTGTGGTACTGAAAGCTCCGCTGCCAGCAGGAAATTTATTTAATTCTTCCCAGCAAGGCTGGGGTTAACGGCTAGGAGAATGTGCCACTCCAGTAGAGTAGCAAAAGGGGGGCAGAGAGTGCAGTTGCACCAGGCCCTGTGATCACAGGGGAGCACTCAGAGCTACTGCTACCTTTAACTATAGGCAGACACAATCTCCATGCACTATCGCTCTCTCTTCTGTAGGCCGCAGGTCACTTTAAGCCTGTGGTCTGCAAAACAGCAGGATAACCCACTGGCCAAAGGGACGGCGCATGCACAGGACATCAGAGACCTAACATACTATTTAGAGGGGAGCTGTGGGCCCATTTTACTGTGTATAGGGGAGGTGTGGGCCCATCATACTGTGTAGACGGGAGCTGTGGGCCCATTATACTTTGTATTGCGGAGCTGTAGGACATTCTACTGAGTATGAAAGAGCTGTGGGCTCATCATATTATGTATAGGGGAGCTGTGGGTGCAATATATTGTGTATAAAGGAGCTGTTGGCCAATTATACTGTGTATATGATTAGATTACAGGAATCCATGCAAACAAAGAAATGGGGTGGGTCATACACAATCACCGCCCCACTTCAGAGCTACTCTTAGGGTACATCAAAACCAAGAGAACAGAGTAAATATGCTTCAAAAGATGTCAAAAAAGTTTATTCAAAAATCATTATTAGACATATATTAGCAAATATAAAAATGGCACAAGGAGAGACAGTGATGTAAAAGGCAATAACACCTGGGAGGCTGCACGACTGAAGAGGAATCAAATCTCAACCCCTCGGGCAATATGCGTCCAATACAACAAGAAAAAAGCCCAAATGGGCTCAAAATATCAAAGGCACAGCCGAATTTGTTGAATGAACACACAAACCCGAGTAGAGACTAAGGAGAAGGGAAGCAGTGAATCCACTGAAGGAGCACATGCATCGGGTAATCCCCAGTATGTTAAGAGGCCCATAAGGGTTCAAAATACAAGGTAAAACTGGGAAGAGCCGAATGCACGTGAACCCCGACACAACAACACTGCTCACCTGAAATGACCAAAGATCGTGCAGCCGACCAGGGGTGACAGGAGGGGGTTAAAACCCCAAATACATACTCCAACGTACGTTTCACGGATAGTGAGGTGTTCGCTTCGTCAGGGAGTCACACTCCCTGACAAAGCGAACACCTCACTATCCGTGAAACGTACGTTGGAGTATGTATTTGGGGTTTTAACCCCCTCCTGTCACCCCTGGTCGGCTGCACGATCTTTGGTCATTTCAGGTGAGCAGTGTTGTTGTGTCGGGGTTCACGTGCATTCGGCTCTTCCCAGTTTTACCTTGTATTTTGAACCCTTATGGGCCTCTTAACATACTGGGGATTACCCGATGCATGTGCTCCTTCAGTGGATTCACTGCTTCCCTTCTCCTTAGTCTCTACTCGGGTTTGTGTGTTCATTCAACAAATTCGGCTGTGCCTTTGATATTTTGAGCCCATTTGGGCTTTTTTCTTGTTGTATTGGACGCATATTGCCCGAGGGGTTGAGATTTGATTCCTCTTCAGTCGTGCAGCCTCCCAGGTGTTATTGCCTTTTACATCACTGTCTCTCCTTGTGCCATTTTTATATTTGCTAATATATGTCTAATAATGATTTTTGAATAAACTTTTTTGACATCTTTTGAAGCATATTTACTCTGTTCTCTTGGTTTTGATATACTGTGTATATGGTAGCTGTGCACCAATAATACAGTATATAGGGAAGCTGTGGGACATCCTACTGAGTATAAAAGAGCTGTGGGCCCATCATACTGTGAATAGGGGAGCTGTGGGCCCACCATACTGCGTATAGGAGAGCTGTGGACCCATCATACTATGTATAGGGGAGCTGTAGACCTATTATACTGTGTATAGGGGAGCTGTGCACCAATAATACTGTATATAGGTGAGCTGTGGGACATCCTACTGAGTATAAGAGAGCTGTGGGCTCATCATATTGTGTATAGGGGAGCTGTGGGTGCATTATATTGTGTATAGAGGAGCTGCTGGCCAATTATACTGTGTATATGGTAGCTGTGCACCAATAATACAGTATATAGGGAAGATGTGGAACATCCTACTGAGTATAAAAGAGCTGTGGGCCCATCATACTGTGTATAGGGGAACTGTTGGGGCATTATTCTGTGTATAGGGGAGCTGTTGGTTCACCACACTATATATTGGGGAGCTGTACATTGGGGGTCTCAGGGGACATTATTAAATGTTAAGGGGACACTTAAGAACCATTATTCTTATGGGGCACTCAGGGTATTGTGATCATCAAAAGGGCACAAATGGCAGTATTACATTCTAGGGGCTTTAATATATTCTAAAGGACAATTTTGTCATCTAGTGGACACGGGGGAGGCATAATTACTAAATAATAGACACAGTAGTTCGCATTACTATGTTGCACAGTAAGAAAAGAACTTTTACTATGCCAAAAAATAGGAGCAGTAATAGGGACACATACGACAGGTCAGTGTGCCGCCCCAGCAGCGGATCGAACCACTCGGATCCGGGGGTGGTGTTCGTTCGTGGCTCGAGGGTCTCTGGACCCGGGGGCTTAGGGACCACACTCAAGTGTGAAAGGGGGGTATTTACAGGGGATTTTGGTAGTACGGTAATTGGGAGTACCGCCGCTGCCGTTGAGAGTACCCGGGGTGATGGAGTGGGGAAGCAAGATGACATTACCCTCCACAGGTAGGGGTAGGCCCCGGGACTCTGGTTGGTGATGCGGGGACGCATTGCAGGGGTCAGTCGGGTACTCACTCAGAAATGAAGCAGACGCTGACAACAGGGTAAACCAAGTCTCTGAAAGTCGTTGCCTCTCGGGGGGGAGCTCGTCCGGGTCCCGTCCACTACAGTGCTGCTGGTGGTCCGTAACCTGCCTCCTGGCACTAACTTTTAGATTGTCCGTTGTGGTCTATCACTTGGAGCTATCCGGGCCCCGCTCCCCACTGTGGCTAAGTAAAGGAGCCTTCTCTCAGGGCTCATGCTTGAGATTTCAGTGGGCTGCTTGCTAGGAAAGCCCTATCCCCCTCATTGCGCTAGTACCCCGATTCTGAAGCTGCTGGGAACAGTCCATAAAGGCCAGGTTCTCCTCAGGTTAATTGCCGGATTGCCTGAAGCTTCTCCCCGACCTAGGGTCCGTGTACCCCGTTGTGTCTTTGGTCCCGGAATGGTGATAGGACCAGGCTGCTGGCCGTCCTCCTCAACGGGTCAACTCCTCTAGGTCCAGACCACCGTCTGCGACCTAGTTTTCCTCTCCCCTGGGAGCTCCAACTCCCAGCTTCCTCAGAGCTCCTCACAGATCGAGGGCTACCACTCAACTGACTTGACACCTCCCACCTTCCTGTCTGACCCGTAGGTGGGCGGCCCTCTTCCTGCTTAAGCAGCCCACTGGTGTGCTTGACAGGTGTGGTGCAAAGTGTATCTAGGATTTGCGAATTGTGATGGAGGCAGCACTGCAGGATGGAGACCTAGAACCATGGGGGGTCGAATACTGCACAGGTAGGACAGTTTGTGCAGTACCCTGTGACGACCTGAATAGTTCAGAGTAGTGATGAGCGAGTATGCTTGTTACTACTCGGTACTCGCACGAGTATCACTGTACTCGGGCTACTTGGCGGGTACCGAGTAATTTTGCAATACTCGTGCTTTACTCGTGGTCTTCATTTCTGCATGTTGGCGCTCTTTTGAGAGCCAGCCCTCATGCAGGGATTGGCTGGCAGACCACTGCAATGCCACAGCCCTGTTAGTTGTGGAATTGCAGTGATTGGCCGGCCTGCACAGCGTGACCGAGCCTTTATACCGGCCGGTGCGCTGTGCTCTGTACACAGCCATCTCATATTCCCTGCTTTCCACGCCCACAGGCGCCTATGATTGGTTGCAGTGAGACACGCCCCCACGCTGAGTGACAGGTGTCACACTGCACCCAATCACAGCAGCCGGTGGGCGGGTCTATACTGTGCAGTAAAATAAATAAATAAATAATTAAAAAAAACGGCGTGCGGTCCCCCCAATTTTAATACCAGCCAGATAAAGCCATACAGCTGAAGGCTGGTATTCTCAGGATGGGGAGCTCCACGTTATGGGGAGCCCCCCACCCTAACAATATCAGTCAGCAGCTGCCCAGAATTGCCGCATACATTATATGCGACAGTTCTGGGGCTGTACGCGGCTCTTCCGATTTACCCTAGTGCGTTGGCAAATCGGGGTAATAAGGAGTTAATGGCAGCCCATAGCTGCCACTAAATCCTAGATTAATCATGTCAGGTGTCTCCCCGAGATTCCTTCCATGATTAATCTGTAAATTACAGTTAAAAAACACACACACCCGAAAAATCCTTTATTAGAAATAAAAAACACTAACAAAGTCCCTCATTACCAATTTATTAACCCCGACAAACCCTCCATGTCCGGCGTACTCCACGGACTCCGGCGTCGCGTCCAGCTCTGCTGCATGGAAGTGACAGGAGCTGCAGAAGACACCGCCGCTCCGGTCACCTCCACGCAGCTAATGAAGGGAATAGCGCGATCAGCTGCTGTCAGTCAGGTAACTCCCGGCCACCGCTGGATCCAGCGGTGGCCGCGATTAACCTCAGTGACAGCAGCTGATCGCTATACTCACCTCAGTTGGTGCATGGAGCTGACTGGAGCGGCGGTGAGTAGCGCGATCAGCTGAGCTGTCACTGAGGTTACCCGCGGCCACCGCTGCATCCACCGCTGGATCCAGGTAACCTCAGTGACAGCTCAGCTGATCGCTATACTCATCTCATTAGCTGTGTGGAGGTGACCGGCGCGGCGGTGTATTCTGCAGCTCCTGTCACCTCCATGCAGCAGAGCTGGACGCGACACTGGAGGACTGTGGAGTACGCCGGACATGGAGGGTTTGTCGGGGTTAATAAATTGGTAATGAGGGACTTTGTTAGTGTTTTTTATTTCTAATAAAGGATTTTTCGGGTGTGTGTGTTTTTTAACTGTAATTTACAGATTAATCATGGAAGGAATCTCGGGGAGACACCTGACATGATTAATCTAGGATTTAGTGGCAGCTATGGGCTGCCATTAACTCCTTATTACCCCGATTTGCCAACGCACTAGGGTAAATCGGGAAGAGCCGGGTACAGCCCCAGAACTGTCGCATCTAATGTATGCGGCAATTCTGGGCGGCTGCTGACTGATATTGTTAGGGTGGGGGGCTCCCCATAACGTGGAGCTCCCCATCCTGAGAATACCAGCCTTCAGCCGTATGGCTTTATCTGGCTGGTATTAAAATTGGGGGGGACCGCACGCCGTTTTTTTAATTATTTAATTATTTATTTCACTGCACAGTATACACACACCGGCTGCTGTGATTGGGTGCAGTGAGACAGCTGTCACTCAGTGTGGGAGCGTGTCTCACTGCAACCAATCATAGGCGCCGAAAAGCAGGAAAGCAGGGAATAGGAGATTGATTAATGAGCGGCCGGCTTTTTCAAAAGAGGAAAAGCCACCGGAGTTTGAACAGCCGTGCAGCGCCGCGGCAGTGATCGGGGAACGGTAAGTAAGAGAGAGGGGGGGGAACTGACCGACAGACTGTGAGAGGGGGGCAGACAAGACAGAGAGAGACAGACCGACGGACTGAGGGAGATAGAATAAAAAAAAAAAAATGACCGACATCGCTAGTAAAAAGCACAAAACGTGCGTTTTGGACATCGGAGTGCCACACAAGGTTTTCATGTAAAATCTTTCATGTATTAATCTCAAAAAGTAACATACACCAGCTCTATCTCACTATTGGGTATGTGCCCTTAACATTTCCGCCATGAAAATTCATTTTGGTGTCATTTTGGAAGGTTTTCTGGTGAGTCCGTAAAAATGGCGTAAAACTTGGACAAAATTGTTCACAGCTGTGACTTTTGAGTGATAAATGCTTCAAGGGGTCTTCCCCATGCTGATGCCATGTCATTTGAGCACTCTTCTGAGACTTTTGTGACATTTTTAGGGTTTCTACATGCTGCCGGGGGGTCATTTCACAAAAATACTCGGGTCTCCCATAGGATAACATTGGGCTCGGTGCTCGGGCCGAGTACACGAGTATCTTGGGAGGCTCGGCCCGAGCTTCGAGCACCCGAGCTTTTTAGTACTCGCTCATCACTAGTTCAGAGACGTCACATCAGCAATGGGGAGAGTAGTTTGTGCAGATTGGGATTAAACGGGGATGGTGCAGGAATTGAGATAAATCAAATGTGCCTTTTTTGTAATCTCTACAGACAAGTTGATGCTGAAAGAAATCATAATGTTGATGTGGGCCAGATTGAAAAGATGGGAATAGTAAATAACTCCATAAGAAAGAACGTCACTGAGTCACTATCTATAACTGTACTAAAATCTCTTACATATTTTGTGGAACTGGTATTTACCACTATATGGTCACTGTATGGCAGTAATATCACTGTTGAACTTTGTATAGAAATTTTCAGTAACAGCACAGTCTTCTGCTGTGGTTCCCTTGTACCCCCAATAAGGGTGCGCCACCACAGTTGTACACATTGTTACCTGGGTAGGGGCCTACTCAGATGTTTCAATCTCACTACTTCTCTCAGTAACATAGACAAGGATGCAGCGCACATACTCTGTGGCGCCCCTGACTTGGTCAGGCACCACTGAGTACTGCACCCATGCTGGGTGAGTGCAAACAGTTAATCCTAAAGGCTGAATAGGGTGTGTATGCACAGACACCTTAACCAGGTCTCACATACACTTTAGAAGGGACCCCTGGGCAGACCCAGGTGCAGTGGAGAAGCTGGAAACGAGTTTTGCAGTGGCAGTCAGTCAGAGAAGCAATAGGAGAGGAGCAAGCCGAGTGGAGACGCAGCAGTGCAGACGCAGCAGTGCGGACAGGCTAGTCAGACCCTGCAAGTGTAGTGGCTGTTGGCGGGGGAGAACGGTCACCAGAAGTTAGACAGAAAGACGCTGCTGAGAAAGAGGATTCAGCTGGTCATGTACGGAGACTTCTGGAGGGCTAGACACGCACGGGGACAGGTCCCTAGAGCCAGACATCCATTTAGTGGTCTGCTAAACCTGCCGGTAGGGTGGACAACAAGTCCCACACCAACCAAAAAAGAGTTTGAGCATCAGCAGCAACGAGGGGGCCCATAAGAAGGATTGAGTCTGAAGATATCCACCTTGAGCCACGCTGCCCGCAAACGGGCTAGAAAGGAGAGAAAAGGCAGCTGCGACTTCCCTGGATTAATCCCACGGTACTTTAAGTCAGGGGTTGTCCGGAACAAGAAGTGCTAGGAAGGCGAACCAGCAGTCACCCCTACATCAGCCGGAAGGATACCTGGTTCCACCTGGTCTGTCTCAGTATCGCCCGGGTTACCTCAGAAAAACCAGCTGAACATGAGTAAACAAGTTGAAAGACATTCTGGACTGTGTGTGAGTTATTCTGCAACCTGTGGTTCTACACACATACACCCGAGCCCCTGGGGCCAGCCTCACTCTCGGGAGTCCATACCACCAGACTGCAGACACCATCAGCCCCAGACGCTCGTTAAACTGCAGTGGCGGTCACCCACCACCCTGACCTCAAAACCGAGAGTGGCGTCACGACTCAGAAGTAAACAACCTGACCTACCTGTTGCCAGACGGGTCCCTAAAGAGAATTCCCCGCAGTGTCCCGGAGGCGACCGCAGCAGCACTGTGGTGGGCGACTCAACTCCATTTAAACGAAATCGTTTTGGAGGATATAAAAGTTAATTTCTACTTTATACATATATATATATATAAATATATATATATATATATATATATATATATATATATATACTGTATTATAGAAAATTATGTAAAGTAATAAAATACACTATGGTGAAACTACAGATTTCATGAATTACATTTTTTTTATATACATATATATATATATATATATATATATATATATATACACCATACATATATATATATATATATATATATATATATACAGTTAGGTCCAGAAATATTTGGACAGTGACACAATTTTCGCGAGTTGGGCTCTGCATGCCACCACATTGGATTTGAAATGAAACCTCTACAACAGAATTCAAGTGCAGATTGTAACGTTTAATTTGAAGGTTTGAACAAAAATATCTGATAGAAATTGTAGGTATTGTACACATTTCTTTACAAACACTCCACATTTTAGGTGGTCAAAAGTAATTGGACAAATAAACCAAACCCAAACAAAATATTTTTATTTTCAATATTTTGTTGCGAATCCTTTGGAGGCAATCACTGCCTTAAGTCAGGAACCCATGGACATCACCAAACGCTGGGTTTCCTCCTTCTTAATGCTTTGCCAGGCCTTTACAGCCGCAGCCTTCAGGTCTTGCTTGTTTGTGGGTCTTTCCGTGTTAAGTCTGGATTTGAGCAAGTGAAATGCATGCTCAATTGGGTTAAGATCTGGTGATTGACTTGGCCATTGCAGAATGTTCCACTTTTTTGCACTCATGAACTCCTGGGTAGCTTTGGTTGAATGCTTGGGGTCATTGTCCATCTGTACTATGAAGCGCCGTCCGATCAACTTTGCGGCATTTGGCTGAATCTGGGCTGAAAGTATATCCCGGTACACTTCAGAATTCATCCTGCTACTCTTGTCTGCTGTTATGTCATCAATAAACACAAGTGACCCAGTGCCATTGAAAGCCATGCATGCCCATGCCATCACGTTGCCTCCACCATGTTTTACACAGGATGTGGTGTGCCTTGGATCATGTGCCGTTCCCTTTCTTCTCCAAACTTTTTTTCTTCCCATCATTCTGGTACAGGTTGATCTTTGTCTCATCTGTCCATAGAATACTTTTCCAGAACTGAGCTGCTTCATGAGGTGTTTTTCACCAAATTTAACTCTGGCTTGTCTATTTTTGGAATTGATGAATGGTTTCCATCTAGATGTGAACCCTTTGTATTTACTTTCATGGAGTCTTTTCTTTACTGTTGACATAGAGACAGATACACCTACTTCACTGAGAGTGTTCTGGTCTTCAGTTGATGTTGTGAACGGGTTCTTCTTCACCAAAGAAAGTATGCGGCGATCATCCACCACTGTTGTCATCCGTGGACGCCCAGGCCTTTTTGAGTTCCCAAGCTCACCAGTCAATTCCTTTTTTCTCAGAATGTACCCGACTGTTGATTTTGCTACTCCAAGCATGTCTGCTATCTCTCTGATGGATTTTTTCTTTTTTTTCAGCCTCAGGATGTTCTGCTTCACCTCAATTGAGAGTTCCTTAGACCGCATGTTGTCTGGTCACAGCAACAGCTTCCAAATGCAAAACCACACACCTGTAATCAACCCCAGACCTTTTAACTACTTCATTGATTACAGGTTAACGAGGGAGACGCCTTCAGAGTTAATTGCAGCCCTTAGAGTCCCTTGTCCAATTACTTTTGGTCCCTTGAAAAAGAGGAGGCTATGCATTACAGAGTTATGATTCCTAAACCCTTTCTCCGATTTGGATGTGAAAACTCTCATATTGCAGCTGGGAGTGTGCACTTTCAGCCCATATTATATATATATAATTGTATTTCTGAACATGTTTTTGTAAACAGCTAAAATAACAAAACTTGTGTCACTGTCCAAATATTTCTGGCCCTGACTGTATATATATATATATATATATATTCATGAAATCTGTGGTTCCACCATAGTGTATTTTATTATTTTACATAATTTTCTATAATTGAAAAAAATAATCTTATTCTTTTTGTCTTTACAAGTAGTGATGAGCGAGTACTAAAAAGCTCGGGTGCTCGAGGCTCGGGCCGAGCATCCCAAGATACTCGTGTACTCGGCCCGAGCACCGAGCCCAATGTTATCCTATGGGAGACCCGAGTATTTTTATGAAATGACCCCCCGGCAGCATGTAGAAACCCTAAAAATGTCACAAAAGTCTCAGAAGAGTGCTCAAATGACATGGCAACAGCATGGGGAAGACCCCTTGAAGCATTTATCACTCAAAAGTCACAGCTGTGAACAATTTTGTCCTAGTTTTACGCCATTTTTACGGACTCACCAGAAAACCTTCCAAAATGACACCAAAATGAATTTTCATGGCGGAAATGTTAAGGGCACATACCCAATAGTGAGATAGAGCTGGTGTATGTTACTTTTTGAGATTATTACATGAAAGATTTTACGTAAAAACATTGTGTGGCACTCCAATGTCCAAAACGCACGTTTTGTGCTTTTTACTAGCGATGTCAGTCATTTTTTTTTTCATTCTATCTCCCGTCGGTCTTTCTCGCTCTGTCGGTCTCTCTCTGTCTTGTCTGTCCCCCTCTCACAGTCTGTCGGTCATTCTCCCCCCTCTCTCTTACTTACCGTTCACCGATCACTGCCGTGGCGCTGCACAGCTGTTCACTAAACTCTGGCGGCTTTTCCTCTTTTGAAAAAGCCGGCCGCTCATTAAACAATCTCGTATTCCCTGCTTTCCTGCTTTTCGGCGCCTATGATTGGTTGCAGTGAGACACGCCCCCACGCTGAGTGACAGGTGTCTCACTGTACTCAATCACAGCAGCCGGTGGGCGTGTCTATACTGTGCAGTGAACTAAATAATTAAAAAAAACGGCGTGCGGTCTCCCCAATTTTAATACCAGCCAGATAAAGCCATACGGCTGATATTCTCAGGATGGGGAGCTCCACGTTATGGGGAGCCCACCAGCCTAACAATATCAGTCAGCAGCCGCCCAGAATTGCCGCATACATTAGATGCGACAGTTCTGGGACAGTACCCGGCTCTTCCCGATTTACCCTAGTGCGTTGGCAAATCGGGGTAATAAGGAGTTAATGGCAGCCCATAGCTGCCAATAAGTCCTAGATTAATCATGTCAGGCGTCTCCCCGAGATTCCTTCCATGATTAATCTGTAAATTACAGTTAAAAAACACACACACCCGAAAAATCCTTTAATAGAAATAAAAACAATAACAAAGTCCCTCATTACCAATTTATTAACCCCCGACAAAGCTCTCCATGTCCGGCGTAATCCACAGTTAACCTCAGTGACAGCTCAGCTGATCGCGATACTCACTTCAGTTGCTGCGTGGAGCTGACCGGTGCGGCGGTGAGTAGCGTGATCAGCTGAGCTGTCACTGAGGTTACCCGCGGCCACCGCTGCATCCACCACTGGATCCAGGTAACCTCAGTGACAGCTCAGCTGATCGCTATACTCATCTCATTAGCTGCGTGGAGGTGACCGGAGCGGCGGTGTATTCTGCAGCTCCTGTCACCTCCATGCAGCAGAGCTGGACGCGACGCTGGAGGTCCGTGGAGTACGCCGGACATGGAGGGTTTGTCGGGGTTAATAAATTGGTAATGAGGGACTTTGTTAGTGTTTTTTATTTCTAATAAAGGATTTTTTGGGTGTGTGTGTTTTTTCACTGTAATTTACAGATTAATCATGGAAGGAATCTCGGGGAGACGCCTGACATGATTAATCTAGGACTTATTGGCAGCTATGGGCTGCCATTAACTCCTTATTACCCCGATTTGCCAACGCACTAGGGTAAATCGGGAAGAGCCGGGTACTGTCCCAGAACTGTTGCATCTAATGTATGCGGCAATTCTGGGCGGCTGCTGACTGATATTGTTAGGCTGGGGGGCTCCCCATAACGTGGAGGAACTCCCCATCCTGAGAAAGCCTTCAGCCGTATGGCTTTATCTGGCTGGTATTAAAATTGGGGGGACCGCACGCTGTTTTTTTTAATTATTTAATTATTTATTTCACTGCACAGTATAGACACGCCCATCGGCTGCTGTCATTGGGTGCAGTGAGACACCTGTCACTCAGCGTGGGGGCGTGTCTCACTGCAACCAATCATAGGCGCCGAAAAGCAGGAAAGCAGGGAATACGAGATTGTTTAATGAGCGGCCGGCTTTTTCAAAAGAGGAAAAGCCGCCGGAGTTTAGTGAACAGCTGTGCAGCGCCGTGGCAGTGATCGGGGAACGGTAAGTAAGAGAGAGGGGGGAGAATGACCGACAGACTGTGAGAGGGGGACAGACAAGACAGAGAGAGACCGACAGAGCGAGAAAGACCGACGGGAGATAGAATGAAAAAAAAAATGACCGACATCGCTAGTAAAAAGGACAAAACGTGCGTTTTGGACATCGGAGTGCCACACAATGTTTTTACGTAAAATCTTTCATGTAATAATCTCAAAAAGTAACATACACCAGCTCTATCTCACTATTGGGTATGTGCCCTTAACATTTCCGCCATGAAAATTCATTTTGGTGTCATTTTGGAAGGTTTTCTGGTGAGTCCGTAAAAATGGCGTAAAACTAGGACAAAATTGTTCACAGCTGTGACTTTTGAGTGATAAATGCTTCAAGGGGTCTTCCCCATGCTGATGCCATGTCATTTGAGCACTCTTCTGAGACTTTTGTGACATTTTTAGGGTTTCTACATGCTGCCGGGGGGTCATTTCATAAAAATACTCGGGTCTCCCATAGGATAACATTGGGCTCGGTGCTCGGGCCGAGTACACGAGTATCTTGGGATGCTCGACCCGAGCCTCGAGCACCCAAGCTTTTTAGTACTCGCTCATCACTAGTAAAATGCCTTCAAACATTCTCTCTCTCATTATTCTGGCATTTGGCAAATATAAATAATTTGGATTCCTATTTGACCTAACACGGGAAAGGTTTATTCTGATTTCATGTCAGATAGTGAAAAAAACCTGCAGATGTGTCTTTATAGATAGTGTATGTAAACTTTTGGTTTCAACTGTATGTGTCCCTGTGCTGTGCAATGGTCATGTCTTACCGTGCAGGTCCATGGTCTCATTTTACCACAGCTCCTGAGCCGAAAAGGACACAAAAGAGTATACAGACATTACAGAATGGGCTCAAAGTGGATTCTTTTTGAGAGGTGAAACATTTCCCTGCCTGTTTTTAAAAAATGTTTTACCTCAAAGAAAGAATTATTTGCAATCCAGTGCTGTAATGACTACATATTTTTTTTTTACTTTTTCTCGGCCCATGATATGGTATGATCAGGCCAAGTTCCTGTATGGTCAGACAGGGCCATTACACTGTACATAGCAGCGGCACATTTATAAGATTATCCCAGCACAGTAACATTTTTATTTTTTTTTAACAAATTCAATCGTGGAACTAAATGTTATTACAAGATCTATTAATGTAAAATGAACTTTAAATTTAACTTTGTTTGTGGGGAAAAACCTTTTAGGCTATGTGCCCACACTGCAGAAAATGCGTGGATTTTGCCGCGGATTTCTCGCGGAAAAGCCGTGGATTTCCCGAAAATCTGCAGCACAGGTACTTCCCAGCCATTTCTATGGCATTTTGGAAATGCTGTGCCCACGCTGCGGATTTTTCCGCAGCGGATTTCGTGCGGATTTTGGTCCGGAAAAATCTGCAACATGTCGATTATTGTTGCGGATTTTCATCCAGATTTTGGCTTTAAAATTGGGAAAAAAAAAAAAATCCGCACCAAAATCCGCATTAAATCCGCGGCAATTCCGCGGTAAATCCGCAGCAAATCCGCACTTTTAAAAAGGTGCGGATTTTGCGGGAAAGCTGCGGATTTTGCTGCAGAAAAATCCGCAGCTACATTCTCTCATGGACACATAGCCTTAAGGTTAATTTACACCTGATGACTGGCAGCATTAACATCGACCAGCTATTCATTTTTTTTATGTATTAAACAGACAGAACACTCCTCAAATGTTCACTGATTGATTTGTAGTAAATTGTTCAGTGCGCATACGCTGTCATTGTTCTCGGCAGTGCAGGTACTGTTTACACGACACAAAGCGCTACCAAGAATGGTGATGTTTTGTGCAGTCCAAAAGATCATTTTACCTGCTGGGTGATTGACAACCTGTTTTGATGCCAAGATTATTATAAACAAACATTCCTAGATACACTCATTCCCGAAAATCTTACAGTGTAAATGGACTTTTATAATAAACTAGAAGGTGGCCCGATTCTACGCATCGGGTATTCTAGAACTTACGTATTGTGTAGTTCATGTATGATTTTTGTTATATATATATATATATATATATATAGAGAGAGAGAGATGTTGTTGTGTGTAGTTACCAAGTGTTTGTGTAGGCGCTGTACATGTTCTGGGTGTTGTCTGGGTGTGACGGGGGGTGAGAGCGGTGTTGTATGTGTGCTGCGTGTGTTGCGTTGTTTGTGGAGAGCTGTGTGTCTGTAGCGTTGTGTGTGTGTTGCGTGGTTTGTGTGTGTGTGGTGTGTTTTGGGGGGAGGTATGTTTTGTGCAATGTGTGTGTTGTGCGGTATGTGCGTATATTTGTGTGTGCCGCGGTGTTTGTGTGTTGGGTGTTGTGTGTGTGCAGCGTTGTCTGTGTGTGTGGGTGTCTGTGTAGGGCAGTTGTTTGTGGTTCCCAGTGTGTGTGTGTGTGTGTGGTGTGTTGTGCAGTGCGCGCGCGTGTGTGTGTGTGTGTGTGCATCAGCCTCTCTTCTCTCAGCCTACCTCTCCCAGCCTCCCTCCTCCCAGCCTCCCTCAGCATCAGCCTCCCTCTCCCAGCCTCCCCAAGCATCAGCCTCCACCAGCATCAGCCTCTCTCCTTCCAGCCTCCCCCAGCATCAACCTCCGCCAGCATCAGCCTCTCTCCTTCCAGCCTCCTCCAGCATCAGCCTCCCTCTCCCAGCCTTCCCCAGGATCAGCCTCTTTCCTCCCAGCCTCCGTCCTCCCAGCCTTCCCCAGCATCAGCTTTCCCCTCCCAGCCTCCCTCAGCATCAGCCTTCCCCAGCATCAGCCTCTCTCCTCCCAGCCTCAGCCTCTCTCCTTCCAGCCTCCCCCAGCATCAGCCTCTCTCCTTCCAGCCTCCCTCAGCATCAGCCTCCCCTTCCCAGCCTTCCCCAGGATCAGCCTCTCTCCTCCCAGCCTCCTTCCTCCCAGCCTCCCCCTCCCAGCCTCCCTCAGCATCAGCCTTCCGCTCCCAGTCTCCCCCAGCATCAGCCTCCCCAAGCATCAGCCTCCACCAGCATCAGCCTCTCTCCTTCCAGCCTCCCCCAGCATCAGCCTCTCTCCTTCCAGCCTCCCTCAGCATCAGCCTCCCGTTCCCAGCCTTCCCCAGGATCAGCCTCTCTCCTCCCAGCCTCCTTCCTCCCAGCCTCCCCCTCCCAGCCTCCCTCAGCATCAGCCTTCCCCTCCCAGTCTCCCCCAGCATCAGCCTCCCCAAGCATCAGCCTCCACCAGCATTAGCCTCTCTCCTTCCAGCCTCCCCCAGCATCAGCCTCCCCAAGCATCAGCCTCCACCAGCATCAGCCTCCCTCGTCCCAGCCTCCCCCAGCATCAGCCTCCCCCTCCCAGCCTCCCCCAGCATCAGCCTCTCTCCTCCCAGCATCAGCCTCTCTCATCCCAGCATCAGCCTCTCTCCTCCCAGCATCAGCCTCTCCTCTCTGTCCCCAGCATCAGCCTCTCTCCTCCCAGCCTTCCCCAGCATCAGCCTCTCTCCTCCCAGCCTCCCCCAGCATCAGCCTCCCCCAGCATCAGCTTCTCTTCTTCCAGCCTCCCCCAGCATCAGCCTCTCTCCTTCCAGCCTCCCCCAGCATCAGCCTCCCTCTCCCAGCCTTCCCCAGGATCAGCCTCTCTCCTCCCAGCCTCCGTCCTCCCAGCCTTCCCCAGCATCAGCTTTCCCCTCCCAGCCTCCCTCAGCATCAGCCTTCCCCAGCATCAGCCTCTCTCCTTCCAGCCTCAGCCTCTCTCCTTCCAGCCTCCCCCAGCATCAGCCTCTCTCCTTCCAGCCTCCCTCAGCATCAGCCTCCCCTTCCCAGCCTTCCCCAGGATCAGCCTCTCTCCTCCCAGCCTCTTTCCTCCCAGCCTCCCCCTCCCAGCCTCCTTCAGCATCAGCCTTCCCCTCCCAGTCTCCCCCAGCATCAGCCTCCCCCTCCCAGCCTTCCCCATGATCAGCCTCTCTGCTCCCAGCCTCCTCCAGCACGACGTGCTCCTCTGCCGACACTCACACACCCGATCGCATCCACTCACACACACCCGATCGCATCCACTCACACACACCCGATCGCATCCACTCACACACACCCGATCGCATCCACTCACACACACCCGATCGCATCCACTCACACACACCCGATCGCATCCACTCACACACACCCAATCGCATCCACTCACACACACCCGATCGCATACACTCACACACACCCGATCGCATACACTCACACACACAGACACTGACGATATCGCACATACGCGCTCACACTCACAACATCCGGAGATACCACATGCCTCTGGCCATGTGATCCTCCGTCAGGTCCTGGAAGGTCACAACAGCACAGTATCGAGGCCGAGAAGCAAGCGATATCGCCGGATGCTGTGAGTATGTGGATGCGATGTGAGGTGTGTGTGAGGTGTGTGTGAGGTGTGTGTGTGAGAGTGAGTGTGATCTGATGTGTGTGTATGTTTGTGTGTGTGCTGTTATGTGTGTGCGTGTGGATCTTCCGCCGCAGCAGGACCTTGATGCGCTTGTAACCATGCGAGCATGGTTTCCAACGTATCCACACCACTCCCGTGCGAGCGGGGGCCGGGGGGGTGGGGGTGGGGTGGGAGTACAGTACTCACCTCCGTGACAGCCGTGTCAGTTCGGGGAATGCGCGGGGGGAGGGAGGGGGCGGGGCCAGAGCTAGCGTGCATTGCGTGAGGGGGGCGGGGCGTGGCCGAATTGCCAATGCCTGCAGGGTGCCGGGGCGAGAGGCCAATCTGTGGGGGGGCGGAGCCTGGGCGAGCGGCTGGCCAATCCGTGTGGGGGCGCAGCCTGGGCGAGCGGCCAATCGGTGTGGGGGGGGCGGGGCCATGGCGAGCCCAGCGGCCAATCAGCTTTGTGTCACCGTAAGGACACAATTTTGAAGCATGACAGACAGACAGATAGACAGACAGATAGACAGACAGACAGACAGACAGACAGAATAAGGCAATTATATATATAGATACCTTTTTTAAATTCTGGCCAACAGTTTAAAATAATGATTTTATTTTAATACATTTTTCATTTTTCATTTTTGTTTAATGCTTTTTAAAATGTTTTATACTTTCCTTTTAATATTGTGATAAATTAATAGACATTTTAGTTCCCATGTAAGTGATTATTCCTTCCATACCTATCACTCTGGTGTCTGTATTGCTATGTTATTGCAACTATAAGGCCATGGAGATTTCATGGCTGAACCAGGCGGATCAGGTGTTTGGGGAGGTCCAAACGGAAAATGATACTAATAATGGACCGGATTTGGACCTTATGTTTTCAGAAATTACCACTCTTTTAAATAAACGTACACGCCTTTGGTGGAGCAGATTACTCCTGACCAAATATATTGATAAAAAATTAATACCACGTGGTCTTAGGGTTAGATTAACACCAACGTTTGTGGTCGAGGACCAGGATTTTATATCTAAGTGGGAGGATATGTGTAATAGTTGCTCCTTTAACCTTATGCAGCTCCTGATTGATTTAAATACTTCTAATATCACCAAGATGGATTCCATCATTGATCAGAAACAGACCTCATTTCGGTCTATTTGCCCCCCTGACAAGGCTGGTAAATATGATTTAGAGGCTACAAAGAAGGTTGACTCCCTTGTTAAACAAATTCGAGATGTTCATCTGAGGAAGTTTAGACGGGATCAGAAGGATTTTTCTGAAAATAAAGTCTATTTCTGGCGTAAACCGTATGCTACACAGGAGGGAATGAGACGCCCGTCTGCTCAGTCTAATATATCTTCTCTGAGCAAAGTATCTGAAACTTCTGATTCCAGTACTAGATCTGGAACCACTTATGGCGGTAGTGGCTTCTTTCGACATCAACCCTATTGGCATAAAAAATCTAAAGGACCTAATACTACTGCTGACAATAAGGTGATTAACCTGAGTACACATATACTTAGTGAATCTGATTTGTCCCTATTATCTAGAGGCTTGTCCTTCTCACCAGTAGCGGGGTTTCATATGTTCACAGTAATTAAAGATTTACATATTTTTGCCAGATCCGTGCTATTTAAAAGGTACTTCTTTGATGACACATCTCGAACTTTGTTTCCCGCAGAAAAAGAACAAGCGGCACTAGCAATTTTGTCTGAATTAGAATCTGAACATAGAGCTGGTGAGGGAGGTAAGGTACCATCTTGCATTAAACCCCCTTCTAAGAAATCCGTACCCTTATCCTCCTGCGCGAATATTGATCTATTCGTGCAGGTGGTGTCTAAGGATCTTGAAAATCTGTCTAGCCATGTCAGGGTTGACAATTTGTCTAAATCTGAACGTATTCGCCTTCAGGAGTTGCAACGACTGTCTGATGTTACAATAAAGCCTGCCGATAAGGGGGGAAATATAGTCATTTGGCCCACATCCGCATATGAGAAAGAGGCCTTTCGCCAACTAAGGAATACTGTGTGTTACCAGAAGTTAACTTTCAACCCCCTTATTAAATATGTGGAGGAACTTAAGCGGATTGTGCAAGTGGCTAAGGATGACTGTATTATCTCCCCCGAATTAGCATCGGCTTTGATTGTACCGGAACCTAGGATTGCAACTTTGTACTTATTACCCAAAGTGCATAAAAACGCTTCCTCCCCCCCGGGTCGCCCGATTATTTCGGGCAATGGGAATTTCCTTGAAAACATCAATAGATGGCTTGATAATCAACTTCAGCCACTTGTAAGGAATCTTCCTTCATTCATTCAGGACACTGGCGATTTATTGAGGTGTATAGACGGGTTATATGTGGGTAAGGATTCTCTTTTGGTATCCTGTGATGTTGAGTCCCTATACACCAGTATCCGACATGCCGATGGAATCAGAGCAGCAAGATTTTATTTAAGTATGAGTAATATGTCATCCAACTTTGTAGATCTGGTGTTGCGACTGTTGGAGTTCTCACTGACACATAATTTTTTTGTTTTTAAGGGGTCCTTTTACCTTCAGCTCCAGGGCACGGCGATGGGCGCTTAATTTGCGCCAGCCTATGCTAATTTGTTCCTGGGGCTGTGGGAGAGGGACCTCCCCCTGTCAGATTCGGAGTCGTCGATTGGCCGAGTCCTTTTATGGACTCGGTACATCGATGATATATTCCTTATCTGGCATATCTGATTTTCTTTTAAATTTTGTTAGTGATCTGAACTCCAACACTCGCAACATCCATCTGACATATCAAAGCTCTACTGATTCCATCGCATTTTTGGATGTACTGGTGTATAGGGACTCTGAGGACTGTCTACAGTCCAATTTATATCGTAAATCTACGGCAACTAATACGCTACTCCATGCGTCATCGTTTCATCCTCCACATATGATTCGTTCTGTACCTGTCGGACAATTTCTCCGTATTCGCCGATTGTGTTCAAGTGATTGTGACTTTGAATTACAGGCGGCTGAACTTACCAAGCGTTTTTCTGAAATGGGGTACAGCAAGCGTACGATCAAACATGCTTACCATAGAGCTAAATACTCTTTGAGGAACAATTTGCTGTACTCCAAGAATGTGAGGAGTAATGATTCCTCTATTAGGTTTATTACCAATTATTGCTCCGCACATTCTGGTATCCGTGACGCCTTGACGAAATCTTGGCCGATTTCACAGGCCGATTCCATACTGGCCAAATTCTTACCCATGAGACCACAAATCACTTTACGCAGAGCCAAAAATCTTAAGGACTATCTTGTCCATAGTCTCCATGAGAGCACCTCATCCCCGATATTCTCCAATGTGCCAACTATTAGGAACGGATGTTTCCCGTGCGGCAAATGCGTGGCTTGTCCTAATGTACTGCGTACAAGTACATTTTCCGATTCTTCTTCTACAAGGAATTTTACAATTAGGAAAAGGATTACTTGTGAATCTAAGTCTGTAATATATTATGGAGTTTGCCCATGTCCAAAAATTTATATTGGGCTCACGACCCGACAACTTAAAGTTCGGGTTCGTGAGCACGTCTTGGGAATTGAAGCCGCACGGGAACACACTGATGTATCCACTCTCAAGACGATTCCGCGGCACTTCAAGCTCTTTCATGAGTGCGACTCGAAGGGGTTTTTAGTCCGCGGAATCGATACTCTTGATGGGGATATCCGTGGGGGTTGTGTCAGTCAGCGTCTGGCACAATTAGAGACACAATGGATTTGGCGTCTTCGTACGGTGCAGCCCTTAGGCTTAAATGAAAACATGAGTTTCATTCCCTTTTTATAATGTCTTGGTGCTTTTTTCTTGATTTTAATATTGTTTTTAATTTTTTCTAGGCCTTTAGTGTTATGCGTCTACATATGCTACTTACACTGTTGATTCGTTATCTTGGCTATCGTCTTCTTTGCATACAAGATGCTGACATGGATTTGATCATTGTGAACTGTGAAGGATTTTTCTTTTCTCCATATGTTTTTTATATGTTTTTTGTAATTCTTAATTTTTTCTTCTCTTCCTTTTCCTTTTTTCTTTCTTACTAGTTTCTATCTTTATTTATTATTCATTAACTATTATTTATTTATTTTTTATTTTTTATTTTCTATTTTTTATTTATTTTTTTATTTTTTATCCTTTATTTTTTTTTGTATATATTGTACTACATGCATGTCTGTACAATTTCATGTAATTGATGCATAGATGTAATTTTTTGCATTCAATAGCCCTCTTATGTGTATTATATAATTGAAGTTGTGATCATGACATGTATGTACTAGTAGCTGTATTTTCCTTGTTTAGATATATTTTCTCATTTATCAGACTGTCTGATATATACCTTCTTATCATGATCCGGTCTTTGTGCAGTGATCTTTACGATCCTTTTTGCCTCTATAGCAATGTCTATTTTCTATTTTCATCTCCCTTCTGGCTGGGTGGCTGACGCATGCGCCGTCTGCCTGGATTTCCTTGCTCTCCCGGGCGCGTCTCTATGGCGACGGGGACGCCGGGTTTAATTACCCGGCGTTCTGTGTGGCCATGACGCGTCCGTGAGGCGGGACTTCCGGTCGGCCGGCGGCGGACGCGTCTGATTGTCTGCCCAATCAGCTTGGGGATGAAGGCACCCCCGTTGTTTCCGGTCACGCCCCCTGACAAAGGTATACTCCGAAATGCGCATCGGGCACATTCCCTCCGCAGTCCTCTTCATCTAGGTAATGCTATTATCGTATAATTGCCTTGCTTCAATCAGTGGTTAGTACCCTTGTAATGATGGCTGTATGCTGCGTCGCATTTCTATGCTGTAAGTGAATTGTGTGCTTCAGCAATTAGTAGCTATGCATGCCCCTGTTTGTGCTGGCTTATACCACTACTGCTGGAAAAGCACATTAACCCTAATTTGAGAATATATATATATTGTATTATCTTATTTACTTTCCATAGTTGGTTACTGTGGTCCTTGTGCTTTCCCGCTGTGCTGTGATTTTCCACCACCAGCATGGACACATGCTCACATGGTATATTGTATTTGATACATTTCTCTCCACATTGAGAGGTGAAATATTGTTATCCATGGTCTCTTCTTATATAGACACTAGGTTTTCTAGTTTATTTCTATCTTATATTAAGAGTCTTTCTAGTGCACCATCTCTGTGAGCATGCGTTTTTGACCTGGGGGTCATTATTCCATGTTTGCATATGACAATATACCACTTTTTTTTGCATTTAACTAGTACATAATTGCCATTGTTGTACTGTCTGCGGTGATGTACACCGTTTTTTTCTCTCCCCCATCACCATCTGCATGTTTTCTATCACAATATAAAAATAAAAATGAGTTGAACCGATGATCGCCTTTCTCTTGCGTCTTTTTTGTTATTGCAATTATATAATATATAATATACATATGCTTTATACATTTTTTTTTAAACTTTTGACATTTATCTTCATTTCTGTGCATGTTTACCTTAAACAAAAGGAGGGAGTTATCCCATGGATCCCAAGTTTCCATGGGATAACTCCCTCCTTTTGTTTACACGGATGGATCCTTTTTAATATTTGCCAATAAAGCTTCAACTTTTTATTCAGAGGTATTTTGTGCTGGATCCTTTCCTCCTTTTGCCTTCATATATTTACCGGATGGGACTTACCGGTGGATCCCAGGCACCCGCAGGGACTGGCAGCCCGAGGAACAGGTGAGCTGAGGATAACCTCTTCTCATGTTTACCTTAAAGCATGGGCTTGCATCAGTAAACTTGGTTCACCTCAGCTTGTATTTTGTCCATTAAGTAATGCTTAGAAGATATTTTATGAATGAGGCTCAATGCTTTTAATTAATTTAACATGGAACAAATTTATAACAAAATTGAACAACATTTTCAATATCAAATTAATCTTGCGTAATGATGAGCGAATCTCGAAATACTCGGATTTGCGATACTCGTAACGAGTAGTGTCTGATACTCGTGTATGCTTTCCGAATAGTGTGTGTAATTCAAGTCAATAGGGAATACTCGCAAAGTAATGAGTAACTTGAATTCCACACTATTTGCTACTCGCATGAATATTACTGCATTCGGGTTACTCGTTACATTGTAAGTTTTTCCCCATTGACTTGCATTGCACACGCTATTCGGATCGAATACGCGAGTATTAGACAGTACTCATTATGAGTATTGCAAATTCGAGTATTTTGAAACTTGCTCATCATTAATTTAGCATTTCAAACAGTAAAACAAATGTTGGGACACTGGACAATAACCTAAAAATTAGTGCATGTTAGAGATATGTTATTTGTCTATTTATTCACCGATTTCTTTGAAGTTGACTCTTCATAATAGGGTTAATATATTGGTGATATAGTGGTTTGTCAAGAAATATGCAAGTGTTTCAAGATTTCATCTCTCTTAGCTAATGTGGTTGCCATATAACGGGAGGCAAAGATATATTGTTACAAAACAATGCTGTAAAAGAAGTTACAAAACAGATGGAAGAAGACTGCTAAATCAAAAACAAAATACCGTAATGAGAAAAGTTTGTTTTTTGTTGTTGGCAGTGTGACAGCAACTTGAAAAATGCAGTACGTTGTTATGAACTATCAATGGATAGAATGCCTCAAGTGCCTTTTATAATTGTAGTATTAAAGAAATGAAATTCCATTATTTTCAGAGAAGTGGCTGAATAAAAGTTTAAGCCAAGCACTATTGAGAATGGTATGATTTTCTCTAATGGAGTCCAAAGTCCATGCCCATATGCAGAAATTGTAATCAATATAGCAACATCATATAATGGTATATGATCAGAAAAGTTAATTGGGAAAAACATACTATTTCTTGAAAGTCTTCATAAAACATTTTTGCATATGAGTGGGCCACATTAGACCCCATCGCGGTTTCCTATATTTGAAGGTATTATGTGTCTTAAAAAGGAAAACAAAACTCATACAGTACTATGCAAAAGAAATTCCATACAGAATTCCCCTTACATTGTTATCAAAATGTGTTTTTTGCATTAGTTCCCCAACATCCTGCAAGTCCCTTTCATGCATGATGAAGGTATGTAGGCATGGAGGCTGTATCTACCATGTCACCAATTGTCCATTATCTGTATCTTGATGACAGGGATAAAATTATACATGGCTAACAGGAAGATCGGGTGCATTTAACCAAATGTGTCAAAATCCTCAGAAATAAGACAGATAAGAATAAGAGAATGGATTCTGTTGGAGCCACAGAGGTCCTATCTTTTCTACATTTTGATTAATCCAGTTTTTTGTCTCTTAAGTAACATATAAAAACAAGGAGTAACTAGATTTTATTTACTGGATAGTGGGCAACGTTCACCACAATGTGGATTTTTGTACAATTCAAGTAGAATTCAATTCCACTTAAATATTCTTGCCCACCTCCGGTAGCTGTTCAAGCAGCAAACAACCCACATATGTATTAGTAGGATGTCTGGATTCTTGCATTTCCAAAGATGTTCATTACATTCTAATTTAGATCCAGTCTCTATTGTATAAACTGAAGGTCCTGTAGAGACAGTCATGGGCGAAGACATTGTATGATTAATCTATCGATTGACTATATGTTTGTACTTATTGTACCTTTGTTTTCTATCGCAGTTTGCTGAGCGAAAGGTCTGGGATTGTCGACCTAAAGGTCACACATATTGTAGTGTTTAAAAGTTTTAGGTAGGTGTTGGAAAAATACTGTAACGTAAAAATGCTTTAAAAATAAGGGTTAATAGTTTTTTTGTTTTTTTTTTAATCTATTAACAAAATGAAAAGTGAAAAAAAATCTAAATCAAGTCAATATTTAGTGTGACTACTAAACATAAATGCATCTGCCAAGATTCAAATTAGGCAATTCATGCAGATTTTACAGGCAAATTTGATCTGCAGTTAATGAATCACCTTACTGATCTCCTAGTCTGCTGCCGCCTCCGCACACGATGCAGCCATCAGCGCCTCGTTTTTCTCCTCCTATCACAGATTTTCTCTCTTTAGGCAGAGAACTGCAAAACAAAATCTGTATTCTCTGTATTCTGGAGAATACTGATTTTTGTTAAATTTTAGTAGAATTCAATTCTACTTTTTAAAAAAATTGCTTATCTCTAGTGACCACCCTTTACCTTCAAAAGCATCAAATCTTCTAGGAAAACTTACACCCTGGTTTTAAAGGAGAGGTTGTTCCAAACATCTTGGAAAACTAACTACTGAGCTTCTGTGGATGTATGGTAGCACAAATTCTTCTGTCTCTTCATGTAATCCCAGACAGACTCATTAATGTTGATGTCAGGGCTCTGTGGAGGCCATATCATCACTGCTAAGGCTCCTTGTTCTTCTTTACATTGTTCTTAACGGCATTGGATGTGTGTTTTGGGTTTTTGTCATTTAACAAAATTAATTGTAAGCTAATCAGAGGCTTTCATAATGTAATGTATAATGATAAGTATCTGCATGTATATCTCAGCAATGAGGATACCATCAATCCTGACTAAATCCCCAACTCTTGCAGTCCGAAACTTGCAAGGAATCTCCACCATACTTCCCTACTGCCTCATCAATCACTCATTAATGTGCCATTCACCAGCCCTTCAGTAAGCAAACTACCTTCTGCTGTAGCCATAGAGTTTAATTTTTGACTATTCAATCCAGAGTACTGGCTGTTATTTTTCTTCACTCCAGTTTTTATGTTTTCCTGCATTGTTGGGTTGCTTGAATTAGTTTCCATGTCCCATATATGGCTTTTTGGCTGCAATTTTTCCAAGATAGGCTCTTCTGGCCATAATTTTTAAATCAGTAGAGGGCTCATGGTGCTGATGGAAATCTACTGATTTCAAAGGAAAGTAAAAAGAATATGGCTTTCATCTGCTATGCTAACTTTCCTTGGCTGCCCACTTTGATTCCAGTCTTCAAAGTTAACATTTCATGGTACTTCTTCAAAAGAACTTGAACGGTAAATCTTGAAACTACACTCTGCTTTGAAATTATTGCATGAGGAGACACGGCTGAAGAAGTAAAACTAGCTAACTAAAACTAAGAAGCAACTTGTGTGTTGCTGTGCTCAGTCTTGCCACATTGAACTGTCTGTCTTCCATAACCTCACCTTTGTAGCAGAGTTTGACTGTTCCTCACCCAGTTCTTAGCTAAGTTGACAGCAATTTCTGATTTTTGTTAAATACTATATTTCAAGCTACATATGAAATTGATAATCATTATTATATGTTTGGTTCTTCATACATCAGACTATAATTCTAGTAATAGTGCCGCAGTGCACATTTGGTGCTGGCTTTTTGTTTTTTCTTCATTGAATTGGTCGGTGGTTGACCTCCACCTTGCTATGCACCCCAATTTGGGATGTATTCCATCTGTCTGGATTTTGGCGGTTGGTGACTGTTCACATTAAGTCATCAGGCTTTGTCCACAGGCTATTTACTTCATGCAGCATTTGCTTGGACCTGTCCCGCCCACAGCCATGACTCAGTCATGGGTACGGGATTGAAAAAGACCAGGTGAGTGCTGCTAAGAGCAGTTCTACTATTCATATGTGAGGCCGTATGGCACACTTTATAAAAATATTTTAGTGTAGGACTGCTTCAAATGAGATTTGCCGTGACATGGCGAAGCAGCTCAAGAAATTGCAATTTTTTGCCAAAAATCTCAAAATTTTTAAAATAAGTACAGTTTGGAATGTTTAGTGCCGCAGTGCACATTTGGTGCTGGCTTTTTGTTTTTTCTTCATTGAATTGGTCGGTGGTTGACCTCCACCTTGCTATGCACCCCAATTTGGGATGTATTCCATCTGTCTGGATTTTGGCGGTTGGTGACTGTTCACATTAAGTCATCAGGCTTTGTCCACAGGTTATTTACTTCATGCAGCATTTGCTTGGACCTGTCCCGCCCACAGCCATGACTCAGTCATGGGTACGGGATTGAAATAGACCAGGTGAGTGCTGCTAAGAGCAGTTCTACTATTCATATGTGAGGCCGTATGGCACACTTTATAAAAATATTTTAGTGTAGGACTGCTTCAAATGAGATTTGCCGTGACGTGGCGAAGCAGCTCAAGAAATTGCAATTTTTTGCCAAAAATCTCAAAATTTTTAAAATAAGTACAGTTTGGAATGTTTAGTGCCGCAGTGCACATTTGGTGCTGGCTTTTTGTTTTTTCTTCATTGAATTGGTCGGTGGTTGACCTCCACCTTGCTATGCACCCCAATTTGGGATGTATTCCATCTGTCTGGATTTTGGCGGTTGGTGACTGTTCACATTAAGTCATCAGGCTTTGTCCACAGGCTATTTACTTCATGCAGCATTTGCTTGGACCTGTCCCGCCCACAGCCATGACTCAGTCATGGGTACGGGATTGAAATAGACCAGGTGAGTGCTGCTAAGAGCAGTTCTACTATTCATATGTGAGGCCGTATGGCACACTTTATAAAAATATTTTAGTGTAGAACTGCTTCAAATGAGATTTGCCGTGACGTGGCGAAGCAGCTCAAGAAATTGCAATTTTTTGCCAAAAATCTCAAAATTTTTAAAATAAGTACAGTTTGGAATGTTTAGTGCCGCAGTGCACATTTGGTGCTGGCTTTTTGTTTTTTCTTCATTGAATTGGTCGGTGGTAAACCTCCACCTTGCTATGCACCCCAATTTGGGATGTATTCCATCTGTCTGGATTTTGGCGGTTGGTGACTGTTCACATTAAGTCATCAGGCTTTGTCCACAGGCTATTTACTTCATGCAGCATTTGCTTGGACCTGTCCCGCCCACAGCCATGACTCAGTCATGGGTACGGGATTGAAATAGACCAGGTGAGTGCTGCTAAGAGCAGTTCTACTATTCATATGTGAGGCCGTATGGCACACTTTATAAAAATATTTTAGTGTAGGACTGCTTCAAATGAGATTTGCCGTGACGTGGCGAAGCAGCTCAAGAAATTGCAATTTTTTGCCAAAAATCTCAAAATTTTTAAAATAAGTACAGTTTGGAATGTTTAGTGCCGCAGTGCACATTTGGTGCTGGCTTTTTGTTTTTTCTTCATTGAATTGGTCGGTGGTTGACCTCCACCTTGCTATGCACCCCAATTTGGGATGTATTCCATCTGTCTGGATTTTGGCGGTTGGTGACTGTTCACATTAAGTCATCAGGCTTTGTCCACAGGCTATTTACTTCATGCAGCATTTGCTTGGACCTGTCCCGCCCACAGCCATGACTCAGTCATGGGTACGGGATTGAAATAGACCAGGTGAGTGCTGCTAAGAGCAGTTCTACTATTCATATGTGAGGCCGTATGGCACACTTTATAAAAATATTTTAGTGTAGGACTGCTTCAAATGAGATTTGCCGTGACGTGGCGAAGCAGCTCAAGAAATTGCAATTTTTTGCCAAAAATCTCAAAATTTTTAAAATAAGTACAGTTTGGAATGTTTAGTGCCGCAGTGCACATTTGGTGCTGGCTTTTTGTTTTTTCTTCATTGAATTGGTCGGTGGTTGACCTCCACCTTGCTATGCACCCCAATTTGGGATGTATTCCATCTGTCTGGATTTTGGCGGTTGGTGACTGTTCACATTAAGTCATCAGGCTTTGTCCACAGGCTATTTACTTCATGCAGCATTTGCTTGGACCTGTCCCGCCCACAGCCATGACTCAGTCATGGGTACGGGATTGAAATAGACCAGGTGAGTGCTGCTAAGAGCAGTTCTACTATTCATATGTGAGGCCGTATGGCACACTTTATAAAAATATTTTAGTGTAGGACTGCTTCAAATGAGATTTGCCGTGACGTGGCGAAGCAGCTCAAGAAATTGCAATTTTTTGCCAAAAATCTCAAAATTTTTAAAATAAGTACAGTTTGGAATGTTTAGTGCCGCAGTGCACATTTGGTGCTGGCTTTTTGTTTTTTCTTCATTGAATTGGTCGGTGGTTGACCTCCACCTTGCTATGCACCCCAATTTGGGATGTATTCCATCTGTCTGGATTTTGGCGGTTGGTGACTGTTCACATTAAGTCATCAGGCTTTGTCCACAGGCTATTTACTTCATGCAGCATTTGCTTGGACCTGTCCCGCCCACAGCCATGACTCAGTCATGGGTACGGGATTGAAATAGACCAGGTGAGTGCTGCTAAGAGCAGTTCTACTATTCATATGTGAGGCCGTATGGCACACTTTATAAAAATATTTTAGTGTAGGACTGCTTCAAATGAGATTTGCCGTGACGTGGCGAAGCAGCTCAAGAAATTGCAATTTTTTGCCAAAAATCTCAAAATTTTTAAAATAAGTACAGTTTGGAATGTTTAGTGCCGCAGTGCACATTTGGTGCTGGCTTTTTGTTTTTTCTTCATTGAATTGGTCGGTGGTAAACCTCCACCTTGCTATGCACCCCAATTTGGGATGTATTCCATCTGTCTGGATTTTGGCGGTTGGTGACTGTTCACATTAAGTCATCAGGCTTTGTCCACAGGCTATTTACTTCATGCAGCATTTGCTTGGACCTGTCCCGCCCACAGCCATGACTCAGTCATGGGTACGGGATTGAAATAGACCAGGTGAGTGCTGCTAAGAGCAGTTCTACTATTCATATGTGAGGCCGTATGGCACACTTTATAAAAATATTTTAGTGTAGGACTGCTTCAAATGAGATTTGCCGTGACGTGGCGAAGCAGCTCAAGAAATTGCAATTTTTTGCCAAAAATCTCAAAATTTTTAAAATAAGTACAGTTTGGAATGTTTAGTGCCGCAGTGCACATTTGGTGCTGGCTTTTTGTTTTTTCTTCATTGAATTGGTCGGTGGTTGACCTCCACCTTGCTATGCACCCCAATTTGGGATGTATTCCATCTGTCTGGATTTTGGCGGTTGGTGACTGTTCACATTAAGTCATCAGGCTTTGTCCACAGGCTATTTACTTCATGCAGCATTTGCTTGGACCTGTCCCGCCCACAGCCATGACTCAGTCATGGGTACGGGATTGAAATAGACCAGGTGAGTGCTGCTAAGAGCAGTTCTACTATTCATATGTGAGGCCGTATGGCACACTTTATAAAAATATTTTAGTGTAGGACTGCTTCAAATGAGATTTGCCGTGACGTGGCGAAGCAGCTCAAGAAATTGCAATTTTTTGCCAAAAATCTCAAAATTTTTAAAATAAGTACAGTTTGGAATGTTTAGTGCCGCAGTGCACATTTGGTGCTGGCTTTTTGTTTTTTCTTCATTGAATTGGTCGGTGGTTGACCTCCACCTTGCTATGCACCCCAATTTGGGATGTATTCCATCTGTCTGGATTTTGGCGGTTGGTGACTGTTCACATTAAGTCATCAGGCTTTGTCCACAGGCTATTTACTTCATGCAGCATTTGCTTGGACCTGTCCCGCCCACAGCCATGACTCAGTCATGGGTACGGGATTGAAATAGACCAGGTGAGTGCTGCTAAGAGCAGTTCTACTATTCATATGTGAGGCCGTATGGCACACTTTATAAAAATATTTTAGTGTAGGACTGCTTCAAATGAGATTTGCCGTGACGTGGCGAAGCAGCTCAAGAAATTGCAATTTTTTGCCAAAAATCTCAAAATTTTTAAAATAAGTACAGTTTGGAATGTTTAGTGCCGCAGTGCACATTTGGTGCTGGCTTTTTGTTTTTTCTTCATTGAATTGGTCGGTGGTTGACCTCCACCTTGCTATGCACCCCAATTTGGGATGTATTCCATCTGTCTGGATTTTGGCGGTTGGTGACTGTTCACATTAAGTCATCAGGCTTTGTCCACAGGCTATTTACTTCATGCAGCATTTGCTTGGACCTGTCCCGCCCACAGCCATGACTCAGTCATGGGTACGGGATTGAAATAGACCAGGTGAGTGCTGCTAAGAGCAGTTCTACTATTCATATGTGAGGCCGTATGGCACACTTTATAAAAATATTTTAGTGTAGGACTGCTTCAAATGAGATTTGCCGTGACGTGGCGAAGCAGCTCAAGAAATTGCAATTTTTTGCCAAAAATCTCAAAATTTTTAAAATAAGTACAGTTTGGAATGTTTAGTGCCGCAGTGCACATTTGGTGCTGGCTTTTTGTTTTTTCTTCATTGAATTGGTCGGTGGTTGACCTCCACCTTGCTATGCACCCCAATTTGGGATGTATTCCATCTGTCTGGATTTTGGCGGTTGGTGACTGTTCACATTAAGTCATCAGGCTTTGTCCACAGGCTATTTACTTCATGCAGCATTTGCTTGGACCTGTCCCGCCCACAGCCATGACTCAGTCATGGGTACGGGATTGAAATAGACCAGGTGAGTGCTGCTAAGAGCAGTTCTACTATTCATATGTGAGGCCGTATGGCACACTTTATAAAAATATTTTAGTGTAGGACTGCTTCAAATGAGATTTGCCGTGACGTGGCGAAGCAGCTCAAGAAATTGCAATTTTTTGCCAAAAATCTCAAAATTTTTAAAATAAGTACAGTTTGGAATGTTTAGTGCCGCAGTGCACATTTGGTGCTGGCTTTTTGTTTTTTCTTCATTGAATTGGTCGGTGGTTGACCTCCACCTTGCTATGCACCCCAATTTGGGATGTATTCCATGTCTGGATTTTGGCGGTTGGTGACTGTTCACATTAAGTCATCAGGCTTTGTCCACAGGCTATTTACTTCATGCAGCATTTGCTTGGACCTGTCCCGCCCACAGCCATGACTCAGTCATGGGTACGGGATTGAAATAGACCAGGTGAGTGCTGCTAAGAGCAGTTCTACTATTCATATGTGAGGCCGTATGGCACACTTTATAAAAATATTTTAGTGTAGGACTGCTTCAAATGAGATTTGCCGTGACGTGGCGAAGCAGCTCAAGAAATTGCAATTTTTTGCCAAAAATCTCAAAATTTTTAAAATAAGTACAGTTTGGAATGTTTAGTGCCGCAGTGCACATTTGGTGCTGGCTTTTTGTTTTTTCTTCATTGAATTGGTCGGTGGTTGACCTCCACCTTGCTATGCACCCCAATTTGGGATGTATTCCATCTGTCTGGATTTTGGCGGTTGGTGACTGTTCACATTAAGTCATCAGGCTTTGTCCACAGGCTATTTACTTCATGCAGCATTTGCTTGGACCTGTCCCGCCCACAGCCATGACTCAGTCATGGGTACGGGATTGAAATAGACCAGGTGAGTGCTGCTAAGAGCAGTTCTACTATTCATATGTGAGGCCGTATGGCACACTTTATAAAAATATTTTAGTGTAGGACTGCTTCAAATGAGATTTGCCGTGACGTGGCGAAGCAGCTCAAGAAATTGCAATTTTTTGCCAAAAATCTCAAAATTTTTAAAATAAGTACAGTTTGGAATGTTTAGTGCCGCAGTGCACATTTGGTGCTGGCTTTTTGTTTTTTCTTCATTGAATTGGTCGGTGGTTGACCTCCACCTTGATATGCACCCCAATTTGGGATGTATTCCATCTGTCTGGATTTTGGCGGTTGGTGACTGTTCACATTAAGTCATCAGGCTTTGTCCACAGGCTATTTACTCCATGCAGCATTTGCTTGGACCTGTCCCGCCCACAGTCATGACTCAGTCATGGGTACGGGATTGAAATAGACCAGGTGAGTGCTGCTAAGAGCAGTTCTACTATTCATATGTGAGGCCGTATGGCACACTTTATAAAAATATTTTAGTGTAGGACTGCTTCAAATGAGATTTGCCGTGACGTGGCGAAGCAGCTCAAGAAATTGCAATTTTTTGCCAAAAATCTCAAAATTTTTAAAATAAGTACAGTTTGGAATGTTTAGTGCCGCAGTGCACATTTGGTGCTGGCTTTTTGTTTTTTCTTCATTGAATTGGTCGGTGGTTGACCTCCACCTTGCTATGCACCCCAATTTGGGATGTATTCCATCTGTCTGGATTTTGGCGGTTGGTGACTGTTCACATTAAGTCATCAGGCTTTGTCCACAGGCTATTTACTTCATGCAGCATTTGCTTGGACCTGTCCCGCCCACAGCCATGACTCAGTCATGGGTACGGGATTGAAATAGACCAGGTGAGTGCTGCTAAGAGCAGTTCTACTATTCATATGTGAGGCCGTATGGCACACTTTATAAAAATATTTTAGTGTAGGACTGCTTCAAATGAGATTTGCCGTGACGTGGCGAAGCAGCTCAAGAAATTGCAATTTTTTGCCAAAAATCTCAAAATTTTTAAAATAAGTACAGTTTGGAATGTTTAGTGCCGCAGTGCACATTTGGTGCTGGCTTTTTGTTTTTTCTTCATTGAATTGGTCGGTGGTTGACCTCCACCTTGCTATGCACCCAATTTGGGATGTATTCCATCTGTCTGGATTTTGGCGGTTGGTGACTGTTCACATTAAGTCATCAGGCTTTGTCCACAGGCTATTTACTTCATGCAGCATTTGCTTGGACCTGTCCCGCCCACAGCCATGACTCAGTCATGGGTACGGGATTGAAATAGACCAGGTGAGTGCTGCTAAGAGCAGTTCTACTATTCATATGTGAGGCCGTATGGCACACTTTATAAAAATATTTTAGTGTAGGACTGCTTCAAATGAGATTTGCCGTGACGTGGCGAAGCAGCTCAAGAAATTGCAATTTTTTGCCAAAAATCTCAAAATTTTTAAAATAAGTACAGTTTAGAATGTTTAGTGCCGCAGTGCACATTTGGTGCTGGCTTTTTGTTTTTTCTTCATTGAATTGGTCGGTGGTTGACCTCCACCTTGCTATGCACCCCAATTTGGGATGTATTCCATCTGTCTGGATTTTGGCGGTTGGTGACTGTTCACATTAAGTCATCAGGCTTTGTCCACAGGCTATTTACTTCATGCAGCATTTGCTTGGACCTGTCCCGCCCACAGCCATGACTCAGTCATGGGTACGGGATTGAAATAGACCAGGTGAGTGCTGCTAAGAGCAGTTCTACTATTCATATGTGAGGCCGTATGGCACACTTTATAAAAATATTTTAGTGTAGGACTGCTTCAAATGAGATTTGCCGTGATGTGGCGAAGCAGCTCAAGAAATTGCAATTTTTTGCCAAAAATCTCAAAATTTTTAAAATAAGTACAGTTTGGAATGTTTAGTGCCGCAGTGCACATTTGGTGCTGGCTTTTTGTTTTTTCTTCATTGAATTGGTCGGTGGTTGACCTCCACCTTGCTATGCACCCCAATTTGGGATGTATTCCATCTGTCTGGATTTTGGCGGTTGGTGACTGTTCACATTAAGTCATCAGGCTTTGTCCACAGGCTATTTACTTCATGCAGCATTTGCTTGGACCTGTCCCGCCCACAGCCATGACTCAGTCATGGGTACGGGATTGAAATAGACCAGGTGAGTGCTGCTAAGAGCAGTTCTACTATTCATATGTGAGGCCGTATGGCACACTTTATAAAAATATTTTAGTGTAGGACTGCTTCAAATGAGATTTGCCGTGACGTGGCGAAGCAGCTCAAGAAATTGCAATTTTTTGCCAAAAATCTCAAAATTTTTAAAATAAGTACAGTTTGGAATGTTTAGTGCCGCAGTGCACATTTGGTGCTGGCTTTTTGTTTTTTCTTCATTGAATTGGTCGGTGGTTGACCTCCACCTTGCTATGCACCCCAATTTGGGATGTATTCCATCTGTCTGGATTTTGGCGGTTGGTGACTGTTCACATTAAGTCATCAGGCTTTGTCCACAGGCTATTTACTCCATGCAGCATTTGCTTGGACCTGTCCCGCCCACAGTCATGACTCAGTCATGGGTACGGGATTGAAATAGACCAGGTGAGTGCTGCTAAGAGCAGTTCTACTATTCATATGTGAGGCCGTATGGCACACTTTATAAAAATATTTTAGTGTAGGACTGCTTCAAATGAGATTTGCCGTGACGTGGCGAAGCAGCTCAAGAAATTGCAATTTTTTGCCAAAAATCTCAAAATTTTTAAAATAAGTACAGTTTGGAATGTTTAGTGCCGCAGTGCACATTTGGTGCTGGCTTTTTGTTTTTTCTTCATTGAATTGGTCGGTGGTTGACCTCCACCTTGCTATGCACCCCAATTTGGGATGTATTCCATCTGTCTGGATTTTGGCGGTTGGTGACTGTTCACATTAAGTCATCAGGCTTTGTCCACAGGCTATTTACTTCATGCAGCATTTGCTTGGACCTGTCCCGCCCACAGCCATGACTCAGTCATGGGTACGGGATTGAAATAGACCAGGTGAGTGCTGCTAAGAGCAGTTCTACTATTCATATGTGAGGCCGTATGGCACACTTTATAAAAATATTTTAGTGTAGGACTGCTTCAAATGAGATTTGCCGTGACGTGGCGAAGCAGCTCAAGAAATTGCAATTTTTTGCCAAAAATCTCAAAATTTTTAAAATAAGTACAGTTTGGAATGTTTAGTGCCGCAGTGCACATTTGGTGCTGGCTTTTTGTTTTTTCTTCATTGAATTGGTCGGTGGTTGACCTCCACCTTGCTATGCACCCCAATTTGGGATGTATTCCATCTGTCTGGATTTTGGCGGTTGGTGACTGTTCACATTAAGTCATCAGGCTTTGTCCACAGGCTATTTACTTCATGCAGCATTTGCTTGGACCTGTCCCGCCCACAGCCATGTCTCAGTCATGGGTACGGGATTGAAATAGACCAGGTGAGTGCTGCTAAGAGCAGTTCTACTATTCATATGTGAGGCCGTATGGCACACTTTATAAAAATATTTTAGTGTAGGACTGCTTCAAATGAGATTTGCCGTGACGTGGCGAAGCAGCTCAAGAAATTGCAATTTTTTGCCAAAAATCTCAAAATTTTTAAAATAAGTACAGTTTGGAATGTTTAGTGCCGCAGTGCACATTTGGTGCTGGCTTTTTGTTTTTTCTTCATTGAATTGGTCGGTGGTTGACCTCCACCTTGCTATGCACCCCAATTTGGGATGTATTCCATCTGTCTGGATTTTGGCGGTTGGTGACTGTTCACATTAAGTCATCAGGCTTTGTCCACAGGCTATTTACTCCATGCAGCATTTGCTTGGACCTGTCCCGCCCACAGTCATGACTCAGTCATGGGTACGGGATTGAAATAGACCAGGTGAGTGCTGCTAAGAGCAGTTCTACTATTCATATGTGAGGCCGTATGGCACACTTTATAAAAATATTTTAGTGTAGGACTGCTTCAAATGAGATTTGCCGTGACGTGGCGAAGCAGCTCAAGAAATTGCAATTTTTTGCCAAAAATCTCAAAATTTTTAAAATAAGTACAGTTTGGAATGTTTAGTGCCGCAGTGCACATTTGGTGCTGGCTTTTTGTTTTTTCTTCATTGAATTGGTCGGTGGTTGACCTCCACCTTGCTATGCACCCCAATTTGGGATGTATTCCATCTGTCTGGATTTTGGCGGTTGGTGACTGTTCACATTAAGTCATCAGGCTTTGTCCACAGGCTATTTACTTCATGCAGCATTTGCTTGGACCTGTCCCGCCCACAGCCATGACTCAGTCATGGGTACGGGATTGAAATAGACCAGGTGAGTGCTGCTAAGAGCAGTTCTACTATTCATATGTGAGGCCGTATGGCACACTTTATAAAAATATTTTAGTGTAGGACTGCTTCAAATGAGATTTGCCGTGACGTGGCGAAGCAGCTCAAGAAATTGCAATTTTTTGCCAAAAATCTCAAAATTTTTAAAATAAGTACAGTTTGGAATGTTTAGTGCCGCAGTGCACATTTGGTGCTGGCTTTTTGTTTTTTCTTCATTGAATTGGTCGGTGGTTGACCTCCACCTTGCTATGCACCCCAATTTGGGATGTATTCCATCTGTCTGGATTTTGGCGGTTGGTGACTGTTCACATTAAGTCATCAGGCTTTGTCCACAGGCTATTTACTTCATGCAGCATTTGCTTGGACCTGTCCCGCCCACAGCCATGACTCAGTCATGGGTACGGGATTGAAATAGACCAGGTGAGTGCTGCTAAGAGCAGTTCTACTATTCATATGTGAGGCCGTATGGCACACTTTATAAAAATATTTTAGTGTAGGACTGCTTCAAATGAGATTTGCCGTGACGTGGCGAAGCAGCTCAAGAAATTGCAATTTTTTGCCAAAAATCTCAAAATTTTTAAAATAAGTACAGTTTGGAATGTTTAGTGCCGCAGTGCACATTTGGTGCTGGCTTTTTGTTTTTTCTTCATTGAATTGGTCGGTGGTTGACCTCCACCTTGCTATGCACCCCAATTTGGGATGTATTCCATCTGTCTGGATTTTGGCGGTTGGTGACTGTTCACATTAAGTCATCAGGCTTTGTCCACAGGCTATTTACTTCATGCAGCATTTGCTTGGACCTGTCCCGCCCACAGCCATGACTCAGTCATGGGTACGGGATTGAAATAGACCAGGTGAGTGCTGCTAAGAGCAGTTCTACTATTCATATGTGAGGCCGTATGGCACACTTTATAAAAATATTTTAGTGTAGGACTGCTTCAAATGAGATTTGCCGTGACGTGGCGAAGCAGCTCAAGAAATTGCAATTTTTTGCCAAAAATCTCAAAATTTTTAAAATAAGTACAGTTTGGAATGTTTAGTGCCGCAGTGCACATTTGGTGCTGGCTTTTTGTTTTTTCTTCATTGAATTGGTCGGTGGTTGACCTCCACCTTGCTATGCACCCCAATTTGGGATGTATTCCATCTGTCTGGATTTTGGCGGTTGGTGACTGTTCACATTAAGTCATCAGGCTTTGTCCACAGGCTATTTACTTCATGCAGCATTTGCTTGGACCTGTCCCGCCCACAGCCATGTCTCAGTCATGGGTACGGGATTGAAATAGACCAGGTGAGTGCTGCTAAGAGCAGTTCTACTATTCATATGTGAGGCCGTATGGCACACTTTATAAAAATATTTTAGTGTAGGACTGCTTCAAATGAGATTTGCCGTGACGTGGCGAAGCAGCTCAAGAAATTGCAATTTTTTGCCAAAAATCTCAAAATTTTTAAAATAAGTACAGTTTGGAATGTTTAGTGCCGCAGTGCACATTTGGTGCTGGCTTTTTGTTTTTTCTTCATTGAATTGGTCGGTGGTTGACCTCCACCTTGCTATGCACCCCAATTTGGGATGTATTCCATCTGTCTGGATTTTGGCGGTTGGTGACTGTTCACATTAAGTCATCAGGCTTTGTCCACAGGCTATTTACTCCATGCAGCATTTGCTTGGACCTGTCCCGCCCACAGTCATGACTCAGTCATGGGTACGGGATTGAAATAGACCAGGTGAGTGCTGCTAAGAGCAGTTCTACTATTCATATGTGAGGCCGTATGGCACACTTTATAAAAATATTTTAGTGTAGGACTGCTTCAAATGAGATTTGCCGTGACGTGGCGAAGCAGCTCAAGAAATTGCAATTTTTTGCCAAAAATCTCAAAATTTTTAAAATAAGTACAGTTTGGAATGTTTAGTGCCGCAGTGCACATTTGGTGCTGGCTTTTTGTTTTTTCTTCATTGAATTGGTCGGTGGTTGACCTCCACCTTGCTATGCACCCCAATTTGGGATGTATTCCATCTGTCTGGATTTTGGCGGTTGGTAACTGTTCACATTAAGTCATCAGGCTTTGTCCACAGGCTATTTACTTCATGCAGCATTTGCTTGGACCTGTCCCGCCCACAGCCATGACTCAGTCATGGGTACGGGATTGAAATAGACCAGGTGAGTGCTGCTAAGAGCAGTTCTACTATTCATATGTGAGGCCGTATGGCACACTTTATAAAAATATTTTAGTGTAGGACTGCTTCAAATGAGATTTGCCGTGACGTGGCGAAGCAGCTCAAGAAATTGCAATTTTTTGCCAAAAATCTCAAAATTTTTAAAATAAGTACAGTTTGGAATGTTTAGTGCCGCAGTGCACATTTGGTGCTGGCTTTTTGTTTTTTCTTCATTGAATTGGTCGGTGGTTGACCTCCACCTTGCTATGCACCCCAATTTGGGATGTATTCCATCTGTCTGGATTTTGGCGGTTGGTGACTGTTCACATTAAGTCATCAGGCTTTGTCCACAGGCTATTTACTTCATGCAGCATTTGCTTGGACCTGTCCCGCCCACAGCCATGACTCAGTCATGGGTACGGGATTGAAATAGACCAGGTGAGTGCTGCTAAGAGCAGTTCTACTATTCATATGTGAGGCCGTATGGCACACTTTATAAAAATATTTTAGTGTAGGACTGCTTCAAATGAGATTTGCCGTGACGTGGCGAAGCAGCTCAAGAAATTGCAATTTTTTGCCAAAAATCTCAAAATTTTTAAAATAAGTACAGTTTGGAATGTTTAGTGCCGCAGTGCACATTTGGTGCTGGCTTTTTGTTTTTTCTTCATTGAATTGGTCGGTGGTTGACCTCCACCTTGCTATGCACCCCAATTTGGGATGTATTCCATCTGTCTGGATTTTGGCGGTTGGTGACTGTTCACATTAAGTCATCAGGCTTTGTCCACAGGCTATTTACTTCATGCAGCATTTGCTTGGACCTGTCCCGCCCACAGCCATGACTCAGTCATGGGTACGGGATTGAAATAGACCAGGTGAGTGCTGCTAAGAGCAGTTCTACTATTCATATGTGAGGCCGTATGGCACACTTTATAAAAATATTTTAGTGTAGGACTGCTTCAAATGAGATTTGCCGTGACGTGGCGAAGCAGCTCAAGAAATTGCAATTTTTTGCCAAAAATCTCAAAATTTTTAAAATAAGTACAGTTTGGAATGTTTAGTGCCGCAGTGCACATTTGGTGCTGGCTTTTTGTTTTTTCTTCATTGAATTGGTCGGTGGTTGACCTCCACCTTGCTATGCACCCCAATTTGGGATGTATTCCATCTGTCTGGATTTTGGCGGTTGGTGACTGTTCACATTAAGTCATCAGGCTTTGTCCACAGGCTATTTACTTCATGCAGCATTTGCTTGGACCTGTCCCGCCCACAGCCATGACTCAGTCATGGGTACGGGATTGAAATAGACCAGGTGAGTGCTGCTAAGAGCAGTTCTACTATTCATATGTGAGGCCGTATGGCACACTTTATAAAAATATTTTAGTGTAGGACTGCTTCAAATGAGATTTGCCGTGACGTGGCGAAGCAGCTCAAGAAATTGCAATTTTTTGCCAAAAATCTCAAAATTTTAAAAATAAGTACAGTTTGGAATGTTTAGTGCCGCAGTGCACATTTGGTGCTGGCTTTTTGTTTTTTTTTTTTTTTCATATAATTCTAGTAAATGCCTGACTTTGTCCAAATATACTGTATCTACAAGCATTGATGCTGTTTTGAGGATAAAGGGTAGTCCCACCAAATATTGCTTTGATTTAGATTTTTTTTCTATTGTTCATTCACTTTGCATTTTGTGAATTGATAAAAATTTACTATTAACACTACTATTGTTGAAAGCATTCTTACTTTTCAGCATTTTTTCCATATGTGCCTGAAACTTTTGCACAGTATTTTAAGTACAGTTTTGAATTGCAAAATTAAATGTGTACTTCTGTTTCACTTATTAGAGTACCTAGTTACACATTGGTAAGGTATAGATCTGGCTGTAACAGGTTGCCAGAATTTTGCTTCTTTGAAGTATTCTTTTATGATTATTATTTATTATTATAGCGACATTTATTCCATGGCGCTTTGCATGTGAAAAAGGGAGGGCATACATAGACAAGTACAATAATTATGAACAATACAAGGTACTGGACTGGTACAGAAGCAGAAAGGACCCTGCCCCTGAGGACTCAAAATCTACCAGGGATGGGTGAGGATACAGTACGTGAGGGTAGAGCTGGTTGTGCAGTGGTATAGTGGATTGAGAGTTACTGCAGGTTGTAAGCTTATCTGAATAGATGGCTATTCAGGTTCCTTTTCATGGTTTCCACGGTAGGTGAGAGTCTGATATGCTGTGGCGGAGAGTTCTAGAGTATGGGAGATGCATGGGAGAAATCTTGTATGCGATTGGGGGAAGAAAAGATAAGAGGGTAGGAGAGAAGGAGATCTTGTGAGGATCGGAGGTTGCGTGCAGGTAGGTACCGGGAGACTAGGTCACAGATGTATGGAGCAGACAGGTTGTGGATGGCTTTGTATGTCATGGTTAGTGCTTTGAACTGGAGTCTTTGGGCAATGGGAAGCCAGTGAAGAGATTGCCAAAGAAGAGAGGCTGGGAGAGGTGGATTAGTTGGACAGCAGAGTATAGGATAGATTGGAGGGGTGCGAGAGTGTTAGATGGGAGGCCAGAGAGCAGGAAGTTGCAATAGTCGAGCAGTGAGTATGTGAGATATTGAAGAAAAATGGATTATCCATGGGACAAATCCATTTCAATTAAATATATATTTGTAGACGAGATGAGTACATTGATTCACTGAGGATCAAACTTGAGTCAAATTTCCTGAAATTCGCGTTTTTACACAAATTCAAACATTTTGAGAATTGATTTGCGGTTTACGAAAAAAGAAATCTTGCCTGGCACCATTGCCCACACTGCTGAAATATCAGAGAGCAGGCAAACATAATTTTGCGTTGTCGTGCAGCTTCACTGTAATGCCCTGCAGCTATGACACCTATGAAACCTTGTACAGTGCTGGTTAGTATCTGGGTCATTAGAAATCAGTGATTTCAACTGGAGCACAGTTTGTTCAGCAGATTTATTTTCCATCTCCAGTATCACTGGGTAAGTCTCTTTTTTCTGTAGTAAGTTACTCTTATGGTCAATAGGGTCCTCCCTCTTGCCTGTAAATTGTAAACTTTTATGGTCAGTTCAGGTTTTTTCTTTCTTACCTGTAAAGTGTATGCTCTTATTCTCAGCAAGATTTTTTTCCTTCTCCTCTCCCCAAAATGTATAATACAAACAATTACAGGATTTCCAGTAAAGAAATTTGGGAAAGATAATATGCCACAAATCAAATTTTGAGGGAAAATTCTGCGAAGCCGATGAATTTCAATTTCAAAACATTTACTGATCTCAAATTTGTATTATTCCTTAGACACAAATACCACAAAACATAGCGCATTTGTGTTCACTTACCAACAAAGTCTAATCTCATTTACCTAAACCCTATTTGCAGTTATTTTAGGACAGTAAAGAATGTCATCTCCTCTTTTGTTATAACTGCTTTTTTAATTCACTTCAAAAGATGCCCTCAATTGACATAATTAAAGTAAAGATGATGCCTTATTAGCATAATAAGAGATCAAACAGCAAACTAGCTACATTAATTAGGTTTGATTCTGTTGTAGTTTGCTAGCAGATTTTAGATAATCCCTTCAAATGCTTTCACACTATGCTGACAAATATTAAATTATTTACTTTTAATCTCAGGATTTCTTCATTACATACAGACTTTTTTCTTAAACTTAATGAGACTTAATTTGATTTGCTAGGAGAGCCAACATATGAAGTAAACCAGATTTATTCCATATGTTGCCTCTATTTTGTATACATTCAAAAAGCGAAATTCACAAAAAAAGTTTTTATATTGCAGTATTGAAAATGAAAAATGTTCAGGAGAAAGGGCTAATATTAGACAACGTTAATGCAATTAAACTAGAAATGCTGTTGTTAAATGTTTTTTCAATGATTGAATTAAGAATTCTATTTAACTCTACCTGGCTCTATGTGAAACTGTAATTGCCCCATAGCTACTAAATCAACTAGTTATCTATATACAGCATAAGTCCTCACATAGCCCCCTATATAGAGTGTGAGCTCTCACATAGCACCCCTATATGCAGTATGAACCCTCACATAGCCCTCATATATAGTAGGTGCTCCAAAATAGGCCCTATATACAGGTGCATGTAAATAAATTAGAATATCATCAAAAAGCTAATTTATTTCAGGAATTCAATACAAAAATTGAACCGCATAAACAATATAGAGTCATTACAAGCAGAGTTATTTATCTCAAGTGTTTATTTCTGTTAATCTTGATTATGGCTTACAGGCAATGAACACCCAAAAGTCATTATCTCAGAAAATAAGAATATTATATAAGACCAACTGAAAAAAAGATTTTAAACTCAGAAATGTTAGCCTGAAAACTTGGTTGGGGCTCCTTTTGCATGAATTACTGCATCAATGTGGCGTGGCATGGAGGTGACCAGCCTGTGGCACTGCTGAGGTGTTATGGAAGCCCGGGTTTCTTTGATAGCAGCCTTAAGCTCATCTGCAATGTTGGGTCTGGTGTTTCTCATCTTCCTCTTGACAATATCCCATAGATTCTCTATGGGGTTTAGATCAGGTGAGTTTGCTGGCCAATCAAGCATAGTGATATTGTGGTTATTAATCCAGGTATTGGTACTTTTCACAGTGTGGACAGGTGCCAAGTCCTGCTGGAAAATGAAATTTCCATCTACAAAAAGCTTGTCGGCAGAGGGAAGCATGAAGTGCTCTAAAATATTCTGGTAGACGACTGCGCTGACTTTGGTCTTAATAAAACCCAGTGGACCTACACCAGCAGATGACATGGCTGCCCAAACCATCACTGATTGTGAAAACTTCACACTAGACCTCAAGCAGCTTTGACTGTGGCCTCTCCACTCTTCCTCCAGACTCTGGGACCAAATGAAATGCAAAATTTAATTTAATTTGAAAACAACCCTTTGGACCACTGAGCAATAGTCCAGTTCTTTTTCTCCTTGGCCCAGGTAAACCCCATCTGGCTTTGCCTATCGGTCATGAGTGGCCTGACACAAGGAATGTGACAGTTGTAGCCCATGTCCTGGATACGTCTGTGTGTGGTGGCTCTTGAAGCACTGACTCCAGCAGCAGTCCACTCCTTGTGAATCTCCCCCAAATTTTTGAATGGCCTTTTCTTAACAATCCTATCAAAGCTGCAGTTATCTCAGTTGCTTTTGCACCTTTTGCTACCACACTTTTTCCTTCCACTCAACTTTCCATTCATATGCTTGAATACAGCACTTTGTGAACAGCCAGCTTCTATAGCAATGAACTTTTGTGGCTTACCCTTCTTGTGGAGTGTGTCAATAACTGCCACGCTGCATTGATGCACTAATTCACACAAAAGCAGCCCTGACCAAGTATTGAGTGCATTTACTGTACATACTGTTCAGAAGCCAACATTTCTGAGTTTAAAATAATTTTTTCAGTTGGTCTTATATAATATTCTAATTTTTTGAGCTAATGACTTTTGGGTTTTCATTGGCTGTAAGCCATAATTATCAATATTAGCAGACATAAACACTTGAAATATATCACTCTGTGTGTAATCTAATATATAAAGCTCAGTGTATGTATGTGTGTATATATGTGAGAATTTGTGTGTATGACCGCTAAAGGAATCCGCATCGTCGCATTTACAATCACGAAATTTTGCACAGACTCCTCATGTGACCCAGGGAATGTCATAAACTATGTTTTGATGGGAATATTTAACCCTGCACTTTACAGTTATTCACCAAAATCCTGCCTCTATTTAACTGAATAGAGGTGGGAGCAACTGGCTATTAATAGCAACTGTCAGTGGTTGCTATAGGAACAAAATAAACTGTTACTATAAGAAGCTATGTGTGAGTCAATAAGATGTCAGTGGTGAGACGGATAGAGAGAGACAGAAAGAGACAGACAGAAAGAGACAAACAGACAGAGAGAGACACAGACAGAGACAGATGAGGAAAGAGACAGACAGAGACAGACGGCCAAAGAGACAGACGGCCAAAGAGACAGACGGCCAAAGAGACAGACGGGGAAAGAGACTGACAGGCAAAGAGACAGCCCTGAAAAGACACAGACGGGCAAAGAGACAGTTCTGGAAAGAGACAGACCTGGAAAGAGACAGTTCTGGAAAGAGACAGCCCTGGAAAGAGACAGCCCTGGAAAGTGACAGCCCTAGAAAGAGAAAGCCTTGGAAAGAGAAAGCCTTGCAAAGAGAAAGCCTGGCAAAGAGGCAGATGGGCAAAGAGACAGATGGGCAAAGAGACAGCCCTGGAAAGAGCCAGCCCTGGAAAGAGCCAGCCCTGGAAAGAGAAAGCCTTGGAAAGAGAAAGCCCTGCAAAAAGACAGCCGGACAAAGAGAAAGATGTCAAAGAGACAGATGGGCAAAGAGACAAATGGGCAAAGAGACAGCCCTGGAAAGAGACAGCCCTGGAAAGAGACAGCCCTGGAAAGAGAAAGCCTGACAAAAAGACAGCCAGACAAAGAGACAGATGGGCAAAGAGACAGACGGGCAAAGAGCCAGCCCTGGAAAGAGCCAGCCCTGGAAAGAGAAAGCCTTGGAAAGAGAAAGCCCTGCAAAAAGACAGCCGGACAAAGAGAAAGATGGGCAAAGAGACAGATGGGCAAAGAGACAAATGGGCAAAGAGACAGACGGGCAAAGAGACAGGCAGGCAAAGAGTCAGGCGGGCAAAGAGACAGGCGGGCAAAGAGACAGACGGGCAAAGAGACAGATGGGCAAAGAGACAGACCTGGACAGAGACAGACCTGGAAAGAAACAGATGGGGAAAGAGACAGACGGGTAATGAGAGAGACAGACAGACACACACATAGAGACAGACACAGAGATAGAGAGAGACAGACAGACACAGAGATGGAGACAGACTGATACAAATACAGACAGAGAGATAGAAACAGACAGACAAAGAAAGACACAGACAGAGAGACAGACAGACAGCGACACACAGACTGAGACTGGGAGAGAGACAGAGATACAGTTACTATCCCGGGCAACGCCCGGGTACTACAGCTGGTGACGCTATATAATATATGTGTTTCACTTTTTGTATTGAATTACTGAAATAAATTAATTTTTTCATAATATTCTAATTTATTAAGATTCACTTGTATTAAACTACAGAATTATGCCAAGTGTTTAGCATGTGGTGAAGAACCAGCGTCATTTCCCTGCTAATATGTGCTTTTAGTGGCTACAATAAATACAACCTAACACATCAATGAAATTTACAAGAAATTAGTTAATCAAGTAAAAGTCTAAATGGACACAAGGATGGCTTACCCATTGAAATTTCTGTTTCTGTTGTTCTCTGATTTTCAAATAGGTCATTAATCACTTGTGTACAATTTTCAAAGGTGGTTGGGAAGAGATAAGTGATGACCCTTCTACTATTCATTCTGTAATTTATACCAGATTTTCAGTGCAATATTTCTGCTGTTAATTGGTTATTTATAAAGATATGCAATTTGCATTTTTTATATAAATCCATCAATCTAAACATACAATTAAGTATGGTAATTAGGTTGCTTTTACTTATTGAGAAATTGCCAATTATTTGTACTGTTACATCAAATGTTTTGCAAAAGTGACAATAAGAAGTGCATTCATTTTAAAAAGGGTCCGTCATCACTAGAGTAATGACTGTCATTCTTGTAGGATCTGTGATGGAGACATTTTGTATGGATCCCTATATATCCTTATGATTCCCTTTGTTTTAATTTTGGGACCATCAGATCTTCATCAGGTGTGGTTACTCTTATCGCAGGAGTAACACAGACTATGCTATTCTTGTCATTAAAAAGCAACCGAACCTGAAAAAGAATTTGAAAAAATGTCAGTATAAACCCTACAAATTGAAAGTTTCACCTACAGTTGAGTACAAAATCTTTTTGTGGATTTTGCTTAGATCTTTCTATTATACGATATGATGGCTAATCAGCATGTCACAGTAGGCAAGCAGAACGAATTGTAATTTTGCAGCTTTGTGGCTGCAGGTTTTTAAAAGGTCTTTTTATATTTTATGATGACAATACTTTAAGAACAAAGAAAGGTTTAGAAAAAAAAATGTTTTCATAATATTGTTGTGGGACATCTTTATTGTAATGTCTTAAGCCCCAATTACAACCATAGTAAAGATCTGTTAATAAAGAGGACCAACCACTAGGATTTTCATATATAATCTAAAGCCAGTGCTATACTGGTGCTATCATGCTGATTATAAACATACCTTTAGTTGTGAGATCGGATGTACACTCTCTGAAATACAGGTAAGTAAAGTTTGTAAAATACACTGTTATTTGATGAGAGGTACAACGGTATATCTAATAGGTGGGTCGGGTTTTGCTAGTTATTCCCGCTAAATTCTGCCTGCCTGATTTTCCTCCACCCTCTCTTTGTTATTTCAAGGGAAAAAGGAGAGAGGAAGGACAGGCAGGCAGACAGGTGCAGGAATAACTAGCAAAACCCGACTCACTTATTAGATATTCCATTGCACCTCTCATTAAAGCCTGCTTTACACCATACGATTCAGCATACGATATCGTATGCGATCGTACCCGCCCCCATCTTATGTCCGGCACATTCAATTTGTTGAACGTGTCGCACAAACGAGTAACCCCCGTCACACGTACTTACCCGTCCATACGACCTCGCTGTGGGCGGCAAACATCCACTTCCTGGAGTGGGAGGGACATTCAGCGTCACATTGACGTCACGCGGCAGCCTACCAATAGAAGCGGAGGGGCGGAGCTGAGCGGGACGTAAACATCCCGCCCACCTCCTTCCTTCCGCATAGCCAGCGGGAGCCGCGGGACGCAGGTAAGATCTGTTCATCGTTCCCGGGATATCACACACTGAGATGTGTGCTACTCCGGGTACGATGAACAACCTGACGTTCAATTTTTAGGAATTGAACGACGTGCATGCGATGAACGTTTTACCGTTCAATCGCAATCGCACGTAGCTGTTACATGCTACAATGTAACTTACGATGCCGGATGTGCGTCACTTACGACGTGACCCCGCCGACACATCGTAAGATATATTGTAGCGTGTAAAGCGCCCTTAAATAACAGTGCATTTCACAAACTTTACTTGCCTAAATTTCAGAAAGTATATATCCGATCTCACAACTAAAGGTATGTTTATAATCAGCATGATAGTGTCAGTATAGCACTGGCTTCAGTTTATATATAAGAATCCAGGTGGTTGGTCCTCTTTTAATGAATTGGAATGCAAAATAACCTTTTTCCTGTCTTTTGGCAGTTGGCTACTCTAAGTAAGTAAGTAAGACCACTACGGTGGTTGAAACGCGTAGCATGTGTGCCCCTCCCTCCGTGGAGTGCATTTTTTACTGTTGACCATATGGATTGATAGTCATTAAATAAAAGCGCAATTTTGAAAAAATCCTCAAGTCCGTGATGCATCGCCTGAGAAAAAAACTTTGCTTGTTATATCCTAGTTTCATATGCCACCTAGCATGTACTTCTGAGCTGAAATAGGAACAGAATGCAAGAGCATACAAGGGTGAGCTGACTCAAACTGTGTGTTTTTCGATCATTTCAGTATTACATGTATCTTCTTCCCACCCACGACGTTATCAATTTAGTACCCATTGGACGATGTATCAGAATTTGACATATCTGGTAACTGATACAGATTTTGACACTCATGCTTTAGATTTAAAAATTTCTGAATCTAGGATACAGCAATAGGAGCATAAAACGTGCATATACAGTAATGGCAGAAAATGATGGCACATTGGAAATTGTTCCAGAAAATGAAGTATTGTTCCCAGAAAATTATTGCAATTACACATGTACACATGTTTAGTTATAACATGTTTATTTCCTTTGTGTGTATTAAAACAATACAAAAAAACTGAGGGAAAAAAAGGCAAATTTGACATAATTTCACACAAAACCCCAAAAATGAGCAGGACAAAGTTGTCGAGGCACCTTTCCAAAATTGTACGTAAAAAACTTTGTTTCAAACATGTGATGCTCGTTCATCCTCAAATGTGGAAAGTATTCGGTGTGGGCAATATGAAAATCACATATGAAAAGAAGAGAAGTTGACTCAATATTTGTATTGTGTGTCTGTGTGTACCCCATTAAGCATGGGAAACAGAAAGAGGAGAACAGAACTGTCTGAGGATTTGAGAACCAAAATTGTTGCAAAATATCAACAATCTTAAGGCTACAAGTCCATCTCCATAAATCTTGATGTTCCTTTGTCAACGGTGCTCAACATAATCAAGAAGTTTACAACCCATTGCACTGTAGCTAATCTCTCTGTACATGGACAGAGCACAGAAAAATTGCTTAAAAAGTGCACTGCAGGATAGTCTGGATAGTGGATAAGCATCCCCAATCAAGTTCCAAAGAAATTCAAGCTGTCCTGCAAGGTCAGGGTGCATCAGTGTCAGCTTGTTCTATCAGTCAACATTTGAATGAAATGAAACACTATGCCAAGAGACCCAGAAGGACCCCACTGCTGACATAGAGAAATAAAATTTTTATACTGCAGTTTGCCAAAATGTACAAAAGTAATCGCTAATGAGATATCGCTGGGGTCACGGAATTTGTGACACACATCTGGCCTCGTTAGCGACGTTGTTGCGTGTGACACTTATGAGCGACTGCTAACAATCCCAAATACTCACCAAATCGTTGATTGTTGACATGTCGTTCATTTTCAAAATATCGTTGCTCATTTGGGAAGCAGGTTGCTCATCGTTCCTGAGGCAGCACACATTACTACGTGTGACACCCCGGGAACAACGAACAACAGCGTTCCTGCATCCTCCGGCAACGAGGTGGGCGTGACCTTCATGCGGCTGTTCTCCGCCCCTCCGCTTCTATTGGTGGCCTGCTGTGTGACATCGCTGTGACGTCGCACAAACCGCCCCCTTAAAAAAGAGGTTGTTTGCCGGCCACAGCGACGTTGTTAGGAAGTATGTGTGACGTGTCCAAGCGATATTGTTCGGCACTTCACTGCGAAGGACAGGCAACAAGCAGAACAGACTTGTTTGGGCTAAAGAACACAAGGAATGGACATTAGACCAGTGGAAATCTGTGCTTTGGTCTGATGAGTCCAAATTTGAGATATTTGGATCCAACCACCGTGTCTTTGTGCGACGCAGAAAAGGTGAATGGATGGACTCTACATGCCTGGTTTCCACCTTGAAGCATGGAGGAAGAGGTGTGATGGTGTGGGGGTGCTTTGCTGGTGACACTGTTGGGGATTTATTCAAAATTGAAGCATCTTGCAGTGGCATACTATTCCATCCGGTTTGCGTTTAGTTGGACCATTATTTATTTTTCAACAGGACAATGACCCCAAACACACCTCCAGGCTGTGTAAGGGCTATTTGACTAAGAAGGAGAGTGATGGGGTGCTACGCCAGATAACCTAGCCTCCACAGTCACCAGACCTGAACCCAATCGAGATGGTTCGGGGTGAGCTGGACTGCAGAGTGAAGGCAAAAGGACAAACAAGTGCTAAGCATCTCTGGGATCTCCTTCATGACTGTTGAAAGTCCATTTCCGGTGACTACCTCTTGAAGCTCATCAAGAGAATGCCAAGAGTGTGCAAAACAGTAATCAAAGCAAAAGGTGGCTACTTTGTAGAACCTAGAATATAAGACATATTTTTAGTTGATTCTCACTATTTTGTTAAGTATTTCATTCTACATGTGTTAATTCATAGTTTTGATGCCTTCAATGTGAATCTACAATTTTCAGAGTCATGAAAATAAAGAAAACTCTTTGAATGAGAAGATGTGTCCAAACTTTTGGTCTGTACTGCATATAGATTATAATGTTTACATGGAGTTAAAGCACTTTATTTTAAATGTCTCATATATAGCTTTTTTTAACATGCACATATTGCACTTTATTACTGATCCATTTACAAAAATGAACTGTCCAATGGTCTATTTATATATAATTTTATTTATAATGTTATTCATTTTATTACTGCACAATTTTTTATCATATTTTCAATAATCCATGACTAGAGATGAGTGATCCTGCCAAGGATCGGATCGGTTAAAGATCGACGATCCTGTCTGAGATAGCGATTGGATCGACGATCCTAGCAAAACCTTTTAAATTCAATGGGAGGCAAAAACTGATGTGTTGTAAAATGGTGTAAGGGGGCTAAAAAATAAAGAAAATAAAAAGGGTTTAAGCAGTACGTACTTACCATGTCCCCACGGCTGCAGTGCTACTTCCGGGTCCGAGAATTATCTCTATGCATGTATATCAATGGCATTCCCCTTCCACTGGTGTCTCTGATTGGCTTGCATTGGACAACTCCCTCATCTTTTGAAAAAGCATCTGTGATTGGTTGGAATCACACACACTGTCTGTGTCCTTAGAAGACTAATCTATATATATATAATTGCCTTATTCTGTCTGTCTGTCTGTCTGTCTTGCTCCAAAATTGTGTCCTTACGGTGACAAACAGCGGATTGGCCGCTCGCCTCGCCCCGGCTCCGCCCCCCCACGGATTGGCCGCTCGCCCAGGCTCCGCCCCCCACACGGACTGTCTTCTCGCCCCGGCCCCCTGCACGCATTGGCAACTTGGCAACGCCCCACCCCCCTCACGCATTGCACGCTTGCTCTGGCCCCGCCCCCTGCACGCATTTCACGAACCGATACGGAGACGCGACTCCCAGGTGAGAACAGACACACACACACACACACATCAGATCACACTCACTCTCACACACACACCTCACACACACACCTCACACACACATCAGATCGCATCCACATACTCACAACATCCCGTGATATCGCTTGCTTCTCGGCAGCGATACTGTGCAGTGACCTTCCAGGACCTGCCGGAGGATCACATGGCCGGAAGCATGTGGTATCTCCGGATGTTGTGATTGTGTGAGCGCGTATGTGCGATATCGTCAGTGTGTGTGTGTGAATGTATGCGATCGGATGTGTGTGAGTGTGTTCTGATGTGTGAGTGCGTGTGTGTATGCAATCGGATCTGTGAGTGTCGGCAGAGGAGCACGGCGTGCAGCACAGCTGCTGGGACCACCCACCGGTGGGCACAGGGAGAAGTGGGGTGTGTGTGTGAGTGTATGCGATCAGATGTGTGCGTGTATACTGTCTGATGTGTGACTGTGGAGCACAGCATGGGGGATGGAGCACGATGGGGAGTGCGCAGCATGGGGGATGGAGCACGATGGGGAGTGCGCAGCATGGGGGATGGAGCACGATGGGAAGTGCGCAGCATGGGGGATGGAGCACGATGGGGGGTGCACAGCATGGGGGATGGAGCACGATGGGGAGTGTGCAGCATGGGGGATGGAGCACGATGGGGGGTTCGCAGCATGGGGGATAGAGCACGATGGGGAATGCGCAGCATGGGGGATGGAACACAATGGGGGGTGTGCAGCATGGGGGATGGAGCACGTTTGGGAGTGCGCAGCATGGGGGATAGAGCACGATGGGGAGTGTGCAGCATGGGGGATGGAGCACGTTTGGGAGTACGCAGCATGGGGGATGGAGCACGTTTGAGAGTGCGCAGCATGGGGGATGGAGCACGATGGGGAATGCGCAGCATGGGAGATGGAGCACGATGGGGAGTACGCAGCATGGGGGATGGAGCACAATAGGGAGTGGGGATGGAGCACGATGGGGGGTGCGCAGCATGGGGGATGGAGCACGATGGGGGGTGCGCCGCATGGGGGATGGAGCACGATGGGGGGTGCACACCTCCCCCCAAAACACACACACACACACTGCCACACACGCACTGCACAACACACCACACACACACTGGGAACCACAAACACCGCCCTACACAGACACCCACGCACACAGACAACGCCGCACACACACAACACCCAACACACAAACACCGCGGCACACACAAATATACGCACATACCGCACAACACACACATTGCACAAAACATACCTCCCCCCAAAACACACACACACACCCCACACCCACACAAACCACGCAACACACACACAACGCTACAGACACACAGCGCTCCACAAATAACGCAACACACGCAACACACAAACAACACCGCTCTCACCCCCCGCCACACCCAGACAACACCCAGAACATTTACAGCCCCTACACAAACACTTGGTAACTACAGACAACAACATCTATATATATATATATATAACAAAAATCATACATTAACTACACAATACGTAAATTCTAGAATACCCGATGCGTAGAATCGGGCCACCTTCTAGTGATATATAAATAAATAAAACACTTGGAGTACGGTCCTTCTCTGTATTGATACCAGCACAAATAATGCCCACGGCTTAAGCTGCAGCCCCCAAGAGGGCGCTTATCTTGGCTTTGAATCAAAACTAGAGGAACCGCATGCGCCTTTAAAAAACAATTAAATAATTAAAAAAAAACAAAAAAAAACGGCATGCGGTTCCCTCCAATTTTGATACTCAGCCAAGATAAAGCCCAATAGCTGAGGACTGGCATTCTCAGGCTGGGGAGACCTATGCTTATTGGGAGCCGCCCAAACTAAAAATTGCAGCCTGCAACTGCCTGAAATTGCCGCACCATTAGATGCAACAAGCCCGGCGCTTAACCTGGCTTTTCTTGATTGCCTTGGTTCGGTGGCAATCGGGGTAATAAAGGCTTAATAACAGCTGCCTCTAAGCCCTAGCACCAAATTTGCAACCCTGGAAGAAAACTGCATTAAAATGGCATCAAAACCGTTTTAGTACATTTTTTTGCCAAGTGATACAGATTTGGTTGTGAAATTTTTACATCATATTTCTGCACCCAATCTACACCTCCTGGCAATAAATTGCATCACTGCCACATCATATTGCAGGGGGTAGAGATACGTTTTTTTGCCAGGAGTTGTTGGATATGTGCAGGAATATGGTGTAAAAGGTTTTTGCATCAAATCTGCATCTCTTGGCAAAAAAAATGCCGTTTTCTGCCAGTAAATGCAGGTCTGTGAACTCAGTGAGAGTTCATTGAGGTCACCTGAGGTCAGGTTGCCTGGGATCACAGGTGGAGGGCCGTGGGAACTTCCAGCTGCGACCGCAAATAACTGGAGTGAAGTCACCGCTCATCTCTGTGGCTCAGTCTCTGCCTGAACCTCACAGTGGTCAGTCATGCTGTATAGCACTGGCTGTGAATTCAGATTTAGGAGAGCTGGAAGCGTCGTGGGATCTCTTAGTGTGGATTACGTCAGACCTGGGTGTTTTGGGGGTAAATAAACTGGTAAAAGAGGGTGTTTTTTAAATATTTTTTTTAATAAAAAAAATTTCTGTGTTTATGTTTATTTCTGTTTCCTTATAGGATTAGTGCTGGTTGAGGGGGTCTCATAGACACTTTCCAGATCAGGATCGCTCATCTCTACCCATAACTATGTAATATGAATTTATAATCACCAAATTGTTTGCATCTCACTAGCACTTTATATTACAGTATGTTTTCAATTTGTTTTATTTATTGACATTATTTTTGTCTTCCCACATTATTAACTATTACATATGCACCATTATTCCCATCAAGAATATGTGCTATAACATTGATTAAGACTTGACCCCTTTAATCGATGCTCTTCTGTTTTTTTGTTCAATTCAAGCCTATTCATCATAATACTACATCTGTACTATACCTATATTCATTTATGTTATTCACTTATGCTCATGCACACTGACACGCCGGCACTTAGTATCCCTCACGGCGTCTACCTCTCGGTTGCAGGATCACATGACCATGGCTCCACTCACGTGTCCACATTTCGGACCATGAATATTTGTATTTGCCAAATCCGCACAGACTGAAAAAAACAAGTTTGGTTCAGGAACCAAAGTTGACTCCAACTTTATCACATACAACGAACCCCAAACAAGCCAGTGGGGAAGAGAAGTACTGTGCTGTAAAATGGTCATATTAAGAGCTAGGGGGCTGCAAAATGAAGCTAAATAGGGGTAAGCACAGGACAGTTATACATATCGCATATACTGTGTGCTGTGTTCCACAATACAGCAGTCAGGTCACCAGAGTTCACACTGTGGGCTCCCCCACAGCCCTCAGTAAACTCAGTTGAACCTGCTGTTGCATTGCTCAACTGTTGGATTGTGGGCCATGGCCACAAGACAGCCCGGCAGTCCGACATCAGATTCAACTGAGCTCACTGAGGGAATAAGGGAGTCATCAAGTGTGAACTCCGGTGATCTGACCATTGGATTGCCGGACTGTTGTGATGCGGTGTCCCACAATCAGGCAGTCCAGTAATCTGGCAGCGGGATCACCGACGATCAAAGTTGGTACCATTTGAACCCGCCTGTGACCTCCGGTGAACTTAGTGATGTCACTGCTTCTCAAAGCCAGGCTCCTCTCTGCCGTCAATGTGTTCCAGAGTCTGCAGTGAACAGTCACGTTTTCCATCACTGCAGACTACAGATGCAGCAGACCCAGGATCATCACGTGATGTCATATGGATTACATCGGACCTACAGAGGTATTTGTGAGGTTTATAAAGGGGTGAAAGAAAGTGTGAGTATATTTTATTTCAAATAAAGGATTTCTTTGTGTGTTCGTGCTTATTTCTTTTGACTTACACTGTTAGTAATGGTGGGGCTATATAGAGCCCTTTCCATTACTAACCTAGGGCTTGATGACAGCTGTCATTTTTGACAAATTAATCACAGCTGTCATCAACCCTATATATTACCCTGATTGCCACCACAGCAGAACAATCAGGATAAGGCTGTCAAAGCACCAGAATTTGCACATCTGTGGGCTCATATTTTCAGGCTGGGAGGGGCCAATAACCATGGCTCTTCCTACCCTGATAATACCAACCCCCAGCAATCAGCTTTATAGGGGCAGCTGCAGGCTTTTATTTTTAGGCTGGAAAGGCCCAAAAACCATGCGCCTTCCCAGCCTGATAATATCAGCTCACTGTTGTCTGCTTTACCTTGGCTGGTTATCAAAAATGGTGGGGACCCCATGCCGTTTTTTCAAATTATTTACAGTGGTGCACCAACGTACAGGTAAAAGTCTATGTTTGGGTCAAAGACCCGAATACCTGATGTTCGACACGAACCCCAAACATTACAGTTCGGGTTCACTCATTGATGGTGTGACTGAAGACAGAAGCAGCCAGTTGAATTCTGAAGTTAAAAGGGCTATACTTTCTCCTCAGATTCAACCAAATATAGTAAAGTTGATTGAACGGCACTTCAGAGTACAGAAGGACAATGAATAGTGATGAGCGAGTACTAAAAAGCTCGGGTGCTCGAAGCTCGGGCCGAGCCTCCCAAGATACTCGTGTACTCGGCCCGAGCAACGAGCCCAATGTTATCCTATGGGAGACCCGAGTATTTTTGTGAAATGACCTCCCGGCAGCATGGAGAAACCCTAAAAATGGCACAAAAGTCTCAGAAGAGTGCTCAAATGACATGGCAACAGCATGGGGAAGACCCCTTGAAGCATTTATCACTCAAAAGTCACAGCTGTGAACAATTTTGTCCGCGTTTTACGCCATTTTTACGGACTCACCAGAAAACCTTCCAAAATGACCCCAAAATGATTTTTCATGGCGGAAATGTTAAGGGCACATACCCAATAGTGAGATAGATCTGGTGTATGTTACTTTTTGAGATTAATACATGAAAGATTTTATGTGAAAACATTGTGTGGCACTCCGATGTCCCTGAGAAGAGACGTACATGAAGGCCTCTTGAGTCTAATGTGCCCATTTTGAGGAAGTGAGTCTTTGTAGTATTTTCCTTTGCCAGGGCAGTCCAAAATTGTGAGGTTCACCAATGCCCCTGCATACAGACGTGCATGAGGGCCTCAAAACATTAAGTGTCCATTGTCAGGAAGTGGGTGTATTATAGTATAGCCCTTAGGCAGGGCAGCCAAAAATTGGGAGGCTCCACATTGTCCCTGGATAGAGACGTGCATGATGGCCTTTAAACCTGAAGTGCCCATTGTAAGGAAGTGGGTCTATTTCAGTATAGCCCTTTGCCAGGGCAGCCAAAAATTGGGAGGCTCCACATTGTCCCTGGATAGAGCCGTGCATTATGGCCTGTAAACCTGAAGTGCCCATTGTAAGGAAGTGGGTCTATTTCAGTATAGCCCTTTGCCAGGGCAGCCAAAAATTGGGAGGCTCCACATTGTCCCTGGATAGAGCCGTGCATTATGGCCTGTAAACCTGAAGTGCCCATTGGAAGGAAGTGGGTCTATTTCAGTATAGCCCTTTGCCAGGGCAGCCAAAAATTGGGAGGCTCCACGTTGTCCCTGGGTAGAGACGTGCATGATGGCCTCAAAACATTAAGTGTCCATTTTAAGGAAGTGGGTGTATTTCAGTATAGCCCTTAGGCAGGGCAGCCAAAAATTGGGAGGCTCCACATTGTCCCTGGGTAGAGACGTGCATGAGGGCCTCAAAACATTAAGTGTCCATTTTAAGGAAGTGGGTCTATTTCAGTATAGCCCTTTGCCAGGGCAGCCAAAAATTGGGAGGCTCCACATTGTCCCTGGATAGAGCCGTGCATTATGGCCTGTAAACCTGAAGTGCCCATTGTAAGGAAGTGGGTCTATTTCAGTATAGCCCTTTGCCAGGGCAGCCAAAAATTGGGAGGCTCCACATTGTCCCTGGATAGAGCCGTGCATTATGGCCTGTAAACCTGAAGTGCCCATTGGAAGGAAGTGGGTCTATTTCAGTATAGCCCTTTGCCAGGGCAGCCAAAAATTGGGAGGCTCCACGTTGTCCCTGGGTAGAGACGTGCATGATGGCCTCAAAACATTAAGTGTCCATTTTAAGGAAGTGGGTGTATTTCAGTATAGCCCTTAGGCAGGGCAGCCAAAAATTGGGAGGCTCCACATTGTCCCTGGGTAGAGACGTGCATGAGGGCCTCAAAACATTAAGTGTCCATTTTAAGGAAGTGGGTCTATTTCAGTATAGCCCTTTGCCAGGGCAGCCAAAAATTGGGAGGCTCCACATTGTCCCTGGATAGAGCCGTGCATTATGGCCTGTAAACCTGAAGTGCCCATTGTAAGGAAGTGGGTCTATTTCAGTATAGCCCTTTGCCAGGGCAGCCAAAAATTGGGAGGCTCCACATTGTCCCTGGGTAGAGACGTGCATGAGGGCCTCAAAACATTAAGTGCCCATTGTAAGGAAGTGGGTGTATTTCAGTATAGCCCTTTGCCAGGGCAGCCAAAAATTGGGAGGCTCCACATTGTCCCTGGGTAGAGACGTGCATGATGGCCTCAAAACATTAAGTGTCCATTTTAAGGAAGTGGGTGTATTTCAGTATAGCCCTTAGGCAGGGCAGCCAAAAATTGGGAGGCTCCACATTGTCCCTGGGTAGAGACGTGCATGAGGGCCTCAAAACATTAAGTGTCCATTTTAAGGAAGTGGGTGTATTTCAGTATAGCCCTTAGGCAGGGCAGCCAAAAATTGGGAGGCTCCACATTGTCCCTGGATAGAGACGTGCATGATGGCCTTTAAACCTGAAGTGCCCATTGTAAGGAAGTGGGTCTATTTCAGTATAGCCCTTTGCCAGGGCAGCCAAAAATTGGGAGGCTCCACATTGTCCCTGGATAGAGCCGTGCATTATGGCCTGTAAACCTGAAGTGCCCATTGTAAGGAAGTGGGTCTATTTCAGTATAGCCCTTTGCCAGGGCAGCCAAAAATTGGGAGGCTCCACATTGTCCCTGGATAGAGCCGTGCATTATGGCCTGTAAACCTGAAGTGCCCATTGGAAGGAAGTGGGTCTATTTCAGTATAGCCCTTTGCCAGGGCAGCCAAAAATTGGGAGGCTCCACGTTGTCCCTGGGTAGAGACGTGCATGATGGCCTCAAAACATTAAGTGTCCATTTTAAGGAAGTGGGTGTATTTCAGTATAGCCCTTAGGCAGGGCAGCCAAAAATTGGGAGGCTCCACATTGTCCCTGGGTAGAGACGTGCATGAGGGCCTCAAAACATTAAGTGTCCATTTTAAGGAAGTGGGTGTATTTCAGTATAGCCCTTAGGCAGGGCAGCCAAAAATTGGGAGGCTCCACATTGTCCCTGGGTAGAGACGTGCATGAGGGCCTCAAAACATTAAGTGTCCATTTTAAGGAAGTGGGTGTATTTCAGTATAGCCCTTAGGCAGGGCAGCCAAAAATTGGGAGGCTCCACATTGTCCCTGGGTAGAGACGTGCATGAGGGCCTCAAAACATTAAGTGTCCATTTTAAGGAAGTGGGTGTATTTCAGTATAGCCCTTAGGCAGGGCAGCCAAAAATTGGGAGGCTCCACATTGTCCCTGGGTAGAGACGTGCATGAGGGCCTCAAAACATTAAGTGTCCATTTTAAGGAAGTGGGTGTATTTCAGTATAGCCCTTAGGCAGGGCAGCCAAAAATTGGGAGGCTCCACGTTGTCCCTGGGTAGAGACGTGCATGAGGGCCTCAAAACATTGTTCCCATTGCAAAGGAGCGGGTCTCCTGTCGTTGTAATGTCCATTCTGCAAAGAATGGGCGAAAAAATTTACCACTGGGGGTATACCTGAAACAAAGACCTAACTATTGTAACGGTCATCATGATGGCGCATGAGGAGAAGGAGGAGCAGTCCAGCGATTATCCAAAGTCGAGAAGTGTACCCATGGGTGAGTGGAGGTACATGGCAAACTTTAAATTCCGCTCTCATTTGCTGGTGGTGTGGTGAAGTCTGGCCCAATCCAACCCTTGTTCATCTTTATCAGAGTCAGCCTGTCAGCATTTTCAGTTGACAGGCGGGTGCGTTTATCTGTAATGATTCCACCTGCGGCACTAAAAACACGCTCTGACAAAACGCTAGCAGCAGGGCAGGCCAGGACTTCCAAGGCGTAGAGAGCCAATTCATGCCACGTGTCCAGCTTGGATACCCAATAATTGTAAGGCACAGAGGAATGTCGGAGTACAGTTGTTCGATCTGCAAGGTACTCCTTCAGCATCTGGGCAAACTTAGGATTTCTTGTGGCACTACCCCGCACCTCAGGGGCTGTGGTACGTGAGGGGCTGAGAAAACTGTCCCACATCTTAAAGACTGTTCCCCTACCTCTGGCGGATTGGACTTGTGCCTCTCTCGGCTGTACGCCTCGGTTGTCCACTGATTCCTGACCTATGCCGCTAGCGTTTTGTGAGGGGAATGCTTTGCCTACTTCCGTGAGTATGGCCTTCCGAAACTGCTGCATTTTGGTTGACCTCTCCTCCACGGGAATAAGAGACAAAAAGTTCTCCTTGTAGCGTGGGTCTAACAGTGTTACCAACCAGTAATGATTGTCGGCCAAGATGTTCTTAACGCGAGGGTCACGAGACAGGCAGCTTACCATAAAGTCAGCCATGTGCGCCAGACTCTTAACAGCCAGGACTTCAGTAGCCTGACCAACAAGATGACTGAACATGCTGTCCTCCTCCTCCTCCTCCTCCTCCTCCTCATCTACCCTGTCCTCTGGCCAGCCACGCTGAATCGAGGATATGACTGGTGTGCATGTCATATCCTCAATTTGGCCGGAGAGTTGCTCCATGTCTTCATCCTCCTCCTCGTCATAGTCCTCCACTGCACGTTGTGATGAGACGAGGCTGGGCTGTGTGTTATCACCCACACCCACTACTGTTTCTTGCTGCAACTCATCGCGCTCCGCCTGCAATGCATCATGTTTGTTTTTCAGCAGGGACCGTTTTAGAAGGCAGAGTAGCGGTATGGTGACGCTAATAATGGCGTCATCACCACTCACCATCTTGGTGGAGTCCTCAAAGTTTTGGAGGATGGTACATAGGTCTGACATCCATCTCCACTCCTCAGGTGTTATGTGTGGAGTTTGACCCATTTCCCGACGGCTTAGGTGATGCAGGTACTCAACAACTGCCCTCTTCTGCTCACATATCCTGACCAACATGTGCAGAGTTGAATTCCAACGCGTGGGGACATCACACACCAGTCTGTGAGCCGGAAGATGCAAACGGCGCTGAAAGCCGGCAAGGCCGGCTGAAGCAGTAGGTGACTTTCGAAAATGTGCAGACAGGCGGCGAACTTTTACCAGCAGATCAGACAGCTCTGGGTATGACTTTATAAACCGCTGAACCACGAGGTTGAGCACATGGGCCACGCATGGAACATGTGTCAGCTGGCCTCGCCTCAAAGCCGCCACCAGGTTCCGGCCATTGTCACAAACGACCTTTCCTGGCTTTAGGTTCAGAGGTGTGAGCCAGTGATCTGCCTGCTGTTTCAGAGCTGTCCACAGCTCTTCTGCATTGTGGGGTTTGTCACCTATGCAGATTAGCTTCAGCACAGCCTGTTGCCGCTTCGCCGAGGCAGTGCTGCAGTGCTTCCAGCTTGTGACTGGTGTGGAGGGCACAGTGGATGAGGATGCGCAGGAGGAGGAGGAGGCTGAAGAGCATGACATTCCGGAGCTGTAGAGTGTGGGTGAAACACTGACTGAGGTAGGGCCTGCAAACCTTGGTGTGGGAAGGACGTGTTCCGTCCCTCGCTCAGACTGGGTCCCAGCTTCCACAATATTAACCCAGTGTGCCGTCAACGAGATGTAGCGGCCTTGCCCACAAGCACTTGTCCACGTGTCTGTGGTTAGGTGGACCTTGGGTGAAACAGCGTTGTTCAGGGCACGTGTGATGTTTTGTGACACGTGGTTATGCAACGCGGGGACGGCACACCGGGAGAAATAGTGGCGGCTGGGGACCGAGTAACGTGGGACAGCTGCCGCCATCAGGTCACGGAATGCTTCTGTCTCCACCAGCCTAAAAGGCAACATTTCCAGCGCAAGCAGTCGCGAAATGTTAGCATTTAGAACTGTGGCATGTGGGGTGTTGGCAGTGTATTTGCGCCTGCGTTCAAAGGTTTGCTGAATGGATAACTGAACGCTGCGCTGGGACAAGGACGTGCTTGATGATGGTGTTCTTTCTGCGTAGGCAACTGCAGGTGCAGGAGTGGAGGAGGCTTGTTTGCAGGCAGCATGGACAGAGGATTGGCTCGCATGCACAACCAGCGAAGACGTAGCAGTGACATCAGCAAGCACTGCTCCTCGACTCTGTTGTACTTCCCACAAAGTCGGGTGCTTGGCTGACATGTGCCTGATCATGCTGGTGGTGGTCAGGCTGCTAGTTTTGGTACCCCTGCTGATGCTGGCACGGCAGGTGTTGCAAATGGCCTTTTTTGAATCATCTGGATCCAACTTAAAAAACTGCCAGACTCGTGAAGACCTAACATTTGTACAGGCACCTTGTGTCGTCGTGTTGTTCCGGGGAACGGTTGCCTGACTTCTGCCTGGGGCCACCACCCTGCTTCTTACTGCCTGTTGTGATGCTACGCCTCCCTCCCCCTGTGCACTGCTGTCCTCGCTCTGCATATCCTCCTGCCAGGTTGGGTCAGTTACTGGATCATCCACCACGTCGTCTTCCTCTTCCGCACCCTGCTCCTCCTCCTGACTTGCTGACAATTGTGTCTCATCATCGTCCACCACTTGTTGAGACACGTTGCCAACTTCGTGAGAACGTGGCTGCTCAAATATTTGGCCATCTGTACAGACGATCTCCTCATGACCCACTTCAATATGAGCTGGCGAGAGGCCAGAATGTGTGAATGGAAACGTGAACAGCTCTTCCGAGTGTCCAAGTGTGGGATCATTAATGTCCGAGGAGGACGTGTACTCAGCCTGGTGGTAGGAAGGAGGATCAGGTTCAGAAATGTGCGGTGCAGTATCACGGCTACTGACACTTGACCGTGTGGAAGACAGAGTGTTTGTGGTGGTGCCAATCTGACTGGAAGCATTATCCGCTATCCAACTAACAACCTGTTGACACTGGTCTTGGTTCAAGAGCGGTGTACTGCTGCGGTCCCCAAGAATTTGGGACAGGACGTGCGAGCGACTAGATGTGGCCCTTTGTTGTGGCGAAATTAGAGCTTGCCCACGACCTCGGCCTCTGCCTGCACCACCATCACGTCCACTTCCTTGTTCCTTGCCAATGCCCTTGCGCATTTTGCAATGCTGTGCACTGCTGACGTGTATATTCACTACTTGTGCGTTATATCAAAGTTTCTGGAAATTGCACACAAGTGCACCTGTACGCTGCCACCGACAGGCACACACGTGCGGTTTTAAAAACCAAGCACGGACGCAATAATAACCTAACACAGGTTTTAGGAGCAAAAATTAAGAACTCTGACACTATCAGCCACTGCTGACTGACGTGTATTATACACTACACTTGTGCGTTATATAATAGTTTGGTAAAAACGCACACCAGTGCACCTGTACGCTGCCACCAACAGGCACACACGTGCGGTTTTAAAAACCAAGCACGGACGCAATAATAACCTAACAGGTTTTTTTGGGGAGCGACAATTACAGTACAGACAAGTCAGACACTATCTGGACTGTTTTACACTGTGTACACCAGCCCCAGATATGAAGGCTGGTATACGGTCACCACTACCCTGCCTGCCTGCCTGCCTGTATACTGGTACAATAGTCCTGACAAGGACTCTTTTGGTCACTAGCCTGTATTCCAACCTGGCTATACCCTGCCTGTATATAGCAACAATAGTCCTGAGAAGGACTCTGCTACTGTACGCCGACCTGGCTATACCCTGCCTGCCTGTATACAACTAGAATAGTCCTGAGAAGGACTTTTGGTCACACTGTTTGCAGCCCTGCAACTGAAAAAGCTATAAAGGGCCGCAAAGCTTTCCCTGAATCAGCGACACTCTCCCTACACTCACTGTCAGAATAGCTGTGAGCAGAGCACAGCGCGCCGGCCTATATAAAGGCTCGGTGACGCTGTGCAGGCCGGCCAATCACTGCAATTCCACAACTAACAGGGCTGTGGCATTGCAGTGGTCTGCCAGCCAATCCCTGCATGAGGGCTGGCTCTCAAAAGAGCGCCAACATGCAGAAATGAAGACCACGAGTAAAGCACGAGTATCGCGAGATTACTCGGTCCCCGCCGAGCAGCCCGAGTACAGTGATACTCGTGCGAGTACCGAGTAGTGACAAGCATGCTCGCTCATCACTAACAATGAACTTAAACATACAGTAAAAAAAAAAAACAGGAGTTTTTTTAAGGCAAAAAAGTCAAATGTTCTGCACTGGCCTATGACATTGGACCCGTTGAAGCACAAGGACGTGCAAAATGGCAGTCATCCATTGGGGGCCTGCACCCGGCTCATTCCACACTATTTTTACCTGCACCATTTGAATTAAATAAAGCACTTTGGAATATTGGATGGATTCTGCCGTGGCTTTCTCTCTTTTTGGATTGAAATTAAATATGTCCAATTAGTTTTGAGCCCCTAAAATGAGTAGGCGTTGTAGAAAAATGGTTGTGTCGCGGGCAGGGAGGGCGCTGCGCTCACCACGCTCGGGTCCGGTGCTGCTGCTGCTGCTTGGTGGCTCGAGCGGTGGGCCGGATCCGGGGACTCGAGCGGCGCTCCTCGCCCGTGAGTGAAAGGGATGGTTTGGTTTGGGGATGTAGTCTGTGACGCCACCCACGGTTTGTGGTGATAATGGGACACCACCGCTACTCTGGACAGGGATCCCGGGAGCGATGTCAGGGAGCAGCTGAGATGTTTCTCTCCCCTCCATGGGTAGGGGGGTTTGGTGGTCCCGGGGCCCGGTGATAGCGACTGACCGGTGGATGGCAGAAGCTGGGGAGGTGCAGGATCGCGAGGGCAGCGCAGTGCCAGATGGCACGGTGGTACTCACTCAGCCAGTAACGTACACGGAGTCTCTGGTAAAACAAACGGCTGGATGGACGGGTCCCACAGATGGCTGCGGTGGTCACTCCCGGTAGGTTGGCGGTGACTGTCTCTCCCTGCACCTTTGATGTGTTTTCGGCCTCGATGGCTTCCCACCGGTGACCCGCTCCCCAGCGGTGTATTTGCCAGAGGAGCCCCTTTTGCCCGCAGGCGCTGGCCCTGGGAACTCCAGCTGTGGTGGTAGCTGTATTTCCCTTCACGGTTGAGCGGTTGCCTTCAGTCGGGTCTTTGCTGCTGGGAAACCCCGGAGGTTCCCGTCGCTGACGGATTTGACCGGTTTAACGGCGACTCCAAGCCTGGTCGGGGTCCGTAGGTCCTGCCGAATGGTGCTGGCTTCTCTTTGCTTCCCGGTCCGGTACCGGCGGGCCACCGCCCGACCCCGGTCCTTATAGTTGTGCGTCAATCGGCCTCACCTGCAGACGGTCACCACCGTCTGCCAACCTTGCTGTAGGTGCCCGGGCCACGTACCCAGACATGGTCAGACTGCTCCTTTACCACTTCACTCCTTCACTCCCTGTCTCTCACTGTTCTTCCTTTTCTTTACCCGCCTCCAGGACTGTGAACTCCTCGGTGGGTGGAGCCAACCACCTGGCTCCGCCCCACCTGGTGTGGACATCAGCCCCTGGAGGGAGGCAACAAGGATTTGTGTGTGACTCTGGTGTTCCTAACCGGAGTGTGGGGTGTGTTGTTGCTGTACCTGTGACGTCCTGGCTTGTCCAGGGCGCCACATTCCCCCTTGGTTAAACGCAGACCGTCCGCGGGCTGCCCGTCCATCACCGGTTTTATTTTTGTTAACTGTAAAGAAATAGAAAAACATATAAAAACATTAAACACAAGCATTACTGTATAAACTTCCCATAACGGGAGGCACGGTACTTTTACCGTTACTAAACGGTAGTCAATTTTATTAAACAAATGGCTTCCGCTCTTCCCCCTGCCCAAACAACCTGGCCCTGATGCTGCCCCTAAGAAGTGGGCAGCACCCCTTGCCCCAGTCCATCACCAGGCTGCCCGAGCGGGTACGGTCTCTTTCAGGGGACCCACGTCCATGGGGGACCCCTGACCCCCGAAGGATCGCCACCGGTTACGGTAGTGGTGGGCCTGGGCCATCCAATTTCCCCAGGCCCATCCTCCAAATCAGCGTCTCCGGAGGTGGTAACGGTATAAGTCAACATTTTTATTTACATGTCACTAGTTTGTGGTTGCCCTGCAAGTTCTCGGGCTTGTCCGTAAGCAGTTTCTTACGCAAACGGCACAGAAAGTCCCAACGGGGACTAGTTGCCAGCAACGGCCGGTTCAATCACAGTTGCAAATCAGGTTAACTACTTGGTTGATTACCTTTCTTATCATTCGGTTACACATTTATACATTCAACAGATCATCACACCCCTAAATGGTAGTCTCCCTGTACCTAAGCGGGGGTCAACCTAGGTTGGGGCGTGTGGACCTACGTGGCCCGATGTCAGTGGTGGTAGGCAGTGAGGCAGAGGACACAGCTGGTTCCTCCCCCCGGTTATCGTGTGGGGCAGGCAGAGGCATAGGGTAGCTGGGTACAGGCACATCCCTGGGCGCTGGGTCGCTAACGGCCACTTCCATCTCTTTTTCCTCCACGGGTTGTGGGATCAGTATTACTGGAAGAATCACTGCGCTGTTCTGTGTAGGCCAATCGGCCGGGAAATCGCCCATCATGGTGTGGATTACCCCTTTTTCCCCCTCCTCAGCCGGTTCAGTGGCTGGGGCTTCAGTCGCCGTCCTCAATGGTGGTGGGCACCTCTTCAGGTGGTCTCGGGAAACCGTGGCCAAAGTCTTCACCTGGTCACGGCTGATCTGGTAGGCTTTCCCATTCTCCCACTCGATGGGTTGTATTACATACGGGGTCTTCTCCCACTGATCGTCCAGCTTATGGGTCCTTCGCTTTCGCTTCAAGACTACATCCCCAGGCTGAAAGGGACCTGCAGGCACCTTCTTGTTGAAGCACTGCTCCTGCTGCCTCCGACTCTGACACAAGTTCTTTTCCATATAGTCCTGGACCTGTCGGTACTGCGCTCTTCGCCGAGCGTCCCATCCTGCAGTCAAAGGGAGTGCTTCTGGGGCCTCCAAACCCATTTCTAGGTCCACTGGCAGTCGACTGGGCTGAGCTCTCATGAGGTACGCCGGTGTGCACTTCGTAGAGCTGGAAGGGATATTGTTGTACATGTCGACCAGGTCAGGTAGCTTCTCCGGCCACAGATTCCGCTCTTCCAGCGGTAACGTCTTGAGGAGGCCCAGGACCAAATGGTTCATCTTTTCACATGCCATTGGTTTGGGCATGGTAAGGCATGGTCCGAATTTTCTGGGCAACCGTACAACTGGCAGAATTCTTGGAACACCTCCGCTTCAAAGGCCGGGCCGCGGTCGGTGAGCACCTTCTCTGGGTATCCATGCGGCCGACAGAAATAGGCCTGGAATGCTCTAGCGGCAGTACGGACGGTCAGGTCCTTAACTGGGACAACCACCATGAATCTTGAATAGTGGTCCACAATGGTCAGGGCGTAAGTATACCCACTCTGGCTAGGTATAAACTGAAAAATAAGGAGCGCTGATAGTGTAATACCAACAGATCAGTGAGGTAGATCAGGAAAAATACACTCACCTGAAAAGGTTGTGAGATAGTCACAACCACTGATAGAGCATAGGATGAAGGCGTCTGCTGCAGCCCCACAAGGATGTGCATACAAATCAGAGGGAAGAGGGGGTTAATGCCGCGCATCAGCCAAAATGAAGATGTAGCACGTTGATGTTATAAACGTATTCTTTTATTCCATCGGTCGATCGAATAAAAGAATACGTTTATAACATCAACGTGCTACATCTTCATTTTGGCTGATGCGCGGCATTTACCCCCTCTTCACTCTGATTTGTATGCACATCCTTGTGGGGCTGCAGCAGACGCCTTCATCCTATGCTCTATCAGTGGTTGTGGCATTAACCCCCTCTTCACTCTGATTTGTATGCACTCTGGCTAGGTGTGAGCTTCACATGGTCGAGGGCAACCAGCTCCAGCGGTTGATGCGTAATGATTGGGCGTAGGGGGGCCTTCTGGCTGGCCTCGTCCCTTCTTCTCAGTGTGCAGGGACAGCACTATCGGCACCAGGCCTCCACAGATTCCCGCATCCCACTCCAATAGAACCGCTCCCTCAACAGTATTTCCAGCTTCTTCCACCCGAAATGCCCAGCACTGTCATGGTATGCCTGTAGGACAGTGGGCACGTTAGCCTGGGGAATAACCAGCTGGCGAACCTTCTCGTGGGTCTTCGGGTTGATCAACTCCCGATACAACTTCCCTTGGTGTAGGTACAGCCGGGTTCGTTCCCGCCACAGGCGTTGGGCCTCGGCAGGGGCGGCAGGGTCTATCCCAGCAGAGCCCTGTTCCACCAGGGTCTTGATCAAGCAGACAGCAGGTGCCTGGTCCTGAGCTTCTTGAAGCCCCTGACTAGGCAGCGGGTCTAGGTTCACCTTTTGATGATGAACACGCAACTTTCCAACTAGCGGCCGGTGAAACGCAGGTAACTAGATCTCTTCGAGGTCATCATCATCCAGCCCCGCTTCCGACAGGTGGGGCATCCGGGAGAGTGCATCGGCATTAGCATTCGTACGGCCGGCCCCGGTATTTGATGGTGAAGTCGTAGTTGGCTAGCCTGGCCACCCACCGCTGCTCCAATGCACCCAGCTTAGCTGTATCCAGATGGGTTAGTGGGTTATTGTCCGTGTAAGCGGTGAACTTGACCGCTGCTAGGTAATAGCGGAACCGCTCGGTGATAGCCCACACCAGTGCTAAGAGCTCGAGCTTGAAAGAGATGTAGTTCTCAGGGTTCCTTTCCGTAGGTCAGAGTTTTCGGCTAGCATAAGCGATCACCTTCTCCCTTCCGTCTTGGACCTGGGATAATACCGCCCCTAAGCCCACATTGCTGGCATCGGTGTAGAGGATGAATGGGAGGCTGTAGTCAGGGTACGCTAGGATTTCTTCCCCGGTCAAAGCCGTCTTCAGCTGGCGGAAGGATTCTTCATGCCTTTCCTCCCATGCCAACGGGGTTCCAGGAGGTCTACCACCCTTGGTCTGTCTCACGAGGAGGTCTTGCATGGGGGCAGCCATTTTCGTGTACCCCTTAATGAAGCGGCGGTAGTAGCCCACCAGACCCAGGAAGTGTCTCACCTCCCTCACCGTGATCGGTCTCGGCCAGTCTTGTATGGCAGTGATCTTCTCTGGGTCTGGGGCGATGCCTTCCGCGTCCACCACATGTCCGAGGTACTGCACCCTGGGCTTCAACAGGTGACACTAAGAGGGTTTCAATTTCATCCCATACTTGGCAAGGGACGCGAACACCTCAGCTAGGTGCTCCAGGTGGGCTAAATACGTCTGTGAGTACACAATTACATCGTCCAGGTACAACAAGACGGTCTCAAAATTCAGGTGTCCCAGACAGCATTCCATTAGCCGTTGGAAGGTTCCAGGGGCGTTGCACAGCCCGAACGGCATGCTGTTGAACTCGCAGAGTCCCATGGGAGTAGCGAAGGCGGTCTTCTCACGGTCTTCGGGCGCCACGGCCACTTGCCAGTACCCGCTGGTGAGGTCAAGGGTAGAGAAGTAGTTAGCGGTTCTTAGCGCGGCTAGAGAGTCTTCAATATGGGGCAGAGGATAGGCATCTTTATGCGTTATCTGGTTGATCTTCCGGTAATCCACACACATTCTCATGGTGCCATCCTTTTTCTTGACCAGCACCAGTGGAGCTGTCCCGGGACTGCAGCTATCCCGAATAACCCCTGCCTCTTTCATGTTCTTCAGCATGTCTTTGGCGCATTGATAGTGTGCGGGCGGGAGAGGTCTATACCTCTCCTTAATGGGAGGGTGTTTGGCGGTGGGGATGTAGTGTTGAACCCCTCTAATCCGCCCAAAATCTAGCGGGTGTTTTCTGAAAACTTGCTCGTATTCTTGCACTACCTGGTATACCCCGTCTCTGTGATGTGTGGGGGTATCGTCAGTGCCTACGTGTATCTCTCAACACCACCCATCTAACTGTTCAGGGGACGTGTGGTGACTGGAAGAAGGCGGGGAGGTCAGAGAAACGGCCTCTTGGATGGCGTGGGGATCCAGGGTAAGCAGCTTGACAAGGGTAGCGTACCGGGGAAACCTAACTTCCTCCTCCCCACAGTTTAACACCCTCAAGGGCACTCTCCCCTTCTTGACGTCTACCACTCCCTGGGCGGCCATTACAGTGGGCCAGTGTTTGGAGGGCATGGGCTCTACCGTGGCTGGGTAATCACGTCCCTGAGGCCCTACCGCTGCCCTACACCAAATCATCATTTCGCTCCGGGGAGGCACAGTTGAAGGGGCCACATCCATCACTCTCACTCCCCCAATCTCTCCTCCTGCAGAGTTCACTTGCTGCCGATACATCAAGGCCCGAATCTCGCGCTGCACAGCCCTCTGTCGGCCTCCTGCTGCGGTGGCGGCCAGTTGTTGTAGTAGGGTCAGCACCTCACTCATGCAATGCTCCATTACATTCATTCCTAGCACTACCTTCGGGTCATGATCGCTGGGGTCATTCATTATCACGATCATTCCTTGGTGCTGCAGCTCGGTCCTCCCCACAGTCATGGCCACTCGTTTGTACCCCACTTGGGTCAAGGGGAGGCCATCAGCGGCGATCAATGTCATGCTGCCATCTGGAGGGGCAAGTTTATCATCCCCCCAATACCGTTGATACAGTGTATATGGCATCGTGGTAACCTGAGATCCAGTGTCCAGGAGCGCCATCAGCGGAACGCCGTCCATGGCCAGAGGGATGATGGGGTGGGCCCCGATGAACCGGTCCCGCCAGTCGGGGGGGGGCCACTGGGTTCTACTCCTGAGGACTGGCCCTTGGCCCCAGGGGTTGCTCGTTTAACGGACACCGTCGGGAGTAGTGGCCGGGCTTGCTGCACTTGTAACAGATTGGAGGTCCATACAGTGGATCATTGGCCCTCCTCCTCTGCATTCAGGGGACATCCTCTGGGCGGTCGGCAAGCTGTACCCCCCCGGGGGCCTGGGTCTCGTTGGAGGCTGAAGTGCGGCGAGGATTTTGGCGAGGTCTCCATCCATGCGACGGACTTGGGCAGCCAGTTCCTCCATCATTCCGCCAGAAGTTGCAGGTGCTGAGGGAGCTGGGGGAGAAGGGGCTACCACGATGGGAGCCGTCTCAGCTGGCCACGGGGCCGCTCCAGGGACATCGGACGCCAGGGGCTGCAGAGCTTTAATGGCTCGTTCTTTCAACACGGCAAAGTCCACATCAGGATGCTCTAAGGCCCACAGCCGAAGCTGTTTGTGGTCCTCTGGGGATCTCATCCCCTGCACGAACTGCTCCACCAGCGTTTTGTTACTGTCAGCATCATTGATGGTATCCACCCACTTCAGCGTACGGAGAGCAGTTTGCAGACGCAGGGCATAGTCTCTAATACTGTCGGTAGGCCGCTGTCGGCACTGGTAAAACTGCATTCGCAGCTCAGCTCCGGTGCAAGTCTCAAAGGCAATCTGTAGCTTTTCGAAGATAGTGGCCACGGAGGATCGGTCCCCCTCGGCCCAGGTCTCCGTCTCCTGCTCAGCCGCGCCGGTTAGCTGCCCCAGCACTACCGCTGCTTATCAATCAGGGGGTACAGTTCTAGGAGCGGGCTAAGCTTCTTCCGGAAGACCTGCAAAGTGTCAGGTTTCCCATCGTACTGCGGCAGCCAGGTAGCTCCGGGCACATAGGGCAAGGAGAACGGCATTACCTGAGCAAGGGCGGGGGCCGCGGCCCCTCCCGCTTCTGCAGGTACATCCGCCGCTCCTCCGGTGGCTACGTTGGTCGCGGACATCTTATTTCCGTCCCTCCTTGGTTTTCTTCCGGCACCTCCTCTTCAGGGGCGGAGCTTCGGCTTTCGCGCCTCCACTGCTCGGGAAGACACTCGAGCGGGGAACTTTTCTCGCCCAAGATGGCGGCTTCTGAAAATTTTTGGCCGGACACCTCCGGCGGGACACAAGGCGCACCTCTACCAGACGGCAGATCATGTTCATGACGCCAAGTTGTCGTGGGCGGGGAGGGCACTGCGCTCACCACGCTCGGGTCCGGTGCTGCTGCTGCTGCTCAGTGGCTTGAGTGGTGGGCCGGATCCCAGGGACTCGAGCGGCGCTCCTCGCCCGTGAGTGAAAGGGATGGTTTGGTTTGGGGATGTAGTCCGTAATGCCACCCACGGTTTGTGGTGATAATGGGACACCACCGCTGCTCTGGACGGGGATCCCGGGAGCGATGTCAGGGAGCAGCTGAGATGTTTCTCTCCCCTCCGTGGGTAGGGGGGTTTGGTGGTCCCGGGGCCCGTTGATAGCGACTGACCGGTGGATGGCAGGAGTTGGGGAGGTGCAGGGTCGTGGGGGCAGCGCAGTGCCAGACGGCACGGTGGTACTCACTCAGCCAGTAACGTACACGGAGTCTCTGGTAAAACAAACGGCTGGATGGACGGGTCCCACAGATGGCTGCGGTGGTCACTCCCGGTAGGTTGGCGGTGACTGTCTCTCCCTGCACCTTTGATGTGTTTTCGGCCCCGATGGCTTCCCACCGGTGACCCGCTCCCCAGCGGTGTATTTTCCAGAGGAGCCCCTTTTGCCTGCAGGCGCTGGCCCTGGGAACTCTAGCTGTGGCGGTAGCTGTATTTCCCTTCACGGTTGAGCGATTGCCTTCAGTCTGGTCTTTGCTGCTGGGAAACCCCGGAGGTTCCCATCGCTGATGGATTTGACCGGTTTAACGGCGACTCCAAGCCTGGTCGGGGTCCGTAGGCCCTGCCGAATGGTGCTGGCTTCTCTTCGCTCCCCGGTCCGGTACCGACGGGCCACCGCCCGACCCCGGTCCTTACGGTTGTGTGTCAATCGGCCTCGCCTGCAGATGGTCACCACCATCTGCCAACCTTGCTGTAGGTGCCTGGGCCACGTACCCGGACACGGTCAGACTGCTCCTTTACCACTTCACTCCTTCACTCTCTCTGTCTCTCACTGTTCTTCCTTTTCTTTTCCCGCCTCCAGGACTGTGAACTCCTCGGTGGGTGGAGCCAACCGCCTGGCTCCGCCCCACCTGGTGTGGACATCAGCCCCTGGAGGGAGGCAACAAGGATTTGTGTGTGACTCTGGTGTTCCTAACCGGGGTGTGGGGTGTGTTGTTGCTGTACCTGTGACGTCCTGGCTTGTCCAGGGCGCCACAGTTGCATTTCCTAAACATTTCACAGGATATTTTTGTTCAACCCCTTTAATTAAACCTGAAAGTCTCCACTTAAATTGTGTCCCAGTTGTTTAATTTTAAATAAAAAATCGTGGCCTGCAGAGCTGAAATTACGAAGATTCAGTCACTGTCCAAATATTTCTGGATCTAATTAAACCAAATGTGAGAGGAAAGTTGATTTTACATCGCATCTGAATAGTAAATGCTCTCAGATCCACAGTTTTTAGGGTGGAAACTTGTATTTTTCAGCACCAGATAAATCTTAAAGAACAGAAAACTGTAGGATTTACCTCAATTGCCGTTTCTTTTCTCCTCCTCCTGCTGCTCAATTTTACACATAAAATCATTTCACATCCCTTCTTATATAAGTTTATCCAGCATGAAGTGAGGAATAGCACAGATCTCCCTAGAATTCACATGCTGCAACCACTCACTCTTCCCTACACAGTGATTTCTAGTATCTCAAAACAGGAAGTATCACACTGCTGTCTAATCATGAGACAGCAGAGAGCCTGACTTCAGGAATCTTCAGTTTCCCCCTCTTAAAAGGTCAGGAATTTTTTTACTAAATTAAATAGAAAATATTTTCATATTCCTAATTAGAAAGATATGAAAAAAGTTTATAATTGGTCATTTTTTTCTTTATGACGCTTTCTATGCGGTCATAGATCCCCTCTATAGTATTCGTCCTCCTCTGCTCACTTCTATATTGAGAAATGAGTGGGACAGTTTGTATCAGTTTCATTGACACCCTCCAAGAATCTGTGTGAAATTGACAGCAATAACTCACCTGTTCATTCACTTTGTCTGTATCGGCAAGGCATGTCAATCACTGTCAAGGGGCATCAATGAGATAGGATTTATAGTATTATACACAAGTTGTAGGCAGTTGTAGAAAAAATGTTGCAAAGTAAAAAATATTTTCAAAAATAGAAATGTTAATGGATAATTTTGCAAAGCAAATCAACAAAAGATGCGCTCAAGCTTAGATCCACAAACGATCTTGCTTAGTTCTTCAAGAACAACTTCCCTGGTGAGTTTCTTTAAAAACTGTGTGTAAGTTTACCTGGAAGAATTAATGGTTTCATGTTGTTTTGAAGACAAAGGCTGGTCACACCAAATATTGATTTGATTTTTTCTTTTCTTTATTCATTTTGCATTTTGTTCATTTATAAACATAAACTGTTAAAACTTTTATTATTTTTAAAGTATTCTTATTTTGCAGCATTTTTTCTTTACATGCCTAAAACCATTGAGTAAGGCTGAATTCACACAACGGTATGGGATCCGATGTGAGTGCATTGGATGTGATATGCTATTGACCCTCGGCTCCCGCTGTGCTGGCAGCATGAGCCGCGTGTCATGCAAGTGTGATCCAATCCTGCGATCGGATCACAGCTGCATAGCAGAGAGCGGGCGCTGAGGAGGAGAGAGAGGGATTAATCTCTCCATCTCCTTCATTCTCAGTTGATGCGATTATCCCACTGTACTCGGATATCATCGGGGTACAGTCCGATGTTTTACTCGCACCCATAGACTTGTATGGGTGCGAGTGACACGGCTGTCACTGACAATCTCTGCTGTGATTTTTCTCTCATCCAGAATCTGGATGAGAAAAAAGCTGACCATCTGCTCTCTTTAATTGAATAACATTGGTCTGAGTGCAACGCAAAATTTTCTCGCATTGTACTCATCCGATTCATACACTGATGTGAGCGCAACCTAAAACTGTAAATGAATATATTTTCTTGCAAAAACTCTTAAAGAGTATGTTTCACTAAAAAGCTGACAAGATTTTTATGCATCAGGTTTTCATCTCCCTCTTCTTCATCTCATCTCTTGTGCAAACAGTTCATCTTTATCTCTTTTTTTATGCATTTTTTTAGTGCAGTTTTGTCCCAAAACTGCAAGCAAAACCTTATGCCAGCAAAGTCAATGAGAATCCTGAAGTGTTGTGCACATGTTCAGTTTTTTTTCCTTGCAGATTTAGTGCAGAAAATAATCTGCAAGGAAAAATTCTTTCAGCGTTTTTGCCTGTGTTGTTCACCATTAAAAGCAATAAAAAGGCATGCAAAGAAAAGATCAAAAACGTGGCAATAAGGCCCCGTTCACACGTCAGTGAAAAACAGACACATTTTTCACTGACGTGATAAAGGTTCATATGTTCCTCTCTGTGCCGTGATTTTTGCACATGTGTGATCTCTGTGTGCTATCCGTCATAATACAATGAAATCAGGCCCTTATACTCACTTGTCCACGGCGCTGCTCTCTGTGGTGCTGATATCTCACGCAATGCGGTGTTCGGCCACCGCTGTCTCCCCTCTACAGCTACTTCCTGGTCAGCTGTGTAGTGCATAACTGCATATGCATGAGCATAATTAGCCGGCCTGGAAGCAGGAGACAGCAGAGGCTGAAGAGAGCATTGCGGGAGATGGGTGAGTTTAAAAAGCTTTTTATTTTAAATGTACGTGATTTTTCTGGTACACGTTTCACAGATCACACCACTGTATGGTCCATGGGACATTAGTGATGCCAGAAAAAAAACGCACATGTCTCCATGCGGAGCACATGGACATGCGTGTACGCTGCACGGAAACACATCAGTGAGAAATCACTGATGTGTGTGCAGACCTGGGTCTTCATATGTCCGTGATTCTGGTACGTATAGAAACATACCTACCAGAATCACTGACGTGTGAAGGGGGCCTAACACATTTTTGTGTTGCTTTTTTCCTGCCAAGTGTTGCAGAAATTGTGCAAACATTTCTGCAACCAAACAGTAAACATGCGTACATACCCCTATATTTATTAAATCCAATGTATTTTGGTCCTCTTCCTCTTCTTAGAAAGTACTGCTCCTCTAGAATACAATGCATCCCTTTAGATTCTGAATAGTGATGGGCGAAAGCGAACTGTAAAGTTAGGGGTCTGTACCGAGCACAGTGTTCGTGCACACGATCCCGAACACAAGCTGTCTGGGAAGCTTGTGTTACAGTTCGGGTCCAATTTGGGTCCAGGGGCTTCGCACAGTGACAGTCAAAGTTCAATCGAATCCATGGCTCATGGACTCGGGTGAACCCTGACGTCACCGGAAACATGGCCGAAAACAGCCAAAGACTGCCAAGTGACGAGCAGTGCAGTGAATACCACAGGAAGCTAATGATCGTACTTGGAAGCAGAAGCGGCCGGTAGACAGATTCTGCAGGACACGTCGCGGGACCTGTAAGTATAATGACAATGTTTATTATTAACTGTATTCTTTATTTTACAGACCCCCCCCGCCTCATCCCATAACTGTAAAGTCCAAGTTCAGGGTTTGGACACAAGTCTGCACTATCTCACACCCCGAACTCAAATGTTACAAAATGTTTGGGCGAGTCTCCTGAACATGAACATCGGGGTTGCCCATCACTAATTCTGAATAATCATCTTAAAAAATCCTTGGTATAAACAACAATTTAAGAGAGAATTTAATCTATACAGTTGAATTCATATTAAATAGGGTTTCTTAAACATTTTTTCACCATGGACTTAACCTTTGCTTTTCTAGATTTATGTAATAATATTACCACTTCTAATTACACAACAAGCTACGTCCACCCTTTTTTAACCTAAAATCAATTACTTAATTATATGTTTCATCCTTCCACTAGACCTCTTTCAAGGAAATGTGCACATAAATGCCATGACACATAATTACTGGTGGATTGGCACAAAAAGCTGTAATAACAAGGTGTAGAAGAAGAGTAAAGGCTGCTTTACACACAGCGACATCGCTAGCGATGTCGCTCTCGAAAGCACCCGCAACCGTCGTTTGTGCGTTACGGGCAAATCGCTGCCCGTGGTGTACAAAATCGCTAGTACCCGTCACACCAACTTACCTTCCTAATGACATCACTGTGGCCGGCAAACAGCCTCTTTTCTAAAAGGGCGGTTTGTGCGGCGTCACAGCGACATCACACGGCAGGCGTCCAATAGAAGAGGAGGGGCAGAGACCAGCCGCATGAAAGTCATGCCCACCTCGTTGCCGGAGGACGCAGGTATGGTGTTGTTCGTCGTTCCCGGGGTGTCACAAGTAGCGATGTGTGCTGCCTCAGGAACGACGAACAACCTGCGTCCAGCACCAGCAACAATTTTTTGAAAATGAACGACATATCAACGATCAACGATTAGGAGAACATTTTTGATCGTTAACACTCGCTCATAGGTGTCACACTCAACGACGTCGCTAACGAGGCCGGATGTGCGTCACGATTTCTGTGACACCGACAACATATTGTTAGCGATATCGTTGTGTGTAAAGCCCCCTTAAGGGTCCCATGTATTCCATTTACACAAGGGACCTCTGAAGTCAGTACTCATCTTTGGAAAGTCACACAGCTTGCTACTCTAATAGCCTTAAGAAGAAATGTCAAAAACTTAATTTATCACCATAGTCATAATTAAAGTTGAGCATTAATAGAACTGCCTTACAGGCAGATTACATTCCTAATGTTAGAGAAGACAGAACTGTCATAATGTCAATGAAATTTCTTATACATAAGTTGAGAAGAAGTTATAGTCTAGTAAAATATTAATTATGATGGTCACAGAGTCATTTTCCTTTTTGTTATGTCCACGGTTCTTTGACTCTGCTGCTGCAGGGGGCTGTCGGTATCATTAAGACAAGTCTGCTGGGCTAAAGTCAAAAGTCCTGTAATAAAATAAGTATCGATAGAAGAATTGAGAAGATCCATATTGTAATTGTTCTGTTAGATATGTCCAGTGTTTCTGTGACAGTGCAGGACTTAACACTAAACTCTAATAAATGTTGTCACAAAAGCTCAGGGCATAATGGCTGCTGTGAGGCTAACAGTGACATTACTATGGCAATCAAAATCAGGAACATTTAACAGTCTCTGCCCATTTTAAGATTTTGGGTGCCCTTTTACACCCTTTAATTCACCACCACCATATTAGTGTTCTCTTTAGTCATTCTGGGTAACAGACAGGCAATGTACTCTAAAGTCATATTTCCTAATCATGTGTGTACCGCCCCGCGCTCGGCTGCAGCCGAGCCGCTCGGATCCGGGCTCGTTGGTGGGTGGCTCAAGCGCCTCCGGACCCGGGGTCACTTCGCTCTGAAAGGGGATCCTGGCGTTAGATAGGTGCACGGCCGGAGCCGCGCTTGAGTTCGTGACGCCACCCACTGGATGTGGTGAAGGTAGACACCACCGCTGCAGTTACGGGGCACCCGGGGGAGATGTTTATGTAGCAAGTTGTTAACCCCTCCGTGGGCAGGGATGGTGGCCCCGTGACCCGTTGCGGGTAGCTGGGCGGTGCAGGGCGGTGCGAGGCCGGATGGCACTGTTGTACTCACTGTTATTGTCACACACAAGTCTCTGGTAATCCAAGATGATGGTGGTCGGTGCCCGCAGCCGGCTGCGTCTGGTCCCCCACCCGGTTCGGTGGTCTTGGCCTTTCTCCTGCACCGTGTTGTGTATTTGGGCTGCCTGCGCTTCAGCGACGGGAGTCCGCTCCCCGGCTTTGTGAATGTCGGGAAAGCCCTTTTGCCCACAGACGCTGGCCCGTGGGATCTCTCTGCCTGTGCGGTGGTTTTCTATCCCCCTTGGTTGGCTGTTGTCTTCAGTCGGGACTTGGGTGGGAAAGGACCTATAGTCCAGGCCGCAATCAGTTAATTAACTCAGTCCAGTGGATTCTGGACCTTGTTTCAGGGTCTGAGTACCCCCCTGTGTGCTCCGGTTTCCCGGGTCGGTACCAACGGGCCACTGCCCTGTCCCGGTCCACCACGGTTCCACCAAGCCATCTTCCCGGCTCCTGCAGGCTATGGCCACCGTTTGCCTCCTAGCCAAAGGTGCCCGGACTCCAACCCCGGCACCTGTCAGACTCCTCCACTCAACTACTCAACTCATCTCATCTGTGTTTCCTGCCTCAGGCCCTCTGAACTCCTCGGTGGGCGTGGCCAACCACCTGGTTCTCCCCCTGGTGTGTTCATCAAGCACTGAGGGAGGTGACTAGGTTTTAATGGTTGGCTGATGACACCTTTTTGGGGGACAGGTGTAGTGCGGGGGTCTATCTGTGACTACCTGGCTAGTTCAACCAGTTCTCCAGCACAAAGTGCATGTGCAGGCATGGCCAAGGCAGGCATCTTGCTTTATGGTGCATACCTTCAACCCAGACTACATTAATATTCACTGGCATTGCTCTACAAGTTATATAGTTTACAGAAAAGTATGATAAACAAGGCCTTAGAGCAAAATACTGTGATGTTGGTGGTGGCAGTAATGGCACGGGTGGCTTACTGAGTAAGACCCAATTGTAATATCTCCACCAGAGTCCGCTCCTTCGACTTCTACTTCGATCACCAGATGCCGCCGTATTCCTGCCATGTTCAGTGCTGGTAATGGGGGGGGAGTTAGTGGCTCTGGTGGGCGCAGGCTTCGCCCATCCACTAAGCTGGGATTCACTAGGACCTGCAGTACCACTCGCTGACTGTGGTGGAATGTGCCTTCCAGCTGAAGTTACCATCTTTCAGCCAGGGACAATGGGAAGGCACCACAACCTTCTCATTCTTCCTCCAGTCTGCTGGTCGCCACCACTGCTGGTTCTCTGCTTCACACCCTGCTGAACTACTGATTCCTGTGTTTTGATCTCTGCCTATTCTCTGATGACTCTCCTACCTGCCGATTTTCTACTTCGCTGCCTTCTCCATTTTGACCTTAGCCTGATTACCTGACCACTCTCTTGCCTGCCGATTTTGTCTCTTTTCTGCACCTCCTGGTTTGACCCTGCCTGATGAGTACTCTTCTCTTGACTGCAGCCTTCCATAGGCAATGACCTGCTGGACGCTGTAGTAATTCCTGATCCCTGTACAGGGGTTAAAGAGTTTCAGGGTCCTCGGGATCTTGCTGAGTAGGCGGTTAGCCTCTAGTCTGTCCTTGACAGCCATCCTGAGTCCGTGGTCCCGGGCAAACGTCACACCAATTGATAGGTTCCCTCTAAGGGGCACTTTACACACTACGACATCGCACCTGCACTCGACATCGTAGTGTGTAAATCCTAGATGATACGATTAATGAGCGCAAAATCGTCGTAATCGTATCATCGGTGTAGTGTCTGGGAATCCCATAATTATGCGACTGCGACTGGTACGATGTTGTTCCTTGTTCCTGCGGCAGCATACATCGCTGTGTATGAAGCCGCAGGAGCGAGGAACATCTCCTACCTGCGTCCGGCAGCTCATTAAGGCTATGCGGAAGGACAGAGATGGGCGGGATGTTTACGTCCCGCTCATCTCCGCCCCTCCGCTTCTATTGGTCGCCTGCCATGTGACATCGCTATGATGCCGCACGACCCGCCCCCTTAATAAGGAGGTGGGTCGCCGGCCAGATCGACGTCGCAAGGCAGGTGAGTCCATGTGAAGCTGCTGTAGCGATAATGTTCGCTACGGCTGCTATCACAAGATATCGCTGCTGCGACGGGTGCGGGGACTATCGTGAGGATTGCCTCAAACTGCAACTTTAGGTTTGCTCTAAAATATTTTTTATTACTCTTATTCTGCATTTTCCTTACCTTTGTACAGAATAAAAGTAAAAGTATTTTTTCTTTTATTTTCTAATACAAAAATTAAACAAATGTTTAAACTGTTTCAAATATCAAAGTTATCCAGATAAACTTTACCTATCAGAGAATATTACATAATGCATTATTAATTACTGACAAAGGATGAGAGCAGGAGAATTTGAAGATTTTATGAACCTGATTCATAAAGGTTGTTCTATTTTAGGTTGTATGTAACTCAGGGAAATAGGCAAATAAAGGGACAAGTATATGAAGGGCTGCTTGCATGAATTATGGTAAAATAAAATAGGTTATACATCTTCTGACAAACAAGCTGCATTTCATGGCTATTAACCTTTCGCTCTGTTGACCTTCCACTTCTCAAACCAAACCAATATCATCTTCATGTCACAGGGCATTGTTTTCATGTGCAGTCGAAGACCAAAGAATATAACAACCATGACAAGTTCTGAAAATCAGAATGATGTATATTTATAATAAACGATGTCTAAGCTCCTGAAATAACCAGGACTGGCATTGGGGAATCTGGTTTTTGTAAAGGCTATTTCAACAATATATTATTTAATGTATTTGCAAAATATTTTAGGATTATACATTTGTAAACCTGTATGTTGTAAAGAAGGTCTGCATCAGATTTACCTTTTTTTTCTCTTGGTAACTGGCCGTGTCCTCATTAAAGAGCATCTTTCCTCAATTTTTGCCCTATAGACTTTATATTCCTGCACATAGTAGAAGGAAAGTACAATTTTTTTTTTCTACTCCGAGAGATAAAGGCAACCAAGACTTTATCTGTCACACGGGACCACACATCATTCTTGGAATGTTCTAATAGTTAAAGGGGTTTTCCCACAAACAAAGTTAATTTCAAAGTAGATTTTAATCAATAGATCTTAGAATAATAATATTGTAGACAATTGGCTTTGTTTAAAGAAAATGTTCCTGTGTTGAAATAATCTTATAAATGCACCCCTACTGTGTATTGTGTAATGGCTGTGTCTGACCGTTCAGGGACATGGAAGAAAAAAAAGTATAAAGACATTACAGCACGGGATCACAGCAGATTCTTTTTGAGATAAAACCTTTCTCTACCTGTTTATGAAAAATATTTTACCTCAAAGAAAGAATTATTTGAAATCCAATGCTGTAAAGCCTGTATAGTGTTTTACTTCTTCCCTTGCACAGGAGATGTGATATGATAAGACCATGTCCCTGTATAGTCAGACACAGCCATTACACAGTACAGAGCAGGGGCACATTTATAAGATTATCTCAGCACAGGAACATTTTTTTAAGCACATCCAATTGTGGAAATTATTTATATTTCAAGATATATTGATTAAAATGAAATTATTTTTGTGTATGGGAACTCTCTTTTAAGGAGATGGACAGCAGCATCAGAGTGAGGAGCATCGTGGGAGCAGCTGAGGGCCAAGGGTAAGTAGGGAGGGAAGGAGATATTGTTAGACTTTGTCTCATGTGACGACACTGACATAGACTTGATCCATGACCTCAATAGGCATTTCATTTAGTTCCGAAATGTAGGTGTCTACTTTTTTTCTATCTATGGACGCTGCCTTTTTATGATTGTACAGCAACATAATGGGATGAAAGCCAAAGCTGAACCTAATGAAACACCCAATTGAGTACGTGAGAGTAATTTCAATGCCCTGTATTTCTACAATCGAAGAAAAAACAAAAACACATTTTTAGGTACAGTAAATCCCTTATACTGTGTGCAGGAAAGTACAATTGATAGGTAGAGATGAGCGAACCCGAACTATGAAGGTTGGGGTTTGTACTGACCACTGGTTGTTCAGGACACGAACACGGTCTTTTTTTAAAAAAAAATCTGTGTCTGAGTTCAGGTGCTGTATGTAGGTTGACCACTCGATCGAGCTTTGGGGTGCTCAGGTACATCCGGTGCTCGGCTCAGTGGGAGCATTTTGCAGACTCTGAATGACTCACTTTGGGGGTAAAAACAATGTTTTTGGATGTAGTGTGTACAAAAAAAACCACTCTCCCTCCTTCGTAAATGCTCTGTATACGGCTGGCTGTATGTGGGTAAAGAGCCAAACTGCATTCACTAGAAAATGGAATTTTCTAAAGAAAATTTTGGACACTCTGAAAGATTACTGCACCCGCGGTAAAAAAACGCAGCAAACCACACCCAAAAACCGCATGCGGTTTTACCACTATTTGCCGCGATATTGCCGCGTTTTTTCTGCGGGTTGTTCCCTGCGGTTTTTGATCAATATCTGTGGCAAAAAACGCAGGTACCTGCAGAAAAGAAGTGACATGCAATTCTTTTTGCTGCAGAAAACATGCAGCAAAACCTGTTGGTGAAAAAAAACGCAGTGTGCGCCATCATTTTTTTTTACCATAGGTTTTGCTGGTGAAGGACTACAGAAAGGTTATGAAAATTTTCTGCAGCAAAACATGCAGCAAAACCACGGTAAAAAAACGCGGCGTGCGCACATGGCCTAATCATTGACTTCCATTATACTTGTTACTTGAGTCGAGCCAGTTAGTTTGGGTCCCCATTAACTTATATGGGATTCGGGGTCCCAAAAGTTGCTGAACGGTCCACATTAAGGATACATTCACAAATTTCACACAAAAATCGTTACATCTGTAAACCATTTCTAATATTTTAATCTGCAGCATGTCACTTCTTGTTGGATATTTACTGCGGATTTTCCCCTATCAATAAGGAATTAAAAAAAACTTAAATGCTATGCTCACCTCCTCAATTACTGCAGGTCTCCCTTGTCTTTTCCCTTGCTGGTCTGTATATTACTCGGCCTGATGCAGTGATGTCTCTTCCTATGTGACAGCTGCAGTCAATCAATCACAGGCTGCAGTGGCTACATGGGACTAGACAACACCGCTCTTTAAAAAGGACCTCAAAGCTCTCCTGACATATCTATTTTAGCACATACAGTACTTGTATTCTTCATGAGATAGCAATTATAAAGTGTCTTTTTTTAGAAATATGTGTTGTGCGGTTTCTCTTGTTAGTTTTGACAAAGAGAATGGTTACTGTCAGCTGCCATCTAATTCAAAACCGGTCAGGAGGAATAACAGAGGAATAGCACAATTTTGATGAAAAAAATCTTCTATATTTTTCAATTTCCTAAAGATTGCACATATTGTATATAATGAAACAGCCATGTCAGGAATAATAATGAGTCCTCTTTAATATTTCATTTTATTCTAAAGGTAGTGTAGTGGGAAGTGTCCCAATAATAAAACATATATATGTATATTTATGCATACGTGCCCTTTTGCAATATAAACTTGAAACCAGAAGTTTACATACTCCTACCTATAAAGACACATCTACATGTTTTTCTCACTATCTGACATGAAGTCAGAATAAACCTTTCCTGTTTTAGCTAATTTAGGAACCAAAATTATTTATATTTGCCAAATGCCAGAATAATGAGAGAGAGAGAGAGAGACAATGCTTTAAGGCATTTTTATTAGTTTGTGCAAAGTCAAAAGTTTACATACAGTTCATTAGTATTTGGTACCATTGACCTTAAACTGTATGACTTGGGTCAAATGTTTTGGATATCCTTCCAAAGCTTCTCACAATCGTTGGTAGGAATTGGGACTCATTCCTCCTGACAAAACTGGTGTAACTGAGCCATGTTTCTAGGTCGCCTTGTTTGCACTGATCTTTTCAGCTTTGTCCATAAATTTTCAATAGGACTAAGATTAGGGCTTTGTGATGGCCACTCCAAAACATTGACTGTTATCCTTAAGCCACTCTGTAACTCGTTTGGCAGTATGCTTCAAGTCATTTTCCATTTGGAAGACCCATTACCACCCAAGCTTTAAGTTTCTGGCTGATGTCTTGAGATATTGCTTCAGTATCGCCACATAATCTTATTTCCTCATTATGCCATCTATTTTATGAAGTGCACCAGTCCCTCCTGCAACAAAACAAGCCCACAGCATAATGCTCCCTCCCTCGTGTTTCACAGTTGGGATGGTGTTCTTAGGTTTCAAAGCTTCTCCCTTTTTCCTCCAACCGTAATGATGGTCATTATGGCCAAACAGTTGAATTTTAGTTTTGTCAGACCACAGCACATGTCTCCAAAAATTAAGGTCTGTGTTCCTGTGTGCATTTGCAAACATTAGGCTGACTTTTTTATGTCTCTTTTGGAGTAATGGCTTCTTCCTGGCAGAGTGGTCTTTCAGCCCATGTTGATACAGCACTCATTTCACTGTGGATAATGACACAATCCTACCAGATCATGCCAGCATCTTCACAAGGTGTTTTGCTTTTGTTCTTGGGTTGATATGCACATGTCTGACCAAAGCACACTCATCTCTGGTACAAAGAACCTGTCTGCTTCCTGAGCGGTATGATGGTTGGACATTCCCATCTTGTTTGTACTTGCATAAAATTGATTGTACAAATGAGCAAGGCACCTTCAGGTATCTGGAAATTGCACCCAAGGATGAACCAGACTTGTGCAAGTCCACAATTCTCTTCCTGAGATCTTGGCTGATTTCTTTTGATTTTCCCATGATGCTACACAAAGAAGCAGTGTGTTTCGGCTGTGCATTAAAATACAACCACAGGTGTGTCTCTAATTAACTCAGATTTATTTGCAACATCAGAAGCTTCCAACGAAATGACATCATCATATGAGCTGTCCCATATTGTTTGAAGGCACAGTACTCTTAGTGTAAATAAAATATAAGGCAAATTAAAATCCAATATACCAATTCTTTTGTTATTCATTACTTTGTCACCAGATGCTGCTAAGATGATCACAATTTGGCCCCCATTTTATAATGAGTATGACTGTCTGGCCACACACATAAGATAAATGGCCGATCACAGCTATTTAAATCTCCTTGTGTGTAGACGTTTGTCATTGTCAGGAAAAAAGAAATAGGTATGCTATCCATATCATGATATTTGAAATGTCTGATCATAAAACAAGCCTCCTAAATACTTAAATTGTATAGGTCCACTTATAATTTACAACAACAAAAGGGCAACAGTGTTTAATTGCCCAGGCCACGGAATCAAATGCACTCACAGAATGCAGCAAAACCCCTTAATAAAGATGGAGGAACCAGGTGCTAAACACCGATGGAGCAACCACTCACACACTGCAACTCCATGGAGGGGGTAATTGTTTAGTATTAAAATTGCACACAAATGGCTTGTATGCCATTCACACATGCAGGTGCACAGTGTCTGGCTTAAAGCCTATTAGTGACCCCCATACTATTAGACTAGGCGGGCTGCCCAGCGCTATATGAGTACACCACACAAGCACAGAGACCCCAGTTTACAAGGCCTACATTAATAGGCCTCGCTGTGTCGCGGGCGGGGAGGAGGGTGTCGGCACACCGCGCTCACCCCTTCTGCTCGGGTGCGGCAGCTGCTCCTGGTGGCTCGAGCTGTGGGCCGGATCCCGGGGTGTCTCGAGCGACACTCCTCGCCCGTGAGTGAAAGGGGGTGTTTGTTGGGTGTGGGGATTGTTATAGTTCGTGACGCCACCCACGGTTGTGGTGATTGCACCACCGCTGCTCAGTATGGGGGTCCCGGGGATGGTGATGCGGAGCAGCCAGGTGTTGTGTTGCCCCTCCGTGGGTAGGGGTTGGTGATCCCGGGGCCCAGTGAAGAGATGTAAAGTGTAGGGCCCGGTGGGCGCAGGGACGCGGGGCAGCGCTGTGCCTTGCGGCACTGTGGTACTCACTCAGCCTGAGACACGGACACAGTTTGTACGGTAAACCAACGGCTGGTAGGACGGTCCCACAGACGGCTGCACCTGCACTCCCGGTAGGTGACGGTGACGTCTCTCTTCCTTGCACCTGTGTTGTTTGATGGTAGCGGTGGATTCCCTCCGGTTACCCGCTCCCCGACTGCAATCTGGGCCAGAGGAGCTCTACACTTTGCCCGCAGGCGCTGGCCCTGGGGAAACTGGTGCCCTGGCGGTGGCGGTGTCTCCCCGGTAATGGTCGGGCTGTTGCCGTCAATCGGGACTTGGTTGTTGGGGGATCTACGTCCCCTTCACTGACGGATTCGGCAAATTTGGCGACTCCTAGCCTTGCCGGGGTCCGAGAGTCCCCTGCCCTGGTGCTGACTGTCCTTCGGAACACTGCTCCATACCACCGGGCACACAGCTAACGGGGTCCTTCCAGGAACTTCCAAACGGTCCCCATCCGGACAGTCACCGCCGTCGCTGACCTTGCTGTTCTGGCCCTACACAGAGCTGGACCCTTCAGGCTTTCTTTCTTTACTGTCACTGCACTTTCACTTAGCTGTTGTTTACTCTCTCTTTAGCTCCTCACACTTGCCCTCCCTGGGCTTCACTTCACTCCTTCCACTTCCTCCTCCCTGACAGAACTGCCTGGAACTTCCTGCCTCCAGAGTTGTGAGCTCCTCGGTGGGCGGAGCCAACCGCCTGGCCCACCCCCTGGTGTGCATCAACAGACTCCTGGAGGAAGGCAACAAGGATTTCTGGTTAGCAGATGTGCCTACCTGGAGTGTGGGGTGTGGTGGTGTTGTGACCTGTGTCCCCTGGCTTGCCCAGGGCGACACATTCCCCCTTAGCAAAATGCAGACCGTCCGCGGGCTGCCGTCCTACACCGGTTTTATTTTTCTGTAAAAAGGGGATAACAGGGTTAAGCAAAACATAATTACATTTTTTAATCAAAACTCTTCCCAAGACGGGAGGCACATTTACTTAAACGTTGCAACGGTTTACGGCTACGGTTTCCGCTCTCTCCCACCCAAGCAACCTGGCCCTGATGCTGCCCCTAAAGCCCAGGCAGCACCCCTTGACCCACAGTCCAGCACAAGTCACCCGAGCGGGATCTGTCCTTCCCCTCCAGAGGGTAGCCACCGGTTCCTTTGGTGGCTGGGCCCCAGCCTGCTCCGCTCAGGGCCCTCCCTCCAACCTGCCTCTCCGGAGGCGGCATTGCGGAAACGGTAACGGTAACCAACATATTTACAAGCCACTTAACGTTTGTGGTGCCCTGCAAGTTCACGGGCTTGTCCATGGATAGTTCCCATGCATTTTAAACGGTCCCCACGGGGACAACGGTGCCGGCTCCTGCCGGTTCAAATCACAAAAGCAAATCAGGTAACTTCTTCGGTATAATCACTTTCATTTTTCAAACTTTTAAAACTTTTCAAACAGACACACAACACTCTTTGATGGTCCCAACGGGGACGGTGCAGCGGGCATCCACTGCCCTTGAGGCGGCTACCACCGCATGGTGTCGGCCCACTCCGCGACCGAGCGGTACATGGGATTTTCCTCCCACTGGCAGTTCAACCCTGAACCACTGACAGCCGTTAGGAATGGCGGCGGAGGCGGCATACTTGGGACCTCTTCCTCCATCAACGACATCCCCTTCGGACCTCCAGCCGCGGTGCTGATGTCTGTCTCCCACTCAATCAGGGCCGGTTCTGGGGTTTGGGTGGACTGATCGCGACGCGGCACGGCCGCAGCGGCCCCTTGCTCACGGGCCCCCACTACGGCAACCATCCTTTGCATCTCTGCCTTCCAATCCATCAACTGCTGCAGGCTCTGTGCCCTCACCTTCACGCAGAATCGGCCCAGCTCCCGCTCCAGCCACGCAGCGGTCCCGGCGGGGAGCTCACCCGGGCCGCAGTCTTCAAAAGCTACTCCGCCTCGTTTCCCCCAGAGCTTGGGTACTCCGGTGGCGGGCATTCCCGCACTCCAATTCGAGGACGCTGCCATTTCTCCATTCGTGTCCCCGTCTTTTTTAGCTGCGTTGTTACATGCAGCCAGCCGCCATCGCGTCCCCCTTAGCTCTTTCCGGCCCCTCCTCTCTCGGGGCGGGGTTTTGGCCTTCGCGCCTCTACTGCTCGAGAAGACGCTCGAGCGGGAACTCTTCGCGCCAAAGATGGCGGCTTCTGAAATTTTTCTGCCGGATACCTCCGGCGGTAACAAGGCGCACCTCTACCTGACGGCAGAGCGGTAAGATCCTGTTCGTGACGCCAAGTTGTCGCGGGCGGGGAGGAGGGTGTCGGCACACCGCGCTCACCCCTTCTGCTCGGGTCCGGCAGCTGCTCCTGGTGGCTCGAGCTGTGGGCCGGATCCCGGGGTGTCTCGAGCGACACTCCTCGCCCGTGAGTGAAAGGGGGTGTTTGTTGGGTGTGGGGATTGTTATAGTTCGTGACGCCACCCACGGTTGTGGTGATTGCACCACCGCTGCTCAGTATGGGGGTCCCGGGGATGGTGATGCGGAGCAGCCAGGTGTTGTGTTGCCCCTCCGTGGGTAGGGGTTGGTGATCCCGGGGCCCAGTGAAGAGATGTAAAGTGTAGGGCCCGGTGGGCGCAGGGACACGGGGCAGCGCTGTGCCTTGCGGCACTGTGGTACTCACTCAGCCTGAGACACGGACACAGTTTGTACGGTAAACCAACGGCTGGTAGGACGGTCCCACAGACGGCTGCACCTGCACTCCCGGTAGGTGACGGTGACGTCTCTCTTCCTTGCACCTGTGTTGTCTGATGGTAGCGGTGGATTCCCTCCGGTTACCCGCTCCCCGACTGCAATCTGGGCCGGAGGAGCTCTACACTTTGCCCGCAGGCGCTGGCCCTGGGGAAACTGGTGCCCTGGCGGTGGCGGTGTCTCCCCGGTAATGGTCGGGCTGTTGCCGTCAATCGGGACTTGGTTGTTGGGGGATCTACGTCCCCTTCACTGACGGATTCGGCAAATTTGGCGACTCCTAGCCTTGCCGGGGTTCGAGAGGCCCCTGCCCTGGTGCTGACTGTCCTTCGGAACACTGATCCAGACCACCAGGCACACAGCCAACGGGGTCCTTCCAGGAACTTCCAAACGGTCCCCATCCGGACAGTCACCGCCGTCGCTGACCTTGCTGTTCTGGCCCTACACAGAGCTGGACCCTTCAGGCTTTCTTTCTTTACTGTCACTGCACTTTCACTTAGCTGTTGTTTACTCTCTCTTTAGCTCCTCACACTTGCCCTCCCTGGGCTTCACTTCACTCCTTCCACTTCCTCCTCCCTGACAGAACTGCCTGGAACTTCCTGCCTCCAGAGTTGTGAGCTCCTCGGTGGGCGGAGCCCACCGCCTGGCCCACCCCCTGGTGTGCATCAACAGACTCCTGGAGGAAGGCAACAAGGATTTCTGGTTAGCAGATGTGCCTACCTGGAGTGTGGGGTGTGGTGGTGTTGTGACCTGTGTCCCCTGGCTTGCCCGGGGCGACACAGCTGCATCCTGTAAGAAAAAATATTCTTGAATTTTTTGGAGAAAATGTAATTCCCCTTTTTGTGGTTTAGCTTTTATATCAATGTAGGGACTCGCAAAACATGAGTACGCTTGACGTTTGGGTTGTGAGCTTGCAAATGTAACACCCCTGAGGTATCAGGTGCCACAAAATATGTAACCAACTGTGGACATCCTAAACCCTGGAATACCAGTACCGGTGACAACACAACACACAACCCCTTTTTTCCTGCCTGGAAACAGCTTAGAGACGGACCTGATGGAAGCCGCCTATTGGAAGGGGGCTCATCCAATCGGTAAACTAGAAACCCGGGAGGGGGAGGGGCTTGACCTGAACAGAGAGCGGGAACTGAAGTCAGTTAACAGTGAGGAAGATGTCAGTTAGGAGTGAGGAGGACGTCAGTTAGGAGTAAGGAGAAAGTGAAGTGTTTCAGGACAGTAGTCCTAGGTGTTAAAACCTGAAGAAAGAACCAGAGCTAAAAAGGAGAAGGGTTGCTGTGGAGTAAAGAACGAGTACTCAAGGAACCCAGGGTTCCCAGGGGAGTGCAGGACCAGTACTCACAGAATCCAGCAAAGGCGGGGGGCAGAAGACTTGAACGGGAGTACACTTCAAGCTACTTGTTAAATCTGCCAGGTGAGGGGATCATCAGGGTCCCTCACCAACCTGAGTGTCAAGAGTAAAGCAGCAAAGAGGGGACCTGGGGACAGGAACAGGAGCCCAACCCATTAAAATTGTCCAGGCTGCTTGCAATACGGGCCAAGACTGTGAAACGGTGGGAATCCCAGGAAGCTTTAGGCTACGGGGGCCCATCAAAAACTAAAGTGTGCACGGAGGACAGCTCACCAGGTCACCAACTGGCACTGGGAACAAAGGATGAGGGAACACCTGAAAACCAGCATCACCAGGGCACTGGTACCAGAACAATGAGTAAAAAACAGTTTAAACTGCAGTCCCTGCATGGCTTAAATCATTTCTACATTGGTGCATCATCAACTCACACCGTACACAACAATTATCCTCTTTCGGGGCCTAGCCCTACTTGCAGAGGGCTAGAACACCTAAGCTGCATTATACTACCTCCCCCAGGAAGATCACGCAGTGGCGGCTCCTATAAAAATAGCTGCAACCCGCAAGTGGTATAGTCAAAAAGTCAAAAACTCTTTTTTTTATTTTACTTTTATTTTTCCACTTTTTCCCTCTTTTTCGGTTCGACTCCCGGGGTCACGGAATCGGGCATCGGCCGCGACCACGACTCCCCTGTTCACCACACGCCCGGGACCGAGTATCCCACTGCCATGGGGTGTCACACATATTTTTGGCCAAACTATGAACAAATACCTCATATATATTTTTTTTAGATATATATTTTTTGTGCTTATGATATCTTTATACAGGATGCAGCCAGGCCCATTAATGTAGGTCTTCTAAACTGGGGTGTCCGTTCCTGTATGGTACACTTATATAGTGCTAGCCGCCTAGTCTAATAGTATGGGCATCATCAATAGGCTGTAAGCCAGACATTGTGCACCTACTTGTGTGAACGGTGCCCTATACAAGCCATTTGTGTGCAATTTTAATACATAGCAATCACCCCCTCCATGGAGTGGCAGTGTGTGAGTGGTTGCTCCATTAGTGTTTTCCACCTGTTGCCTCCATCTTTATTAAGGGGTCCAACCCCCTTGCATTTAACGGCACTCCCTTACCATCACCAAGCCCCAGGGTATTCCCCCTACCCGTGGAGGGGTTAAACACCTAGCTGCCCACTCCATCGCTCCCGGGTACTCCCAGCTGCAGCGGTGGTACTCCACCTTACCACACACCACGGGTGGCGTTTCGAACTGTAAATACACAATCCCCTGTAAATACCCCCTTTATTTGAGTGGCCGCACGACCCCCGGGTCCGGGACTCATTTATGTACGTTGGGTTATTATTATTGTTATTGTTGTTATTATTATTATTATTATAGCACAATTTATTCCATGGCGCTTTACAAGTAAAAAGGGGTATACATATTAAAACAAGTACACAAGTCACCAAGTGGTACAGGAGGAGAGAGGAGCCTGCTCGCAGCCGTGAGGACTCACAGTCTACATAGAATGGGTGACGATACAGTTGTTGGTGGTTGGGCTGGTCGTGCGGTGGTACAGTGTACTGAAGGTTATTTCAGATTGTAGGCTTGTCGGAAGAGGTAGGTGTTTAAGTTACTTTTGAAGCTTGGTGAGAGTCTGATATGTTGGATAAACTGGTACCTACACTGACAAGCAAAAGAGTAAGAATGTTCTGAATGTTTGACTTTCAGGCTCCATATCTCACCATCCACTACAGCTTCGAAGGTGAGACTACATTCATTTTATAGACAATTATTTTGGCTATCTCATACATGAATTTGGCATATGATTAGTGATGCAGATTTTTTGTCATGTCTCTACATGACTCCGGAATGTCTGACTAAAGGCCTTTTTCCATTTACCCAACATCCCATACCCATTGTGGTTCTTATCTAAAACAAACTCAAACACTGCGTGACATTGGATATAAAGGCCACAGCAGCCCCATTTATTAATAACAGAATTAAGCAACATAACAATACAAATCTTCAATACAAATCTTCATTGAAGAAAACCCAAAGGAGGAGGGGGGGGTACCTGAAGGTTGACCAAAACTGTTCCTTGCAACATCGGCCCACCTCCTGACCCTCAGCCGCAACACACCGACTCGAGAGCCCTGGCCAGATGTTGCCCACACCATGTCCCGCTGAGACTCAACCCAGCAAGGATCCGTTTAACCAAACATTTGCACCATTAGAGGTAACCCGCTCCGGTACTGGGTTCCGTCCTCTCCTCTGTGCAACCCCCACCTTCAGACACCCCCCTCCTTTCCGCCACTGCGACAGATCACGATCTTCCTCCTCTTCGTCCTCGATGTTGAATCAATCTTCAGGGCGGGCGGGAAGGAACGATTCAAGTCACCGTCCAGGTAGGAATGCCCACCCCCTCCCCTGACCTGACCTATATATGACCCCCTCCCAGTACCACCCCTTGACCAATCAAACTGACCCCTAGTCCTAACTGCCCCTTAGTTCCACCCCCAGATTTCCCGCTCAAACTAACTTTACACATTAACCCCTCACTGACCCTATGGCCTGGCATCCCTCCTAGTCATGCTGCCCTCCCTTGAGCCCCTTTGGGGCAGCAGTACGGGCTATTCCTTGACTCCAGAATGTCTGACTAAAGGCCTTTTTCCATTTACCCAACATCCCATACCCATTGTGGTTCTTATCTAAAACAAACTCAAACACTGCGTGACATTGGATATAAAGGCCACAGCAGCCCCATTTATTAATAACAGAATTAAGCAACATAACAATACAAATCTTCAATACAAATCTTCATTGAAGAAAACCCAAAGGAGGAGGGCAGGTACCTGAAGGTTGACCAAAACTGTTCCTTGCAACATCGGCCCACCTCCTGACCCTCAGCCGCAACACACCGACTCGAGAGCCCTGGCCAGATGTTGCCCACACCATGTCCCGCTGAGACTCAACCCAGCAAGGATCCGTTTAACCAAACATTTGCACCATTAGAGGTAACCCGCTCCGGTACTGGGTTCCGTCCTCTCCTCTGTGCAACCCCCACCTTCAGACACCCCCCTCCTTTCCGCCACTGCGACAGATCACGATCTTCCTCCTCTTCGTCATCGATGTTGAATCAATCTTCAGGGCGGGCGGGCAGGAACGATTCAAGTCACCGTCCAGGTAGGAATGCCCACCCCCTCCCCTGACCTGACCTATATATGACCCCCTCCCAGTACCACCCCTTGACCAATCAAACTGACCCCTAGTCCTAACTGCCCCTTAGTTCCACCCCCAGATTTCCCGCTCAAACTAACTTTACACATTAACCTCTCACTGACCCTATGGCCTGGCATCCCTCCTAGTCATGCTGCCCTCCCTTGAACCCCTTTGGGGCAGCAGTACGGGCTATTCCTTTGTTATTGTGTAAATAAATGTTGGTTGACTAGAACGCCACATTTATCAATAGCTGGGCATAAAACAACATAATTTAATACATTTGCTTGAATGTGTGTTGTTCTTTAGTCAACTACAGGTGACACCATTTAATGATAACTCTTGGCCACCCAATATGCCCTATTAGATCACATGGGCATCATATTGGAGTGGTTCCTGATTCTATTTCCCTCTCTATGAGCCAGAATGGAGAACTATTTTGTAACAGTAGCTTCTCATCTAGTGGACCCAACCAGTTCTCAGGGACAGTAAGCGTCCTCCATACTGCTTCTGTACCGCCCCGCGCTCGGCTGTAGCCGAGCCGCTCGGATCCGGGCTCGTTGGTGGGTGGCTCGAGCGCCTCCGGACCCGGGGTCACTTCGCTCTGAAAGGATGCTGGCGCTACGTAGGGGGTTAGGTTTACGGCCGGGGCCGTGTTTTTTTTAGTTAAGTTCGTGACGCCACCCACGGGTTGTGGTGAATGCAGACACCACCGCTGCTGTTTACTAGGCCCTCGGGGACAGTGTTGTGCAGCCAGGTGTTGACCTTTCCGTGGGTAGGGGGTGATGGTCCTGGGGCCCGGTTGTGAGGGTGCGGATGGATTGGTGTGGTGCGGGGCGGTGCGCGGCCCGAGGGCACAGTTGTTCTCACTCTGAAAGATATACCGGAGTCTCTGGTAAACCAAAAAGATGGTGGTCGGTGCCCGCAGCCGGCTGTGTCTGGTCCCCCACCCGGTTTGGTGGTCCCCGCCTTTCTCCTGCACCTTCTTTTGTAGCTGTGGACTGCCTGTGCTTCAGTGACGAGAGTCCGCTTCCCGGCTATGTGTGTGTCGGGAGAGCTCGTTTGCCCGCAGACGCTGGCCCGTGGGATCTCTCTGTCTGAGCGGTAGCTTTCTATCCCCCTTGTTGGGCTGTTGTGTTCAGTCGGGACTTGGTTGGGAAAGGACCTAAAGTCCAGACCTCAATCAGTGAATTAACTTAGTCCGGTAGATTCGGGACCTCGTTTCAGGGTCTGAGTACCCCCCTCTGTACTCCGGTTTCCAGTCGGTTCCCCGGTTCGGTACCGGTGGGCCACTACCCTGTCCCGGTCCCTTACGGTTCCACAAGGCTGACCACCAACTGCCTCTTGGCCAAAGGGTGTCCAGGCAACGACCCAGACCCCTGTCAGACGTTTACACCTCTCTACTCCTCTCTCTTTCACCTCCAAAACTAATCTGCTCTATCGTTCTCGCCTCAGGCTATCCGAACTCCTCGGTGGGTGTGGCCAACCGCCTGGCTCTGCCCCCTGGTGTGAACGTCAAGACCCGAGAGGGGTGACCAAAGTTTTTAGGTTGGCTGCTGTTACCTTTTTAAGGGGACGGGTGTTTGTGCAAGGGCCTGTCTGTGACCACCTGGCTAGTCCATGGTGTCACATTCCCTCTTGGTTAAATGCAGACCATCCGCGGGCTGCCCGACCACCACTGGTTTATTTTTGTTGTAACTGGAAAGATAAAACTGAAAAAGCATTTACACTTATAATAACATTATTTACATTAAGCATTATTTTATGGATTCTTCCCTTGCAGGAGGCATATATCTTAAACGTTGCAAACATTTTTATTAAACCGGGAATTCCAATGTTCACCCTCTAAATGCTTGTTTTTTTCTCCTTCCTTTTACTTGAATGCAACTGCTATTTTTGAATATTGTATTGTATTATGTTCAGTATGCACCAATTCAGACTATGAGAATAGGAAGTGTCAGCAATTTTTCTAGTTCGTATTATGGAGTCATGTCCTTTGTCTGCTCACTCCTCCCAGTTACTTCAGATGTCTTAATTTTCTATTGCAGGTTCTATTTGTGACGCCCCTGCGGTAACCAGGTGTCCCAAAAATAAGGTAACGACAAGGTAACAGCCCAGGTCCAACATAACTGTGCCAGCCACTACACGCACACTAGCATACCAGGACATTTACACTCGCTGTACCCGGCTGGGAGCCTCACCTAGCCAGATGACAGGGCTGGGCACTGTTAGTTAACAGGCAGTCAACTGGGAGGAAGAGACCACACCTGCGGGAGGAGAAAGTGACCTGGGAAGTGTTAATGAGCAGTCAATCTGGAGTAGACAGTGAAAGCGGAAGGGTATCAAGACAGACCAGAGACTCTTGAGACACAGAAAGGAAAGTGAGGCGTAAGAAAGTCGTCGGAGTTGTAGTAAAGAGACTGCAAAGACCTGAGTAGAAAGAACAGCTACTCAGAGGAGGAAAGTAGCTGCAGAGCAAGAGAGCAAGCCCCAAGGACAGAGGGACTCTGTAGGGTGGACATTCAGGGCTCACAGTACTTTGCATACACGGGTTGCAGATCCCAGAACAGACACGGACTTCAAGCCCTCTGTTAACTCTGCCAGGTGGGTGGGTTTCCAGGACTCATCTGCCACCCTTTAATGTCTGAGGCATCAGCAGCAAAGTGGGGACAGGAAAAAATTCCCTTAAATAGTACAAGCTGCCTGTGGCAGGACCCAGACACCCGGAGGACCTCCAAGTGCTCCACGCCAGGGAGGACCCACATACACAGAAGTGCACAGGTAGAGAGTGGCACCAGGTTGGCAGGTGTCGCGGGCAGGGAGGGGACGCTGCGCTCACCACGCTCGGGTCCGGCACTGCTGCTGCTTCGCTTGCTGCTCGGTGGCTCGAGCGGTGGGCCGGATCTCGGGGACTCGAGCGGCGCTCCTCGCCCGTGAGTGAAAAGGGGAATGGTTTTTGGGATTTATTGTCCGTGACGCCACCCACGGTTGTGGTGAGGTTGTGACACCACCGCTGCTCTGGACGGGGATCCCGGGAGTGATGACGGGGAGCAGCTTGGATGTTGTTCTAACCCCTCCGTGGGTAGGGGGATTGGTTGTCCCGGGGCCCAGTGCGGGAGGGATGGCAGGCGAGTTACGGGGTCTGGTGAGGTGCAGGGTCGCGGGGGCAGCGCGGTGCCGCACGGCACAGTGGTACTCACTCAGCCAATGATGAATGCAAAGTCTCCGGTAAGACAAATGGCTGGATGGACGGGTCCCACAGACGGCTGCGGTTGTTCTTCTCCCGGTAGGTTGGCGGTGACTGCCTTTCCCTGCACTTATGTTATGTTCTCGGTTCTGGTGGCTTCCCACCGGTAACCCGCTCCCCAGCTTGGATGGAGGCTGAGGGAGCCCCTTTTGCCCGCAGGCTCTGGCCCTGGGAACTGTAGCCTTGGCGGTGACTGTATTTCCCTTCACGGTTTGAGCTGTTGCCTTCAATTGGGTCTTGACTGCTGGGAAACCCCGGAGGTTCCCTTCGATAACGGATTTGACCGGTTTTACGGCGACTCCTAGCCAGGTCGGGGTCCGTAAGCCCTGCCGAATGGTGCTGGCTTCTCTTCGCTCCCCGATCCGGTACCGGCGGGCCACCGCCCGTCCCCGGTCCTTACGGTTCATGTCAATCAGCCCCTCCTGCAGACGGTCACCACCGTCTGCCAACCTTGCTGTATGTGCCTGGGCCACGCACCCGGACACGGTCAGTCTCCTCCACTACCACTTCACTGCTCAAACTCAAAACTGAACTTCTCTCCTCTCCAAACTGAACTTCTCTACTCTCTCCCTTCCTTTTCCCGCCTCCAGGACTGTGAACTCCTCGGTGGGTGGGGCCAACCACCTGGCTCCACCCCCTGGAATGGACATCAGCCCCTGGGGGGAGGCAACAAGGATTTTTGTTTGACCTCGATGTGCCTAGCCGGGGTGTCGGGTGTGTTGTTGCAGCACCTGTGACGTCCTGGCTTGTCCAGGGTGCCACACAGGCACAGCCATCAGGACACGGGTGCACCTGGAATCCATTACGCCTCAGGGCGTCGAACCAGTGAGTAAACACCATCAAACTGCTCTCCTTGCCTGGACTGCTTCATTGCTGCGTGCCTCCACATTAACCCTTCACCTACCCCTGGGAAAAAGCCCTGCTTGAGGAGGGCTCCACCATCCACGCTGCCCCATCCATCATCCCCAGTGGGAACCCGCAGAGGCGGCCCTACTATCCTTGGCCGCAAACTGCGAATGACGTAGTCGGACTTTATTTTTATTTTTTTATTTTTCATTTAAAACTGTTGGAAGGTGCCCCCGGGTCTGGGACCCCTCGAGCCACGGACCGCCCGGATCCGAGCAGCTCGGCTGCCCCGGGGCGCGACACATTCTAGCCCATATAATAGTTCAGTTTGGACAACAGAGGCATAGCAATTAGAGTACGACCGAGATGAGAGTTATACCTTGACGTTGGTATCTAGCCACAGTTAAATTTGGCCACCTTTATTTGCTAAGTAACTGATATTTTTCTAAAAAACATTTTCAAAATTTTTGTCATGTTTTCTTAGCAGTAATGCGTATTCACAATCCAATTTTTACCACCTACATTCTTGTTTTTCTCCTTCCCTTTACTTGAGTGCAAGTATCACTTCTCGGCTTTTATTTTCCTAGGGTATCTGAAAATGCAGACAGAAAACATTGTATCCATAGAATTTCCATGTACCAGGCCGCGCAACAAATTAAACTTAGAATAGCTGTTCTCATACTTATCTGAGTTTTGACGAATTGGAAAAAGCTCTACTGCATTGACTATTCACTGCCTCTGCCATCGACAAAAGCAAGTCCCCTTCAATAAATATCTTGGTATCATTGAAGCCATTTTCTGCAATAAAATGAAAACATATTTGTTCTGTGAGTGATATGCATCTTCCCCGGAAAAATGTGTTTAGACTCTTTTCTTCTCAACTTGGTTTCACTTTCTGCAGAGAAAGAATAATTTCTTGTCTGTGAAATCCTATTAGAAAAAAAAAATTAATCATCAGAGATGCCTTTGAAAGTTAGTGACTTCTTGTCATTGTGCTGTGGTTCATGATAAATGTGTCTGTGACCTTGGATGATCTTGGCATAATATAACTTTTTGTTTTTCTGCAGTTATGTATAAACCTTAAAAATGGGTCCCAAAACAATTTAATCATATTATTTGGACCCAGAGTCATTAAGTGACTGACCTCAATTTACACAATACCAAGGGAAAATTAAGCTTTAAAGGGTTTTTCCGAAGAACAAAGTTCATTTTAAAGTTCATTTTAATCAATAGATCTTGAAACAATCATAAGTTCCACAATTGGATGTGTTTAAAAAAAATGCTCCTGTGCTGAGATAATCTTATATATGTGTCCTTGCTATATACTGTGTAATGGCCGTATCTGATCGTGCAGGAACACGGTCTGATTATAAATATTGGAGGTGCAGGAACCATCATATTACATATATGTATGGAGATGTGTAGGGCCACTAATCCTTTCATGACCTTTGATGGACTGGCACTGGCACATCAAAAGTCATGTCCCTGCATTTCATGCTCGCTCACACGCTGAGCCTACATCATTTCCGGCACATCAGCTGGTTTAATCAGCCGTCATGTGCCTCTAAAAGCTGCAGATGGATCAAAGTTTTCTGACAGCAGCATTTAATACCTGAGGGCAGGGGGCGCATTATTCCTGCACACTGACAGAAGATCGCACCTTCAACTTCCCTATTCAATACAATTAAAAGTTTAAAAAAGTTTTTATTAAAAAACTGATATTTTTTTTTTTTTAAAAACAGACATTCAAATCACCCCTTTTATCCCACTAACCCCTTCACGACCAATAACATACTGGTATGTCATCGGTTGTGTCGTGGTAATCACCGCTGGCTGCTGTAGTGAGCCGGCGGTGATCCATGCACATGTCTGCTGATTTGAACACAGTAGACATGTGTGGCTAGGATCCACCCTTGCCTGCTTGCCACTTAGATCACACTGTCAAAATGTGACAGCGTGATTTAAATGGCCGCACCATTTCCCATCGCCATCAGAGGCCCCGTGACATGATCATGGGGAGCCGATGGTTGTTACGGTAGCTTGGATTCGTGTGACAACCCCTGATGTGACCATGCTGTATTTCCCCTAAGAGCCAGCAGAGCAGTGGCTCTTAAAGGAACAGTGCATTTTTGTTTATCAGAGCTGTGCAGCTCAGATCAATACAAAATGCACAAATGATCAGATAGTGGATCCATAAAGTCCCTTAGGGGGACTAGTTTAATAAATAATAAATGTTAAAAAAAAGTTTTTAAAAATATGAAGAAAAAACAAAAAGTTTAAATAACCCCCCCATTCGCCCCACTAAAAATAAAAAATAAAAAATATACACATATTTGGTATTGCCATGTTCAGAAATGCCCGATATATCAAAATATAAAATGAATTAATTAATCAGATCGGTACACGGCGTGCTGCAAAAAAATTCCAAACTCCAAAATAACACTTTTTGGTGGCTCAAATTTTTTTTACAATGTAATAACAGGCGATCAAAATGTAGAATCTGCATAAAAATGGAATAATTAAAAACCTCAACTCAAGGCACAAAAACTAAGATATCACTGAGCCCCAGATTCTGAAAAATGAGAACGCTACGGGTCTCAGAAAATAGCACCAAAAGCGCTACTCTTTTTAGACAAACTTCTGATTTTTTTTTAACCTTTAGCAAAAAGTAAAAGTATATATGTTTGGTATGAACAAACTCGTACCGACCTGAGACATCATACTGACACATCAGTTTTGCCATATAGGGAATACAGTGAACAACATATCTCAAAAACAATGATGCAACTCCACTTTTTTTTTTCAATTTCACAGCACTTGGAAATTTGTTTCCCATTTTCCAGTACACTTTATGGTAAAACTACTGGCTTAATTCCAAAGTACAAGTCATTCTACAAAAAATAAGCTTTTATGCGGCAAAATTGATGGAAAAATAAAAAAGTTATGGCTCTCGGGAGAAGGGGAGCAAAAAAACAAAGAAACGGAAAATCACCCACGGGTTGAAGGGGTGAAAAATAAAGGAATTGAAAAAAAATACAAATACACATATTTGGTATCTTTCAATTAATAAAAGTCCAATCTATTATAATATAAAATAAAATAATTTGATTGATAAATGGTGTAGCAAGAAAAGAAATCAAAATTCCAAAATGATTTTTTGAGATTGCCGCAAGGTTGCAATAAAATGCAATAAGGGGCGACTAAAACATCACATCTAGCGCAAAATTATATCAGTAGAAACATCTGTTCAGGGTGCAAAATAAAAGCCCTTACCCTGAAAAATGAGAATGTTACTGGTCACGGAAAATGGTAACACAAGTAAACACATTTTTCTTACAAATTAAATTATTTTGTTTTACCACTTAAAGGGAATCTGTCAGCAGGTTTTTGCTACCTCATCTGAAAGCACTATAATGTAGGCAAAGAGACCATGAATCCAATGATGGATCACTTAGATTACTGCCTGCAGCCATCCTGACACAATCAAAGTATTTTGGTTTAGCCACACAGAAGAGCTGAGAGAGCTGCCTCCGCCTACACCAGGCTTTTAATGTACAATGCAATAGGCAGTGAGGGGCTAATTACAAGAGGAGGAGGAGTTGGGAAACAAGGCACAAGCCAACTAGTCACAGCAATTATAAGGTCCCAGTTAGAGATGAGCACACTATTTAAAATTCGGTTGAGCAGGTTTAACCAGACTTTAGATAAAGTTCGGTTCAGGACCCTGACTTTACCTGAGCCCACATGCAGCCAGCCATAAACAGAACACTTCCGGGGAAAGGTGGGAGGGGTTTTTCCTTTTTTTTTTGGCTGCACACTATCCGATAACGCTGTTGTTACCCCCAATTCGAACCATTCAAACCCTTCAAGCGGCTCGCATTGTTTGCTGTGCTTTTGCTGCTTTTGTACCGCCCCCTTGCCAGCAGCCGGTGCTGCTCGGATCCAGATCTACAGTGCGGCTCGAGGGGCTCTCCAGACCCGGGGGTCGCGCGGACACTCCGATAAAAGGGGACGTATTTATACGGGATTGGTTGTAAAATGTCTGTGACACCACCCACGGAGTGTGGTGAGATGTAGCACCACTGCTGCCGTTGCGGGGCTCCCGGGGACGTTGGGCTGGCAGCTGGATGTTAACCCCTCCATGGGTAGGGATGGATATCCTGGGGCCCAGTGTCTCTATGCTGAGGATAGTGAGTGCAGGAGCCGGCGCACCTGGCCAGGCCGGGGATGTTACTCACGGTCGAATAAAGCACACAAGTCCTGTGGTAAACCAAGGTGATGGTGGCCAGCTGCCACAGACAGGTGTATCTGATCCAACACCCGGGTTGGTAGTCAAAGTCTCTCTCCTCTGCACTCAGTGTGTTGTAGGTAGGACGGTGTGAAACGCGGGAGTCCGCTCCCGGTCCTTTAGTTGGGAGCCGTGCCTGTCTGAGACTGACCCTTGGGATCTACGGGCCCTGGCGGTTGCCCTATCCCTCTCCGTGGGTGGTTGTCTACTTTTCAGGACTTAGGTTGGGACAGTACCTAAAATCCTGCCCTCAGTTGGTTAATTAGCTAGGCCGTCGGTGCCGGTCCTGGCTTCAGGGTCCAAGTACCCCCTCTGTGCACACGGTTTCCGGGTTGGTTCTCTGGTGTCAATACCGGCGGGCTCCAACCCTGTCCTGGTCCACCTCGGATCTCCGCAGCCGTCTTCCCGTCTCCTGCAGACTCTGGCTACCGTCTGCCACCTAGCCAAGGTGTCAGGGCTCCGACCCTGGCGCCTGTCAGCTTGCACCTCCACTCCAAATTTCAACTATCACTTCACTGACTGTTTTCCCGCCCCGGGCTCTCCAGACCCCTAGGTGGGCGTTCCCTATCCGCCTGGTCCCACCCATTGGTGTGTCCGTCCTTCCCTGAGGGGGGGTGACTAGAGTTTCAGGTCGGCTGATTTAACCCTTCGTGGGATAGGTGTTGTGCGGGGGCCTACATATACATCTACTTGGTTTTCCAGGGCGCTACACTTTTGCGGTGAATGAAACTAACTTTATTATACATGTACTGCAGACAAATGACACACCAAATATATAGACGAAAAATGCAGCACAAATGCAGCAAATTCTGCTTTTTGGAAGAAGCTTTTTACTGCCAAGAGAGCAGGTTTTGGCTGCAGAAAAAAATGCAGCAAAAACACATAGTGTGAACATAGACTTATTGTCCAGGAAATGTTCTAGATATCATTATTAAAAATGATTGAATACCTCAAATATTCGGCTTTGCAAATATTTTTCGAATAGGTCGCTGCTATTTGACTATTCGAGAATATTCGATTCGCAATATAAGTCTATGAGAAACCCGAATAACAACTATTCGGAACTATTCGGGCTTCCCATAGACTTACATTGCACATTGAATATTCGCATAACGGCAACCTATTCGAAAAATATTCAAGAAGCCGAATATTTGAGGTATTCGATCATCCCTAATTATTATTCATTAATTTCTTACTAACTCATTCTCATTTTTTATATTAGTATTTTCTATGAACAGACATAATTTATCCTACTACTGGTATTGCAAAACTACCAGCAGTATGGCTGGTGGTTCCATCTGTGCCCTGGGCATAAAGAAAAAAAACAATGGGGGTTCATTGCTGCAAATGCCTTTTCAGAGGCCAGTCCCTACAGAACCATTCTATTTTCTGCAGTCCCTACCTTGACAGTGTGAAGGAGAGAAGGAGAAGTAGAATAATTGAGCTGCAGGTGGGTCACTTAAAATGTAACCATCACTTCAATTTATTTGTGTAAATCAATACTGCACATGAAAATAAGAAACTGTGGAACATATCTTATCATAGAACTCTACTATTTCTCTGCCAGGACTAATCATTAATTCTTGAAAATTCTCATTTCACGGGTAAAATCTGTCTTCAGAGAAGACAGATTTTCTCATTACTAAGATAGGAGATGTCAGATGGTGCTCATAAAATTCTATGGAAAACTGTAATGCGGGCTTTACACGAGACGACCGATCGTGCGATGCATCGTCGGGGTCACGGTTTTCGTGACGCACATCTGGCATCGTACACGATGTCGTCTCGTGTAACACCTCCTGGCAACGCAGTATCGCTCACAAATTGTGAGTCGTGTACTCGTTGCTAGGTTTCACAAAATTGTTTAATTAAAGGGAACCTGTCAGCAGAAATTTCGCCCAAAACCTAAAAGATTCCCCCTCTGCAGCTCCTGGGCTGCATTCTAGAAAGGTCCCTGTTATTATTGTGCCCCATGTGAGACCAAAATAAAGAGTTTATAAAGTGGTACATTTTTGTATGCAGATTCTGTAAATGTGACACGGGGGCGGGCTCTCTGCTGTCCGTTATTCTGCCTCCTGGTCCTGTATGCTGCCCCCCATCGCTCCTTTCCATAGCTGATGCACCGCCCACTGCTCCAGCCATCCCCGCACATGCCCAGTGCCAGTCTCACGGGACTGAGCAGTGTGACCGCTGGTGACGTGTGCGCAGACAAGTGATTATGGGCGGGGCTGTGATTGTTATCAGCAAGTACCCGCCCATAATCTCGTGAGCGCGCAAACCTCTCCAGCGGTCACACTGTGCTCAGTGTAGATGCTAGACTGTATGTGCTGCTTCCAGGGATGACGTCCCTTTGTCACGTGATAGTATTTTGAACACGCCCCTATCACGACAGTTTTGAGCTAGACACCGTGTGACAGCTGACTGGGATGAAGAGCTGCCATTGATCCAGCCAGCGTCAGAGCAGTTCTTATAGGGTCTATTAGGACTTCTTCCCAGGTCCGTGAAAATCATGTACGTTTTTCACGGATGTGTCAAAGGTCCGTATTGCCCTCCATATGCCGTGATTTTGCCACACCTCTGTTCTCCGTTTGCTATCCGTAATAACACACGGAGAACAGGAACTTTCTGCTAACCTGTTCCTATCGTTGCTGTCCGTGGTGCTGATCTACGGTCTCCGGCCCTACCGACTCCCCACTGCTGCTGCTTCCGGCCCACAGTGGAGTGACTATGCAATGATCATAATGAGCGGGGGTCGGAAGCAGCGGCAGAGACAGCAGCGCTGGAGAAGGTGAGTGCAGAAATACTTTTTATTTCACAGGCACGTGTGTTTTCTCCGGTGCGTGTCACATGGATCACATCCGTGCGGTCCGTGTGCGGTCCGTGTGACACCCGTGATGTTGGAGAAAAACGGACATGTCTACATGTGGAGCCTACGGGCACTTGTATGCTCCACACGGACACACGGTCCATGGCAAAACACGCACGTGAGCGCAGACCCATTGATTTTAATGGGTCTATGTGTGCTCGTGTCTCCGGCACATTAGGAAACGGACCAAATACGTACCGGAGACACGGACGTGTGAAGGAGGCCTTAGATAGAGCTTGTAAGCACTTCACACTTCTGGCCACTGCTGCAGTCTAGCTAATCTAGGAAATAAGCAAGGAACAAAAGATTAAAAAGTCTCTCCTTCTTGAGATCAGAGAGGAGATTTAGTAACAAGTATACTTCTAAGTTGCCTGTTTTTAAAAAAAAACTGCAATTTACCCATATAAGAGCATCGGAATAATCCATCAAACAAATGAGCATAATTAATGAATAATAAGAGTATATGACCCAATACACAAAGTAACTCTGCCACTAATCTTTTAACTCCTCAGATGCCACGGTGAAAATTGACCATGGTATATAGGTGGTTAGAACGAGGGAGTGGAGGGTCTATTAAGACTGTACTATGGGGCACAGCCTGTCCCAGCTATGCCACTACGTCTTATATGATGTACACCGGTGTAATAAATAATTTCAAGATAATAATAAATTGTAAACAGTGAGAAAACAACCGCTTAATGACTAGGTTCTACTCTACAACAGCTCTGTATGAGATTAAAGTGGTTGCCATAGGAACCACAACGAAAAACTTACCTTTGGGTATATGTTAAGAATCCAGCAATGTTATTTTTAAGAAATGCTAAATTAAAAATATGATAATTAGATACAAATAGAATTAGAATTTTCTCATCTCTTGTAGTAATCAATGTGATAATTTGCCAAAAGCAATTTGATGAAAACAACAATTTATCGGAACTTAAACATAAGGTTCGCTGCTATTTGTTTTTATTTTCAAGATTTACTTTTAAACATGAAAATCAAGTGCCATGAATAAATAAGATGAATCATACTGGAAGCTGAAGAACATTTCACAAATTAGTAAAAAATATTTATCATAATTTGCTGACACGTGTAATAGCACATTATGCAGAGAGTCAGGTAAATTGCCCTGCATTCGCACATTGCAACCACATTGCTTTTTTTGCCTCAGTCCTGATTCCTGGCAAAAATGCACCTTTTTTCGACAATTTTCACAAATCTGACAGACAGGTGGTAATTCTAGCACAACACAACGTGGATGTAGCAAGGGTGTCCACAGCCAAATGTCAACAGTAAATGTAGTAAGGGTTGGATCAGTGGTAATACACAAGATAAATCAGATGTAAAATCCACAACAGCATTATCTGCACTGCATTGTGAAGATTTTGTTTTGGGAATACTACGGATTTGCATTGCAAGGGGAAATCCACCATAAAAAAACGTGAAGCCCAATGCGAAATTTGGACCTGAGCCTCCACCCGCATGTTTGTCAGATATATTGGCCCATGTAGCATTCCAAATCCTGTGAGCAGATGTCTTCACCTTCTCATGTAAAAATGTCTCCCATTCTGTAATAATGTTCCCAATCCTGGCCCCTTCCTGTAATAATATCCTCCATCCTTTGCCACTTCCCTGTAATGTCCCCCAAAATGGCCCCTTCTCTAAAATATATCCTCCATCCTAACTCCTTACTGTAATAATAATATCCTGCACCCTGGGCACCTTCTAGGTAAAATGTCCTACATCCTTGGCCTTTTTATGGCATTATGTTCCCCATCCTTGGCCACTTTTAGTAATAATGTTCCCCATCCTGGTTTAATGTCTCCATCCTGGGCCCCGTCCTGGTATATTATCTCCCTTTCATGGTATAATATAGTGTATCCTGGGCCCCTTCCTGGTATAATGTCTCACTTTATTGGCATAATTTCTTCCATCTTGGGCCCCTTCCTGGTAAAATCCTCCCCATCCTGGACCCTTTCCAATAACATAAGCCCTTATTTTAGAACCCCTCAAGCACATGAAATAAGAATTGAACGTGTCACTAATTTTCTAAGTAAATATATTTCTAAAGGTGCTATTGATATGAATTTCTCACTAGATGTTGGTAACAGCCCATCCAATCCACAGAGACAAATAAATCAAACCATAGGTGTCCATAAATGGAGTTATGTGTCATAATGTTAAATGACAATGGAAAAACTATTGAACACATTAAGAAAAAGAGCCTCAAAAAGCCATGGAAAGTCAAGACACCAGCTGAAATATATCAGTAATTAGAAAACAATCCTGCCACTTAGTGAAAAATAATATCAGCTGGTTCAACTGATGGCCTATAAAAAGATGTCTCTTTACTAAGGTGCCAGACAAAAAACATCTCATGAATGGTACAACCAGTGAGCTGTCTCAATACCTTTGTAACCTTATTGTTGCAAAACATACTGATGGCAAAGGTTGCAGAAAATTTTTAAACTATTGCAGGTTCCAGTGATCATTTTTGGGGCCATAATCCAGAAGTTGAAAGACCATAATTTCACCATAAATTGGCCACGACCAGGTGCTCCCCGCAAGATTTCAGATAGAGTAGTGAAAAGAATTATCAGAAGAGATGTCCAAGAGCCAAGAATCACCTGTGGAGAGCTACCGAAAAATCTGGAATCAGCAGGTACAATTATTACAAAGAAAACAATAAGTAATGCACTCAACCTCCATGACCTGTATGGATGCTCACCACACAATAGTCCCTTGCTGAACAAAAAGCATGTTCAAGTTTGCTCAATAACATTTAGACAAGTCTGTGAATTACTGGGAGAATATAGTCTGGTCAGGTGGGACCAAAATTGAACTCTATGAATGTCATAATACCCACCATGTTTGGAGGCCGACGGCAAATCGCCCCAAAAACACCATAGCAACAGTGAAATTTGGAGGTAGGAACATCATGGTGTCAGGCTGATTTTCAGCATACAACACTGGCAAACTATATTAAATTAAAGGAAGGATGAATGGACAAATGTACTGAGCTGAGACTTTCTTGATAAATAATCTGCTGTCATCTACCAGGATGATAAAGATGAAATGAGGATGGACATTTCAGCAAGACAATCATCCCAATCACACAGCGAGCAAAACTCTCGCACATCCAGGTGAAATAGCTGCTGTTGTTTGGGGTCCCCATCCCGCATGGACCCAGTCACACTCTCCGTGATCGTTATGCCACTGCATACATTACAGTCTACCAGTAGTGGAAAGGGCCCTAAGCAAGAACACTATATGAGCCATTTGCAGTCCAGTTGCTCATAACAAAAGCACAATTCTACTAGCTTTGGATGTAGAAAAGGGCCCCCTTACCTCTTGGGTTTCTATGCGGCTGAACAGATTGCATCAATTGTATGACAGCCATTGCAGTCTACAACAAATGTTTTGCAAAAGCCATAACAAAGGTTTTCAATTTGAATGTTCCCACTAAATGTGATGCATAATTTCTAGTAATATCAGACAATGTGCAGTAAAAACACGTAGCTGAAAATTTGTTCATGGGAATGTAATGTGCCGCCCCCATGTCAGCAGTCGGGCTGCTCGGATCCGGATCTGCAGTGTGGCTCGAGGGATTCTCCGGACCCGGGGGTCACGCGGACACTCCAAATAAAAGGGGACGTATTTGTATGGGATTTGCCGTAATCAGTCTGTGACGCCACCCACGGTGTGTGGTGAAGTGTGGCACCACCACTGCTGCTGTGGGGCACCCGGGGGCGATGGGATGGCAGCTGGTTGTTAACCCCTCCGTGGATAGGGATGGTTGCCCCGGGACCCGGTGACTCAGATGCAGGGAACAGTGATGGCAGGGGCCAGCACGCCTGGTCAGACCAGGGAGTCTCAGCTTACTCACGGTTAAATAAATCAGACAAGTCCAGTGATTAACCAAGGTGCTGGTGGCCGGCCGCCGCGGCCGGGTGTTCTCTGGTCCCCTACCCGGGCTGATGGTCTGTGTCACTTTCCTCTGCACTGTGTTGTGATGTGGTGGACTTCCTGGTGTGGAACGCGAGAGTCCGCTCCCGGTACTTCTGTTGGGAGCCGTGCCCGCTGATGCTGACTCGTGGGATCTACCGGGCCCTGGCGGATGCCCTATCCCTCTCTGTGGGTGGTTTTCTGCATTTGGGACTTCTGTTGGGACAGGACCTATAATCCTGCCCTCAATTGATTAATTAGCTAGGCCGTTGGTTCCGGTCCTGGCTTCAGGGTCCAAGTACCCCCTCTGTGCATGGTTTCCGGGTCGGTTCTCCGGTGTCGGGACCGGCGGGCTCCAACCCTGCCCCGGTCCACCTCGGATCTCCGGCTGCTATCTTCCCGTCTCCTGTCAGACACGGACCACCGTCTGCCACCTAGCCAATGCACCAGGGCTATAACCCCGGCGCCTCTGCTCTCAGTACTTGAGCTTCACCTTCACACTACTCCTCTACTACTACTCCACTTGAACTCCAAACTTGACTGACTTTTTTCCCGCCCCGGGCTCTCCAGACCCCTAGGTGGGCATTCTCCATCTGCCTGGTCCCACCCACTGGTGTGCCTGTCTTACCCTGAGGGGGGTGACTAGGGTTTCAGGTCGGCTGTATGTAACCCTGTGAGGGAAGGTGTTGTGCGGGGCCTCTACTGTGTGACCACCTGGCGGCGCCAGGGCGTCACAGTAACCTTACATTTATATTAATCCCAGTTTGTGTCCCTCAAGAGATGATCAGCCTGATATGTCGTGTACTGAGTAATGAGTGATACTCAACTGAGCATTAGGGTGCTTGGATGTGTGGGGCCCCGAGGCTCGATGTCGGTGCAGCGGTGCATTACCTTCAGGGACTCCACGCGGCTGGATCTTGTCACAGGTAGGAAATCCTCTATTTTGATTGTCGTGACGCCACTCTCAGAATTGCGGTCAGTGGGGACCGCCACTGCAGGTTAGGGGTGCCTGGGGCTGATGGTAGGTGCAGTCAGTTGTAATAGCCTCCTGAGAGTGAGGCATGCCCCAGGGTCCCGTGTGGGTGTGTGGAACTACAAGTCGCAGAATGACTCACACGCACAAGCAGGATGTCTTTCAGGGGTTTTACTCACTGATGGTGGCAGGGTGAGTAACCCGGGCGTAGCTGGGATGAACCAGGCTGGAACCAGGTGTCCTTCAGGCTGACTTATGAGGGTGGCTACCAACTCGCGTTCCTTAGCCCGTTGTGTTTTGGGGTAACCCCTGCTTGAAGCCCTGCTGGGGTCGCCCAGGGAAGTTGCTGGTGCCTCTCTCCCCTTCTTTTTGGCCCGTTTGCTTGTAGCCTGGACCAGGTCACTCCGGCTGCTTGCCTCCTGTGAGCTATGGGCCCTAACTTTGGCTACGTGGCTGCGGACTCTGTGGTGTTGTCTTGGGGGTGTAAAGTGCCCCCTCATGCAGGTTTGGCAAAGGAAAGGTGAATCTATCCCTGCACTGGGACCTGCTACCCGTTTGGGCCTGGTATCTCCCTGACAGTCTCCTTACTTTCCACTCCGTTGCTCTCTCTTTAGCTGTGTGTGGATTTCGGGCAGCACTCCCAGGTGACCGTTCTCCCCCGTCGGTAGTCACTGCGCGTACGTTGTCAGAATTGTGTAGAGCTACAGGGTCTGCTTCTGCCCTCCCTGAACTTCACCACTCAACTGTCCTCGGCTCACTCTTCCCTCCTCTCCTGTTCTTGCCTACGTCACCTAGCAACCAGGCTCTCTACCACACCCCTCGAGTGGAGATGGAGGCTTCGCCCCCTCCACCCCTCGAGTGGAGATGGAGGCTTCGCCCCCTCCTGGGATCCCCAGGGGTCCTCTCAAAGGTACATGTGTGAGACCTGATCACTATGCGCCTGTGTAGTCACACCTCGGTCAGCCTTCTGGATTACCTGTTTGTACTGTCCCCAGCATGGGTGCAGTACTCAGTGGTGCCTGACCAGGTCAGGGGCGCCACATTCCCCCTTAGTTATCACCAGCACGTCCTCGGGCTGCAAGACAACATTTTAAAATGCGTAAAACATGGTAAAACGTTTTAAAACCATCAGGTACCATACATCACCACCCTCCACCCACAAGTCCGTTAACCCACCCTAAACCCTCTCAGGCGGCAGGTCACCGGTTTCTTTTGGTAACCAGGTCTGGGCCATCAGCTTCCCCAGACCTTTCTTCCCATCTGCCTCTCCCGTTGGCCGCGCCTTCAGCCACTTCTGGCAGGATGTAGAGGCGGCTTTCATGGTCTGGTGGTTTCAGGGTATACCTGGCCTGGTGGAGCCGCGCCTTCAGCCACTTCTGGCAGGATGCAGAGGCGGCCTCCACAGTTGGTGCTGACCAGGTACCCTCTTTGTGGTGGAGAGCCAGGCCCCATAAACAGGCGTGCTCCCTGGTAGTGGTTGTACCTCTGGGGTAACTATAAACACTGCGAGAGTTTGTGGCTATAGCCAGTTCATAGCCTTAAGGTTCATTTTTCAAAGTGCAAAAAGAGGTTTCTCACATTAGTTCATGTGGGCACATGCTTAAACTTGAACGTTGCAAAACTTTTCAAACTGCTGTAGTTTTCTTTACTTTTCTCTACTCCATTCCACCAGGGCTTGGGCCTGTAGGGCTGCGGCACCTGTGGCTTTCTCCATCTCTGTCATCATCTGTAGTGGTCTCATCAATGGGTTCTTTGTCTTTTCTTTCCTCTTCTTCTGTGTCTGTTTCTTTTCCTCTTTCTTTATCTTGTAGTGTTGAGATAGCAGGTTTACTGTAGGGATTTCTGGGACATGGTGTAACATCTAGTGCGTACCATCCGCGTTCTCCTTGGTGCTTTGTAAATTCTACTGAGTCTCCTATCTGTAGGTTTCTTCCTGGATGTCCTCTAGGTAAATGTGCTCTAACATCCCTTCTGTTCACAAAGATGCCTTCTTTCATTCCAGGTACAACTATAAAGCCATATCCTGATTTTAAACTAAAGTCTTCCACTACTCCACGACAAAGTGGGCCTCTGACCTGGGATTTAGCTCTCCTTAATGACTGCTTCTCCTCCAAGTCTCTGGCTGTTACTTCGTCTTTTCTATCTGGAGATTGCTGTGCAGGTGGATCCCTTGTCCTGCTGCGGCGCCGTGTCTTGCGGGCTGGATTCTGCTGGGCTGCTACTTCACTGCTTGCAGGCTACCAGGTGAGGTATCTGGGCAAATCTTCCTCAGCGGAGGATGTCGGGTCCTCTTCATCCCAGCGGGAGTACGGCAGCATCTCTGGCTCTTGGACTGGTGCCGCATCCACTGCTGATGGCTCTGGGGTCAGCTTCTCAGCTTCCTGGCCTCCCCTCCCCCTTAGTTCTTCTGGGCACTCCTCTTGTGGCAGCGCTAGGGATGGATTTTCATCAGCAGGCCAGGGCGGGGGACCCTTTGGCATGAATGTTGCAGGAGTCTTCCTTTGAGCATGCGGAGGGAGCAGATACCGGTCCACCATCTCTTTTGGGAAGTGAGCCTCTAGGTCAGCCTTCAGCTTCCAGTATTCGGGGTCCTCCCCCAGCAGGGACTTCCTAGCAGGGACTTCCTTGGACTGGGGAGCGGTGTCTGCTCTGGCCTTGCAGGCCGGGGTAAATAATTGTTCAGTCTTGTCTTGGCGGGCCGAGCCTGGCGTGGCAGCGGCCTGGACTTGGCGGGCCGGGCTGGGCGTCGCTGCGGCGGCCTGGACTTGGCGGGCCGAGCAGGGCATCGCTGCGGCGGCCTGAATTGGCGTCGCGGCTGCGATGGGATCTGTGCAGGGCGGGCTGGGCATCGCCCCTGCGGCCTGGATTGGCGTCGCAGCTGCAGCCGGTCCTTGGCGGGCCGCACCTGCGGCGTGGAGGAGGGTCGCGGTGGCAGCCGGATCTTTGCGGGCCGGGCTGGGCATCGTTGCGGCGGCCTGGGCTCGGCGGGCCGCACCTGGCGTGGCTGCGGCCTGATTCAGCGTCGCCGCGCCGGGCATCTCTCCAGGGACCGCGGGCATGGCAGCAGGGGTCGGGGCACTCGCGCTGACAGGGGCAACACAGGACTCACCCATCGGTAACATCATCGGGGTCTGAGTCGTCGCCGCTCGGTCTGGCACTCGTCGTGCGGTTCCCCTCTCATAGGCCTGAACCGCCGCAGCCATCTCCTGCAGCTCCGCACGTCCCTCTCGGATCTGCTGCACGATCCTCGCTTCCAGTCGGTTACTGAACTGGGCAAGCTCCCAGGACCACCAGGCAGCGGAACCCGGCTCTGGGCTCCTATCTTCAGACGCCATCTTCACCACGTCGTCGCCGCTCTGCAGATCTTTTCTCAGCAGCAGACCTCCGACTCTTCCTTGCAGTCTCAGTGCCAGTTCCTTCACTGCCTTGAACTCTTCTCCCAACAGCAGGCTTATCAGTTTCTGCTCTGCCTTTTCCAGTAGCAGGCTTCTGGCTCCCTTTCTGTCCCGACGTCTCTGAACGCCTCCGCTCTCATCACTTGCGAAGCCAGGACTCTTCAGGGGATCTCTGGGTAGCCACACCTCTTCGTGGGCGGTAACTTCTCCCAGCGCGGGCTGCTGTTGTTTTTCAGCGCGCTTTTCATGGTGGCAATATGGCGGCGCTTCCAATTTTCCAAGCGGACCGCCCAGGCACATGGTCACCTGTCTGAACAGGTCTAGTCCTTATCCTGTTCGTGACGCCAGATGTGTGGGGCCCCGAGGCTCGATGTCGGTGCAGCGGTGCATTACCTTCAGGGACTCCACGCGGCTGGATCTTGTCACAGGTAGGAAATCCTCTATTTTGATTGTCGTGACGCCACTCTCAGAATTGCGGTCAGTGGGGACCGCCACTGCAGGTTAGGGGTGCCTGGGGCTGATGGTAGGTGCAGTCAGTTGTAATAGCCTCCTGAGAGTGAGGCATGCCCCAGGGTCCCGTGTGGGTGTGTGGAACTACAAGTCGCAGAATGACTCACACGCACAAGCAGGATGTCTTTCAGGGGTTTTACTCACTGATGGTGGCAGGGTGAGTAACCCGGGCGTAGCTGGGATGAACCAGGCTGGAACCAGGTGTCCTTCAGGCTGACTTATGAGGGTGGCTACCAACTCGCCTTCCTTAGCCCGTTGTGTTTTGGGGTAACCCCTGCTTGAAGCCCTGCTGGGGTCGCCCAGGGAAGTTGCTGGTGCCTCTCTCCCCTTCTTTTTGGCCCGTTTGCTTGTAGCCTGGACCAGGTCACTCCGGCTGCTTGCCTCCTGTGAGCTATGGGCCCTAACTTTGGCTACGTGGCTGCGGACTCTGTGGTGTTGTCTTGGGGGTGTAAAGTGCCCCCTCATGCAGGTTTGGCAAAGGAAAGGTGAATCTATCCCTGCACTGGGACCTGCTACCCGTTTGGGCCTGGTATCTCCCTGACAGTCTCCTTACTTTCCACTCCGTTGCTCTCTCTTTAGCTGTGTGTGGATTTCGGGCAGCACTCCCAGGTGACCGTTCTCCCCCGTCGGTAGTCACTGCGCGTACGTTGTCAGAATTGTGTAGAGCTACAGGGTCTGCTTCTGCCCTCCCTGAACTTCACCACTCAACTGTCCTCGGCTCACTCTTCCCTCCTCTCCTGTTCTTGCCTACGTCACCTAGCAACCAGGCTCTCTACCACACCCCTCGAGTGGAGATGGAGGCTTCGCCCCCTCCACCCCTCGAGTGGAGATGGAGGCTTCGCCCCCTCCTGGGATCCCCAGGGGTCCTCTCAAAGGTACATGTGTGAGACCTGATCACTATGCGCCTGTGTAGTCACACCTCGGTCAGCCTTCTGGATTACCTGTTTGTACTGTCCCCAGCATGGGTGCAGTACTCAGTGGTGCCTGACCAGGTCAGGGGCGCCACAGATACACTTGTTACCCAATTGAGTTCTCGAGTGCCATACTTGAGTCCCCACCCTGCAAGTTTTGTGGCAGTTAAAGAGCCTGCCAACATGCGGGGATTATCTGCATACACAATAATGCCATGGCCATGTTGGCTACTTGCATTACCATGATTGGCTGGCCGCATCACATCATATTGTCTTATATAAGATCTGCAAGCACGATGCTTGGTACACTTTCCTCTAGAAGCAGTTCAGTGAGAGTTGATCTAGGAGGTAGAGCTTAGACTAGAGCAAGCATATAGGCAGTGTTTAATTGCTATTGCAGATCATTGTATATTGTACATTTGCACTATTTAGTGTCTTTCATTTTGCACTAAAGGGTGTATTTAGCCTTGATTAACCTAATAAATAAAAAATGTGGAAAAAAAAACGACATGTGGACCCCCTATTTTTGATAACCAGCTAATGTAAAGCAGGAAACTGCAGGCTGGTATTATCAGACTGGAAAGGTCCATGGTTATTTGGCCCTTCCCAGCCTAAAAATATTTGCCTGCATCCGTCCCCAAGATCACATTAGATGCACATCAATGTCAGCTTGCATCAAGCCCATGGGTTAGTAATGGAGAGGCACCTATCAAACACCCCCATTACTAACCTAGTGATAAAAAAAGCACACAGGAAAACATAGTTTATTTGAATAAAGACCCTCATTCACCAATTTTTTTTTTATAAAAAAATATTTCCAAAAAGCTCCTCCGGCATAGTCCACGATTCATGAATGCAGCTCCAGCAACTGTGAATAACAATGTATTACATCTATCCACAGGCGCCGGGTAATGATCCTTGGGCTTAATGTCAGCTGACATTACACAGCTGACATCTACCTTCAGAAATATTACTCTGATTGCCACTACAAAAGCAAGAGCAATTGGAAAAAGGAAGGCATCAGAATTGGCACATCTAACATGATGTGCCAGTTCTACAGCAGCTGCAAGCTGGTATATGCTCGGAAGGGCTAAATATCATGGACTGTCTCAGCCTGATAACATCAACCTGCAACTGTCTGACTTACATTGACTGGTTATCAAAAATAGGGGGGACCCCACGTCATGTTATTAAATTATGTGTTTAGTTTCCAGCTGGGACCTGGGGGTCAGAGATGCGTCCAGACGTTTTCTCCATGCTGTTCCATTACATTTGACTGCTGTTTTAATCCCTTTCTGCTATTATCCTGCCTCCCCAGCCCTCCTGTTTGGGCCTCCTGGAAAAATGCTCAAGTTTCCCATTGACTTCTATTATACTCGTTACTCATATCGAGCCCGTCTGAGCGTCCGACCTGCTTGATTCAACTACCGAGCACTGGAGCATTTAAGTGCTCGCTCATCACTAATGTCATGTTCTTTGTGAAAAAAACCAGCTTTTTCCTGCTGGTGTCTGCACTAAATCTAGCAATAGCAATCATTACTGGTTGATTCATTTTTTTGTGTGTTCTTTTTCATACACATTTGAAGCAGTATTTTTATGGTTTTCCATTGCTGAAGTGCTTGGATTCTGCTTTTTTTTATGTGCGTTTTCCAGGCTCGCCATAAAGATCTATAGGGGGAAAAACGCATGAAATAACGCCAAGCTCAACAGCATCTTTAAAAGCACTGTAGGAATCACATCTATTTTGATTGAACTAATAAATGCAGCAGAATTTCGGAACAAACAAATGAAGCACAACAAATTTATGCTATGTGGGAACATGGACTAAATGAAAAGAAAGGAAAGAGTGAATCAATGAGTGATAAAAGTAAAACATAAACTTGACATCAGTGTTAGTCAATTTGCAGGAGTGCTCGTCCTGAATCACCAGATCCTTTCCATTTTTGTTTGATAGATGACAAAGGTCACTTTCACATCGTGCTTTCACCTACGCTCAATGTTCCCGTTGGGGCATCTGTCTGAACCTTCCTCAAACACCGCAAAATGTGTTTTGGATGCATATGGCGATGGGGCCATTGGCTTTAATGGAGCAGACAGAGTCAGCGTGTGCTCTGTCTTGCACCATTTTTAGGCATACATGTTTTCTGAAGGTGGACACCCGAACATAGTCTACTACGTCTTGGTGTCCGCCTGCAGAAGATGTAGATGCCCGAAAATGGTGCAAGACAGAGCACACGCTGACTCTGTCTGCTCCATTAAAGTCAATGGCCCCGTCGGTGTATGTGTCCAAAACACGTTTTGTGGGGGGGGAGGGAGGTTCGGATGTATGCCCCGACAGGACCACTGAACGTACAGTAGGTGAAAACGTAATGTGAAAGCGGCCTAACAGAAGTTTAGGGTGTCCAGTCTTCTGTTGCAGACAAGCATACGTATTTGTTGTTTGTATAATCTACATCAGGAATGGGGAACCTTTTTTCCGCCATGTGCCATTTTGGATATTTGCAGTACAAAAGTATCAACCTGAAATTTAACATGCTATATAGAAATAGAAGACAGATGATTTTGAAATGTAAGACATACATAGAACATAGAAATAAATCAAAAGAGGGCCACTTGATGAATAAAGGCAACAACTCTACAATTGAATATAACCAAGAAGAAAGAGTCTTTCAGTTTGCCAAGTAATCAATATACCCACACAAGCCATATTGTGAAAATATATATAAATATTTATTATAGAGGCTGTAGGGGAAAGACAATACATAGGCATAAATATATGAACAAAGGACCAAGGGAAATGGTGCTGGAGGGGAAAACCCCACGTGTCCCAAGCATTCATTCAGGAGAACAAGTCTCTACTGAGTAACGGCAGACATACCATAATAGAGTCACACCAGGCAGGCACAGCTCAAAGAGGGTAGAAATGGCCAAGATGGCACAACCAGTTATTAGCAAAAGCCGAGCAAAACCTACCAGGGAGATATGGCGCCGAGGGCCCGGGTAACACGTGGGGACCAGACGTCCCAACACGTGTTTCGCTCCGTGTGCTTCGTCGGGGGACGATAAAAGTAGTGCAAAGTGTGAATCTTATATAGAAGGTCCGACCCCAATGAACAAACGCCCCCTCGTTAAGTTAATCATACAGACCGGGGTATTGCGGGACGCGCCGCCCTGGGTCCACAGCAGCGGAAGCCGGAGGGAAGAAAACTTCCTGTGACGTCACAGCACTTCCGGAACTCCGCTGCTAAGGACGCCAGCAACGGCCGCGTCAGGAAGTAAAGACCTCCCTCTGACACGTCATCGGGTAAGTCCACCTACCCAAGAGATGACAAACCGTCCATTAGTATATCGGGCAAAGATGCCCACAGTGTGGAACAAAGACGGATGGTCAATGATAAGAACGTGTGGCAACAGAGGAAATCGCAATATACCATGGTTGGATGGATATAGGTGGAATATAAGAAAAGCAAAAGATGCGTTATAGAGGCAGGGAGAAAGGAAAAGCCGGCACTTTCACATATTCATAACCACATTCCCAGCAAAGAGACATAGTTTGTGTGATACTACACATACATGCATATACCATAGAAATATATATACGAAGATAAAACGTCACACATATAGTACATCTGTAGATGAATAGAGATATATGCATTACATCATTCAAATGGAACATGCAAGTATTTAATTTCTATCCAGCATTGAAGGGCGCCTCCATGTCTCAAGATAACTTGAAAAACGACATCTTCCACCGTGGATATCCAAAGGCTGTGGGGCTTAGGACATGATAGGGGTAGGACCAAAGACTGAGGAAAACAAACAGCACTGTTAAAATTGAGAAACAGAACCACGCCAAGGAACAATCATCCTATTGATACTGATACGAAGTCTAAAACTCATAAAAAACTCATAAAAATGATTACCCAGGGGTGGCAACTACCATCAGAGGACAAAAAATTCCCCAGTCCACACCTCCGGACTACTACAATTGAACCAGAGGAAATGATGGCAATTAAGCCAGAACCGGCCAATGGACTACAAAAAAGGAGCAAAAGTGAGACGCTCATTAAGTCCATGTGGGGACATAGTACCGAGGGTAAAAATCCATCGGCACTCTACCTGTGCAAGACGTTTTTTCAAATCTCCACCACGGATACCAAGATGCACCCTGTCAATCCCACGAACCTTCAGGGAGATTGGATCACAATTGTGAACCTCCCTGAAGTGACGGGGGATCGTCTTAAGGGTCTCCGGGTTAGTAACCTCTTTGGCGGCCAAAATATCACGTACATGTTCTCTCGTACGGATACGAAGTTCCCGAGAGGTTAATCCGACGTAAATTTTGTCACATCCACATGTGGCGTAATATATTACGCCAGATGTGTTGCAAGAAATATAGACTCGGATCGAGTACTCTCTCAGGCCATCAGCAGAACAAAAAGTGGTGGCCCTAACAATGTTCTTACAACCCCTACAGCTACCACATGGGTAGCAGCCAACTCGTTGTGGGCCACATCCGAAAAGAGGTGGAGTCTTCGCCACATAGTGGCTATGCACCAACATATCTTTAAGACTCCTACCTCTTCTCGCTGTCATCATGGGGTGATCGGGCAAGTACCCCTCAAGAGAGGGTTCTGTTTGCAAAATTGCCCAATGCTTATTAAGCACCCCCCTTATCTGCTCCCACTGACGGCAGTAGGTGGAGATAAACCTGGCCACATAACCAGATGGCTGCACTGTAGAGGCTCTTCCTGACAGTATATGGTCGCGATTAGAGGACTTAGCCCTCTGGTACCCACGTTTGATGGATCTGTTGCTATATCCCCTGCTTTTAAATCTCTCCCTCATATCACTGGATTCAATCTCGAAGGTATTACCCGAGGAACATAATCTACGCAGCCGCAAAAATTGGCCAGTAGGGATGGCATCCACCGTTGACCTGGGGTGACCTGAAGTGGCATGGAGGAGGGAATTAACCGCGGTGGACTTACGGAAGATGGTAGTAGACACTGCTCCGCCCAGCTCTATGGATATCTTGATATCTAGGAAATCAATGGATCTCTGCCCGATCTGATGGGTCAAAAAGATGTTCCGGTCGTTGGAGTTGAGCCGACGCACAAAGTCCTCCAGTTCAGGGCCGGTTCCGCCCCAGACAACAAGAATGTCGTCTATATAGCGGAGCCAGCACTGCGCATGGGAGCTCGCCGGCACGCCGCCCCCGAAAACCTCCCTCTCCCAATAGCCGAGAAAGAGGTTTGCGTAGGACGGCGCACAAGCCGCCCCCATCGCAGTGCCGCGCCGCTGGAGGAAGAACCGGTCCCGAAAAACGAAGAAGTTGTGCGTCAACACAAACTCCAACAATTCCATGATCAGATCGGACAGAGATTGATCCAAATTGCTGGAATCCAAAAAGAACTGGGCGGCCACAAGTCCATCACGGTGATCAATGCTGGAATAGAGGGCCTCGACGTCCATGGTCACCAGTGATACCCCCTCCTCCAAGGTCAGACCCTCTAGCCTCCTAAGAACATCCGAAGTGTCTCTGACATGGGAGGGCAATGTCTCCACAAGTGGGTGCAAGTAATGTTCAATGAATTTGCAAGTGACATCACAAAGCCCCCCCATGCCAGAGACAATAGGACGTCCGGGAGGCACTTTCGGGTTTTTATGAACCTTAGGGAGGAGGTAGAATGTTGGGACCACTGGAGTTTTGACTAAGAGGCCCTCATAGATTTTCTTAGGGATAATTCCCTCCTCAAAAGCCCGCAACAGAATCGCCTCCAGGTCATTGGTGTAGCTACGTACAGGGTTATAGGGGAGAGATTCATAGGCATCCCGATCTCTTAGTTGACGCCATGCCTCCCTTTCGTATAGCTCCACCGGCCATATTACCACATTACCGCCTTTATCGGCGGGTTTGATAACCACATCCTCCAGAGACTGGAGTTCTCTGAGTGCGGATTGTTGCTGTTTTGTCAAGTTGTTATTGCCGCCCTTAAAAGAGATGCGTCGTATGTCCCTCGTAACCAGATCCCCAAAGATTTGAATCGGGGGACATAATGACAAAGGCGGGAAAGTGGTGGATCGAGGTATGGTGTGTTGTGGAAAATTACCTGGTGGGTGGTGGGTGGACTCCGCCTCCAGCTCCTCCAGGGTGGAAATAGCCTCCTCTTCAAGAGTGGACCATGAGGATTCAGCTGAGGTTTTTCTATGATGCAATTTATGTAACACCAATTTCCGTAGAAATAGGTGAAGGTCTTTAATCACTACAAAGAGATTGAAATTAGCCTCTGGCACAAATGAAAGCCCTAATTTCAGGACTTCAATCTGAGAGGGAGTGAGAACATGTTTAGAAAGATTTATTACCTCTAGATGCTGATCCATCCCTTTCTTCTGAGCTGGAGGAAGAGTCCCACGTCCACCACCCAAAACAGGACCTTGTCTATTACGGACATTGGTAGCTCTCGTGTTGGGTCTCATGCTCCGTGCTTTATCTGAAGTAGACTCGTCATCCAATGAGGAGAGTGATGACGCTGATACTGACGTCATGGAGACGTGGTGTTTCTTTTTAGGCTGTGACATCCCTCTCCACCGAAATACTTGACCGTTCTTATAATCCATAACATCCCGTTGATACTTTTTTGTTTTGGTGTTAAGGATTTCTTTCTCCCATTTGGAGAACTCCTTATCCAAGGATTCATGGTATTTGGACAACTCCTCAGGGGACAGCTCCGAGGAAAGGAGGGCCTGGGTCTCTCCAATCTCCGTCTCTAACTCACAGATCGATTTCTCATTCAGTTCTATGAGTAGCCGCATGAAGACCTTGGAACAGCCTGCCGCGGCTTCCTCCCATTGTGTCTTTATACTATCATCAGAGACGGCAAAGGAGGGAAAGACCCTGACCCTCAGTCCCCTCGGAACCAGCCCCCTGTCCAAATACCTCTTCATAAAGGCCACATTCCACCACAAACGTGTTTTTCTATTGAGCATAGACTTCAAATTATTCATATGTTCCAAGGCAGTTCTGGAACTCAAAGATGGTAAATCATCCCCGCCAACTTCAAACACCCGGTCCAATTGTGTCTCCCACGCTTTTTCGCGGGCTTTCAGATCCATGGGACCCTGAGAAGAATCTGTGAGACCACAGTAAACACTGAAATAAATCAAAAGAGGGCCACTTGATGAATAAAGGCAACAACTCTACAATTGAATATAACCAAGAAGAAAGAGTCTTTCAGTTTGCCAAGTAATCAATATACCCACACAAGCCATATTGTGAAAATATATATAAATATTTATTATAGAGGCTGTAGGGGAAAGACAATACATAGGCATAAATATATGAACAAAGGACCAAGGGAAATGGTGCTGGAGGGGAAAACCCCACGTGTCCCAAGCATTCATTCAGGAGAACAAGTCTCTACTGAGTAACGGCAGACATACCATAATAGAGTCACACCAGGCAGGCACAGCTCAAAGAGGGTAGAAATGGCCAAGATGGCACAACCAGTTATTAGCAAAAGCCGAGCAAAACCTACCAGGGAGATATGGCGCCGAGGGCCCGGGTAACACGTGGGGACCAGACGTCCCAACACGTGTTTCGCTCCGGAAGTGCTGTGACGTCACAGGAAGTTTTCTTCCCTCCGGCTTCCGCTGCTGTGGACCCAGGGCGGCGCGTCCCGCAATACCCCGGTCTGTATGATTAACTTAACGAGGGGGCGTTTGTTCATTGGGGTCGGACCTTCTATATAAGATTCACACTTTGCACTACTTTTATCGTCCCCCGACGAAGCACACGGAGCGAAACACGTGTTGGGACGTCTGGTCCCCACGTGTTACCCGGGCCCTCGGCGCCATATCTCCCTGGTAGGTTTTGCTCGGCTTTTGCTAATAACTGGTTGTGCCATCTTGGCCATTTCTACCCTCTTTGAGCTGTGCCTGCCTGGTGTGACTCTATTATGGTATGTCTGCCGTTACTCAGTAGAGACTTGTTCTCCTGAATGAATGCTTGGGACACGTGGGGTTTTCCCCTCCAGCACCATTTCCCTTGGTCCTTTGTTCATATATTTATGCCTATGTATTGTCTTTCCCCTACAGCCTCTATAATAAATATTTATATATATTTTCACAATATGGCTTGTGTGGGTATATTGATTACTTGGCAAACTGAAAGACTCTTTCTTCTTGGTTATATTCAATTGTAGAGTTGTTGCCTTTATTCATCAAGTGGCCCTCTTTTGATTTATTTCAGTGTTTACTGTGGTCTCACAGATTCTTCTCAGGGTCCCATGGATCTGAAAGCCCGCGAAAAAGCGTGGGAGACACAATTGGACCGGGTGTTTGAAGTTGGCGGGGATGATTTACCATCTTTGAGTTCCAGAACTGCCTTGGAACATATGAATAATTTGAAGTCTATGCTCAATAGAAAAACACGTTTGTGGTGGAATGTGGCCTTTATGAAGAGGTATTTGGACAGGGGGCTGGTTCCGAGGGGACTGAGGGTCAGGGTCTTTCCCTCCTTTGCCGTCTCTGATGATAGTATAAAGACACAATGGGAGGAAGCCGCGGCAGGCTGTTCCAAGGTCTTCATGCGGCTACTCATAGAACTGAATGAGAAATCGATCTGTGAGTTAGAGACGGAGATTGGAGAGACCCAGGCCCTCCTTTCCTCGGAGCTGTCCCCTGAGGAGTTGTCCAAATACCATGAATCCTTGGATAAGGAGTTCTCCAAATGGGAGAAAGAAATCCTTAACACCAAAACAAAAAAGTATCAACGGGATGTTATGGATTATAAGAACGGTCAAGTATTTCGGTGGAGAGGGATGTCACAGCCTAAAAAGAAACACCACGTCTCCATGACGTCAGTATCAGCGTCATCACTCTCCTCATTGGATGACGAGTCTACTTCAGATAAAGCACGGAGCATGAGACCCAACACGAGAGCTACCAATGTCCGTAATAGACAAGGTCCTGTTTTGGGTGGTGGACGTGGGACTCTTCCTCCAGCTCAGAAGAAAGGGATGGATCAGCATCTAGAGGTAATAAATCTTTCTAAACATGTTCTCACTCCCTCTCAGATTGAAGTCCTGAAATTAGGGCTTTCATTTGTGCCAGAGGCTAATTTCAATCTCTTTGTAGTGATTAAAGACCTTCACCTATTTCTACGGAAATTGGTGTTACATAAATTGCATCATAGAAAAACCTCAGCTGAATCCTCATGGTCCACTCTTGAAGAGGAGGCTATTTCCACCCTGGAGGAGCTGGAGGCGGAGTCCACCCACCACCCACCAGGTAATTTTCCACAACACACCATACCTCGATCCACCACTTTCCCGCCTTTGTCATTATGTCCCCCGATTCAAATCTTTGGGGATCTGGTTACGAGGGACATACGACGCATCTCTTTTAAGGGCGGCAATAACAACTTGACAAAACAGCAACAATCCGCACTCAGAGAACTCCAGTCTCTGGAGGATGTGGTTATCAAACCCGCCGATAAAGGCGGTAATGTGGTAATATGGCCGGTGGAGCTATACGAAAGGGAGGCATGGCGTCAACTAAGAGATCGGGATGCCTATGAATCTCTCCCCTATAACCCTGTACGTAGCTACACCAATGACCTGGAGGCGATTCTGTTGCGGGCTTTTGAGGAGGGAATTATCCCTAAGAAAATCTATGAGGGCCTCTTAGTCAAAACTCCAGTGGTCCCAACATTCTACCTCCTCCCTAAGGTTCATAAAAACCCGAAAGTGCCTCCCGGACGTCCTATTGTCTCTGGCATGGGGGGGCTTTGTGATGTCACTTGCAAATTCATTGAACATTACTTGCACCCACTTGTGGAGACATTGCCCTCCCATGTCAGAGACACTTCGGATGTTCTTAGGAGGCTAGAGGGTCTGACCTTGGAGGAGGGGGTATCACTGGTGACCATGGACGTCGAGGCCCTCTATTCCAGCATTGATCACCGTGATGGACTTGTGGCCGCCCAGTTCTTTTTGGATTCCAGCAATTTGGATCAATCTCTGTCCGATCTGATCATGGAATTGTTGGAGTTTGTGTTGACGCACAACTTCTTCGTTTTTCGGGACCGGTTCTTCCTCCAGCGGCGCGGCACTGCGATGGGGGCGGCTTGTGCGCCGTCCTACGCAAACCTCTTTCTCGGCTATTGGGAGAGGGAGGTTTTCGGGGGCGGCGTGCCGGCGAGCTCCCATGCGCAGTGCTGGCTCCGCTATATAGACGACATTCTTGTTGTCTGGGGCGGAACCGGCCCTGAACTGGAGGACTTTGTGCGTCGGCTCAACTCCAACGACCGGAACATCTTTTTGACCCATCAGATCGGGCAGAGATCCATTGATTTCCTAGATATCAAGATATCCATAGAGCTGGGCGGAGCAGTGTCTACTACCATCTTCCGTAAGTCCACCGCGGTTAATTCCCTCCTCCATGCCACTTCAGGTCACCCCAGGTCAACGGTGGATGCCATCCCTACTGGCCAATTTTTGCGGCTGCGTAGATTATGTTCCTCGGGTAATACCTTCGAGATTGAATCCAGTGATATGAGGGAGAGATTTAAAAGCAGGGGATATAGCAACAGATCCATCAAACGTGGGTACCAGAGGGCTAAGTCCTCTAATCGCGACCATATACTGTCAGGAAGAGCCTCTACAGTGCAGCCATCTGGTTATGTGGCCAGGTTTATCTCCACCTACTGCCGTCAGTGGGAGCAGATAAGGGGGGTGCTTAATAAGCATTGGGCAATTTTGCAAACAGAACCCTCTCTTGAGGGGTACTTGCCCGATCACCCCATGATGACAGCGAGAAGAGTTAGGAGTCTTAAAGATATGTTGGTGCATAGCCACTATGTGGCGAAGACTCCACCTCTTTTCGGATGTGGCCCACAACGAGTTGGCTGCTACCCATGTGGTAGCTGTAGGGGTTGTAAGAACATTGTTAGGGCCACCACTTTTTGTTCTGCTGATGGCCTGAGAGAGTACTCGATCCGAGTCTATATTTCTTGCAACACATCTGGCGTAATATATTACGCCACATGTGGATGTGACAAAATTTACGTCGGATTAACCTCTCGGGAACTTCGTATCCGTACGAGAGAACATGTACGTGATATTTTGGCCGCCAAAGAGGTTACTAACCCGGAGACCCTTAAGACGATCCCCCGTCACTTCAGGGAGGTTCACAATTGTGATCCAATCTCCCTGAAGGTTCGTGGGATTGACAGGGTGCATCTTGGTATCCGTGGTGGAGATTTGAAAAAACGTCTTGCACAGGTAGAGTGCCGATGGATTTTTACCCTCGGTACTATGTCCCCACATGGACTTAATGAGCGTCTCACTTTTGCTCCTTTTTTGTAGTCCATTGGCCGGTTCTGGCTTAATTGCCATCATTTCCTCTGGTTCAATTGTAGTAGTCCGGAGGTGTGGACTGGGGAATTTTTTGTCCTCTGATGGTAGTTGCCACCCCTGGGTAATCATTTTTATGAGTTTTTTATGAGTTTTAGACTTCGTATCAGTATCAATAGGATGATTGTTCCTTGGCGTGGTTCTGTTTCTCAATTTTAACAGTGCTGTTTGTTTTCCTCAGTCTTTGGTCCTACCCCTATCATGTCCTAAGCCCCACAGCCTTTGGATATCCACGGTGGAAGATGTCGTTTTTCAAGTTATCTTGAGACATGGAGGCGCCCTTCAATGCTGGATAGAAATTAAATACTTGCATGTTCCATTTGAATGATGTAATGCATATATCTCTATTCATCTACAGATGTACTATATGTGTGACGTTTTATCTTCGTATATATATTTCTATGGTATATGCATGTATGTGTAGTATCACACAAACTATGTCTCTTTGCTGGGAATGTGGTTATGAATATGTGAAAGTGCCGGCTTTTCCTTTCTCCCTGCCTCTATAACGCATCTTTTGCTTTTCTTATATTCCACCTATATCCATCCAACCATGGTATATTGCGATTTCCTCTGTTGCCACACGTTCTTATCATTGACCATCCGTCTTTGTTCCACACTGTGGGCATCTTTGCCCGATATACTAATGGACGGTTTGTCATCTCTTGGGTAGGTGGACTTACCCGATGACGTGTCAGAGGGAGGTCTTTACTTCCTGACGCGGCCGTTGCTGGCGTCCTTAGCAGCGGAGTTCCGGAAGTGCTGTGACGTCACAGGAAGTTTTCTTCCCTCCGGCTTCCGCTGCTGTGGACCCAGGGCGGCGCGTCCCGCAATACCCCGGTCTGTATGATTAACTTAACGAGGGGGCGTTTGTTCATTGGGGTCGGACCTTCTATATAAGATTCACACTTTGCACTACTTTTATCGTCCCCCGACGAAGCACACGGAGCGAAACACGTGTTGGGACGTCTGGTCCCCACGTGTTACCCGGGCCCTCGGCGCCATATCTCCCTGGTAGGTTTTGCTCGGCTTTTGCTAATAACTGGTTGTGCCATCTTGGCCATTTCTACCCTCTTTGAGCTGTGCCTGCCTGGTGTGACTCTATTATGGTATGTCTGCCGTTACTCAGTAGAGACTTGTTCTCCTGAATGAATGCTTGGGACACGTGGGGTTTTCCCCTCCAGCACCATTTCCCTTGGTCCTTTGTTCATATATTTATGCCTATGTATTGTCTTTCCCCTACAGCCTCTATAATAAATATTTATATATATTTTCACAATATGGCTTGTGTGGGTATATTGATTACTTGGCAAACTGAAAGACTCTTTCTTCTTGGTTATATACATAGAACATAACCTCATAGAGGCAGATTCTGCCAAAGGACTCTCCCACATCTGCATATAAAAAAGCAGTCATCCAGAAAAGTTGGATGAGTTAAATCCATTTGGTATTCCATATATCATGCAATTGCTATGCGAGTGTGTGATCTTTTTTTCTTGCACCCATTGATGAGTTTCTAATGTCTTACCCAACAATATACAGCATGCTGATGAGGAAAAACTTGCAGATCAGCACTGCCTTATTGTTTAACATTGGTGAGTGGGAAATACAATTTTTTATCGGATTGCACTCAGCGTATTTACATGCGGATGTAAGAGAACCCTAATGGGTTGAAACTACGGTAGTTATTCAAGAGTGTACTAACTTCTATGAAGGAAATGTCATCTCTGTGATATATCCACATATGTAAAAAAAAAAAAAATCACTTAGGGTGTGCTTACTTTTTCTCTTGACTTTTATGTCTGAAGATCAACATCTTCTCACCTTGTTATTTATGTAACTTTGTTTTTTTTGTTCTCATGCTTTTGCATATTATAAGCCCATGTTAGCTCCCTTAGCAGAAATCCATATGTCAAAGACTCAATGTGAATAGGTTAAAAGTGTCCCGTTAGTACATACTGTGTATGTTACAAACCCCCAAATACACACCATGATGAAGGCTTTAAGGCTATGTGCGCACTAGAAATGTGAAGTTTCTCAAGAAAATTTCTTGAGAAACTTCTGGGAGTGAAAGATTTCCAGACCTCCGGAAAAAATCCTCACCAAATCCGCATGCGGATTTGCCGCGGATTTGCCGCGGATTAGCCGCGGAATAGCCGCGAAATTGCCGCGATTTTTCAGGGTGGTTCCCTGCGGATTTTTGCAGGCTGTACTGCCGAAATACCTGCGGAAATAATGGACATGTTCATTTTCTCAAGAAATTTTCTCGAGAAATTCTTCTCAAGGAAATTTCTTGAGAAAAATCCGCACAAGTGCGCACAGCTATTTTTTTTTTCATAGAAATTGCTGGGAAATGTCTGCACAAAGATTGCAGACATTTCTCAAGAAATTTCAGCGGCAAATCCGCGGGTAAATCCGCGGGTAAAAAGGTCTAGTGCGCACAGAGCCTAAGTCTGACAGCATTAGCTTGGGGCAACCTTGATCTGTCGAAGACTTATGTAAACAAATCTGACAAAGTCAAGTGACACTAATGTGTGCCAAAGAATTAAAATATAGGTCAGAATTCTATATGTAGCTATTTCCTTAAGAGATATAATGAAAAGGAGTAAGGAGAAAGCCATCTATTTTAAGTCCAGTACAATGGGAGATCAAAGTGCCCCAAGGCCACACTTCACTGCCACCCACTGAATAGCGAACCTGTGTCATTCTTGCGATACTATGAGATATTGTAAGGTCTGCTCTTACGTTTTCAAGCTTTTTCATGAACACTACATGATTAAAGAAGTTATTTCATTGCTTCCCTGGGGCTCCCACAAATGTATCCAAATAAAGGAGCAGCATCTGGTCACATAGTAGGTCTTTGAAATTTTGAAATTTTTATATATATATATATATATATATATATATGCTACAGTTCAAAAGTTCATGATCACTTAGATATATCCTTATTTTTGAAAGAAAAGCACATTTTTTTTCGATGAAGCTAACATAAAATTAAACAGTAACACACTCTACACATTGTTAATGGGGTAAATGACTATTCTAGATTCAAATGTCTGGTTTTTAATGCAACATCTACAGTATATAGTATATAGGTGTATAAAAGCTCATTTACAAGAACCACCACTGTGTTCTAATGGTACATTGTTTTTGCTAACTGTGTTAGAAGGCTAATGGATGTTTAGAAATCCCTTGAAAACCCTTGTGCAAGTATGTTAGCACAGCTGAAAAGAGTTTCGCTGATTAGAGAAGCTATAAAACTGACTTTCTTTTGAGATGCTTGAGAATCTGGAGCATTACATTTGTTGGTTCCATCAAACTCTCAAAATGTCCAGAAAAAAAAGAACTTTCATGTGAAACTTGACAGTGTATTCTTGTTCTTAGAAATTAAGGATATTCCATGCGAGAAATTGCCAAGAAACTGAAGATTTCCTACAACGGTGTGTACTACTCCCTTCAGAGGAGAACACAAACAGGCTGTAACCAGAGTAGAAAGAGAAATGGGAGGCCCCGCTGCACAACTGAGCAGCAAGAAAAGTATATTAGAGTCTCTAGTTTGAGAAATCGACGCCTCACAGGTCCTCAACTGGCAGCATCATTAAATAGTACCCGCAAAACGCCAGTGTCAATGTCTACAATGAAGAGGCGACTCTGGGATGCTGGCCTTCAGGGCAGAGTGGCAAAGAAAAAGCTATATCTGAGACTGGTTAATAAAAGGAAAATATTAATATGGGCAAAAGAACACAGTCATTGGACCGATGGAGATTAGAAAAAAGTGTTATGGACAGACGAATCGAAGTTTGAGGTGTTTGGATCACACAGAACATTTGTGAGACACAGAACAACTGAAAAGATGCTGGAAGAGAGCCTGACGCTATCTGTCGAGCATAGTGGAGGTAATGTAATGGTCTGGGGTTACTTTGGTGCTGGTAAAGTGGGAGATTTGTAAAAGGTAAAAGGGATTTTGAATAAGGAAGGCTATCACTCCATTTTGCAACGCCATGCTATACCCTGTGGAGGACAGAGCTTGATTGGAGCCAATTTCATCCTACAACAGGACAATGACTCAAAGCATACCTCCAAATTATGCATGAACTATTTAGGGAATAAGCAGGCAGCTGGTATTCTATCTGTAATGGAGTGGCCAGCCCAGTCAGCAGATCTCAACCCTATTGAGCTGTTGTGGGAGCAGCTTGGCCGTATGGTATGCAAAAAGTGCCCATCAAGCCAATCCAACTTGTGGGAGGGATGTCTGGAAGCATGGGGGGAAATATCTCCAGATTACCACAACAAATTAGCAGCTAGAATGCCAAAGGTCTGCAAAGCTGGAATTGTTGCAAAGAAGTATTCTTTGATGAAAGCAAATTTTGAAGGAGAAAATTATTATATATGTTCAATGCCTGAACAACTACCTTTACTCCTGTGAGTATACATCTATATATCTTGGAAAATTATAAAGGAAAGCCTAATACGCACCCTGGAAAAAATAAAGGGGGGCATCATACAAACCCTGGAAAAACTAAGAGTGTGGGACACGTGATGAATAGGGATAATCGAATACCTCAAATATTCAGCGTCGCGAATATTTTCCGAATACCTCGACGCTATTCGACTATTCGATGCGTAATGTAAGTCTATGGGAAGCCTGAATAGTACCGAATAGTTGTTATTTGGGTTTCCAATAGACTTACATTGCGCATCAAATATTCGCGAATAGTCGAATAGCGGCGAGGTATTCGGAAAATATGCGCAAAGCCGAATAATCGAAGTATTCGATCATCCCTAATGAGGAACCTTTAAAAATTTGCAGCAATATCTGCCTAATGACCCTCTAAAAAGTTTGAGCAAGGGCTGCCTGTCTACCCTCTTAAAATTTGCAATGAAGACCACGTGATGACCCTTTAAAACTTTTGAGCGAGGGCCACCTGTTTATTCTCTTAAAAATTTGCAGCAAGGGCCGCCTGTTTACCCTTCTAAAATTTAGAGCAAGGGCCGCTTGTTTACCCTTTTAAAAATTGGATCATGAGCTGCTTGATGAACTTGTTGATATGGTGGAGGAGGAGGACAAAAGAAAAAAGAAATCATGAAACATATACCCTTTTTTGGGTTTGAAGAGATGCATGTGTAGCGCCCCATGGGGCAGGTGATTTAACCTACTCTTCGCCGGGTCGGGAGTGCAGATCCTCTGCGTTGTCATGGGGTGACCTGGCCCTGTTCCGTTGCACCAAGGCATACAGGAAGGGGGATTGGAGGGTGGTAGGGAGGATAGAGGTAGTAGTCGGGGGTTAGGAAAGTCTATTAGGATCGTGATGCCACATGTGGTACACGGCCAGGGATAGGGGCCGCCGCCGCTGGGGCAGATGTCGGGTGCAGCCGGGATAGTGTCGCTCCCCACAGGCGGAGCAGGATTACCCCGGGGAGGATGGTGGGGTTGGTAGTGGTCCCTGTTGGTGCCGCAGTGCTGGGCGACAGTGCCCGTAAAGGAAAGGCAGAGATGTAGTGCCCCTGAAGCCATCAGGGAGTTACAAGCTACTTTATCCTTACCGGGATGCAGGGCCTACCCCCTTGGGGCCCATAAAACCAGTACATATAACACACAAACACTCCAGATAATCCCTGTTTTCCCCAATCATCCCCCATAGAATGGTACAAGGCTAGGGTCGGACCAATGAATGGCCGCCTAGAGGTGGAGCCACTCCAGTCCACTAAACGACCAGGTGGGAGGGGCAGAGAGAGTTAAGAGTGAGACAGAGGAAACAGTGGAGAAGACACACAGTAATGGTGGAAGTAGAGGAGAGACTGTGAAAGTGAGCAGACGAACTGACCAGAGTGAACAGTGACCTGAGGGCCCAGGCGGTTAGTTACCGGTGGAGTACAGTGGAGTACTCCCAGAACTACTCACCAACGGAGTTACAGAATCCTAGGTCAGGCAAAAGCTCCAGGCAGACCTGACAAAATCTGCACAGTGAGGTGACTATCAAGGACCTCCCTGACCTTGAAGTTCGGGACTCAGTAGCAAAGGGAAAACCAGGGACAGGACCAGAGACTCCAACCCCACATGGTTCATGCTACCGTCATATGGACTGCTGAAGAAGACAATCAGGAGGGGACCCCCAGCTGCTCTACGCCATGGGGACCCACCAACCAAAGACAGGTGCAGGGGAAAGAAGCCACCAGGTCACTAAACCGGCACTGGGACTAAGGGGACCTGCGGTTAAGACCAGCCAGCCTCGGGTGACCAGTTACCAGCTTGTAGTGAGTAAAAAGAACAAGTTATACCAAACTCCCATTGTGACCTACCTTCTTTCATCACCCACCTGCAACACCTATCCTCTGGGGCCTGGCCCTGCTTGCGGAGGGCCTAACATCCAGGCTGCCACTAACACCAGCCCCAGTAGTGAACATTGTGCAGCGGAGGTTCCATCCCTAGAGCCGTAAAACCGTAAGTGATGTCACGTATAAACTTTATTCAACAATCCCCTGTAAATATTCCCCTTTTCAAGAAGCACCCAGGGCACAGAACCTGGCAATGGCCACCAAAGTGACATTCCCCAGTTATACACTGCCAGGGACCGAGTACTGCATAACCCTGGATGACACAGAGACAGGGGCTGCAGATCCAGATCTTTTTACTCATAAGTCTTTCAGACGCTGCCCAGGGTGCTGTTTTCTGCCACGATGGGCTCCAGCCGATCCCGGATCCGTGAAAGGTAAAGTCCCGTGTGCGTCAGCCTGTGAGCCCTTTCCTCCTTTGATGCCCTAAGTATCGGACCCCTGTGGCGTGAAGCACTTGATGGTCCCAGTGTCAATAAAGTGGCCCGTTCTGTATGCTGATAGCGCGGTTCCATTATGGGACCAGTCCTCAACCCTAGATCCTATATGCTATTTGCTGCAGACTCATGGAACGTGTTCGGTGACTGTTCTAGCCATTCCCCGCAACCATTGCATAGTTGGTAGACAACTTGAAATATACCTGCCCTAGGATTCTGTATCCCGACAGCGCCTGTCCTGTGGAAGCAGCTGCCCTGCTTCGCCCCATCGACTGTGTTAAATGCCTTGGCCCACAGAACTGCTCGCAGCACCTCCGCTCTGCTCTGTCTGAAGATGTTCTCTTTCTGTTGTGGTAGTTGTGTTGTTTGTTCTGAGTTGTTGCCCCCAGCCACTGCCACCCGCTGGTTCACTGCTCTCACCAGGTCAACCTACTCTTCCCACTGAGTGTTCCTCACTCCCCCTGGTGGTTGCTTCTCCCTGACCCAGAGTCCACAGTCCAGTGGATCTGGGGAGCCCCTGGTGCGGTGGTGTCCTGTAAGCCCACCGGTGTAGTGACCCCCTACTGTGATCCAACCCTGGCCCAGTCCCCATTGGGGAGGACAACCCACTATTACTGTATGGTTGTGTGAAGGAAACCGGTACCGACCTTCCCTGGACCCAGGATAAGTACTACACCCTAATGGGGGTGCAGTACCCTGTGGCGCCTGAAGCATCAGGGGCACCACAAATGGAAATACAGCAAAAAATAAAAGGAACATTTGAATTGGCCGCTGTCATCTGGTGGTGTTGAAAAGTCTGGGCTAATCCAGGTCTTGTTCATGAAGATAAGAGCCTGTTAGTATGTTCAGTTGACAAGCAGACGAGTTTATCAGTAATGATGAGTCAATATACTCTGCACTATTTGTTACTCACATGAATATTACGGTATTCGCGATATCCGTCACTCATCTAATATTTTGCTCCTCGCTTCATAATAATAATAATAATTGTATTCATTTATACAGCGCTATTAATTCCACAGCGCTTTACATACATTGGCAATACTGTCCCCATTAGGGCTCACAATCTAGAGTCCCTATCTGTATGTATTTAGAGTGAGGGGGGAAACCGGAGTACCCGGAGGAAACCCACGCAAACACGGGGAGAACATACAAACTCCTTGCAGATAGTGTCCTTGGTGGGATTTGAACCCAGGACCCCAGCACTGCAAGACTGCAATGCTAACCACTGAGCCACCGTGCCACTTCATGAGTTTCAATACCCCTCCCAGCATGTTTGGCACCTGACTTTCAGACACTAAACATTCTGGAATTGCTTGACAATAACAATGATGTCGTAGCCATTTTTGCTATTGGCATTACTGTGTTTGGTCGGCACAGTGAAAAAAAAATGACTTCCAGTCATTAAAGCAGGAGAATTTACTTCCCGAGTTTCCCTGTCACCCTACATCCTAACCCTTATGAATATGCACTGCTTCCCTTGCCTACTCTCTGTGCTGGCGTCTGTGAATGATTGAAGTCCTGCTTCCCCCGCCCACTCTCTCTGCCGGAATCTGTGATTGGTGGAGTCTAAAAATAAATAAGTAATTGGAAAAATATGTATATTGATACCAAGTGCAGATAAAGCTGACGGCTAAAGGTTGCATCCCCCAGCTGTAAAAAATCTGAAATGATTGCTGATGGTGCTTGCGAATGTGCAATGATAAAGGCAGGGCAGGAAACATCCATGCCTGTGTCTTGGACAGGGGATCTGCAAGCACATAGCACAAGGGAAGAGGTAGTGGGTAACCCGCATACTGTTGATTGGGGACACAGACGTTCAGTCCACCTAGTCAGGTGCGTTGATAACATGTGCCTGAGCATGCTAGTGTGGTCAGGCTGGTAGTGGTCAGGCCCCTGCTCATATTGGTATGGCAAAGGTTGCAAATGACGATTCTTTTATTGTCTGCACTTTCTTGAAAAACATCAGAGAGGGAAGCACCTAATCCTTGGCCTGGGACCTTGCTATGTGTGGGTGTTAAAGGGAAGGTGTCGTCTAAAAAAAAAATATTTCAATAACTGAAAAAAATGTAAGTATTAATGGTTTAATGTTTTGTTTAATTATTATTATTTGTTTTTAATTGAGCAAAATATAAAAAAAAAAAGTTTGATCTTTTCAACTCTTAAACACTAGGGGGATCAGCTGCTGAAATCCTACTGCAGAGCTACTGTAGAACTAGTTCACATTAGAGCTGCAATAAAAGTGGGTGGAATGTGCTCTCATGTGAGTGATGTCACGGCTCCCCCCTCCCAATCTGTGTGTTTTCAAAAAGATAAGGGAAGATGACATTTAAGGTCCAGTCACACTAAGCAACTTACCAGCGATCCCAACAACGATAGGGATCGCTGGTAAGTTGCTAGGAGGTTGCTGGTGAGCTGTCACACTGCGACGCTCCAGCGATCCCACCAGCAACCTGACCTGGCAGGGATCGCTGGAGCGTGGCTACACGAGTTGCTGGTGAGCTCACCAGCAACCAGTGACCAGCCCCCAGTCTCCTAGTTACAGCACACATCAGGTTAATTAACCCGATGTGTGCTGCAGCTAAATGTGCACAGAGCAGGGAGCAGCGCACACTGAGCGCTGGCTCCTTGCTCTCCTAGTTACAGCACACATCGGGTTAATTGCCTGATGTGTGCTGCAGCTAAATGTGCACAGAGCAGGGAGCAGCGCACACTGCTTAGTGCTGGCTCCTTGCTCTCCTAGTTACAGCACACATCGGGTTAATTACCTGATGTGTGTTGCAGCTACATGTGCACAGAGCAGGAGCCGGCAGCACAGGCAGTGAGAGCGGAGGAGGCTGGTATCAAAGGTAAATATCGGGTAACCAAGGACAGGGCTTCTTGGTTACCCGATGTTTACATTAGTTACCAGCCTCAGCAGAAGCCGGCTCCTGCTGCCTGCACATTTAGTTGTTGCTGTCTCGCTGTCACACACAGCGATCTGTGCTTCACAGCAGGACAGCAACAACTAAAAAATGGCCCAGGACATTCAGCAACAACCAACGACCTCACAGCAGGGGCCAGGTTGTTGCTGGATGTCACACACAGCAACATCGCTAGCAACGTCACAAAAGTTGTTCGTTACCAGCGATGTTGCTAGCGATGTTGCTTAGTGTGACGGGGCCTTTAGAATCACAGTGCGGAGCAATTTTGATGGTGACCGCTAAGTGATGTCTAAAGTGTCACTAAGGCCAGCTGCATAGTGCTCCCCACTTAGCGCTCTGCACGTCCCGTACCAGCAATGCTCTGCTGCATGCACGCCCACCCGCAATGCTCTGTTACACGCATGCACACAATGCTCTGACACACACACGCCCCCAATGCTCTGCCGCGCGCACAGGCCAATATACAGTTTGCAGGGCTATGTGGAGGTCATTATATAGTTTTCTGCTGGATGTGGCTCACTTAAAGTAAGAAAGGTTGGATGCCATTGTTCTAAACAAACAAATAGATAGATAGATAGATAGATAGATAAAAAGAATAATGTAATAATGTAACAGTTGTAATATTGGGAAAAAGCAAAAGGAAGCAGCAATTCAAAGAAGAAAGTTGAATTTATTGTTACCACATGGGTTAATAAATTCCGCTTTTTTATTTTAATATTTTGGAGTGCTGCCTCCTTTTATTTTTCTCAGATAGAGCGATAGATAAATAGATGGAATGTACATGAGATATAGCAGCACAACATCCAGCATACAATACTGACGTGTGTAAAGCAAGTTTGACCCAGTCCCAGGGACATTGTGACGAGTGTGTCATGGCCTGATGTAATCTCGTCAGGATCCGGGATCAGAAGGTCATAGCCTAATGTGGATCACAGATCATTTTTAGTGGCCTCTTGTTGTTTACCTGAGTTAGAGCATATTTCATTCCATCCGGTACTGAAGGGATTAAGGTCATTTCTATCCTGCAGTGATCTAACAGGTAGCTCTAGCCTCAGCTGCAGCCACTCCTTTTTGCTTTAAACATCCCCTCCTCCCTCCTCCCTATGCCGGATATAATTCATACCTATGTTGACCACTTTGAAGGAGACAGACTCTGGAGAAGCTGAGGTGTCCCTTTTTTCAGCTGAGAAGTTCCTGCTGGAGAAGCTGGGGAGTATTGTTTGTTGTGTCTTTCCCCACCTGTTTACCTTTCCTTAATTGTGTTGTCTTATTGCTGTGGCAAGACTAGCGTCTCGCTGGCCTTTACTAGTCAAGGTGTGGTCAGGGCCAGGGAGGACCTAGGTGATGGTGATTGTGATGGTGCATGGGGAAAGTACCTGTTTAGGGACGTTAGTGAGGGCAGGGAGCAACCTCAGGTGCGTGTTAGGAGGTGACCGCACTCCCCTCTCCCTAGCACCAGGGCCTTTCATTGTATTGATACCCTAGTGTTCCCTCTGTGTTGCGCCAGACATCACATCATCTGAAGAGCTCCAGGGCTCCTCCAAGGATGCCCTTCAAAAAGTGGGGTGTTATTCACCAAAACGGCATTCAGAGGTAAAGTCATGTGATTTTGGTGAATAAACACCCCCCTTTTAATAGATACTGAAATATATATTGAAGAGTTAAGAAATACTTCTTATACTTGTTTAGTGTGTGAACTAATTTATTTTCTCGACACTTCGCCTCTCTCCTGCAAGCTGCAGAAACACAAGTTAATTGAGATAAATTGAATGAATTTTAAATACATTTAATTGGACTAGAATTTGGTGGAGTAAAACATTTTGTCATTATGCCCCCTGCTAGTTTTCTTTTCTTTCTCTTTGTATAATGTCAAATCTAATGAAAACCCATTCATAATTTTAAACCCATGATTTAAGAAATCACCTTTTATCTTAAAACAAATTTATAGAAATAGTAAAGTTAATAAAAAATACTTAAACTTTCTTTACATAGTAATCATGTATCACTCCAAAATAGTGTGATTGTGAATAAAGCCTAAAGTGCAAAGTACAAAGAAAAGACAAAGTACATTTATACAATGCTGAAAAATTATTCATGAGTGATCATAGAAGTATTTTTTTGGGGGAAGCAGAGCTAGGGTGAGGGGTGGGCGCCAGCCTAGGGGGACCCTTCACACTATATGATGGAGGGCACATATGAATTTATCATTGAAAAAAAAAACATTAAGCTGTGGCCATGTCCAATGAACATATTTTCCTCTGACTGATTGACTGAAGCACTCAACAAGAAATGAAAGCTTTTATCAGTGTGAGCGGAGGGAGAAGGACTCATGGACACAGGAGGACAGAGACTATGACTGTGGCAGTTAGCACCTTTTTCTACCACACTTTTTCCTTCCACTCAGCTTTCCAGTAATATGCTTGGATACAGCACTCTGTGAGCAGCCAGCTTCTTTAGCAATGACCTTTAGTAGCTTACCCTTCCTTGTGGAGTGGGTCAATGACTGCTTTCTGGACACCTGCCAAGTCAACAGTCGTCCCCATGATTGTGCAGTTTACTAAACTAGACTAAGGCTGGGTTCACACATAGCGACAGCGACAACGACGTCGCTGTTACGTCACCATTTTCTGTGACGTAACAGCGACCTAGTAAGTCGCTGTTATGATCGCTGCTTAGCTGTCAAACACAGCAACGCAGCAGCGATCATGACGTCGCTACATGTGCAGAGAGCAGGGAGCCGCGCACACTGCTTAGCGGTGGCTCCTTGCTCTCCTAGCTACAGTACACATCGGGTTAATTACACGATGTGTACTGCAGCTACATGTGCAGGGAACAGCGCACACTGCTTAGCGCTGGCTCCCTGCTCTCTTAGCTACAGTACACATCGGGTTACTTACACGATGTGTACTGCAGCTACATGTGCAGAGAGCAGGGAGCCGCGCACACTGCTTAGCGCTGGCTTCCTGCTCTCCTTGCTACAGTACACATCGGGTTAATTAACCCGATGTGTACTGCAGCTACATGTGCAGAGAGCAGGAGCCGGCACTGGCAGCGTGAGAGCGGCGGAGGCTGGTAACGAAGGTAAATATCGGGTAACCACCTTGTTTACCCAATGTTTACCCTGGTTACAGCTTACGGCAGCTGCCAGACGCCGGCTCCTGCTCCCTGCTCGCTTCATTTCGTCGCTCTCTCGCTGTCACACACAGCGATCTGTGCATCACAGCGGGAGAGCGACAACCAAAAAAACGAACCAGGGCTGTGTGTAACGAGCAGTGATCTCACAGCCGGGGCCAGATCGCTGCTCAGTGTCACACACCGCGAGATCGCTAATGAGGTCACTGTTGCGTCACCAAAACCGTGACGTAGCAGCGATTTCGGTAGTGATCTCGCTATGTGTGAAACACCCCAAAGGGACTATTTTAGACGCTGAGGAAGCCTTTGCATGTGTTTTGTGGTAATTATTCTAATTTTCTGAGATAATGACTTTTGGGTTTTCATTGGCTGTAAGTCATAATCATCAACATTAACAGAAAGAAACACTTGAAATAGATCACTCTGTGTGTAATGACTATATAATATATGAATTTCCCTTTTTGTATGGAATTAATGAAATAATTTAACTCTTTGATGATCTTCTAATTTATTGAGATCGGCTTGTATATCATAAAGGGTTAAAGAAGTTTTAGCAAAAATGTACGGGATGTGGAGTAGATAATAAAAAGTGTCTGGAATTTTTTCAACTGTAGCCTAGAGAGGAAGCTAAAGATTGTTATATTATAATTGAAAATAAAAAATTGCAAAAGGGGTGTAGAAAGGCTACAAAGAGAAGCAACAGACTGTGCAGTTAAGCAAGTTTCCTGTTTAACTGCTAAATTGTTTCTGTAAAAGTCTCAGGGTATGTTCACACATTCCTGTTTTGCTTCTTTTCTTTCTGCAGCAAAACCTTTTCTCTTGGCAGTAAAAAAACTGCTAATAAAAAGTATGCTTTGCTGTGTTTTTTAGCTGCGATTTTGGAGTGTTATTTGATTACAGTACATGTTTAAATAAACTTGGTTTGCAGCTGTGTTTTTACACTTTCATAGCTTTCAGTGGTGAAGCTGCAAAAACACTGAAATAATAGACATTCTGCTTCTTTAAGGCTATGTGCGCACGTAGAGTTTTTACCTGCGTTTCCACAGCGTTTTCAACTGCAGCGTTTTAATGCCAAAAGTCATGCGTTTTGATTTTCCAGCAAAGTCTATGGGAAATAGCGATTTCTTGTGCGCACAATGCTGTTAAAAACGCAGCGTTTTAGTTGCTGAAATTTTTACAAAAAAACTCAGCATTTAAAGAAGCCGCATGTCAATTGTTTTTGCCATTTTGGCAGCGTTTTGCTAACATTGAAGTCAATGAGAAGTTGCTAAACGCATCTTAAATCAAAATCCTAGCATTTTACATATGTTTTTGATGCAGAAAACATGCTTTTTGGACCAGTTAAATTCATGCGTTTTTGACAAAATATTAATGGCATGATATGCCCCTTTACACACACATAGTCCGACAATTAAATGTATGAAAATCAATAAATAAATGTCATTTTATACATAAATATTAGCACACATCATTTTAATCAAATAATTAATTTTCTGTATGATTTTAATCATTATATTTTTTATCTTTTTTTTCATTTTGTTCAAAGTGTTTGAATGTTTAAACTTTATTTAGTAGCGTATTTTGCATGAAACTCAAGAAAATTGTGCAAAAAAAGCACTGCAAAAACACATGTGAACATAGCCCTCAGGCTATGGTCACACAGGGCTTTTTTGCTGCATTTTTTTCTTCAGCGAACCTGATTTCTTGACAGTAAAAATGCTGCATTTTTGCTGCTTTTTTTTGCTGTGTTTTTGCTATGTCATAGATTTTGCTGGTACTGGAACAAGCAGCTTTTTATAAGCATGTACAGTATTTGCATAAATGTAAATGTGCCGCCCCCGTGTCAGCAGCCAGGCTGCTTGGATCTGGATTCGCGGTGGCTCGAGGGGCATCCGGACCCAGGGGTCATGCGGCCATTCAAATGAAGGGTGTTTTTACAGGGGATTATATATTTAGAGTTCGTGACGCCCCCCGTGATGTGTGGTAAGGTGGAGTACCACCGCTGCAGCTGGGAGTACCCGGGGGCGATGGATTGGGCAGCTAGGTGTTTAACCCCTCCACAGATAGGGGGTATGCCCCTCGACTCGGTGATGGTGTTTGGGGAGTGCCGTTGGAAGTGAAGGGGTCACTTTCGTACTCACACAGTCCTCAAAGCCGACACCGACAACTTGATAAACTAAAGTTCTAGACACTGCTGCTGCCAAGGGGAGCTAGTTTGGGTCCCTTCCCCAGTGGTGCTGCCTGGTGATCTGTGACCTTCCACTTGGCACTAAGTTCACTTGTCAGTTGGTCCCTGTAGTGTAGAACTAGTCGGGTCCCGCTCCCCAGTGTGGCTAACTGAGGGAGCTTGCTCTCAGGGTTCACGCTTGGGATTTCCTGGACCGTTTTAGTGGAAAGTCCTATCCCCCTTGTTGCGCTAGTATCCCGATTTTGGAGTGGGTGGAGAGCAGATCTTGAAGGCTCAGATCTCGTCGGGTCAATTGTCAGGTTGCCTGAAGCTACTCCCTGACCTAGGGTCCACGTACCCCGTCGTGCCCTGGTCCCAGCCCAGTGATGGTACAAGGCCGCCAGCTGTCCTCCGCGACAGTTCTGTGCTTTTGTCATGATCCCCTGCGACCAGGGGTCCAGCTCCTACTAGGCCCAGACCATCATCTGCTACCTAGTTACGTCCAAGGAGCCCGGCTCCTGACTTCCTACACTTCACTCTCCCTTTCTCTGACTCTCTCTGACTGACTCCTGACACTCCTGACCTCCCCTTACCAACCCCCCAAGTGGGCGACCCTATTCCACTCAGGCCGACTACTGGTGGGTGTGGTGCAGAGTGTTCCTAGGATTTTGATTGGCTGATGTTGGCAACACAGTTGCCAGTAGTTGGGGACCCATAACCAAGGAGGAGATGGATATTGAACAGAAGGGCAGATTGCACAATACCCTGTGACGACCTGATAGGCCAGGCCTCACATACACATAGCCTTACAGTTGTAACCAACGCCTTGCATAAACAATATATAAGACATGTTTATGTTATAGTTGACAGACTACACCCTGAAGAAACCTTTACTTATGTTGTCTCCTTGCTAACAAGCAATAAATGTAACTTATGTTTCAGATTCAGATTTCTTTGTTTTCTCACTTGATTAATGTTGAAATTCTCACAGTATAGAGCATGGTGGGGAACCTCGGGCCTCTGAGTAGTAAACTGCATGTGATGTCATTTTCTCCGGTGCCCATGCAGATTCCTCCCAGGGACTGCAGTGCTCATGTTTTGCCAGTGGTCCCATTTCTCAGGCTTCTGGCCCTTTAACTCCTCTTTTTATAGTGAGCACAAGCATCCAGCACTCACTATAGAATGCATCAAGACATTATTTGTGGGGCACACTGCTGTAAGACTCCGGGAGCAGGGTAATGAGTTCAGGTGGAGGTGCTGTGATGAGCTTCCCTTTCTCCTCCATCCTACCCAGAGCCTTCCAAGGAAGGAGAGAGTAGACTCTTGCGGTGCACAGTTCTCTAATGCGAGCATGTTCAGCCTCGGATATCCCACCTCTCCAAGCTAACAGGCAACACAAGGGCCAACATCCTGTGACAAAGATGCGCATATGTTCAGTTTTTTCTCCTCGGCTGATAGACTCTGAAGCGTGGAGCATAAATTAGGTATGCAGTGTAGGCTATATGTTGAGAAGAATGAGACTGTTGGAGTCATGGGCCTAGTGGAGGGCTCCTCAATTTCCCGGTGGGCCAATTCGAAACTGGCCATGACCACTGTGAAACTGGCCATGACCACTGTACAAAGGTTGATAATCCGGGATTATTCGAAAACCTGCACAGCCAAGAAAAAAAGACATTAGCCCCCTTTCAGATGCTTCAACAGTATGGTAAATGGCGTCAGGCAATATTTTTTCTTAAAAAACAAAATGACTATCAAAGTGTTCGAATTCGTGTAAAACTGTGATTTTCAGGACATTCAATTCAAACTCAATCCTCTGGAGATCGATCTGCTCATCTCTGGTGGACACCTTTACATTCCTGACTGTGTTCAATGAGCACCATTATTGAAATAGATGTGTGGTCCCTGGGTTATTTCTATTCCACAGTTGTCAAAGATTTAACAATTTTAACTACACAATATTCGCAACCAAGAATCCCGCAGCTTTAATTTCTTTCTTTTAACACTGAAGTATTTTTTATTTGATTTTTGTGTTTGCATTTCCAAAAATCATAAGCTAAAAGATATAAATATATTGTCATGCGCTGTCCGGATCCGCACATGTCGATTACTACTACGGCATCGGACTCTGTTCACATTGTAGAGTCCAACAGCTCAGCTCAGCTGGGCATCGGCTAAGTTGTTTCACTGCTCCCAGCCATGCAGGAGTTAATCCTTGTTGCAGAAGTGTGCTACGCCTTTGACAGCCAGGTTGCTGATTACCTTTCGCAGGTGGTCTCCTCCTATTTAAGGCTGGGGAGTGTAGTAGGAGACTGCCAAAGATAGCATCTGCTGAGCTGTTGCAATATTCTAGCGTCTGTGGTGATCTTCCTTTTGGTGACCAGTGAATTGTTGTCTGCATGGTATGAAAGTTCCTTGGAGTGACGTTCTCCTTCCCCTTTGGTTTATCCCCTCCGGTGTCTTTTTGTCTCCCCTCTGTGGATATTTGCTGTGTGTGTGAGTTTCAGTTTTACCCCCTTCTCTTTGTCTTGTGGAAGGTTTATTACTTTGTGTCTTGCCCACCCAGGGTTGGGGGTGTGGGGATATTAAGTCAGGGCCCAGCAGGAGATAGGGCCAGGTCGGGGGGCCGGACCTCCCTACCTTTAAGGGTACCTCCATGGTGAAGGTGAGCCCCAGTCTTAGGTCCAGCGTAGGTTCCCCTGTGTCCCCTGGCCACCCATGACATATACATTTACATAGATCCTGCAGCTCCTCAACCAAGAACTCATGCTTGGCATCTACATTGTTCTATTATAAAGCAACAAAGGCATGCACTGTTATTGTAAATTTTGAAAACTTTGAATAAATGTAATCTGATTTGACAGCATTGTGCCAATAGTCTTGTATCCTTTATCTTTTCATTTTAATCCACAAACACGGCTTATATTGTTGAATTTGATTTAAAAATTGGATGAAAAACTACAGCTCTGATTCCGGTGACATTTCTATTTCATTATCTTTGCAAACTCCAGAGTTCAATATGCTGTGAGGATAATTTTTTACATGTGTTAATCGTCTCAGCAGAATCACTTTCCCTGGGGAGAAGAAGATTAAAATCCATTACTGTGCTTAAGATTTGGGGCTGGATGTGCAGAATCACTTATATTATTCGCCTTGGATAAAACTAATACATGAGCTTTCAGTTTATTCTAAAGTGGTGAGGTTGTTCTTAGCAGTTGAGCATCACAAAAAAACCCAGAATACTTCATTAGAACATGAAGCAGTTAATCAATAAAATGAAGCCATGAAAATGACTTCTCATTTAACTGACTTATTTCAGCATATTTAAGTTTCTGCGGCGCGACATATTCTGGCATATGGGTGAGGAGCTTCATATAGAGAAGATTTATTAAAATGAAATTAGCAGCATCTTCATGCTGAACCTCATAAATAACCAAGCATTTCTTGGACAGGAAAATAATGAATTCATTCAGAATTACTGTCTGGATATTTACATCTTTTTATTTCACTGGTTATATTTTAAACTTTTGCTTAACTGTAGTAATGTAAAGGTTTTCTCTTTTAACAACCCATTTTCAGTCTCCCATCCTCACAAACCCAAATCGGCTTTTTTTTTATAAAAAACATAACAAATGATAAATAACTTGAAGTGAAGAAGTCCTTGGAGCTCCAAAACCTCGCAGGAACAATTATAATAAATCATCGATAATTACCCCCAGCCAAGTATCACGGAATCATTTCCAAATCACCGTCTTCTATTGACCCCACCCTGAAGAGTCCCAAACTCCGCCAGGCCATTACAAAAATTCCAGTCATAATAGGTTACCTTTTACTTTACAGTTTGTCCACCCATATCCTGTCCACCGCCATTAACTTAACAATGGCGGCAGCTATAGGCATAGAAGTGGTGTCTAGGTATAGTAAAGTAGCCATGCGCTACGCAATGAAACCACCTATAGCGCCACCTGGTGGAAAACAATGGAGTTAGCATTTTTATCTCGAAAACGGAATGAGATAGAGAAATAAATGAATTAAAAAATTGTAGGGCATCATCAATTCAATATGAATCGTCATTTCCAAAATCCAAGCTGAATTTAAGCCTCTTAGGTGGAATACATCTTTTAAAGATGTCGAGTATGTCTAAACTAACATATCCCTTACAAATAATCCGAATTCTTCTAAAACATGTGGATGTAAAAAAGATCAACACTGCTATTAGAAAGTTAATTTGGAAGGGGTGGCACCCTAGCATAAAATTACATATGAATGGCAACCGGAGAAGTTGGAGGAATTAATTTACCAGAAATAAGAGGGTATTATAACCTAGCATTCATGTCTCATCACATAATAGACTGGCTAAAAGGTACTATATGGCACTCTGATAATTCAGCAGAGACAGCATGCACTCACCCATGGGACTTAAGCACTTTACTACATACGATACAGGGCCATATTCCTATAAAATTTAAAAAGTAAAATTGTAACAGGACACGATTTAAAGTTGAGAGGAAAAAAAGGTTTGTAATGAAAGATTTCCAGGGATTACCACTATGCGGGAACTCCAATTTTCCACGCATAAGGGAAAACAAGTTATTTCAAGAATGGAAAAAGAAAGGAATACATAAGGTAACACACCTGCTTCATGAGGAGGAATGTAGATGGATGACGAGAGAGAAAATAATATCAAAGTTCTGCAAAATGGGCAAATCAAGGAGATGTGATTAACTACTGACAATGGTCAAGGAAGAAACAACGAAAAACACTATGGATAACTTGTTCTTCGAAAATCCAGGTAACCCCACTATCTCAGCATTATACAAGGGTTTAAGAGAAATATTTTAACAAGCGAACACGGAACAGATGTTTAGCAGTTGGGCTAGGCAGTTAAACGAGGAAGATGTAAGAGAAAAAATATTGATTGGATGGCGGGAGGTGAGGAAAAATGTTTTAGGTTAAGTATGGAGAGATACAGTACCACAAAGACCACTACAATTTCTATTTCACAATATACTCGGAGATGAGAGAAAGCATTGGAGCACTCCTAGACGTATTAAACTTCATATGCCTAATAGTTAAATGATGCTTCTTAAAAAAGTGGTTGCAAGAAACTGTTCCTAGTCAGAAAATGATAATAGACCAATCCAAGACATTATTTCAATTGTAATGGTTGAAAACAGAATGTAACAAAGAAAGTGGTATAAAATCATTATTTGGAAAATGGAAGGTATTTTTGCTCAATTACAGCTCGGAAGAGAAATCAGTAAGATCATGGTGTCCTTTGTAATGACTGAATGGTATTTGCGAGAAAACATAAGTGGAAGGCTCGAAAGATTGAACGTAATAAATTCTAATATGGATGGAATGGAGATGGGACTCAGGTTAAAAACCTAGCAGACACAAGTACTCACCAACTTACATACTCTACAAAATGTTAACAAGTTAATAAGAGGAAATCCTATCTACACAGCGACAATGAGATAGCAACTTATGCGTGTTGTTGGGCTGGTGGATAAGGCGTTTTAACAGAGTTTTATGTACAATTGCAGTTTAATAATGTAAATACAGAAAATTGTCATGCAATATGAAAATGTACATTTTGGTAGTGATATATATATATATTTGCCACCCTAACTCATCCCAAAGGTGCTCTATAGGGTGTAAATCAGGTGATTGGCTCGGCAATTGCAACAAGCGAACATATTTCTTTCACAAGTAAGGAAGAATCTGGGGCACTGCTCCGAATGCTATTGCACTGATACCATACGATCGATGTCTATTTGACTTCAGTAACCAGGCAAACTTCCATGCCGCTCTGGGGTGCTCAGTCAAAAAAGAGACATATCCAGATAAAAATATATAAGAATGAATGAAGTTGGCACTCACCGGTTCTTGCTGTGCAGGAATTTCTTTATTAACACGTGGAGGTTACATATTTGGGCTAGCGGGGTGGGGAAGAACCACCCCACACGTCAGACAATGGCCGTTTCGCACTTTCTCTCAGTGCTTCAGCTGAAGCATTGAGAGAAAGTGCAAAGCGGCCTTCGTCTGACGTGTTCGTCCCCGCTAGCCCAAGTATGCAACCTCCACGTGTTAATAAAGAAATTCCTGCACAGCAAGAACCGATGAGTGTCTTCATTCATTCTTACATATTTTTATCTGAACAGATTTCTTTGCTAACCTGTTTTTTACTAAATTGGATGTGTGCTTAGGATCATTGTCTTGCTGGAATGTCCAGCCCCTGCATACCACTTTTACCATGTGGCAATATTACATTCTCTAGTATATCCTTGTACATGGTGGCATTCATATTTCCGTCAATTATATACAGACGGCCAATGGCAGATGCAAAAAAGCAGCCCTAAAAAGTATAATAAATTGGTCTTAGATATCTGAAAGTGAAATAATTATAAAAAATCTTTTTGCACATAAACGTTTCTACCTTTATTCTTCATTTTTAAAAAGCAGCCCCAAACCATGACATTGCCACCACCATGTTTGACTGTAGGTGTTTGGCACATTACAGCATTACATTTTACATCACTACCAAACAGATTGAACTTGGATTCATCCAACCACAACACATTAAACAAATCTGTCGCTCTCCATTGATTGTGCTCTTTGGCAAACTCAAGTTGGACCTTCCGGTTCTTTGCAGAGATGGAAAGCTTCTTGATTTAAACTCATGCATTCAAGCCTACTGCTCTTAGCTGCCGCAACAGTTAAGCATCTCTCTTTGATCCCATATTCTTTGGTCATTTCGTGCGACATCTGTACAGCACTTTTATGGTCATCAGATACAGACTTTTCTTAATAAAGTGCTCAACTTCGGAGGACGTTTTCGTTGGTCGTCCACTTCTATGTTTATCAGCTGTTCCATAACCTTCTTTTTCTTTCTTAATTATATGCGCCCACTTGACTCTAAGAACAGTTGAATTCCATAGCTACCTCTTTTTGGCTTTTGCCTGAATTATCTTGACAAATGCATTGTGGGCATGGTTTTTATTAATATATAAGTATTACAGGTTTTATTTCCACAATTGTTAGTTCAGTCTTTCTTGCAGACTGCACAGTCACTGTTCTCAAAATGGCTACTGATGGAGAGGCTTGTGACCAGACCCATATATGACCTTCTTTCAATTGAAAAACAGTGAGAAACACAAAAAAACATTTTTGAATTGGAGAAGGTTGACATATGGACGTCTGGTCGTGTGATGGGGTGACTGTCATGGTCTGAACAGTTGCCCATTTGGGTGATGCATGAACAAGAATAAGATCAGATCATGTCTTGTAAGATCAGGAATATATTTGTAAATGCTTTCTTTATGATCAAATTTCCCATTCTGCTTTGCTTTCCTTAACCTTAACACTGATATAGACCACCAGGGATGTTGGTGTTAATCTATTTGCAATTATAGATTCCAATGATCAAATGTTGACATTGATCAGTAAAGGCCGCTTTACACGCTGCGATATCATGACCGATATCATTAGCGTGCATACCCGCCCCCATCGGTTGGGCGACACGGGCAAATCGCTGCCCGTGGCGCACAACATCGCGCGGACCTGTCACACTACTTACCTGCCTACCGACGTCGCTGGGACCGGCGAACCGCCTCCTTTCTAAGGGGGCGGTTCATTCAGTGTCACAGCGACGTCACAGCAGCGTCACTGAACCGCCACCCAATAGAAGCGGAGGGGCAGAGATGAGTGGGACGTAACATCCCGCCCACCTCCTTCCTTCCTCATTGCCGGCGGCCGCAGGTAAGGTGAGGTTCCTCGTTCCTGCGGTGTCACACATAGCAATTTGTGCTGCCACAGGAGCGACAAACTACTTCATACACCGATCAGCAGCGATATTTGAGAATGGACCTCCATGTCACCGATGAGCGATTTTGAACGATTTTGCGACAATTCAAAATCGCTCATAGGTGTCACACGCAAAGACATCGCTAAAACGACCGGATATGCGTTACAAATTCCGTGACCCCAACGAGATCGCTCGAGTGATGTCGCAGCGTGTAAAGCCCGCTTTATTCAACAAATTATCTCCCTGTGTAAAAAACCCTCCATTCTCCTATGTGATAGTTATGATATATATATAATATACTAGCTGTACTACCCGGCTTCGCCCGGGTTAATAACTGCTGTTAACAAAATAGAATGTATTTACAAAAATTTATTTTGTACACAAAAACCACAAAACAAATAGAAATGTAATTATTAAAAGCCAAAAACTAAGCTAATAGAAGCATTTCACAACATATATTTCAACACCCCAGATATTCCATACAGATTTAACTAAATTGGCCAAGTAATGTGCTCCGTCTGTCTCTTTCCAGGTCTGTCTCTTTCCAGGTCTGTCTCTTTCCAGGTCTGTCTCTTTCCAGGTCTGTCTCTGTCTGTCTCTTTCCCCGTCTGTCTCTTTTCAGGTGCCTCTTTCCAGGTCTGCCTCTTTCCTTGTCTGTCTCTTTCCCCATCTGTCTCTGTCTGTCTCTTTCCCCGTCTGTCTCTTTCCCCCTCTGTCTCTTTCCCCCTCTGTCTCTTTCCCCCTCTGTCTCTTTCCCCCTCTGTCTCTTTCCCCGTCTGTCTCTTTCCCCATCTGTTTTTCTCCATCTGTTTCTTTCCCCGTCTGTCTCTTTCCCCATCTGCTTGTCTCTGTCCATCTCTGTCTTTGTCTGTCTCTATCTCTCTGTTTCTTTCCCCATCTGTCTCTTTCCCCGTCTGTCTCCCCATCTCTTTGTCTGTGTCTTTTCCTGTCTGTCTCTTTCCCTGTCTGCCTGTTTCTTTCCTTGTCAGTCTCTATTTCTCTGTCTCTTTCCCCGTCTTTCTCTATCAAGGTCTGTGTCTTTCCCCATCTATCTTTGTCTGTCTCTCTGGCTGTCTCCTCCTTCCCTGTCTGCCTGTCTCTGTCCCTGTCTGCATGTATGTCTGTCTCTTTCCCCATCTGTCTCTTTCCCCATCTGTCTCTTTCCATGTCTGTCTCAGTCTGTCTCTTTCACCGTTTGTCTCTGTGTCTCTTTCCCTGTCTGCCTCTATCTCTCAGTCTCTTTCCTGTCTGTCTCTGTCTGTCTCTCTCTGTCTCTCTGTCTGTCTCTCTCTATCCGTCTCCCCACCGACATCTTATTACCTCACATATAAGCTTCTTATACTATGAATGTCTTTTGTTCCTACAGCAACCAATCACAGCTCCTACTAATAACCTGTAGTTTCAGGCTACATTTACTTTAATGGAGGCATGTTTTTGAAGCGTAACTGTAAAACGCGGGGTTACATTTTCCTGTCAAAACATAGTCTGCGATGTTCCCTTGGGCACATGAGGTGTGTGTGCAAAATTTTGTGATTGTAAATGCGACGGTGAGGATACACTTTTCGTTTCACTTTTTCCCATTATGTAGATAGGGGCAAAATTGATTGGTAAATTGGAACGCACGGGGTTAAAATTTCACCTCACAACATAGCCTATGATGCTCTCGGGGTCCAGAAGTGTGAGTGTGCAAAATTTTGTGGCTGTAGCTGGGACGGTGCAGATGCCAATCCCGGACATACAGTACATACACACATTTAGCTTTATATATTAGATAATTTTATTTTTTTTTATTAAAAATTATGTCATATCCTTATTTTACAGAAAAATAATAGTTTAGCTTTTAAAACAAAGACAATTGCGGAAACTAGAGCCCTGAGCTTCTTATTTATTGCAATTATAATTAAGTACATTTTATTAAGTTGAAAGAATTCTTGCTGAACGAATAATTTACCATTTTCCGAAACATAAAATGCAAAACAGAGGTACGTTAAATCCAATGTATTAAGAAATTTAAAGAAAATGATCCAGTAGTTATTGCCCCAATGGCTCAGAATTATCTCAGCCAAGGGAACAGTAATTAATAGGAGCTGGCTAGAGTCGTACGCGCAAAGATAGTACAGAAATGTTGAGGAATTTGGAGGTATTACCAGGTAGACTATTTCTAGACATCATTATTCTTAGTGGAGACCAGCTAGGATGCTAAAATAAACACATTTTCAATTATAAACAACTCTGCTTTTTTGCAATATCAATCAAGATAAAAAATACATAAGATTACCTGATGTTTTTTTAATTAGATTGAGAGCGTTTTTTTCCCTTGTACTCAGAGGACACAAACAACAGATGGTACAACTCCAATTTGAAATGCTAAGTTGATCAAGAAATCATTTTCAGAATATTTTCCTGGTTTTCTTTTTTCCTTACGAAATTCTTATATGAAATAATGAAATAAAAAAGAAAACAACTAAAACATTTATTTTCAAATTTCATAGAAAAAATGAAAAATTTTGGCTTAGTGGATGGAATATGTTTTTATAAAAGTATTTAAATTCAATACAATTTAGATAAAGTGGCTTTCTGGTTATATGGGTCTAATCTCTGGCAACTAAGCTGGGTTAAAATAAAACAGTCATATTTATTTACCCTTCCTAATTCCAGCTCTGTATCTAAACCATTGCTCCGGATTGGCTGCTTCTGTGATATCATGCTGAGCTCAGTGATTGTCTGCAGGGGTGATGTGCGCTGCAGTCGTGGCATCACAGTTGCAACCATTTAATAGACATTGAAGTATCAGCAGAGAGGAAGCACTGGAATGGAGGAAGGTGACAAATGATTGACGGCTGGATATTAGAGGCTGGCATGCTACAACCAGAAAAACCTAATGTAATAATATTGTAGCTACTAGTTTGCTACAGCTAAGTTATTGTCACAATGTGACTACAGGTGTCACACCAGGTGCAACTGGTCTCCCAGCGCACAGTGCAACATAGGGGAAGCACCTGGTTGGTGTTACACCAGGAGAGGGGTAAACCACTGGCCAGAAATGCAAGAGAAAGCATACGCGATACAATGGTAGGTCCTTGCGCTAGGAGGGTGAATTGGGGTACCTCATAACAATCCAGTGACACTGATCCCAGCATTCCTTAATGTCCCTAGATGGATCCTTCCCCCTTTGCACCGAACATGTGCCTAGGTTCTCCCTGACCCTGAACTTATTGTGACTAGTAAGGTCCAGTGAGACGCCAGTCTCGCCACTACAATAAGCCAATATGAGGTAGGTAAGACAAACAGGTGAGGAAAGACACATCAATAAAAAGCATTCAAAGGTTTCTTCAGTAGGAACATTCACAGCTGCAATAGCATCAACAACTCAGCTATGCAGCGATGAGCTCCTTCAACATGGTCAGCTTAGGTATGAGCTATAGCTGGCATAGGGAGGTGTGAGGAGCAGATATTTATATCAGAAGGCAGTGGATGCAGCTGAGGTTATGACTAACTGTTAGATAGCTGCAGGATAGAAATGAACCTTAACCTTTCATTACCTGATGGAATTAAATACGCTCCAACTCAAGCTAAATTACAAATTTGCTATCCGCAATACACTGTGATCTTCTGTTCCTATATTGCCCCAAAATCACATCAGGTCGTGACGTACTGATGACAGTTACAGTATAAAGAGCACTATTAAAACTACACTGCCATAGGAGCATTGGGAACATCATTGCATCTCTGTAAAATTTTGAATTCAAATAAAGGCATTTGAATCAGATTCTCAGATCAGTGCAGAGAATTATCTGGAAGCTCAGTGCATTTAGACGTCTAAAGGAGATGTCTCTTGAGTCTGAGCAGATTAGCTACTTGCTGGAAAATGGGTGTTAATAACCTTTTTAGCACATTAGACCACTGGTGATGCTTACATAATCCACCAACTGTCCTAAAGCACACAAATGTTGGCATTAACCCTTACTTGGGCTACAAGGGATGCTTGCATAAACTATTTTGCTGATACCAATCATCTTCCTGAGCCAGTGCTCCGTCATGGCTACCATCCTGCTAGAGAGGCTATGGAGCATAACAAGATGTACCTTGTATTGGTGATTGCATACCAGGTCTGCTGCCAAGAATCTAGCCTTTGACCACTATTTAGTAGATAAAAAGGCCACAATAGGGTGGCCTGAATTTGACAGAAGCCCTTTAAAAAATCACAGTCGAAAACTTCTTTTTATTGGGTTTGGTTTTGAGCATGGACATTTTTAGACTCAGTATGCAAAAATTGTAATAAGTAATATCAAAGGGTAATTCATTTTTACTGACATTTCCCATTAAGCACGGGTAAGCATTTTTAGAATACATAATGGAATAAAAGCCTTTGCAATGCTATTCAAATTGTTGATTGAAAGATCACAAGGGAAGAGTTATATTGAATGGTTTTAAATCTTCAGAATATCTCTTATAAAGACTAAAAAAAAAAAATCTCTCCATATACTTACATTATAAATATACTACAGGATACTCACCTCACCTGACATCAAGGCGTGCAAAATAAGCTAGTCCTGAGGGATGAGTTGTTAACATGACTTCTGGACACGGGATGGACACTCATTTATTAGTACATGACCCAAACTACATAGCCCAATAAAATAAAATACACAACACATTGTTTTTGGTGTCAAAAGACTACAGCTTTTTCTTTAAAAATCAGATGTGCATAGTAAAGAGGGCGTTACAAGCTACAATATCGTTAATGTTTTATCGTCGGGGTTACGTCGTTAGTGACGCACATCCGACGTCATTAACGGTATCGCAGCGTGTAACACTTACCAGCGACCTTAAATGTCCTCCAAAGTGGTGAAAATAGTTTACCATGGAGAGGGCGTCCTAAAACCAAAAATTGTTAATGGTTGTTTATAGATGTTGTTCCTCGTTCCTGCGGCAGCACACATCACTGTGTGTGACACCGCAGGAGCGAGGAACCTCACCTTACCTGCGTCCCGCCTGCAATGAAGAAGGAAGGAGGTGGGCGGGGTGTTCGTCCCGCTCATCTCCGCCCCTCCGCTTTGATTGGCAGGCCGCTTACTGACGTCACGGTGACGTCCCCGTGACGCTGAACGCACCTCCCCCTTGGGGGAGGGATTGTTCGGCAGTCACAGCGACGACGACGACCAGGTAAGTGCATGTGACACTGCCGTAGCGATAATGTTCGCTGCGGCAGCTATCACACGATATCGCATGCACGACGGGGGCGGGTGCTTTTGCGTATGATATCGCTAGCAATTGCCTGAAATATCGTAGCGTGTAAAGCCCGCTTAAGAGTCAGGTGGGATGCTAGACAAGTATTTTTTTAGATTTATGGATATCGTGAGATCTCCGAGCTGCCTGCCATACAACAATTGGCAGACAGCAATCCAGGGACAGCACGCTCTGACTTGCCACAGTAGCGAAGCCAGTCCACATCAAGGGCTCCGAAAATCCTACCAAAGATCCTTATTCCTGTGCTTAACAGCAAAGCCGCCCCTGGATGACGTTACCATTATCACATCCTACAGGCTGGCCACCACAACTTAGCCTATTCACCACCATTGTGTAACAGCTTCTATTAAATTAAAATAAGTCCACCATAACTTGTTGGTCACTTCCGCCCAACTCGCCAACCGCAATATTATAACTGTGACAATAATAAACCAATCTGATTTGATTTAAATAACCTTTCATGTTGACTTTTTAATTTATTTGTTTATTTATAATTTATTTTTTTAAAACAAAACCAGGAAAAAACTACAAAAACACAGTAAACCCCAAACTTAGGAAGAGTCATCCTTCAGCACTCAGGAAAGGAAAAACCTCTGGTGGAGGAAACCTCTAGGGAACCATGACGGAGGAATTTCCCTCCCTTGGACTTAGAAGGTTAATGCCAAAAACACCAATCGACATTTTTGTTCTTTTTTTTATTATTTTAATAAAATTATATACTAACTTGTACATAGGATGGTTACAAATAAAAGATACATACAATTAACTTAGACAAGGTAAGCAGTCAAGTAAGATATCAAATATACAATTGCACAGTAAAACAAAGAAACAGAGGGTGTGTAGGAGGGAAATGCTTCTGCCATCTTTTCTGGTAAGAGAAAGAGGAAGAGACAATGAAGGAGAAAGTTATATTTTCCTAAGCTCCTCCCCTTTATCAAAAATAAGAATCTTGGAACCCAAATGGACTGTTTCTAAAAGGGGAAACACCCAGCCTAATACAAACAATATAAATAAAAACTCAAGGAGTTGAGGGTACCCCTCTTCCTATAGTCATGTGTCCCCTGCGCCTAGTACTCCGGAGAGTTCATGACTTCTGGATGTGGGATAGACCCTCATTTATTAGCACATGACCCAAACTACATAGCCCAATTAAATAAAATTCACAGCACATTATTTTTGTGTCAAAAGGCCACAGCTTTTTATTTAAAAATCACATCAGTATAGTAAGAGTCAAGTGAAATGCTAGGCAAGTATATTCTGAGATTCACAGATACCGTGAGATCTCCGAGCTGCCTGCCATACAGCAATCGGCAGGCAGCAATCTAGGGGTGGCACTCTCTGACTTGCCACAGTAACAAAGCCAGTCCACGTCAATGGCTCCAAAGACCCTACGAAGGATCCTCATTCCTGTGCATAACATCTAATCCGCTCCTGGATAACAGTACCATTATCACATCCTTCAGACTGGCCACCACAGCTCAGCCTATTCTCCACGATTGTGTAACAGCTTATATTAAATTAAAATTAGTCCACCATAACTTGCCGGCCACTTCCATGTGACTCACTAACCACCATTTGGAGAGGCCATTTGACAGCCTAAATGGCTCAATCTCCCCACAATATTAACCAATCTTAATTTCTAATGATTACTATGTTATCTGTAATACTGTATACACCCCTTCATGACTGGGTAATTTTCCGCGTTTCGTTTTTGTTTTTTGCTCCCCTTTTCCGAGAGCCGGAACATTTTTATTTTTTTGTCAATGTTGCCATATAAGGGCTTGTTTTTTGCAGGATGAGTTGTATTTTTAAATGAAACCATGAGTTTTACCATATAGTGTACTGGAAAATGGCAAAAAAATTCCAAGTGTGGAAAAATTGCAAAAAACAGTGTGATTGCATGATTGTTTTGGGGGTATTATAATCCCCGTGTTCACTATATGGTAAAACTGATGTGTCAGAGTAATGTCTCAGGTCAGTACAAGTTCACTGATACCAAATATATATTGGTTTACATTTATCTAAGGGGTGGGAAAAAATTCAGAAATTTGTCCAAAAAAAAGTTGTGCAGTTTTTGTGCCATATTCCGCAACCCGTAGTGTTCTCATTTTTTAGGATATGGGGCTCTCTGACAGCATATTTTTTGCATCTCGAGCTGACATTTTTAAATGCACCATTTTTTAATAGATGCACTACGATCACCTGTTATTGCATTTTGCGCAAAATTTGCGATGACCAAAAAACTTAATTTTGCCATTTGGAATTTTTTGCCGCTACACTGTTTACCGATATGATTAATTGATTTTATATTTTGATAGATCTGAAATTTTATAATGCGGCAATAGCAAATGTGTGTATATTTTGAATCTTTTTTTATTTTTTTATTGTTTAATTTTCAAATGGGGGTGAGTTCAACTTTTAGGTTTTTTTTTATTTTTTTTTCCCTTTTATTTTACTTTACTAGTCCCCTTAGGAGACTATAAGGATCACCAGTCTGATCACTGGTGCATTTCTGTCTGATCAGCAGAAATGCAGCCTTTTTGTTAGAGCTGCTGCTCTGCTGTCACTAACAGGAAATACGAAATGATAGTGAGAAAAGTCATCACATGACCCGTTGCCAGCATGGCAACCATTGGCTCCCCCTGATCGCATCACGGGGCCTCTGATGGCGGCGGTGAACCACCGCGGCCATTTAAATTGTGCTGTCACATTTTGACAGTGCAATCTAAGGTGTTAACAGGCGTGGATGGATCGTGGATCCACCCGTGCCTGTTAGCCACACATGTCTGTTGTTCAAATTAGCAGACATGTGCAGGGATCACAGCCAGCTCACCTCAGGAGCCGGCGGTGATTATACCGACATGACTTATGACTTACCAGTCCTCGGTCTTGAAGTGCAATAAAACATACAATAACCCAGACCTGATTATTGCTAAACTTTAAACTATGTGACAAAATGAAATAAAATAATCCTCCCCTTGCACTGTCTGTCAGTAAAGTATTGAATCCGTACTTATAAAATCAAGACTGCCAAAGCAGTGGGGCAATTGTAAACTAGCATCTATGTGTAGGGTTCCTAACTTACCTCTAACCCCTTAAGAAAATTCAATAATGGCAAGCATAACAACCCAAGACAATGAAATAAAATACTTACCCAAACACGTTTCTGCATCATCTACATTAAAAAATATAATGAACCCTTTATGATAATATGTAGCTAGACTCTGGATAACTAAGGTGTCTGAAACCACCAAAATCCAGTAGCCGCAGACCAAGCCTAGCTACTGTGGTGCCATCTGGGTATCCCTGGTAGAAAAACAGTGTATAAATATATAATTCAGCTTAACAATATTTTAGAACGGTTTACCACAGACAAAAACCTTTTTTTGACCATTCCACAATTACCACAAGCCACTAGCTGCAAAACGATATCAGATATAGTTGCATCATTTGTTCAGTGTAATCTGGAAAACCATGTAATAGGAGATTGTCAGTCATCTTGTGTTTCTTCCATTTTCTAATAATTGCACCAACAGTTGTTGCCTTCTCACCAAACTGCTTGCCTATTGTCATGTAGCTCATCCCAGCTTGTGCAGGTCTACAATTTTTTCCCTGGTGTCCTTAGACAGTTCTTTAGTCTTGGTCATGGGGCGGCAGAGGTGAAAGTGTGATTGATTGTGTGGACAGATGTCTTTTATACAGGTAAGTTCAAACAGGTGCAATTAATACAGGTAATGAGTGCAGAGTAGGAGAGCTTCTTAAAGAAACAATAAGAGGTCTGTAAGAGCCAGAATTTTTGCTGGTTGGGAGGTGATCAAATAGTTATTTCATGCAATAAAATGCAAATAAATTATTTAAAAATCATACAATGTGATTTTCTGGAATTTTGGGGTAATTCTGTCTGTCACAGCTGAAGTGTACGTACAATAAAAATTACAGACCTCTCCATTCTTTGTAGGTAGGAAAACTTACAAAATCGGCAGTGTATCAAATACTTTTTTCCCCACTGTATATATATTTTTTTGCTTAACATACAACAAAATGTGTCATTTTTAACTTTATGACTTTTAGATATCATTTCATGTGCAGCTAGCTTAATGGCTGCTTTACATGGTACGACCGATTGTGCGATTTCACAATCGATCGTACCCGCCCCCGTCCTTTTTGCGTCACGGGCAAATCGCTGCCCGTGGCGCACAAAGTCGGTAACCCCCGTCACACATACTTACCTCTCGTGCGACCACGCTGTGGGCGGCGAACGTCCACTTCCTGGAGTGGGAGGGACGTTCGGCATCACAGCGACGTCACACGGCCGCCGGCCAATAGAAGCGGAGGAGCGGAGATGAGCAGGATGTAAACATCCCGCCCACCTCCTTCTTTCCACATAGAGCCGGCGGCTAACGTGGGAGGCAGGTACGCGATGTTCATCGCTCCCGTGGTGTTACACGGAGCGACGTGTGATGCCACGGGAACGATGAACAACCGGCGCCCGATTTCAGAACCGATATTATGGAACCTAGCGACCAGTACACGATTCACGATTTGTGAGCGATACTGCGTCGCTAGGAGGTGTCACACAGGCCGGCATCGCCAGCGATGCCGGATGTGCGTCACAAAAACTGTGACCCCGACGATCTATCGCACGATAGATTGTCTGGTGTAAAGCAGCCTTAACTGTTCACGATAACAGTAATTTTAACCAGGAGTGTCCAAACTTTTGCATGCAACTCTATGTCCCTAATCCTGGGATATATGATCCCCTTCATCGGCTCATTATGGCATATATGTCCCCCATCATGGTATATATGTCCCTCATCCTGGGTCCATCCTGATATATATGTCCCTCATCCTGGTCTATATCTCCTTCATCCTGGGTCCATCCTGATATACAATGGGTACTGAAAATATTCAGACCCCTTTACATTTTTACTCTTTGTTTCGTTGGAGACATTTGGTAAATTCAAAAGAGTTCTTTTTTTTCTCAATGTACACTCTGCACCCCATCTTGACAGAAAAACAGAAATGTAGACATGTTTGCAAATTTTTTAAACATGAAAAACTAAAATATCACATGGTCATAAATATTCAGACCCTTTGGTCAGACACTCATATTATAGTCAAATGCTGTACATTTCCTTGTGATCCTCCTTGAGATAGTTCTACTCCTTCATTGGAGTCCAGCTGTGCTTAATTTAACTGATAGGACTTGATTTGGAAACACACATCTGATAAGACCTCAAAGCTCATAGTGCATGCCAGACCATATGAGAATCATGAGGTCAAAGGAACTACCCAAGGAGCTCAGAAACAGAATTGTGGCAAAGCACAGATCTGGCCAAGGTTACAAAGAATTTCTGCAGTACTCAAGGTCCCTAAGAGCACAGTGGCTTCCATAATCCTTAAATGGAAGACGTTTGGGACCACCAGAACACTTCCTTGACCTGGTCGTCCAGCTAAACTGAGCAATCGTTGGAGAAAAGCCTTGGTGAGAGAGGTATCGAAGAACCCCAATATCACTGTGGCTGAGCTCCAGAGATGCAGTAGGGAGATGGGAGAAAGTTCCACAAAGTCAACTATCACTGCAGCCCTCCACCAGTTAGGCCTTTATGGCAGAGTGGCACGACGGAAGACTCTCCTCAGTGCAAGACATATAAAGGCCCGCAGAGAGTTTGCAAAAAAACACATAAAGGACTCCCAGACTATGAGAAATAAGATTCTCTGGTCTGATGAGAATAAGATAGAACTTTTTGGTGATAGTTCTACGCGGTATGTTTGGAGAAAACCAGGTACCTCATCACAGTGAAACATGGTGGTGGCAGCATCATTCCTGGGGGGTAGTTTTCAGCTACAGGGACAGGACGACTGGCTGCAATCGAAGGAAAGATGAATGTGGCTAAGTACATAGATACCCTGGAAGAAAATCTCTTCCAGAGTGCTCTTGACCTCAGACTTGGCCGAAGGTTCACCTTCCAACAAGACAATGACCCTAAGCACACAGCTAAAATAACAAAGAAGTGGCTTCAGAACAACTCTGTGACCATTCTTGACTGGCCCAGCCGGAGCCCTGATCTAAACCCAATTGAGCATCTCTGGAGAGACTTCAAAATTCCTGCACACCCATGTTCACCATCCAACCTGAAAGAACTGGAGAGGATCTGAAAGGAAGAATGGCAGAGAATCCCCAAATCCAGATGTGAAAAACTTGTTGTATCATTCCCAAGAAGACACAAGGCTGTACTAACTCAAAAGAGTGCTTCTACTCTATAGTGAGCAAAAGGTCTGAATACTTATGACTATGTGATATTTCAGTTTTTCTTTATTATAAAATTTGCAAAAATTTCTACATCTCTGGGTTTTTTTCTGTCAAGATGGGGTGCAGACTGTATATTAATGAGAAAAAAAAACTTTTTTGAATTTAACAAAGAGTGAAAAATATAAAGGGGTCTGAATACTTTCCGTACCCACTGTATATGTCCCTCATCCTGGTATATATGTGCTTCAGTGCCGAGGGATGGGAGGGATTACGGGCATGAGGAGCAGTGAATATTCATTTTTTTTAATAAGAGACACATATATTCGCTCCAGCTACCAGCTTCCTGTAGCAGTGACCCATTTCCTACCTCCTGTGACCCTCTGCACCATCGCTGCCGCACCCTCCACAGTGTGCCAGGCACATCTGAACAATAAGATGCACCCGCACTTTCCTGCCAAATTTCTAGTCTGAAAAATTTGATATATCCAATTTTAAATTATGTTATAATACTGTTTCTTCCAAACTTTCTATTTTATACCTCTGTCTTTTGTGATTTATTAGGTCCATGCGCTTCAACAAACATAAAAGGTTTACTGTAAATATCTCCTTGCATCAGCAACTACACTATAAAAGTGAATGGATAAAGATAATTATCTCTCAAGCTTGCCATTATTTGTCAATGTTTCCTTAATCACTTCTAAAGACACTTTGTTGCTTTTATAGTGCATCTAAAATGTTTTTTGTTAACATCGTAAGCGGAGACATATTTATTGTTCATGGTTACCCTAGACATTAACATTTAGACAATAAGAGTAATTTATTGATGCAATTACATTAGCTTTTGTAATGATACTTAAAAGAATCTTTTCAAAACTTTAGCTGACACACATTTTTTGGGAATTTTGAAATTTGTCTGCAAAAAAAGGAAATCACCATCCTTTTGCTTACAGATTTTACTAAAATTCTACTCCACTTTTTAATCCTAGAAGAGCGGTGATGATTAAATGCCGCTTTACACACTGCGATATCGTGACCGATATCGCTAGCGTGGGTACCCGCCCCCATCGGTTGTGCGACACGGGCAAATCGCTGCCTGTGGCGCACAACATCGTGCGGACCCATCACACTACTTACCTGCCCTGCGACATCGCTGTGACCGGCGAACCGCCTCCTTTGTAAGAGGGTGGTTCGTTCAGCGTCACAGTGACGTCACAGCAGCGTCACTGAACCGCCGCCCAATAGAAGCGGAGGGGCGGAGATGAGCGGGACGAACATACCGCCCACCTCCTTCCTTCCGCATTGCGGGCGGGAAGCAGGTAAGGTGAGGTTCCTAGTTCCTGCGGTGTCACACGGAGCGATGTGTGCTGCCGCAGGAACGACGAACTACATCGTTACTGCAGCAGCAACGATATTCAAGAATGGACCCCCATGTCACCGATTAGCGATTTTGCACGTATTTGCGACAATGCAAAATCGCTCATAGGTGTCACACGCAATGGCATCCCTAAAGCGACCGGATGTGCGTCACAAATTCCGTGACCCCAACAAGATCGCTTGAGCGATGTCGCAGCGTGTAAAGTGGCCTTTAGACCTCACGAATCTTGGTGTTTAGTAGAATCAATGCATTTATACATAATGATTTTCCACGTCATATCACTACTAGTGATGAGCGAGCATGCTTGTCACTACTCGGTACTCGCACGAGTATCACTGTACTCGGGCTGCTCGGCGGGGACCGAGTAATCTCGCGATACTCGTGCTTTACTCGTGGTCTTCATTTCTGCATGTTGGCGCTCTTTTGAGAGCCAGCCCTCATGCAGGGATTGGCTGGCAGACCACTGCAATGCCACAGCCCTGTTAGTTGTGGAATTGCAGTGATTGGCCGGCCTGCACAGCGTCACCGAGCCTTTATATCGGCCGGCGCGCTGTGCTCTGCTCACAGCTATTCTGACAGTGAGTGTAGGGAGAGTGTCGCTGATTCAGGGAAAGCTTTGCGGCCCTTTATAGCTTTTTCAGTTGCAGGGCTGCAAACAGTGTGACCAAAAGTCCTTCTCAGGACTATTCTAGTTGTATACAGGCAGGCAGGGTATAGCCAGGTCGGAGTACAGTAGCAGAGTCCTTCTCAGGACTATTGTTGCTATATACAGGCAGGGTATAGCCAGGTCTGAATACAGGCTAGTGACCAAAAGAGTCCTTGTCAGGACTATTGTAGCAGTATACAGGCAGGCAGGCAGGCAGGGTAGTGGTGACCGTATACCAGCCTTCATATCTGGGGCTGGTGTACACAGTGTAAAACAGTCCAGATAGTGTCTGACTTGTCTGTACTGTAATTGTCGCTCCCCAAAAAAACCTGTTAGTAGGTTATTATTGCGTCCGTGCTTGGTTTTTAAAACCGCACGTGTGTGCCTGTTGGTGGCAGCGTACAGGTGCACTGGTGTGCGTTTACCAAACTATTATATAACGCACAAGTGTAGTGTATAATACACGTCAGTCAGCAGTGGCTGATAGTGTCAGAGTTCTTAATTTTTGCTCCTAAAACCTGTGTTAGGTTATTATTGCGTCCGTGCTTGGTTTTTAAAACCGCACGTGTGTGCCTGTTGGTGGCAGCGTACAGGTGCACTGGTGTGCGTTTACCAAACTATTATATAACGCACAAGTGTAGTGTATAATACACGTCAGTCAGCAGTGGCTGATAGTGTCAGAGTTCTTAATTTTTGCTCCTAAAACCTGTGTTAGGTTATTATTGCGTCCGTGCTTGGTTTTTAAAACCGCACGTGTGTGCCTGTTGGTGGCAGCGTACAGGTGCACTGGTGTGCGTTTACCAAACTATTATATAACGCACAAGTGTAGTGTATAATACACGTCAGTCAGCAGTGGCTGATAGTGTCAGAGTTCTTAATTTTTGCTCCTAAAACCTGTGTTAGGTTATTATTGCGTCCGTGCTTGGTTTTTAAAACCGCACGTGTGTGCCTGTTGGTGGCAGCGTACAGGTGCACTGGTGTGCGTTTACCAAACTATTATATAACGCACAAGTGTAGTGTATAATACACGTCAGTCAGCAGTGGCTGATAGTGTCAGAGTTCTTAATTTTTGCTCCTAAAACCTGTGTTAGGTTATTATTGCGTCCGTGCTTGGTTTTTAAAACCGCACGTGTGTGCCTGTCGGTGGCAGCGTACAGGTGCACTTGTGTGCAATTTCCAGAAACTTTGATATAACGCACAAGTAGTGAATATACACGTCAGCAGTGCACAGCATTGCAAAATGCGCAAGGGCATTGGCAAGGAACAAGGAAGTGGACGTGATGGTGGTGCAGGCAGAGGCCGAGGTCGTGGGCAAGCTCTAATTTCGCCACAACAAAGGGCCACATCTAGTCGCTCGCACGTCCTGTCCCAAATTCTTGGGGACCGCAGCAGTACACCGCTCTTGAACCAAGACCAGTGTCAACAGGTTGTTAGTTGGATAGCGGATAATGCTTCCAGTCAGATTGGCACCACCACAAACACTCTGTCTTCCACACGGTCAAGTGTCAGTAGCCGTGATACTGCACCGCACATTTCTGAACCTGATCCTCCTTCCTACCACCAGGCTGAGTACACGTCCTCCTCGGACATTAATGATCCCACACTTGGACACTCGGAAGAGCTGTTCACGTTTCCATTCACACATTCTGGCCTCTCGCCAGCTCATATTGAAGTGGGTCATGAGGAGATCGTCTGTACAGATGGCCAAATATTTGAGCAGCCACGTTCTCACGAAGTTGGCAACGTGTCTCAACAAGTGGTGGACGATGATGAGACACAATTGTCAGCAAGTCAGGAGGAGGAGCAGGGTGCGGAAGAGGAAGACGACGTGGTGGATGATCCAGTAACTGACCCAACCTGGCAGGAGGATATGCAGAGCGAGGACAGCAGTGCACAGGGGGAGGGAGGCGTAGCATCACAACAGGCAGTAAGAAGCAGGGTGGTGGCCCCAGGCAGAAGTCAGGCAACCGTTCCCCGGAACAACACGACGACACAAGGTGCCTGTCCAAATGTTAGGTCTTCACGAGTCTGGCAGTTTTTTAAGTTGGATCCAGATGATTCAAAAAAGGCCATTTGCAACACCTGCCGTGCCAGCATCAGCAGGGGTACCAAAACTAGCAGCCTGACCACCACCAGCATGATCAGGCACATGTCAGCCAAGCACCCGACTTTGTGGGAAGTACAACAGAGTCGAGGAGCAGTGCTTGCTGATGTCACTGCTACGTCTTCGCTGGTTGTGCATGCGAGCCAATCCTCTGTCCATGCTGCCTGCGAACAAGCCTCCTCCACTCCTGCACCTACAGTTGCCTACGCAGAAAGAACACCATCATCAAGCACGTCCTTGTCCCAGCGCAGCGTTCAGTTATCCATTCAGCAAACCTTTGAACGCAGGCGCAAATACACTGCCAACACCCCACATGCCACAGTTCTAAATGCTAACATTTCGCGACTGCTTGCGCTGGAAATGTTGCCTTTTAGGCTGGTGGAGACAGAAGCATTCCGTGACCTGATGGCGGCAGCTGTCCCACGTTACTCGGTCCCCAGCCGCCACTATTTCTCCCGGTGTGCCGTCCCCGCGTTGCATAACCACGTGTCACAAAACATCACACGTGCCCTGAACAACGCTGTTTCACCCAAGGTCCACCTAACCACAGACACGTGGACAAGTGCTTGTGGGCAAGGCCGCTACATCTCGTTGACGGCACACTGGGTTAATATTGTGGAAGCTGGGACCCAGTCTGAGCGAGGGACGCAACACGTCCTTCCCACACCAAGGTTTGCAGGCCCTACCTCAGTCAGTGTTTCACCCACACTCTACAGCTCCGGAATGTCATGCTCTTCAGCCTCCTCCTCCTCCTGCGCATCCTCATCCACTGTGCCCTCCACACCAGTCACAAGCTGGAAGCACTGCAGCACTGCCTCGGCGAAGCGGCAACAGGCTGTGCTGAAGCTAATCTGCATAGGTGACAAACCCCACAATGCAGAAGAGCTGTGGACAGCTCTGAAACAGCAGGCAGATCACTGGCTCACACCTCTGAACCTAAAGCCAGGAAAGGTCGTTTGTGACAATGGCCGGAACCTGGTGGCGGCTTTGAGGCGAGGCCAGCTGACACATGTTCCATGCGTGGCCCATGTGCTCAACCTCGTGGTTCAGCGGTTTATAAAGTCATACCCAGAGCTGTCTGATCTGCTGGTAAAAGTTCGCCGCCTGTCTGCACATTTTCGAAAGTCACCTACTGCTTCAGCCGGCCTTGCCGGCTTTCAGCGCCGTTTGCATCTTCCGGCTCACAGACTGGTGTGTGATGTCCCCACGCGTTGGAATTCAACTCTGCACATGTTGGTCAGGATATGTGAGCAGAAGAGGGCAGTTGTTGAGTACCTGCATCACCTAAGCCGTCGGGAAATGGGTCAAACTCCACACATAACACCTGAGGAGTGGAGATGGATGTCAGACCTATGTACCATCCTCCAAAACTTTGAGGACTCCACCAAGATGGTGAGTGGTGATGACGCCATTATTAGCGTCACCATACCGCTACTCTGCCTTCTAAAACGGTCCCTGCTGAAAAACAAACATGATGCATTGCAGGCGGAGCGCGATGAGTTGCAGCAAGAAACAGTAGTGGGTGTGGGTGATAACACACAGCCCAGCCTCGTCTCATCACAACGTGCAGTGGAGGACTATGACGAGGAGGAGGATGAAGACATGGAGCAACTCTCCGGCCAAATTGAGGATATGACATGCACACCAGTCATATCCTCGATTCAGCGTGGCTGGCCAGAGGACAGGGTAGATGAGGAGGAGGAGGAGGAGGAGGAGGAGGAGGAGGACAGCATGTTCAGTCATCTTGTTGGTCAGGCTACTGAAGTCCTGGCTGTTAAGAGTCTGGCGCACATGGCTGACTTTATGGTAAGCTGCCTGTCTCGTGACCCTCGCGTTAAGAACATCTTGGCCGACAATCATTACTGGTTGGTAACACTGTTAGACCCACGCTACAAGGAGAACTTTTTGTCTCTTATTCCCGTGGAGGAGAGGTCAACCAAAATGCAGCAGTTTCGGAAGGCCATACTCACGGAAGTAGGCAAAGCATTCCCCTCACAAAACGCTAGCGGCATAGGTCAGGAATCAGTGGACAACCGAGGCGTACAGCCGAGAGAGGCACAAGTCCAATCCGCCAGAGGTAGGGGAACAGTCTTTAAGATGTGGGACAGTTTTCTCAGCCCCTCACGTACCACAGCCCCTGAGGTGCGGGGTAGTGCCACAAGAAATCCTAAGTTTGCCCAGATGCTGAAGGAGTACCTTGCAGATCGAACAACTGTACTCCGACATTCCTCTGTGCCTTACAATTATTGGGTATCCAAGCTGGACACGTGGCATGAATTGGCTCTCTACGCCTTGGAAGTCCTGGCCTGCCCTGCTGCTAGCGTTTTGTCAGAGCGTGTTTTTAGTGCCGCAGGTGGAATCATTACAGATAAACGCACCCGCCTGTCAACTGAAAATGCTGACAGGCTGACTCTGATAAAGATGAACAAGGGTTGGATTGGGCCAGACTTCACCACACCACCAGCAAATGAGAGCGGAATTTAAAGTTTGCCATGTACCTCCACTCACCCATGGGTACACTTCTCGACTTTGGATAATCGCTGGACTGCTCCTCCTTCTCCTCATGCGCCATCATGATGACCGTTACAATAGTTAGGTCTTTGTTTCAGGTATACCCCCAGTGGTAAATTTTTTCGCCCATTCTTTGCAGAATGGACATTACAACGACAGGAGACCCGCTCCTTTGCAATGGGAACAATGTTTTGAGGCCCTCATGCACGTCTCTACCCAGGGACAACGTGTAGCCTCCCAATTTTTGGCTGCCCTGCCTAAGGGCTATACTATAATACACCCACTTCCTGACAATGGACACTTAATGTTTTGAGGCCCTCATGCACGTCTCTACCCAGGGACAATGTGGAGCCTCCCAATTTTTGGCTGCCCTGGCAAAGGGCTATACTGAAATAGACCCACTTCCTTACAATGGGCACTTCAGGTTTAAAGGCCATCATGCACGTCTCTATCCAGGGACAATGTGGAGCCTCCCAATTTTTGGCTGCCCTGCCTAAGGGCTATACTGAAATACACCCACTTCCTTAAAATGGACACTTAATGTTTTGAGGCCCTCATGCACGTCTCTACCCAGGGACAATGTGGAGCCTCCCAATTTTTGGCTGCCCTGGCAAAGGGCTATACTGAAATAGACCCACTTCCTTACAATGGGCACTTCAGGTTTAAAGGCCATCATGCACGTCTCTACCCAGGGACAATGTGGAGCCTCCCAATTTTTGGCTGCCCTGCCTAAGGGCTATACTATAATACACCCACTTCCTGACAATGGACACTTAATGTTTTGAGGCCCTCATGCACGTCTCTACCCAGGGACAATGTGGAGCCTCCCAATTTTTGGCTGCCCTGGCAAAGGGCTATACTGAAATAGACCCACTTCCTTACAATGGGCACTTCAGGTTTAAAGGCCATCATGCACGTCTCTATCCAGGGACAATGTGGAGCCTCCCAATTTTTGGCTGCCCTGCCTAAGGGCTATACTGAAATACACCCACTTCCTTAAAATGGACACTTAATGTTTTGAGGCCCTCATGCACGTCTCTACCCAGGGACAATGTGGAGCCTCCCAATTTTTGGCTGCCCTGGCAAAGGGCTATACTGAAATAGACCCACTTCGTTACAATGGGCACTTCAGGTTTAAAGGCCATCATGCACGTCTCTACCCAGGGACAATGTGGAGCCTCCCAATTTTTGGCTGCCCTGGCAAAGGGCTATACTGAAATAGACCCACTTCCTTACAATGGGCACTTCAGGTTTAAAGGCCATCATGCACGTCTCTACCCAGGGACAATGTGGAGCCTCCCAATTTTTGGCTGCCCTGCCTAAGGGCTATACTATAATACACCCACTTCCTGACAATGGACACTTAATGTTTTGAGGCCCTCATGCACGTCTCTACCCAGGGACAATGTGGAGCCTCCCAATTTTTGGCTGCCCTGGCAAAGGGCTATACTGAAATAGACCCACTTCCTTACAATGGGCACTTCAGGTTTAAAGGCCATCATGCACGTCTCTACCCAGGGACAATGTGGAGCCTCCCAATTTTTGGCTGCCCTGCCTAAGGGCTATACTATAATACACCCACTTCCTGACAATGGACACTTAATGTTTTGAGGCCCTCATGCACGTCTGTATGCAGGGGCATTGGTGAACCTCACAATTTAGGACTGCCCTGGCAAAGGAAAATACTACAAAGACTCACTTCCTCAAAATGGGCACATTAGACTCAAGAGGCCTTCATGTACGTCTCTTCTCAGGGACATCGGAGTGCCACACAATGTTTTCACGTAAAATCTTTCATGTATTGATCTCAAAAAGTAACATACACCAGCTCTATCTCACTATTGGGTATGTGCCCTTAACATTTCCGCCATGAAAAATCATTTTGGGGTCATTTTGGAAGGTTTTCTGGTGAGTCCGTAAAAATGGCGTAAAACGCGGACAAAATTGTTCACAGCTGTGACTTTTGAGTGATAAATGCTTCAAGGGGTCTTCCCCATGCTGTTGCCATGTCATTTGAGCACTCTTCTGAGACTTTTGTGACATTTTTAGGGTTTCTCCATGCTGCCGGGAGGTCATTTCACAAAAATACTCGGGTCTCCCATAGGATAACATTGGGCTCGTTGCTCGGGCCGAGTACACGAGTATCTTGGGAGGCTCGGCCCGAGCTTCGAGCACCCGAGCTTTTTAGTACTCGCTCATCACTAATCACTACTTTATGACCAAATATTACCATCATCAAGATCAATTACACTACCATGCTATACCTAAGTATAACCACCATATTGTACCTAAATATTACTGCCATACTGTAAGTAAATTACAGTACTTTATATTGATGATACAATGATCAGATAACAGATTTATGCAGTCCATAAAGGACAGCACAGTAATGATCAAACACTGTCACAAATAGACAAACAATAACATTCAATGACTCGCAGGTAACATCTGATTAAAGTTTCCAATTTGTTTTTTTCTACATTGGTCCAAAACCGCCATGACGACTTCTCCCAATCAAGTTTGCTGCACAGACAATTTTGTCTCCATCTTTTAAAATATCACCAACCTCCAATGCTTTAACCCAGGGGTCCCACAACTTTTTACACAGGGGGCCAGTTCACTGTTCCTCAGACCATTGCAGGGCCGCACTATAAGGAAGACTATGAACAAATCCTTATGCACACTGCACACATCTTACTTTAAAGTAAAAAAAACAAAACAGGAACAAATACAATATTTATAATAAAGAACAAGTGAATTTAAAGCAACAAACTGACCAGGATTTTAATGGGTACTAAGGGCCTGCTTTTGGCTAATTAGATGGTCAAAGTCCAGTTCCATATTTGTCACTGCTAGCCGTTACACGTGATGCAAGTGTGCATCAGTTAGTCTAGATCTGGTTGGAGATTTCAGATAATTCATTCTGGAAAAAGTCTGTTCACAGAACTGGTTCCTCCACCACCTTTCCAGTTCACACTACCCTGTGCGACCCGCACAGCGATCTGTGAACTCACACAGGAATCTGATTACATGGGTGAGAAGTCCCATTCAATCAGACTCCACGGCAGGAAAAAAGAAGGCACTACACTATTGTGTGTCCTAATGAGGTCCATATTTATGAATCTGTAATTATAGACCATAATACAAAAAACACATGCCTCACTTCCCCCACAGAATGCAACCATACTCCCCGAGATGCACAACATAATGGCCCCTATAACCTTCCTTTGCCCAAAAGTCTCTCCCCACATTACTACACAGTACAATGGCCCTCATACTCCCCCAGATGCCCAACATAATGGCCCCAATAATAAGCACTATTATGTTGTGCATTTGTGACTCCCTGGGCAAGCCAGGGGTCACAGGTCATAACACCACCACACCCTACACCCCATTTAGGAACACCAAGGCTAACCAAAAATCCTTGTTGCCTTCCTCCAGGAGCTGGTGTCCACACCAGGGGGTGGGCCAGGCGGTTGGCTCCACCCACCGAGGAGTTCACAGCTCTGGAGGCGGGAAAACCAGGCAGTTTAGCTCAGGGAGAGCTTGAGTACACAGTGGAGAGTGGAGTGAAGCTAGGGAAGTGAAGTAGTAAAAGAAGAGATGAGTTTAGGAGGAGGAAGTGGAAGGAAGTGGTAGAGGAGCGAAGGAGAGAAGTTGAGGAAAGGGAAAGTGACAGTTTGTAAAGCCTGAAGCAGGTCCGGGTGTGTGCCCCGGACTGAGAGACAGCAAGGTCAGCAGACGGCGGTGACTGTCTGCAGGGGTGACTGCTTGGAGGTTGCTGGAAGGACCGCGGACGGGTGGTGGCCCGGCGGTACCGGAGTGGTATACGAAGAGCAGTCAGCACCAGTGGCAGGGGCCTTTCGGATCCCGGCAAGGCAAGGAGTCGCCATAATTTGCCAAATCTGTCAGTGAAGGGGACGACTGTCTCCCAACAACCAAGTCCCGATTGAAGGCAACAGTCCAACCGTAACAGAGAGACACCGCCACCGCCAGGGCACCAGTTTCTCAGGGCCAGCGCCTGCGGGCAAAGTAGGGCTCCTCCGGCCCATATCCAAGCTGGGGAGCGGGTTACCGGTGGGAACCCATCGAAACCATCATCATCTTAGGTGCAGGAAAAGGGACTGTCACCGTCAACTACTGGGGAAAAGCAAGTGCAGCCGTCCGTGGGAACCGTCTTTCCAGCCGTGTGTTTTACCGAGAACTGTGTCATCGTTTCAGGCTGAGTGAGTACCACAGTGCCGCAAGGCACAGCGCTGTCCCCGCGTCCCTGCCCCCACCAAGCCCTGCATCTCCCACCACATCACTGGGCCCCGGGACAACCAACCCCCTACCCACGGAGGGGAGGACTAACATCTAGCTGCTCCATACCATCACTCCCGGGATCCCCATACAGAGCAACGGTGGTGTCAACAAATCACCACAACCGTGGGTGGCATCACGGACAATAAACAATCCCCACACCCAAACCCCCCTTTCACTCACGGGCGAGGAGCGCCGCTAGAGTCCCCGGGATTCGGCCCATCGCTCGAGCCACCGAGTAGCAGCAGGCTGCGGCAGCCGCCCCAACCGGACCCAAGCAGTGGGAGAGCGCGGCGTCCCCTCCTCCGCCCGCGACAACTTGGCGTCACGAACAGGATCTTACCGCTCTGCCGTTGGGTAGAGGTGCGCCTTGTAACCGCCGGAGGTGTCCGGCCGGAAAATTTCAGAAGCCGCCATCTTTGGCGCGAAGAGTTCCCGCTCGAGCGTCTTCTCGAGTAGCAGAGGCGCGAAGGCCAAAACCCCGCCCCGATACAGGAGGGGTCGGAGAGAAGCTAAGGGGGACGCGATTGCGGCTGGCTGCATGTGAGTGTGGCGGTGCAAATAGAAACACTGAGGCCCCACGACCCCCCCGACCTTCGCCGAGAATGTCCGCCCCGCCGAGTTATGCGGAGGCTACCGAGCTGGTGCCCGGGACAGCGCCATGGCTGAGGGCCTGAACGGCAGGGATCTGCCGGCACTACCGGAGCCAGATCTGCAGGCTGATGGAACAGTGGACCGCGGAGGTGGAGGATGCAGCTGCGGTTGCACGGGTGTATGGCATGGAGGCCATGATGGAGGAGCTGGTGAGTGACCCACGCCCCTGTGTCCCCGAGGGACCGGCCGCTGCGGCTGAGGGACCCGGTCTGCCCCTGGCCCCCATGCCACCTCCCTTCTTCGTACCCGTGCATCGCGCTACGTATGACCCGTCCAGTGTACACCCCTCCGTGACGGTGGCTGAAAAAGTGGCAAGCCTGGAGGCTGCGGCAGCTGGCAGGAACCCGCCTGGCACGGGGGCAGAAGATAGTGACTCCGGGCCTGACACTGAGCCCGTGTCGGAGGAAGAGGAGGGGGTCGTTGCCCTGCCTGGCATGGAGGCCACATATGTCCCCCGAACTGGAAACAATGGGTATCGGGCGGCCCTTCCACGCCATGCTTGCTATGCACTGGAGGGGCTGGTGCCCGTGTTCTTCCACCCCGAGCCGGGTGAGGAGGACGAAAATGCCCAGTAATGGCAGCGGAGCACCATTGCACCGTCCCCGTTGGGACCACCAGTCTGTGTGAGTTTATGTTTGAAAAAGTTTTGCAAAAATGAGAATGATTACCGAAGCTTTACCTGATTCAACCGTGATTGAGAAAACCGGCCGTTGCCGGCACCGTTGTCCCCGTGGGGACCGTTTAAAAAGTTGCATGTGGAACTGCTCATGGACAAGCCCGTGATCTTGCAGGGCAACCACAAACGTTAAGTGGCATGTAAATAAGTTGTTTTACCGTTACCGTTTCCGCAGTTGCCGCCTCCGGAGAGGCAGGTTGGAGGGAGGGCACGCAGTGGAGCCGGCTGGGGCCCAGCCACCACAGGAACCGGTGGCTACCCTCTGGAGGGGAAGGACAGATCCCGCTCGGGTAACTTGTGCTGGACTGGGGTCAAGGGGTGCTGCCTGGGTTTTAGGGGCAGCATCAGGGCCAGGTTGCTTGGGTGGGAGAGAGCGGAGACCGTAACCGTAAACCGTTTGCAACGTTTAAGTACTGAACCTCCCAATGTGGGATGATGTCATAAATTGTTATGTTTACCGTTTTAGCTTTTATATATTTTCAGAAAATAAAACCGGTGTTGGACGGGCAGCCCGCGGACGGCCTGCATTTTGCTAAGTGGGAATGTGACGCCCTGGGAAAGCCAGGGGTCACAGGTCATAACACCACCACACCCTACACCCCAGTTAGGAACACCAAGGCTAACCAAAAATCCTTGTTGCCTTCATCCAGGAGCTGGTGTCCCCACCAGGGGGTGGGCCAGGCGGTTGGCTCCACCCACCGAGGAGTTCACAGCCCTGGAGGCGGGAAAACCAGGCAGTTTAGCTCAGGGAGAGCTTGAGTACACAGTGGAGAGTGGAGTGAAGCTAGGGAAGTGAAGGAGTAAAAGAAGAGATGAGTTTAGGAGGAGGAAGTGGAAGGAAGTGGTAGATGAGCAAAGGAGAGAAGTTGAGGAAAGGGAAAGTGACAGTTTGTAAAGCCTGAAGCAGGTCCGGGTGTGTGCCCCGGACTGAGAGACAGCAAGGTCAGCAGACGGCGGTGACTGTCTGCAGGGGTGACTGCTTGGAGGTTGCTGGAAGGACCGCGGACGGGTGGTGGCCCGGCGGTACCGGAGTGGTATACGAAGAGCAGTCAGCACCAGTGGCAGGGGCCTTTCGGATCCCGGCAAGGCAAGGAGTTGCCATAATTTGCCAAATCCGTCAGTGAAGGGGACGACTGTCTCCCAACAACCAAGTCCCGATTGAAGGCAACAGTCCAACCGTAACAGAGAGACACAGCCACCGCCAGGGCACCAGTTTCTCAGGGCCAGCGCCTGCGGGCAAAGTAGGGCTCCTCCGGCCCATATCCAAGCTGGGGAGCGGGTTACCGGTGGGAACCCATCGCAACCATCATCATCTTAGGTGCAGGAAAAGGGACTGTCACCGTCAACTACTGGGGAAAAGCAAGTGAAGCTGTCCGTGGGAACCGTCTTTCCAGCCGTGTGTTTTACCGAGAACTGTGTCATCGTCTCAGGCTGAGTGAGTACCACAGTGCCGCAAGGCACAGCGCTGCCCCCGCGTCCCTGCCCCCACCAAGCCCTGCATCTCCCACCACATCACTGGGCCCCGGGACAACCAACCCCCTACCCACGGAGGGGAGGACTAACATCTAGCTGCTCCATACCATCACTCCCGGGATCCCCATACAGAGCAGCGGTGGTGTCAACAAATCACCACAACCGTGGGTGGCGTCACGGACAATAAACAATCCCCACACCCAAACCCCCCTTTCACTCACGGGCGAGGAGCGCCGCTAGAGTCCCCGGGATTCGGCCCATCGCTCGAGCCACCGAGCAGCAGCAGGCCGCGGCAGTGGGAGAGCGCGGCGTCCCCTCCTCCGCCCGCGACACATTTAAGGGAGAATGAGGGCTATTGTACTACCTTGTTTCCCCGAAAATACGACAGTCTATTTTTTTGACCCCCCCCAAAAATGGGCGTGTCTTATAAAATATCCAGTGGAAGTGGTGGGCTTCTCACAGTAGAGGCCCCACTGCTAATGTCACAGGCCAGATCACCGCTATCCGGTGCCTGTATACAGCACTAGAGGCAGTGCTGGGCCTGTGACACTGCATACTGCTGTCTGGGATAACGGAGGCTGCAGCGCTGGTTGTGATGGGCCTCTCACACTTTGCAGCTGGAAGTCACAGACTGGATGTACGTCATATGATGCGCTTCTGGAGTCGTGACCTGTGCTTCCCGTGCCACTGGAAGTAGTACTGTATGTGAGCGATGCCGCACTTTGCGGCGCCACCACATACAGTACTCCAGGAGCACAGGATGTGGATGCATCCTGTGCTCCTCTCACTGATAACCAATGAAAGAGGTGCTCATTCAGGAAGTGTGGCAGGGCCAGATAAATGGCCTCAGGGGGCCGTATTTTGGGGGTCTGTAGTTTGGGGACCCCTGCTTTAACTCATTCTCAATATAGAATGTAACAGTATGTCCTACGTCAGGTCCCCATGTCTGTAATAAATGCGAATGGCACTTGCACCGATCTCGGCCGTTTATCCATTTAAATTCAACGTATAAGCAGTTAAGCATCCTTTTAGTTTGGAACCCGGCTTATAATGAGTGCTTTCAGGATTATTTTTTTTAACTAAGATTAAACTCTGTATTTTAATCAGTTTTGACAGTTTCCCTGTATATTTATCAGGTGGCATATAATAACCAAATCACAGCTTTGCTTCTTTCTTAGAGGACAAGGAGCTTTGATTGGTTGGTATAAGCAACGAATGACATTGTTAGTAGAGGACAGCTTATGTGTGAGTTAATATGATTTCGATGGTGAGAGAGAGAAGTAGAGAGGTAGCGTGGGAGAGAGAGAAAGAGAGGGATAGTGGGAGAGCGACAGAGAGAGGGAGAGTGGGATAGTGGGAGAGAAAGAGAGGTAGAGTGGGAGAGAGACAGAGAGAGGGAGAGTGGGATAGTGGGAGAGAAAAAGGTAGAGTGTGATAGTGGGAGAGAGAGAGGGAAAGTGAGAGAGAGGGAATGAGGTTGAGTGTCAGAGTGGAAGAGAGGAAGTGAGGGAGAGTGGGAGGGAGGAGGAGTGTCAAAATGGGAGAGAGACAGAGAGAGAGAGAGAGACTTAGTTACTATCCCGAGCAACGCCGGGTGCTACAGCTAGTCAGTAATAAAAGGAAAAAGTTATATACAGATTGATGCCTAGCAGCAGATCTGGTGTGACTAGTGCATGGCAACAAGCCTGGCATAAAAAATGGTTAAAGCATAACCTAATAGGTAATGCAAATGTAGAGCCAACAGAACAAAGGGACCTGATAAGGATGCAGCAACACTGATGCATCTGTAGTCTGAGATAGTGATGTCACTTGCTCCATTCTCACCGCGTCTGAGGTTTCCAATATAGCCGCCGGCCAGTGCTCTCCTGTTACGCGTGCTCATTGCCGCCATTAGCGATTTGACTAGTGTTGACACTAGAGATGAGCGAACCGGTCCCGGTTCGGCTCGAGGCCGGTTCGCCGAACGGGGGTCCCGTTCGAGTTCGGTTCGTCGAACGTTCGACGAACCGAACTCGAACCAATAGGCTATAATGGGAGGCAATCACAAACACATAAAAATGCATTATAAATGTACACAAACAGTTAATAAACATTGCCATAACACTTACCGGTCCTCGCGATCCCTTCTGCACTCTGTCTCCTGCCGCTATTCCATCCGATGATCGCTGAATCCTCCCGGTGACCTGCACTGCCAGCAGAGAAGCAGGACCTATCGTGACGTCAAAATAGCCATGTGACCAGTCACGTGGCTATTATCTCATTGGCTACAGACTGGTCACATGACTATGACACGTCATGTAGGACCTGCGAGTGCATCTCTCCGGTACACGGTGCACATATGTGTATCGCCGTGTACCGGCGACATGCTCTAGCACACGGTCGACTCCCCGTTCCGTTAGGGACCGGCTGACACAGCCGGTCATTAACGGAGATCACCGTTGCCATAGCAACGCAGTTAGCGGTGACGTCACCGCTAACCGCGGCTCCGGGAGCACCGTTGCTATGGTAACGCGTCTGTCAGCGTTACCGCTGTTACCGCTAGCAGCCAGCAGTGATCACTCACGGAGTGAAGGCTGCACGCTGCTTCCCGATTGTAGTGAGCATTGTAGTTAGGATGGAGGTTCCCCAGCCCCAAGTGATGCCCCTCACTACAATCGTCACTACTACTACACTAGAAAGAAAGAAGACAGAAGAGCAGGATCGTGGAGGGCTGACAGGGGTAATAAAGATGGAGTCTCTAATGTGTCTGTGTATTTATTTCTATTAAAGTATTTTTTCTCTGTGTGGTGTCTTTTTTTAACCCTTTATTGGAGATTCTTAATGGCCGGGTCAAACGTGCCTGACATTAAGAATCTCTGGCTTAATACTGGCTGGTAAAACAAAGCCAGTATTAACTCATGATTACCCAACAAGCCACCCGGCTCCAGGGCTGTTGGAAGAGTTGGATACAGCGCCAGATGATGGCGCTTCTATGAGAGCGCCATTTTCTGGGACGGCTGCGGACTGAAATCCGCAGCAGAGGCGCCCACAAACCTCGGGCTAACCTGTGCTGCGGATTCCAATCCCCAGCTGCCTAGTTGTACCCGGCTGGACACAAAAATAGGGCGAAGCCCACGTCATTTGTTTTTTAATTATTTCATGAAATAAGTGAAATAATTAAAAAAAACGGGCTTCCCTATATTTTTGGTTCCCAGCCGAGTACAAATAGGCAACTGGGGGTTGGAGGCAGCCCGTGGCTGCCAGCTGTACCTGGCTAGCATACAAAAATATGGCGAAGCCCACGTCATTTTTTTGGTGGGCAAAAAACTTCTGCATACAGTCCTGGATGGAGTATGCTGAGCCTTGTAGTTCTGCAGCTGCTGTCTGCTCTTCTCCATACAGACAGACAGCAGCTGCAGAACTACAAGGCTCAGCATACTCCATCCAGGACTGTATGCAGAAGTTTTTTGCCCCCTGAAAAAATTATGTGGCTTCGCCATATTTTTGTATGCTAGCCAGGTACAGCAGGCAGGTACGGCTGCCCCCAACCCCCAGTTGCCTATTTGTACCCGGCTGGGAACCAAAAATAAAGGGAAGCCCTTTTTTTATTATTTCATGAATTTCATGAAATAATTAGAAAACAAATGACGTAGGCTTTGCCCCATTTTTGTGTCCAGCCAGGTACAACTAGGCAGCTGGGATTGGAATCCGCACCACCGGTTGGCCTGAGCTTTCTGGGCCCCACTGCTGCGAATTGCAGTCTGCAGCCACCTCAGAAAATGGCATTTTCATAGAAGCGCCATCTTCTGGCGCTGTATCCAACTCTTCCAGCACCTGCCTGCTATACCTGGCTAGCATACAAAAATATGGCGAAGCTCACGTCCTTTTTTTGTAGCTTTTTGGCAAAAAAAAAAAAAAATGCTTCCCTGGATTTTCCATTGCCAGTGAAGGTAACACCAAGCAGTGGGGGTTAGCAGCCAGTAGCTGCTTGGATTACCCTTAGCTAGCAATACAAAAAATGCAGTGGGAGCTAACATATATTTTTTTTAATTATTTATTTAAATAACTAAAAATAAAATGGGCTTCCCTGTATTTTGATTGCTGGACATCACAGTGCTGTAAAAATAAATCTTTAAAAAAATGACGTAGCGCTCCGCGGTATTTTTGATTCTCAGCGCAGATAAAGCAGACAGCTATGGGTTGCCACCCCCATCTGCCTGCCGTTACCTTGGTTGGCAATCAAAATACAGGGAAGCCCATTAATTTTTTCTATTTAAAAAATAGTTAAAAAAAAAAAATTACGTTGGGTCCCCCCATTTTTGATAGCCAGCTAGGGTAAAGCAGACGGCTGTAGCCTGAAAACCACAGCTGGTAGCTTTACCGTGGTTGGGGATCCAATGTGGAGGTCCCCTCAGGCTCTTTTTTATAATTATTTTATAAATATTAATAATTACACAATAAAAGTAGGGGACCCCCCAAATTGGATCACCAGCCAAGGTAAAGCGGACAGCTGTGGTCTGGTATTCTCAGGGTGGGAAGGTCCATAGTTATTGGGCCTTCACAGCCTAAAAATAGCAGGCCGCAGGCACCCCAGACGTGGCGCATCCACTAGATGCGCCAATCCTGGCGCTTCACCCCAGCTCATCCCGTGCCCTGGTGCAGTGGCAAACGGGGTAATAAATCGGGTTGATACTAGCTGTAAAGTCACCTGAGATCAAGCCCAGCAGTTTGTGATGTCATGGCGTCTATTAGATACCCAACATCATAAACTGTCAGTACTAACAAAAACAAAAAATCGACAAAAGAAATTTATTTGAAAAAACAGTCCCCAAAACATTTCCTCTTTCACCAATTTATTGTAAGAAAAAAAATAAAGGGGTCCCACGACGACTCTGGACCGTCTAGAATATGGGGGGGAGACACTCAGGGAACGTATCCCCCATTTTCTAGGAGTGCGGACCCTTCATGTGAGGAGTGTGGGTGCAATGAATCTGCACTCACTCTCCCCGGGTCCACAGCAGCAGAGTCCATGTCGTAATGGTTGCTACCAAAGCTGCAATGCCCTGCTCATGAGGTAAGGGCATGCCTAATCAGGAGAACTACTGTAGAGGAAGCTCTGCTCACTGGTATATAGGTGCTCAGAGGTAATAATAGATAAAATTAGTGAGTAACCTCGGCACTCTATATCTCCCAGACTAAGTCAGTAAGTCACAACGGATAGTAATGCAAAATCACTCTTTATTGGTCCGTATTAAGAAAATTTTTTTTTCATAAGCATATATGTTTTTGTCCAAAACAAGTTACAAATGACGTTTCGGCCTGAGCCTTCGTCAGATTGGACTTATCTGCATGTAATCATGAAAAATGACAATAATCAGTATCACATAAGAGTGAGAGAACAATAACATAAACTCGAACAATGTAGAGGTACAATTGGGATGCAGCAAAAAAATTGCAACACAGCAAGAAATGAAACACATGATACAAATGTCATAATACAGTACAAGGACAATATAGTAATGACAAATATGGGGTCAGAGTAGACTTAGACAGCTCTGGTACGAAAGAGATGTCAATCATAAAGTAACATGTGCAGTAGGTGTAGAGCTACACTATGCATGGCAGAGCTAATGGGTAGACCGACCATAGAAAAAGTAGAGAAAAAGTGGAGAAAAAGTGGAGAATAAGTGGAACATAAGAGGAGAAAAAGTGGAGAAAAAGTGGAGAAAAAAGTGGAGAAAAAGTGGAGAAAAAGTGGAGAAAAAGTGGAGAAAAAGTGGAGAAAAAGTGGAGATTAAGAGGAGAAAAAGTGGAGAAAAAAGTGGAGAAAAAGTGGAGAAAAAGTGGAGCATAAGTGGAGAAAAAGTGGAGAAAAAGTGGAGAAAAAGTGGAGCATAAGAGGAGAAAAAGTGGAGAAAAAAGTGGAGAAAAAGTGGAGAAAAAGTGGAGCATAAGAGGAGAAAAAGTGGAGAAAAAGTGGAGCATAAGAGGAGAAAAAGTGGAGAAAAAGTGGAGAAAAAGTGGAGCATAAGAGGAGAAAAAGTGGAGATTAAGAGGAGAAAAAGTGGAGAAAAAGTGGAGCATAAGAGGAGAAAAAGTGGAGAAAAAGTGGAGAAAAAGTGGAGAAAAAGTGGAGAAAAAGTGGAGCATAAGAGGAGAAAAAGTGGAGATTAAGAGGAGAAAAAGTGGAGAAAAAGTGGAGAAAAAGTGGAGAAAAAGTGGAGCATAAGAGGAGAAAAAGTGGAGAAAAAAGTGGAGAAAAAGTGGAGAAAAAGTGGAGAAAAAGTGGAGATTAAGAGGAGAAAAAGTGGAGAAAAAGTGGAGATTAAGAGGAGAAAAAGTGGAGAAAAAGTGGAGCATAAGAGGAGAAAAAGTGGAGAAAAAAGTGGAGAAAAAGTGGAGAAAAAGTGGAGAAAAAGTGGAGAAAAAGTGGAGAAAAAGTGGAGATTAAGAGGAGAAAAAGTGGAGCATAAGAGGAGAAAAAGTGGAGAAAAAAGTGGAGAAAAAGTGGAGAAAGTGGAGAAAAAAATGGAGAAAAAGTGGAGAAAAAGTGGAGAATAAGAGGAGAAAAAGTGGAGAAAAAGTGGAGAATAAGAGGAGAAAAAGTGGAGAATAAGTGGAGAAAAAAATGGAGAAAAAGTGGAGAAAAAGTGGAGAAAAAGTGGAGCATAAGAGGAGAAAAAGTGGAGAAAAAGTGGAGAAAAAGTGGAGAAAAAGTGGAGCATAAGAGGAGAAAAAGTGGAGAAAAAAGTGGAGAAAAAGTGGAGAAAAAGTGGAGCATAAGAGGAGAAAAAGTGGAGAAAAAGTGGAGAAAAAGTGGAGCATAAGAGGAGAAAAAGTGGAGAAAAAGTGGAGAAAAAGTGGAGAAAAAGTGGAGCATAAGAGGAGAAAAAGTGGAGAAAAAGTGGAGAAAAAAGTGGAGAAAAAGTGGAGAAAAAGTGGAGAAAAAGTGGAGAAAAAGTGGAGAAAAAGTGGAGATTAAGAGGAGAAAAAGTGGAGAAAAAGTGGAGAAAAAGTGGAGCATAAGAGGAGAAAAAGTGGAGAAAAAAGTGGAGAAAACGTGGAGAAAACGTGGAGAAAAAGTGGAGAAAAAGTGGAGAAAAAGTGGAGCATAAGAGGAGAAAAAGTGGAGAAAAAGTGGAGAAAAAAGTGGAGAAAAAGTGGAGAAAAAGTGGAGATTAAGAGGAGAAAAAGTGGAGAAAAAGTGGAGAAAAAGTGGAGCATAAGAGGAGAAAAAGTGGAGAAAAAAGTGGAGAAAACGTGGAGAAAACGTGGAGAAAAAGTGGAGAAAAAGTGGAGAAAAAGTGGAGAAAAAGTGGAGCATAAGAGGAGAAAAAGTGGAGAAAAAAGTGGAGAAAACGTGGAGAAAAAGTGGAGAAAAAGTGGAGAAAAAGTGGAGCATAAGAGGAGAAAAAGTGGAGATTAAGAGGAGAAAAAGTGGAGAAAAAGTGGAGAAAAAGTGGAGAAAAAGTGGAGCATAAGAGGAGAAAAAGTGGAGAAAAAAGTGGAGAAAAAGTGGAGAAAAAGTGGAGAAAAAGTGGAGATTAAGAGGAGAAAAAGTGGAGCATAAGAGGAGAAAAAGTGGAGAAAAAAGTGGAGAAAAAGTGGAGAAAGTGGAGAAAAAAATGGAGAAAAAGTGGAGAAAAAGTGGAGAAAAAGTGGAGAATAAGAGGAGAAAAAGTGGAGAAAAAGTGGAGAAAAAGTGGAGAATAAGAGGAGAAAAAGTGGAGAATAAGTGGAGAAAAAAATGGAGAAAAAGTGGAGAAAATGTGGAGAAAAAGTGGAGCATAAGAGGAGAAAAAGTGGAGAAAAAGTGGAGAAAAAGTGGAGCATAAGAGGAGAAAAAGTGGAGAAAAAAGTGGAGAAAAAGTGGAGAAAAAGTGGAGCATAAGAGGAGAAAAAGTGGAGAAAAAGTGGAGAAAAAGTGGAGCATAAGAGGAGAAAAAGTGGAGAAAAAGTGGAGAAAAAGTGGAGAAAAAGTGGAGCATAAGAGGAGAAAAAGTGGAGAAAAAGTGGAGAAAAAAGTGGAGAAAAAGTGGAGAAAAAGTGGAGAAAAAGTGGAGAAAAAGTGGAGATTAAGAGGAGAAAAAGTGGAGAAAAAGTGGAGAAAAAGTGGAGCATAAGAGGAGAAAAAGTGGAGAAAAAAGTAGAGAAAACGTGGAGAAAACGTGGAGAAAAAGTGGAGAAAAAGTGGAGAAAAAGTGGAGAAAAAGTGGAGCATAAGAGGAGAAAAAGTGGAGAAAAAAGTGGAGAAAACGTGGAGAAAAAGTGGAGAAAAAGTGGAGAAAAAGTGGAGCATAAGAGGAGAAAAAGTGGAGATTAAGAGGAGAAAAAGTGGAGAAAAAGTGGAGAAAAAGTGGAGAAAAAGTGGAGAAAAAGTGGAGCATAAGAGGAGAAAAAGTGGAGAAAAAAGTGGAGAAAAAGTGGAGAAAAAGTGGAGAAAAAGTGGAGATTAAGAGGAGAAAAAGTGGAGCATAAGAGGAGAAAAAGTGGAGAAAAAAGTGGAGAAAAAGTGGAGAAAGTGGAGAAAAAAATGGAGAAAAAGTGGAGAAAAAGTGGAGAAAAAGTGGAGAATAAGAGGAGAAAAAGTGGAGAAAAAGTGGAGAAAAAGTGGAGAATAAGAGGAGAAAAAGTGGAGAATAAGTGGAGAAAAAAATGGAGAAAAAGTGGAGAAAAAGTGGAGAGAAAGTGGAGAAAAAAATGGAGAAAAAGTGGAACACCCTTTGGTACCTTTCATGTGGCACTAAGGGGTGCTTAGCTTTGTATTTAGCCAAAAAAATGAAAAAAAATGACATAGGGTTCCCCCTAGTTTTGTAGCCAGCTAGGGTAAAGCAGACGGCTGCAGCCTGCAGACCACAGCTGGCAACCTCACCTTGGCTGGTAATCCAAAACTGAGGGCACCCCACGCTGTTATTTTAAATTAAATAAATAATTAAAAAAAAAAAACACGTAGGGGTCCCCCAAAATTGGATCACCAGCCAAGGTAAAGCAGACAGCTGGGGCCTGATATTCTCAGACTAGGGAGGTCCATGGTTATTGGAATCTCCCCAGCCTAAAAATAGCAGGCCGCAGCCGCCCCAGAAGTGGCGCATCCATTAGATGCGCCAATCCTGGTGCTTCGCCCCAGCTCATCCCGCGCCCTGGTGCGGTGGCAAACGGGGTAATATTTGGGGTTAATACCAGATGTGTAATGTCACCTGGCATCAAGCCCTGGGGTTGGTGAGGTCAGGCGTCTATCAGATACCCGACATCACCAACCCAGTCAGTAATAAAAAAAAAATACACGACAAACACATTTTTATTTGAAAAAACACTCCCCAAAACATTCCCTCTTTAACCAATTTATTAGATTGAAAAACAAATCCAGGTCTGGTGAAATCCAAGGGGTTGCCATGACGATGCACACTGTCCCAGTCAATGAAGAGCAGGATGTTCCCCATTGGCTGGGAGAGCAATGCAGTGACCTGAGCTAACATCAATGGGTCAGCCCAGGTCACTGCAGGGGATGACAAGTGCTGCTGTCAGCGAGGTACATTACCTGCGCTGATCTCCAGCACACTGACAGCCCCTGTCACTGAGGTCAATGACCGGCGCCTTCACATCAAGTATCGCGAGAGGTCCGTGACGTCACCGCCAGTGTCAGTCTCGGGTCGGAAGCGATAGGTGATGTGACAAGCGGCGGCCATGGAGGACAGTGACAGCGCTGAGGTCGGGATGGCGGGACTTCATCACCGCAGGTAAGCCGAGCGAGCGAGCGAGCGAGCGAGCGGGCGGGCGGGCGGGCGGGCGGGGGGGGGGGGTGGATGTGTGTGTGTGTGTGTTTGTGTATGTGTATGTATGTGTACATGCCGCGGGCAGGAGGGGGTGGAGCGAGCTGAGCGGGAAAGTGTGGGCTTCCTGCACGTAACTAAGATAAACATCGGGTTACTAACCAAAGCGCTTTGCTTGGATACCCGATGTTTATCTTGGTTACCAGCTTGTGGCAGGCTGCCAGCGATGGCTCCTGCTCACTGTAGCTGTAAAAAGCCCTGCTTTTTGCTGCTAGAACCGTTCTCGAACGTATCTAGAACTATCGAGCTTTTAGCAAAAAGCTCGAGTTCTAGTTCGATCTCGAACAGCCCAAAAATCACTCGAGCCGCGAACTGGAGAACCACGAACCACGAACCGCGCTCAACTCTAGTTGACACCTGGACTGGGTAACAGGACCACTACCACTGCAGCTAGTGATCTCACTTAAGCTGACACTAGGACTAAATATTAGCATTGCTAGAAGGGCTGCTGATAAGTCTTTGGCTTTGTGATCTTTTCTTGTTTCTATGGTAACGAATGTTACATCACATGAAAGCCTTATGTGTCTAATATATGTTTTCAAAATTTTGTGTTTGAAGCTTATGGCAACAGTGATCTACGCACGCGGGAAAACAAAATGGTGAAGTATAATGCCATATTCACAGCAACTCAGAGCAGAGGAGTGATAAAATTCTTGTTTCTGTAAGGAAAGTCCAAGAAGGATATTCATCATGATATGTTGCAGACGTTGGGGGATCAATGCCCTTCATATTCCACAGTTAAAAACTGGGTTGCCAAATATAAAACGGGCCACTTCAGCACCAATGATGAGGAATGTCCTGGACGACCAAGAGTGGTTGTTGTTTCGGAGATTTTCGATGTTGTGCACAACCTCATATTGGAGAATCGACAAATTTTAGCTAAAGCAATAGCAGACATCATGGGGATTTCCCATGAATGTGTTTGTATCAGTATCCATGAACATTTGGACATGAGGAAGCAATCTGCAAAGTGGGCAGACAATAGATCAGAGAAGCATGTAAGTGAAAACTTCCCGTTCCATTTGTCAGCGTTTCCAGACTGATAAGAACTTCCTGGATGGACTGGTCACTATGGATGAGACCTGGATTTATTTGTAAGATCCTGAAAACAAGGAGCTGTCAAAAGAATAGAGGCACAGTGGTTCTCCTCGTCCACAGAAGTTCAGGGTGCAAAAATCAGCCACTAAGGTGATGGTATCTGTGTTCTGGGATAAGGAGGGCATGCTGCTAGTGGAATACCTTCAAAAGGGTTCAACCATCAATGCAAGGTATTACATTGAACTTTTAGACCAATTGAAAGCATCTCTGAAAGCCAAAAGGTGCGGCAAGCTGTCCAAAGGAATCTTGTTCCTGCAACACAACGCCTCCGCTTACACTGCACAAGCGATCATGGCAAAACTGTCAGAGTTTGGCTTCGAGCTGGTTGACCACCCACCTTATTCACCAGATCTAGCTCCCTCCAACTATCATCTGTTTCCAAACCTGAAGAAACACCTAAAGGGTACCAAATTTCACACTATTTCTGATGCCATGGCTACTACGGATGCCTGGTTTGAGGCACAACCAAAATCCTTCTTTTTGCTAGGCTTGCAGAACTTGGAATACCGATGTAAGAAGTGTGTTGACTTCAGTGGAGAGCATGTGGAATAAACGTAAAGTTTCATCATCCTATCTCATTTCTTTCTGGGTAAAGCCAAAGACTTATCAGCAGCCCCTCGTATCACCACAATAAGGTACATTATACCTACATCTGCGATACCACTGAACTAGATATCTAACTTGAGCTGTTATAGGACTGGTTAAGAATACCGTTATCACCGTATGAGGCACAATATATTTACCTCTGTGCAAGCAGTACGCTTGTTATTTTATGCTTACTCCTTATCTCCCCTTTATTGGGTTTCTTTCATTGATCTCAATTATCTGTGCTCTCCTTTTCTTATGCCTTTATGGGCACATTATTCTATTAAGTCAAAAACCTGATCAGCATTTTCTTAATATTGAATTATTCTCCTGGAAGCAAGCACTTAACACACTATCATCTGTGCAGGCAAGCAAGTGTTTTTGCAACAGCACCACCTCTTTGAATCTTTCGACAGTGTTGCCGCTACTGCCTTTTTAACACGTTATCTGTCATTTACAGTACCTACGAGTCATTAAGCAACATTTATTTTGTAAAGAAGGCACAGACATGGATACATTTTTTCATGCATTTTTGTTATCCTTAAGCCCCTTTGTAACCAGTTTGGCAGTATGCTTCGGGCCATTGTCCATTTGGAAGACCCATTTCTACCCAAGCTTTAAGTTCCTGGCTGATGTCTTGAGCTGTTACTTCAGTATTGCCACATAATCTTCTTTCCCCATGATGCCATCTATTTTGTAACGTGCACCAGTCCCACCTCCTGCAAAACAACCCCACAGCATGATGTTGCCACCCCCATGTTTCACAGTTGGGATGGTTTCTTAGGCTTCAAAGTTTCTCCCTTTTTCCTCCAACCGTAATGATGGTCATTTTAACCAAACAGTTCAATTTTAGTTTTGTCAGACCATAGGACATGTCTCCAAACATTAAGGTCTTTTCTGTGTGCATTTGAACACATTAATCTGTTTTTTTTTTTGTTTCTTTTGGAGTAATGGCTTCTTCCTGGCAGAGTGATATTTCAGTCCATGTTGATACAATACTCGTTTCACTGTGGATAATGGCACAATCGAACAAGCTTCCGCCAGCATCTTCACTTTTGCTTTTGTTCTTGAGTTGATATGCACATGTCTGACCAAAGCACATTCATCTCTGGTACACAGAACCAGTCTCCTTCCTGAGCGTTATGATGATTGGACATTCCCATAATGTTTTTACTTGCATATAATTGTTTGTACAGATGAACGAGGCACCTTCAGGTATCTGGAAATTGCACTTAAGTATGAACTAGATCTGTTCAAGTCCACAATTCTCTTCTTGAGATCTTGGCTGATTTCTATTGACTTTCCCATGATGCTACACAAAGAAGCAGTGTGTTTCAGGTGTGCATTAAAATACAACCACAGGTGTGTCTCTAATTAACTCAGATGTTGCCAATAAATCTATTAGAAGCTTCCAAAGCCATGATTTCATCATATGAGTTGTCTGATATTGTTTAAATGCATAGTACGCACGTACTATAAATGCAAGTGACGCACATCCGGCATCGCATGCGACATCGCAGTGTGTAAAGCCTGGATGATACGATTAACGAGCGCAAAAGCGTCGTAATCGTATCATCGGTACAGCGTCGGCGTAATCCATAATTACGCTGACGCAATGGTCCGATGTTGTTCCTCGCTCCTGCGGCAGCACACATCGCTGTGTGTGAAGCCGCAGGAGCAAGGAACATCTCCTACCGGCCTCACTGCGGCTTCCGTAGGATATGCGGAAGGAAGGAGGTGGGCAGGATGTTTACATCCTGCTCATCTCCGCCCCTCGGCTCTGATTGGCCGCCTACCGTGTGACGTCGCAGTGACGCCGCACGACCCGCCCCCTTAACAAGGAGGCGGGTCGCCGGCCACAGGGACGTCGCACGGCAGGTGAGTGTGTGTGTGAAGCTGGCGTAGCGATAACTTTCGCTACGCCAGCTATTACCACATATCGCTGCTGCGACGGGGGCGGGGACTATCGCACTCGACATCGCAGCATCGGCCTGCGATGTCGTAGTGTGCAAAGCCCGCCTTAGAGTATGTAAACTTTTGACTTTGCGAAAGTAATTAAAATGCCTTGAAACATTCTCTCTCTTCCTCTCATTATTGTAAATATAAATAATTTTGGTTCCTAGTTGACTTAAAACGGGAAAGATTTATATTGATTTCATGTCAGATAGTAAGAAAAACATGCATATGTGTCTTTTTAGTTAGTGTATGTAAATTTCTAATTTCAACTCTTACCACATTTGGTTATCTTGAGCCCATGTGTTTTCTCATTTTTTGCTTTTAGTATAAGGCTGGGATCACATTCTTGTGTTTTGTGCTGAGAACTTATGTTGGGGTTTCCATGTAAATCCCCTAAAAAAGTGATCAAGATGAAACCCCCGATAGAATCACTATAATGAGGCAGATAGAGTCATTTTGGACTACGGTTTGTGCCTTTTTTCGCTGGTGTCCATCTTTTTAGATGTGCACTGAGCTGTGGTCCTCCATATTTGTATCCTAAAAGGATGCCTAAAATGATGACACACCGTTGAAGCAGAGACAAAATGGAGCCCAAACTGTCTCCATCTGCCATATTATAGTGAGTGGCTACAACAGGTTTTTTGCTTGAATGTTTTTTTTGGGGATTTATGTAGCGCCCCACGGGGCAGGTGGTTAACCTACTCGTTGCCGGGCCATTGAGGGTTGGGTCAGGCGATGTCATCTGTTGCCTTGCCCGATTACGTTGCCGTGAGGCGTACAGTAAATGGTGGGGAAAGCGGGGTGTTGGGGAAAGTTTTTCGTGACGCAAACTTGTGGAATGCGGCCAGTAGTAGCCGCCGCTGCAGAATTCCTCACCGGGGCAGGTGTTAAGGCAGCCGTGATGGCATCGCTCCCCACAGGCGGAGCAGGCTCCGGGTGGATGAAGAGGGAAGGTAATGGCGGTTGGTGCCTAAGCGCTGGGCAGCGACGCCGGTAAGAACAAGCCAACACAGTCTCTGCGGGTTCAAGGTGTAGTTTACTCACAGCTTCAGTCGCCAGCCCAGTATCACTGGTCACTGCCGATATGCGCTCCGGTCAATCCCAGGCAAGCAAGAGGCCACCACCGGTGTTTGAACAGAGAAGAAGAAAGAGAGTGTCCTATTTCTAGGGTGTGCCCCTCAGCAGGTAGGTACCCTGGCTGTGCTCCTGCTTCAAGCCCCGGGCCTAGTAAAGTTCAAATTTTCTAGAGATGTCTTGCCAGAACTATGGTCCCGGCGGATCTGATGATGTGCGTCTGAGCCTATATCTACCCCCAGGTGGAACCCGCCCCCCAGGTGGCTGGCTTCAGTGACCGGGGAAGTCCCATGATTGTGATAACCACCCCCCTGCCCACCCTGAGCCATCCCACCCTGTGTGAAGGCTCCTAAGCTGTATGTAGTGTGTGAATGTGAAACACCAGTGATTAACCCCCCTCTTACCTGAGATAGATACCGCACCTTAATTGGGGTGAAGTTGGGATGCCCTGGACTAGCCAGGTAGTCACAGACATGACACCACACACACCCCCTCCCCTGGATAGTTAACACCAGTCAAACAAAACCCTTGTTGCCTCCCTCCAGGGTCTGATGTCCACACCAGGTGGGGTGGAGCCAAGCGGTTGGCCCCACCCACCGAGGAGTTCACAGGACCTCTGTGGAACTGTAGGACCGGGGTCGGGCGGTGGCCTGCCAGTACCGAACCAGACAGCGGAGTGAAGCTAAGCACAAAGGCAGGGCCATCAGACCCAGACTAGGCTTGGAGCCGCCGACAACGGTCAAATCCGAGAGTGACCGGAACCCCAGGGGTTTCCTAACACCCAAGACCCGACAGAAGGCAACAGTCCACACCGGGAGGATACACAGCCACCGCCATTGGCTAGAGATCCAAGGGCCAGCGCCTGCGGGCAAAACGGGCTCCTTCGGTACCTATACGCCGGGGAGCAGACTACCGATGGGAAACCATCGGAGTCAACACATTCTACACAGGTGCAGGGAAAGACAGCCACCATCAACCTGTCCGGGGAGAGCAAAGACACTGCAGCCGGCTGCGGGACCCGTCCATCCAGCCGTTTGGTTTACCAGAGACTCTGTGAATTTGTGCCTGAGTGAGTACCACAGTGCCATCCGGCACCACGCCGCACTGCCCCTGCAACCCTGCACCCCAGCCATCCAGCCTTCCCGTTCCACAACTGGGCCCCGGGATCACCAACCCCTACCCACGAAGGGGACAACATCCTAGCTGCTCCCTGCCATCGCTCCCAGGATCCCCGTCACCAGCAGCGGTGGTGCCCATTATCACCACGACCCATGGGTGGCATCACGGACTATCTCCCCAAAACAAACCACCCGCTTTTCACTCGTGGGCGAGGAGCGCTGCTCAAGTCCCCGGGTCCGGCCCACCGCTCGAGCCACCGAGCAGCAGCAGCCGCGGACCCGAGCATAGCGAGCACGGCCCCTCCACCCACGACACAGTACCCTGTGACGACCAGAGCCTCAGGGATGCCACATTCCCCCACGGCAAATGGCAGCACCCCCAGACTGAAACAAAACACAGTTAACGCCGCAATTTTTATATATGCATGTAACAGGTTAGCAATTAACACTTTCCATTTATGGGAGGCAGCAATAATTTCAAACATTTCAAACATTTTCAACAATATCGGTTACAGGTCATTAAAACATTTCGAAATCAGAAAATATCAGCAATGAGAAAACATTCTGCATATCAAAAACATTAACAATTATTCTTGCTTGGTTACTGGTGTTTCCAGAGGGCAGTGTTGACTTCCCATAAAACATTCTCGAGCAAAATGTCCAGCCTTTCCATAGCGACGGCAGATAGGTATTAAGACATTCACAGTACCTGAGGTTGGCTTCCTCTCAGGAACTGCTCCAGGATAGTCCTCCATGATAGTCTGCTGCAGTGGTTGAATCGCAAATACTTAGGTTTCCTTCCACAATGGCACTCTGCATGATATAACTGCCAAGACCGAATCCCTCCAGGACTCGGGTAGACTGAAGGTGTCATCTTTACTGCCACAGCCAAGTGGGATGTGACGGACAGGTCACAGGGCCTGTCTGCACTTTCACCCTGCGGTTGCAGCGTTGGCAGTTTCTGATCTTCTCCCTTACTAAAGGAGTCCGGTATCACAGGCATGAAGCCTTCAAGGGTTGGAACCACCTGGTCCCCTACATCAATTGACATATCCTGTCCTTCTGCCTCTATGAGCATTAGGGCATCTGAGATAGTAGACTCCACCTCTGGCAATATTTTTCTGAATGTGAACACAGCTCCACCCCTTTCGGCCATGTGTTTCCCATCTCCTATATAAGCAAGTCCTTGGTTACCCCTCTCAACACACAGCAGTTCTTAATTGCAATGAGATGACACACAGTTAAGGTCAAAGAGTTAGGGACCCCAATATAGAGACATACCTTGACGAGGTTTTGGGGCTCAGTTACATTGATCAATGCGATTGCTAAATATCTCCTTTTTCATAATATTCATGGCAGGTATGCATTTCAATATTCACACTTTCAAGTTAGCAAGTGGCATTTTTCATTGTATGCTTCAATATTTTTCGGCATGCTTATGGCATTATACTATTATCTAAGTTTGATGTGCAGCCTTATCCTTATGTAAACATCTCTTATATTCCTATTATTCATAGCAGTTATGCATATACCATTTTCATGTTTTTCATTTTTTCAGATAGTTCATTGTATTTTTCAGTCTAGTATTCCCATAGCAGTTTTGCTTTTCATCATTCCCATATACATTGTGACTTGTGTGCAACTCTTTATCCTATTGTGTAGAGGAAAGATTGTCGTGATGCCACATGTAGAATGTGGCCAGTAGTAGCTGCCGCTGCAGGGAAAAAGTGCCCCTGGAAAATGCGCCTTAGCAAAACGATTGTTGGGGGATCCCCCCTCCCTCCCACCGTGACCACACATCTCCACAGGTAAATATTGAACCCCTTCATAAAGATTCCTTATCATTGTTGCCCCCTATTTCCATCTTTGTGTCATTGCTAATCATGTAAGATATCTCTGCTATCCAATATAGCCTCAGTTCACACTTACTATCAACTATTTCTCCTTTATATGATTGCATACTACACAGGATATTCAGCCATGTTACAGGCATGCTGTCAGCCCCTTTAAATTGCTGCATATCTACTCCATTTATATGCTTAATACAGAGGTGTATCTAAGCTTTCCAGCACCTGGGGCAATAAGTCAGTTTGGCACCCCCCCACCAAGCAATTTGGGTGGTCGTCATGTGACCAGTCACTCATATGTGATTTGCACACTTACAGTCATGTGGTAACGAGCTTCTCTTAATAATTCTTTCAATGTTCAATGAGAAACGTGTGAAGAAAAGCGAATTGTCACATGTAAGTATGAAAATCACTTATGAGTGGAGTGGCCATGTGGTGACCAGCGAGCGATACTGAATTGTGACAGTGGGTATATTACACACTGTTAGAACTGAGGATACTACACTACTTAATTTTGTAATTAAAGGGATTGTCCAGATTAGAGATGAAAGTCTGCAGTGACTCTATTCGTGACTTCAGGCTTCTGAATTCCTACAACGCATGCTCTGCACACTTTTAGGATACTCCAGTGCTAGTGATGAGAATGGACGATCATGTGAGCACAAGTATGAGATTTGTAGACATCTGGCCACATTCTGGTTTGATGTGTCCAGCCTCAGTCAATTCATTTTCATTGAGCATGTCTGTTCAGCACGTGACCACATCTATGTAAATCGCATACTTGCAGCTTCATAAGCTCCCACTGTCACTGCCGGCATCAGAGAATCCTGACAGCAGGCAGTGTGCGCACTGTGAGAATTCAGAATTCTGCAGTCACATAAAGTGACACATAGAGTGACTGCAGACTCATCACAAACTTGTACAACCCCTTTAATTCTCCTAACAACATAAATAAAAACATAGTAACCCTTAACTTGTCAGACGGCACAAGACTTTATTAAAGAGATTGTCCACTACTTTAACACTGAAGGCCTTTGCTTAGGATAGATCCCCAATGTCTGATTGTTCAGGATCCGGGAATCTGGCACCCCCGCCAATCGCCTGTTCTAGGTGCCGTGCCCGTGGTGGCAGGTGGCCGGAAGTGCTCAGTTCTGGATCTGCTCCGTCTTCAGATAGTGGCAGCAGGTTCTTATTAAAATCAATGAGGTGGACATGCAGTACCCGGCTGCGGACACTATCAAAGAACGAAGCAGATCCAGAAATAAGCATTTCTGGCCACCTGCACCAAGAACAGCTGATCAGTGGGGGTCCCATTGCGCTCACATCAGAAGCAATGCGCAAGTGGGACCAAGGACTAATGATGGGACATAGTCAGTATCACAAATAAACATTTACATTCAGGTACCTTATAGATGATGTTGCCTTGTTAAGGTGAACTCTTAACCAGAGATCACTAGTTGCCTACTGCCTGGCCGAATTGATATGGGCCAAGTGCATGCATAAAAGAATTCACACCAGACACAGTCGGATATGAAGTCTCTTCTTGGTCACAGTAGAAAATGGCACAAAACAGACTGAGGAGACCCATGCATCCTCTTGATATAGGCTAGGGGCGTACACAAGTTCAGATATGCCCATTTAGTGGGACAGTTCATGGGCTAGCGAATGGGGAGATCCGTGTTGCTGTTGATGGGCAGGTCTGACTCCAGTGGATGAAACCATGACGATGGGAGGGACGTCATCTGGTGCATCCATGCTGATGGTTTGGTCTGTGATGTCTTCTAGCTTGACCAGGGATCTTCCCTTATATGGTGGTCTTCTTTCATCTGGACATTCCTTGCATTCCAAGCAAGGTGTGGATAACAGGAAATGGTGGCCATCTTTATATCTGTGTCATGTATATGATCTGAAACCTGAATTATGTAAGGCAAATCGATATATTTCCCACAATCCCTTGTCAAAAGGTTAATTAAGTATTTGATGTAAAGGTCCTCCTCAACAGCCTCTGAGTCGTTTCTTTCTATTCACCTTGTCCTGACGCCTTGATGAATTTTCACATTCACATCTCATCTCTGCAGATTTCCATCTTCTCCAGTCTTCTGCAGCACATCCCATCATGATGCCCCTAAAATAGCAGAATAATTATAATACTTCTATTTAAAAATATCTGCCCTACACTGTGCCCCAGAATAAATAATGGCCCCTCAATGTGTTCTCTGCACAAAATATGACCCACACACTGCCCCTCTTATCTTACATGCCCCACACACTCCCTCTTCTTTCCATACTACTCTTCACACTGTGCTCTCACTGTATCACCCTATACTGCCCAGTCTTTATACTGTGCCCTCTCATCACACCCCCTCCTCGCTATGGCCTCACACTGTCTTCCAATTCTGCCCCCTCTCCACACCACGTCCCTCCACTACCCAGTCTCTATTCTGTGCCCCCTCACATTTTTCTCATCCCTTACTGTCTTCCTCACTACCTCTTGCGTGTCCATATACCTTTCCACCCAACTCCCCATCCTGCCCACTTGCTCCTCATACCATGTCACTCCTTATTCTGTGTCCTCAAAATTTCTTTCCCATTTGCTCCCCATACCATGTCTGTATACGTCACCCCTCCCTCTCCCCATACATCCCCTCGCATCCTCCCTCTCCCCATACATCCCCCCACATCCTCCCTCTCCCCATACATCCCCCACATCCTCCCTCTCCCCATACATCCCTCCGCATCCTCCCTCTCCCCATACATCCCCCCGCATCCTCCCTCTCCCCGTACATCACCCCTCATCATTTCTCTCCCCATACATAATCCCTCATCATTTTTCTCCCCATACTATGCCCAAAGATGCTTCCCCCTCCCCAACCTCTCTTCCCACCATACTGTCAAAAGATCGTTCCCCCTCACCCCTACTGTGTCTATAGATACTGCCCCCTCCCCAACCTCTATCCACTCATAATATGTCCACTGATAGTTCTCTCTCCCTACCCTCTGTCCCCCCATTCCGTGTACATAGATACCTCCCCCCTCACCCCATAAAGTTCCTCCGTCCGTGTCTTCAGCTCCCCAGTGGAGCACTTATCAGCGCTCTCTGCCGCCTCTGCGCTGCGGCCCTGACTTCCGGGTCAGCAGTGTAATCAGCTGACCTGATCACATGACAGCCGTCGCTCTGACCCGGAAGTCAGCACGGGCGTCACTGCTCCAATTGTCCTCGGGTCTGACAGATACAAGGACAAGTGAGCAGTGGGAGCCGCGTGCTGCACTTTCTATGAGTGCGGCTGTCAGCGTGACAGCTGCGCTCAGAGAATAGCGGCTCCCACTGCAGATCGGTAACCGCAGCCCCCGGGGAGACTTTCACAGCGCAGCATCTGGCAGCCCGACAACGCCCCCCTCACAGTTGTGCCCGGGGCAGATGCCCCACCAGCCCCCCTGGATATGCCTCTGCTTAATAATTTCTTTGAGCTGGAATTATAACGGTTGCTTTTTTGATAGCCTCCATTTTTGACCTTATATGCCTGATAATTTCCTCTGGCCTTCCCTCTTATTTACTATAGGAGTTTTGCACTTTTTTATGAGGACACTTTGATATTTTACAGTATATGGAATCACATCATACTTGCAATACATAGGATTATATCCATATAATCCTTTTTGTGTGGTCACGCTGCCTGGGAGGGGGGCTCTATTCCTTTTTTCCTGTCTAAATCTGTGCAGGTTATTATGCAACCTGGCTGTCATTGTCTTTGTACCTGATCTACATCTTTTTGTAATTTTTCACTTTTTGCATATCTAAATTGTAAAAAATATACAAATGTTTATTAATAAAATTAAATATATTTTATTACAAGTTTTTGGTTTTCGTTCTTCCTTTCTCCTTCTCATATACACAATCATGGGGAAGAATGCTGACTTGACAGATGTCCAGAAGGCGCAGTCATTGACACACTTCACAGAGAGGGTAAGCCACAAAAGGTCATTGCTAAAGAAGCTGGCTGTTCATAGAGTGCTGTATCCAAGCATATTAATGGAAAGTTGAGTGGAAGGAAAAAATGTGGTAGAAAAAGTTGCACAAGCAACCAGGATAACTGCAGTTGTTATAGAATTGTTAAGAAAAGGCCATCCAAAAATTTGGGGAAGATTCACAAGGCGTGGACTGCTGCTGGAGTCAGTGCTTTAAGAGCCATCACATACAGACGTATCCAGGAAATGGACTACAACTGTCGCATTCCTTGTGTCAAGCCACTCATGACCAATAGACAAGCCAGAAGCATCTTACCTGGACCAAGGAGAAAAAGAACTGGACTGTTGCTAAGTGGTCCAAGGTGTAGCTTTCAGATGAATTTAAATATTGCATTTTGTTTGCAAATCAAGGTCCCAGAGTCTGGAGGAAGAGAGGAGAGGCCACAATCCAAACTGCTTGAGGTCTAGTGTGAAGTTTCCACAATCAGTGATGGTTTGGGGTGCCATGTCATCTGCTGGTGTAGGTCCACTGTGTTTTATCAAGAGCAAAGTCAGCGCAGCCATCTACCAGGAAATTTAAGAGCACTTCATGCTTCTCTCTGCCGACAAGGTTTTTGGAGATGGAAATTTCCAGCAGAACTGGCACCTGTCCACACTGCCAAAAGTACCAATACCTGGTTTAATAACCACAATATCACTGTGCTTGATTGGCCAGCAAACTCGCCTGACCGAAACCCCCATAGTGTGGCATTGTCAAGAGGAAGATGAGTGACCCCAGACCCAACAATGCAGACAACCTGAAGTCTGCTATCAAAGCAACCGGGGCTTCCATAACACCTCAGCAGCAGTGCCACAGGCTGATCGCCTCCATGCCACGTCGCATTGATGCAGTAATTCATGCAAAAGGAGCCACGACCAAGTATTGAGTGTATTTATTGTACATTCTTTTCAGGATGCGCCAACATTTCTAAGTATAAAATCATTTTTTCAGTTTGTCTTATATAATATTATAATTTTCTGAGATAATGACTTTTGGGTTTCATTGGCTGTAAGCCATAATCATCAACATTAACAGAAATAAACACTTGAAATAGATCCCTCTGTGTGTAATGACTCTATATAATATATGTGTTTCACTTTTTGTATCGAATTACTGAAATAAATTAACTTTTTGATGATATTCTAGTTTATTGAGATGCATATGGGCATCCAATCTGAGCTCTGCATCCTCTGTGTCCTCTGATGATCTTGTGACTTTGTCTCCGCAGGTGCTGGTGGGCAACAGCTTCGATCGTTCAACAGATGGAACTGTGGCATTTGAAGGAAGTGTGTAGGTTGCAGCCCACCGGCGGACACTGATAATTGGCAGTGTTCATGTGACATTAACAATGTCAGAAAATCGCCAGAGGACACAGTGCTTACAAAAGAGATACAGTGCTGGTCCAGGAGGTAAGTATGCTTTTTCTCTTATTTTATTTAGCTCACAAGTGGCCTTCAAACAGAGTTTTCCAGTAGTGAATGACCACTTTAAGAAATATTGAATAATCTAATAAATTATAAAATAAAAATATTACAAATTCTGTTTTGCGATAAAACTTTTACATCTTCCAAGTGATACCAAAGCCATACAAGAAAATAAAAGATTACAGTAATGTACTTATATTCATAGCCAAAAGCAAGACACCTGCTAAATAATTAAAAACCAGATCTCAATGTTCAATGATTCCGCTTTAATGATATTAATATTCTTTAATATTACAAACATGGAAAGAAGTTCTGTTCTCAATCTTTTGATTTGCCAGAGGATACAATTAAATTTCAAAAAGGGTTGCTTTTTTTTTCTTCAATTAAATCATTTCTTGAGCTAGGCGGAGTTGTGGGCATTTATGGGTGCTGAATGCTAATTAGTTGATTAAAGTGTTAAAAGGTTATTAAGGAGTCTATTATTCAAGGCTTTTGGTTTATTATCTTTTGCCTCCCCAAGCTCTCTTTAGCTTTTAGGGATTTGTCCTTTTCCTTTTCTAGGCCAGAATATTATTATTATGCAAATGTTGCGTTCAGTGTCCAACTTTATGTCTTTGATTTTTTTATTGGCTTTTTTATCACTCCGTAATAATACAGTATCAGTACGTATCATTACAAAACAATAAAAGTAAATGTCAGTGTAAAGTAAATATCTGATTTCTAGATTGGAAAGATATGTTGACCTTGAAAAGGAATCTCTAATTACGGAGCACAGTTTGACATTCCCACTTATATCATTAGATATAATTTACCAGCCATGTCTACAGCACATAGAGATAACGTAATATTTTTGTACAGTTTAGCATTGAATTGCCTTTTTATACTCTAGCCTATTTCCTAGTCCTACATAAAAGATTAATGTACGGGGTAGATTTTTGTTATTCTAGCTAGACGTGATTGTTTCTAAGAACATTAATCCTGTCTGTATTTAGCGCTCCTGTGGTGCAGATCAGATGTGCAAAATGCTATGAACAGACAGGCAGTGTCAGCTTAGAGGAACATAACAAAACAAATAATGTCTCCAGAAAAAGTTTTGCATCTGGTAACTAGACGTCTTAATGGAATATTTCCTATTGTGAAAAGGTCATGTTTTTCTATGAAGGTTCTGTAAGAGTGGTGGACAATGGTGGTCACATTCCTACTCCAGAAGACATCAATCAAGGGTGTAGCTGACAGGAAAAAGATGGTTCATTCTAGGAGGAGTCAGTGAAGGCCTAGTGAGCAAATGTAACAGACATATAGTTGGTTGGTCATGAGGGTTGCATGCAGTGGGTACTTTGTGGCAAAAGAGCAAAGGATTCAGAAGGCAAAATAGTTGATTCTCAAGAGAGGTAGGAGACACAGGGTTTGAATAGCATTGTAACCAGAGTTCCATCCTCAGACGGGGAGGGAAGCCTTACATCCAGACCCCTTAACTGTCAAGGTACAGGGTGACTACTTCTACTGGTGCGGGACTCTACTGGCCAGGCCGCTTAACCGTCAAGATACTGGGTTAACTTCTACTGGAGTGTTATGTTGTCAACCAACCTAGCGGTGTCCTGCTAGACATCCAGGTGTGCAAAACTTTACTCTGGTCACTATGGGATCCCTGAGGAAACTGGATGTGCGACCGCAGGAAGGGAAGGAGACTGTCATAGTGTGCACTGTCACTCTGGCCTTGGTTGCACTGGGACTCACTGGACCAATTAGATCAAACGCAACCCAGTGGGAAGTTGAACTCTGTCTGTTAATGCAAAGTAAATATGTAATGTTCTGGAAGAAGCAGTATGCCCGCTCTCTGGAGTGTAGAACTGTGATTAGGCATTCTTTCCCCCTTAGCTCCGCATCCCCCCCTTCTCCCTTCCCTGGGTATTTAGTATGTATAATATTGTACCGCCCCAGCAGCGGTCGAACCGCTTGGATCCGGGTGTCACTACTCGTGGCTCGAGGGTCTCCGGACCCTTAGGCTCAGGGTCACTCTAAAATGTGATGGGGGATTATTTACAGGGGATTAGATAGTTTGTGAAGCCACCCGTGGTGTGCGGTAATAGGGAGTACCGCCGCTGCCGTTGGGAATACCCGGGGTAACGGAACGGGGGCAGCCAGATGACGTTACCCTCCACGGGTAGCTAAGGTCCTGGGACTCTGGATAGTGGGATGGATTGCAGGGAAGCGCAGACTCGCTGGGAGCAGTGGGTGATCAGGTACTCACTCAGAAGGAAAGCAGACGCTGACAACGTAGTAAACTAAGTCTCTGGGTGCCGCTGCCCTCTTGGGGGAGCTCGTCCGGGTCTCTGTCCCCTGCAGTACTGCCTTATGGTCCGGAACCTGCTTCCGTGCACAAATTTTAGTAGTGTCCAAGTGGCCCGTAAGCTTCAAGCTGTCCGGGCCCCGCTCCCCAATTTTTGGTGTGAAGGAGCTCACGCTTGGGATTTCAGTAGGCTGTTTTGGTTGGAAAGCCCTATCCCCCTCATTGCGCTAGTGCCCCCGATCTCTGAGCTTCATGGGGACAGTCCATAAAGGCCTTATCCTCCTCAGGTTAATTGCCGGGTTACTTGAAGCCTCTCCCCGACCGAGGGTCCAGTACCCCGAAGTGCCTTCGGTCCCAGCCCGGCTATTGTACTTGAGCTACCGACCGTCCTCAAAGACTAAATGCCTATTTACACACAACGATATCGCTAACGAGATATCGTCGTGGTCATGGTGTTTGTGACGCACATCTGGCCTCATTAGCGATGTCATTGTGTTTGACACCTTTTTGCGATCAGTAACGATCGCAAAAAGGTGTCAAATCATTCATTGTTTACACGTCGTTCATTTTTAAAAAATCGTTCCTCGTTTGGAACACAGGTCGTTTGTCATTCCTGCGGCAGCACACATCGCTATGTGTGACACCGCAGGAACAAGGAACAATGTCGTACCTATGGCCGCTGGCAATGAGAAATGAAGGAGGTGGGCGGGCTGTTCCGGCCGCTCATCTCTGCCCCTCCGCTTCTATTGGGCGGCCGCTTAGTGACGCCGCTGTGACGCCGAACGAACCTCTCCCCTAAAAAAGAGATTGTTCAGCGGCCACAGCGACGTCGGTGAACAGGTAATTGCGTGTGACGCTGCCGTAGCGATATTGTTCGCTACGGCAGCGATCACCCCGTGACGCGCCACCGACGTGGGCGGGTGCTATCGCTCACGACATTGCTAGCGATTTCGCAGCATGTAAAGCCCGCTTAAGTCCAGGTACCCAGTCCCAATATCCCACGACTGGGTCTCCGACTCCTCCGGTTCCAGACCATCGTCTGCAACCCAATCTTCTCCTCCCCGGGAGCCATACGCTCCCTCCTAGCTCTTCACTGCTCGAGGGCTACCACTGAACTGACTTGTCACCTCCCACCTCCCTGCCTGACCCCTAGGTGGGTGGCCCTATTCCAGCTTAGCAGCCTATTGGTATGCCTGATAGGGTGTGATGCGAGGTGTGATTGGGATTTTTGGATGCTGATGGAGGCAGTACTGCAGGTTGGGAACCCGGAGCCAAGAGGGGTGGAGTCTTGCACTAAGAATAAAGAGCGTGCAGTACCCTGTGATGCCCTGACTAGTCCAGGGGCGTCACAATATGTTCTTGAACTTTGTTCTCTATATTCTTTGATGTAGAATAAAAGACATAAGCTTACTATACATTTAATTGGAAGAATACTCTTATCACCTTGTTTTTATAAGCCTTATGAAAATCAATAAAGTTTTTGTTTAAAAAATAAGTTTTGGTTTAATGATTGATGATGTTAATATTTGGTCCCTAGTGTCTACTGATCACCATAAAGTGGCTAAGGAATGTCGTTCCTTTGATAGGCCATTTGACAGTACCAAAAGTTGCTAAGACAATTAATTATTAGTTGCAGGAATTGTTTATCATGTGGTGCATCATGGGTCAAAAACATCCATTCCTGAGTGGTGCCCAGAGAAGTTAATTTGCCTTGAGACTATTATAATTCCTACAGTCCTACAGTATGTAGAGAGTTTCTCTCAACATATAATGCTAATACTTGTTTTCAGTCTCCAAAATCACATATATTTATCCTTCTTTTCCAACAAAGCCGGATATTCGGGTTTGGGGGTAATTTTTGAGGATTAGTGGTGTGCAGAACAATGCATGGAGCCCTGGTGCTCCAGGGGTTTGACAAAAAAAATCTAACTTTGATAGAGATGTTCCCTATCATTGCAGCCATTTCTATTTGGGGTTCTTTGCTCTAGTAATAAAGTTACTCAATTTCATGGTATTAAAATTCCTAATTTTTAACATCTGGTTTTGGGCTCGTCATGTCCCAGGTGTTGATAATATAATTGCTGAATCTCTTTCTCATTTTGGTTCGCAGAGATTTATAGAGCTTTGTCCCAATGCCGAAGTGGAGGGTCATGTATGTCCATTCCTCATTTGGGAAGTGGTGAAGAACAGCTGATGATTCTGATGAGGTCTTCGGTGGCTCAGTCAATGTGGCAACTTTACAATAAGGTGTGAAGAGAGAGTGGTATGACTTTGTGCATGATACACCTATTTCGTCATCTGATTCCATTCAATTGGATATTACTGTTCAGTGCTTATTTTGCCTTCATAGTACGAGTATTTCAGGTACAGTTGCCTAGCTGCCTAGCTGGTTTAAATTTTGATTTACAATGTGTCTGGACAGATGTTATGAAGTGTTTCATCATTCGCCAGGCAATTAACAGCTGGAGAAGGGTTCACACATAAGATGGACCTTCTCTTTTTATCTGATTGACCTTGCCACTGGTTTTGTCTAAAATAGTCGGGATCGCCAGGTCACCTCATCTCCCATTATTTTAGCACTTCTTGCTGGCGGAAATGACCTCTGCTTTTTCTATTTAGTTGAACTGCTCACCATGATGAAGTCTAATGTGGAAAAGTTCAATCAGTTCTTGTCAGAGCTTGTTCTAGAGTGGTCGGAAGTGATTCCTAGAGTTGTATGGCAAGGTGCCATGGAGGATGTGGCAGTTCAGCACTCGCGACTCATTCTGAATGCATGAATGTCTCAATTTGTACGTCTTAAGGCTGGAGTTATTGTAAAACACCATCTGCTTGAACGGACTAATTTGCAACTCATGTTGCCAAATTTTGTCCACTTGACGGATATTGGCACTATATTTGATGGGTGGGGGTCGGAGCCAGAGTTTGAGACTTTGCTCCTCCTTGGTGGTAATTTGTACAATCTTGATTCTTTTGTAAGTAGGCTGACTAGCGCTGGGAGACCAGTTGTTGCATAACGCTTTGTACCAATTGTTTACCAAGCCAATCATTCCTTACTTCTATGATTCAAATTTTTTCTGCTGTGACCAACCACCATCCATTAAAATATTAGAATTGTTCTATACATATATCTCCATTAACCCCTTTACCCCGGACGATTTTCCGTTTATGTTTTTTGGTCCAATCCTTCCGAGATCCATAACTTTTTCATTTTTACATCTGTCTTGCCATATGAGGACTTTATTTTTGCAGGACAAGTTTTACTTTGGAATGAAACCATTAGTTTTACCATATAGTGTACTGGAAAAAAGAGAAAAAATCCAAGTGCAGTGAAATTGCAAAATAATTCAACTGCACGATTGTGTTGGAAATATTTTATTGACCATGTTCACTATATGATACAACTGATGAGTCAGTATGATGCCTCAGGTTGGTATGAGTTTGTAGATACTAAATATGTATACTTTTATCTAAGGGGTTAAAAAATTTCAGAAGTTTGTACAAAGCAAATTGGCACCTTTTTGCGCTATTTGCTGAGACGGCGCGCTGTTTCATCTCGCTGTCAGAATTTGACAGCGAGATGTAAGAGGTTAATAGGCGCATTTGGAACGCAATTCCACTTGCGCCTAGCAGGCACACAAGTCAACTGTTGATATCAGCTGACATGTCCGCAGATCGCCGCAGACTGCACACAGCAGGCGGCGGGGATTAACCTCACAAGATCCAAGACGTACCCAGTACGTCATGTGTCATGAAGAGGTTAACAGATGTATCAGCATGACTGTCTTCAGCAGGCTTCTGGCTTCCATGGCAACCCTTCACCAGTCAACAGTCACCAAAATCCAATGTGTGGCTAAGGGCTCGCTTACATGTCTGAGTGCAATCCGATGTTTTATAGGATAGAATGTTATTCTATGGTTGCAGAGCCGATCAGCACTTTTTTTCTCATGCTGATTTGGCATGCTGTGATTGGCAGCTTATATTGGATGGTGCGCACCCATACAAGTCTATGGCTGCAGGTGCATGGAAATAATTGGACTACATTAGGATGTACTCTAATTTATGCCAACATCGACAAGGGAGAAGATGGATAAATTAAGTTCTTTATCTTCTCCACACCTGTGATCAGATTTTTGCATGCGAGAGAATGGGATCACAGTAAACTGACAATTAACGCAAATGCGTATCATTTGCATTATCAGGCCGATCTTCTCACATGAGTGAATAAACGCCGATGTGACTCCAGCCTAATATGTATGTCACCTGTCAAGAAGAGGTTAACCGGTGAGTGAATCTCATGTGTTCATTTTCCTTGAGCAACACCAAGGGTTTTATACACTTACCTGTCCTACCCTCCTGCACTCTACCTCCATTCTGAAGAGCCACTGTTCTGAACTGTTCTGATGGCAGAAAGGGCAGCTCTTGGGTTATTGGTGAGTGAACAATGGCACAAATTAGTCAGCAAACCAATAGTAGGACAGATTTAGTGACTTATCAGGATACATGCCCTTTTTAAATCCCATTATGTCATCATGTTCTTGACAGTTATTGTATTATTCTGCTCCTGATGCGGCTATTACTGATACCAAATTGGATCATTTACTACTACTCTGCGTATTATCCTTAGATTAATACTTTAACTTAACCCTGGGCTGCCTTAATCCTTCCCTTGCCTGCTGATTTTGTCATTGCTTCCATTATTCTGGTTATCCACTTTTCTTTGTCCCCCCTGGCTAGTCACCTTACTTCATTCTTGTACAGCGGTGAAAGGGTGTACACCAAAGTTTTTCCAGTGACTGCTAAACAGAGAGTTAAGTGCAAAGACATGGAAGCCTTAATAAAGGTTGCCAAAATTCACATATAGGGATGAATGGATCTTTTGAAATTCTAATTGCCAACTTTGTCAAATTCTTCTTCAAAAATGTGATCTACGGTGAATAAATCTGAGCAAATGTCAATGCAGAAAAGCTTGTAATTGTTCAGAAAATACACAGAGTGGAGAGGAAAAAGCGAACTCTGCTGACCAAAAGAATTTGCACTCTACAGAAGAGAAAGAGGACCCGGCAGGTCATAAGAGCTTACACTCTAAAGTACAGAAATACTTACCCAGTTCTTCTGGCTGTACAAACTGCTCCATTGGGAACCACTGATCTGTGATGGCCAAGGTATTGACCCCCACTGTACAAGGTATGATAATCTGTTAAATGTCATAGCTAGAGTTGAGCGCGGTTCGTGGTTCTCCAGTTCGCGGTTCGAGTGATTTTGGGGGCTGTTCTAGATCGAACTAGAACTCGAGCTTTTTGCTAAAGCTCGATAGTTCTATTTACGTTCGAGAACGGTTCTAGCAGCAAAAAGCCAAGCTAATTACTAGCTGGCTTTCCGCTGTAATAGTGTAAGTCACTCTGTGACTCACACTATTATGAAATTTCAGCGTATAGTGTGCGGGAACAGCGCATTCAGATCACTTCTGCTGGGATAATGGCGATCGCCATTTTGTTTTTTTCCTTGTCTTCCTTCCCTAAGCACGCGCGAGTAGTGGGGCGGGCCAGCATGTCAGCCAATCCCAGACACACACACAGCTAAGTGGACTTTTAGCCAGAGAAGCAACGGCATGTGTGATAGGATGTCCATGTCACATGTCCCTGCATTATAAAAATGGGTATCTGCCCGTCCGGACGCCATTATCTCTTCTGTGTCTGGGTGTCAGTCACCGCTGGCGTAGCTCCTGTCTCTGATACTGCTGTGTACGCTCTACACACAGCGCTATACAGAATAGGGATAGAAGTTTCTATTAGCCCTTGTAAGGGCTAATTACAGCAGGCTCAGAGCCATAGGTGACAGTCAGGTCCGTGGAAACAGATTTTAACAGCTACAGAAGATAACAGCGTCTGTGTAGCTAAGGTCAGGGACTTCCTCGCTGCATTTCCCCATTAGGAGGGATAGAAAGTGAGGCTTCCTTTCCTGTACACTGACCCACAACCCTGCCACTCTACCCTCCTGCCCTTTGCACACTCAAGATCATTGTTACTAAGCCATTATACTAGTAAACACTGAGTAAACTTAGTGGCATCCTAAAAGTGACTGTTGGACTTCCATTAGTGTCCCACTAGTGCAAAGCTATTTGCAGCACCACTGCATTGCACACTCAAACTCATTGTTACTAAGCCAATATACTAGCAAACACTGAGTAAACTTAGTGGCATCCTAAAAGTGGCTGTTGGACTTCCATTAGTGTTCCACTAAAGCAAATCTATTTGCAGCACCTCTGCATTGCACACTCAAGCTCATTGTTACTAAGCCATTATACTAGCAAACACAGAGTAAACTTAGTGGCATCCTAAAAGTGGCTGTTGGACTTCCATTAGTGTCCCACTAGTGCAAATCTATTTGCAGCACCTCTGCATTGCACACTCAAACTCATTGTTACTAAGCCATTATACTAGCAAACACTGAGTAAACTTAGTGGCATCCTAAAAGTGGCTGTTGGACTTCCATTAGTGTCCCACTGGTGCAAAGCTATTTGCAGCACCTCTGCATTGCACAATCAAACTCATTGTTACTAAGCCATTATACTAGCAAATACTGAGTAAACTTAGTGGCATCCTAAAAGTGGCTGTTTGACTTCCATTAGTGTCCCACTGGTGCAAATCTATTTGCAGCACCTCTGCATTGCACACTCAAGCTCATTGTTACTAAGCCATTATACTAGCAAACACTGAGTAAACTTAGTGGCATCCTAAAAGTGGCTGTTGGACTTCTATTAGTGTCCCACTAGTGCAAATCTATTTGCAGCACCTCTGCATTGCACACTCAAACCTATTGTTACTAAGCCATTATACTAGCAAACACTGAGTAAACTTAGTAGCATCCTAAAAGTGGCTGTTGGACTTCCATTAGTGTCTCACTAGTGCAAAGCTATTTGCAGCACCACTGCATTGCACACTCAAACTCATTGTTACTAAGCCATTATACTAGCAAACACAGAGTAAACTTAGTGGCATCCTAAACGTGGCTGTTGGACTTCCATTAGTGTCCCACTAGTGCAAATCTATTTGCAGCACCTCTGCATTGCACACTCAAGCTCATTGTTACTAAGCCATTATACTAGCAAACACTGAGTAAACTTAGTGGCATCCTAAAAGTGGCTGTTGGACTTCCATTAGTGTCCCACTGGTGCAAAGCTATTTGCAGCACCACTGCATTGCACACTCAAGCTCATTGCTACTAAGCCATTATACTAGCAAACTATGCTGCCAGTTTAAGGGCCGTAGCTGCATTATCAGGGATAGTTATTGTTGTTTATTCTGCTGTTAATAAAGATAGACCACCGCTGCAATCTACACCACCTCTTAATTTTTACTAATACATTTTAAGTGCACAATCTTGTCGCAATCAAAATGAGTGGCAAAATGACAGATGCTGGTGGAAAGGGGAAGAGAGGTGTTGGAAAAGGAAAAAAAGGGTGTGTCCGTGGGGAAGGTGGCAAAGCTCCATTAACATCTGCTGAAGATAGACCATCTTGCAGCAAAAGTAAGATGTCTACTACTTATTTTTACGGACACGAACAACTGGAACAAAGGTAGATGATGGCCAAAAAAAGACAATGCTTGCATGGATCTCAAGTAGTCCAACAAGTGCCCTCTCCGCCACCTCAACTACCGCAGCCAAAAAATACTAGTCCTCTGAGTTGTCATCCCAATCACACTTGCTTTCTCCCAGCTCTGAAGTCTCCATCCGCCCTGCACAGTATGGTGGAACTGAGATGGCTGAGTCTGCAGAGCTGTTCAATCACACTATAGCCTGGGAATCAGAGGTGTGCTCCCAAGCTACAGTGAGTACGGACCAGGAAATGATCTGCAGTGATACCCAGAACCTTTGTGACTCTGATTCAGGCGTGTGGACCAAGTTTCTGAGCATAATGTTGACCCTTTTTCACAAACTGTAACACCTGTTGTTATAGACAATGAGGAACATACTGATGACGATGAGACGCAGGTACCAGATTGGGATGACAACTTAAATATTCGGTCAGGGCAAGAAGAGGCTCGGTCTGAGTGCAAACACAACAATTGATGAGGAAGTTCTAGATCCCACCTACTGTCAACCCACAGTCAGGCACTCGAGGAGGTCAACAGAGGCGGTGGAGGAGGATGCTACTGACGACAAAGTTACCTTGTGCCTTCCTGGACAGAGGAGTAGTACTGGTAGCACGTCTACAACTGCATCCTCAGCCACCACTCTGCCTCTGAGCACTTGTCGGGGGGTCTCAGCAGGTCACATGCCCTCTAAGCCTTGCCTAGCCTGGACCTTTTTTGACATAGAAAAAGATCGCCCAAATCATGTGATCTGTAAAATATGTCGCGATTCTGTTAGTAGAGGGCAAAACCTCAGCAGTTTGACAACTTCTTCCATGAATCGTCACATGAATAAATATCATATGTCCCGGTGGGAAGGTCACCGTGCTGCAATACGGCCTAGCGGAACGAACCATCCACCGCCTGCCCCTTCCAGTGCATGAATGCGCTCTTCATCTTCTAGGACTGTGGGGACAGCTGTCACACCTGGTTTTCCACGCACAACTTCCACCACTGTAACCGCAACAGGCAGTTTGCTTGGTAGGTCGTCAGTTGGTTTGGAAGGGGAAACAAGTGCGTGTGTACAGCTCTCTCAGTGATCTATAGCACCAACGTTGGATGAAGGCAACATCATGTCTACGCCTTCACTTTCCTCACAAACCTGCATTTTTCCAGGGACACCCTACTCAACACCGTCTACACACAGGATTTAAGAGACCTTATGTCTGTCGCTGTGCCCCAGTACCAGATGCCCAGTCACCACTACTTCTCTAAGAAAGGTGTGCCTGCGCTACACCAGCATGTCCCACACAACATCACTGCTTCCTTGAGAAACTCTGTGTGTGAACGGGTGCATTTCACCACCGATACGTGGACCAGTAAGCATGGACAGGGACGTTACATGTCGCTGACTGGGCACTGGGTAACTATGGTGATAGATGGTGAAGGGTCTGCTGCACAAGTCTTGCCATCCCCACAACTTGTGTGTCAATCCTCTGTCTGTCCAAGTTCCGCCACTGCTTCTGCCTCCTCCACCTCGTCTGGGTCCTCCATCTCCGCCCCAAGCCTACCTGGTCAGGCCACCAGCGTTCTAACTGTGCAGAAGGAATCACGCACCCCTCATTACTATGCTGGCAGAAGAGCGCAACGGCATCAGGCGGTCTTTAGCTTGAAATGTCTTGGGAAAAAGAGTCACACAGCGGCTGAGTTGTGGGCAGCTCTGGAGACTGAGTTTAATAAATGGTTGTCTCCACTCAACCTGCAGCCTGGTAAGGCCATGTGCGACAATGCTGCAAACCTGGGTGCGGCCCTTCGCCTGGGCAAGGTGACACACGTGCCTTGTATGGCTCACGTGTTGAACCTTGTTGTCCAGCAATTATTAACACACTATCCCGGCCTAGATGGCCTTCTGAACAGGGCAGGAAAACTGTCTGCTCACTTCCGCAGTTCAACCACCGCTGCTGAGCGACTTGCATCGCTCCAGAAGTCTTTCAGCCTGCCGGTTCATCGCCTGAAATGCGATGTGCCGACACGCTTTAATTAGACTCTCCACATGTTACAGCGATGGTGGCAGCACCGTCGAGCCCTGGTGCAATACGTCATGACGTATAGCCTGGGCCAACGAGATGCAGAGGTGGGGCAGATCACCCTGATGGAGTGGTCTCAGATCAAGGACCTATGCACCCTTCTGCACAGTTTCGACATGGCGACGAATATGTTTAGCGCTGACAATGCCATTATCAGCATGACAATTCCAGTCATTTACATGCTGGAGCACACGCTAAACACTATTCGGAGTCAGGGGGTGGGACAACAGGAAGGGGAGGAACTACAGGAGGATTCATATGCGCAAGACACAACAACATCACCAAGGTCCAGACGTTCATCATCACCAACGTGGCAGGCATGGGACCATGGGGGACAGGGATCAACAAGGGCGCATAGTAGCAGGCGAAATGTTGAGGAAGGTGCAGGAGAACATGAAGAAATGGAGGACGAACTGTGCATGGACATGGAAGACTCAGCGGATGAGGGAGACCTTGGTCAAATTTCTGTTGAAAGAGGTTGGGGGGAGATGTCAGAGGAAGAAAGAACGGTTAGCACCTCTATGCCACAAACACAGCGTGGACTTGGTCCGCATGGCTGCGCAAGACACATGAGCGCCTTCTTGCTGCACTACCTTCAACATGACCCTCTTATTGTCAAAATTAATACATAATAAAATTACTGGCTTGCCACAGTATTAGATCCCCGGTACAAGTCCAAATTTTGTGACATAATTCCAGCCATAGAAAGGGACGCACGTATGCAGGAGTATCAGCATAAGCTGTTACTTGATCCTAGCTCGGCTTTTCCACCAAACAACCGTGGTACAGGGAGTGAATCTCCCAGTTGTAACTTGACAAACATGGGACGGTCTCGTCATCTTCAACAGTCTACCTGTACCAGTAGCACCGTATCTGGTGCTGGTACCAGCAATTTTATTGAATATTTTCATAATTTTTTTAGACCATCCTTTGCAAGGCCACCAGAGACAACAAGTCTGACACATAGTCAACGGCTGGAGAGGATGATACAGGAGTATCTCCAAATGAACATCGATGCCATGACTTTGCAAATGGAGCCTTGCTCATTTTGGGCTTCAAATCTTGAAAAATGGCCAGAGCTCTCCACTTACGCCTTGGAGATTTTGTCGTGTCCAGCTGCCAGCGTTGTCTCTGAACGTGTCTTCAGTAGAGATGAGCGAACCGGTCGCGGTTCGGCTCGAGGTCGGTTCGCCGAACGGAGCTCCCGTTCGAGTTCGGTTCGTCGAACGTACCACGAACCGAACTCGAACCAATAGGCTATAATGGGAGGCAATCACAAACACATAAAAATGCATTATAAATGTACACATACAGTTAATAAACATTGCCATAACACTTACCGGTCCCCGCGATCCCTCCTGCACTCTGTCTCCTGCCACTATTCCATCCGATGATCGCTGAATCCTCCCGGTGACCGGCACTGCCAGCAGAGATGCAGGACCTATCGTGACGTCAAAATAGCCATGTGACCATTCACGTGGCTATTATCTCATTGGCTACAGACTGGTCACATGACTATGACGCGTCATGTAGGACCTGCGAGTGCATCTCTCCAGTACACGGGGCACATTTGTGTATCGCCGTGCACCGGCGACATGCTCTAGCACACGGTCGACTCCCCGTTCCGTTAGGGACCGGCTGACACAGCCGGTCATTAACGGAGATCACCGTTGCCATAGCAACGCAGTTAGCGGTGACGTCACCGCTAACCGCGGCTCCGGGAGCACCGTTGCTATGGTAACGCGTCTGTCAGCGTTACCGCTGTTACCGCTAGCACCACTGATCACTCACGGAGTGAAAGCTGCACACTGCTTCTCGTGCAGCTTTCACGGAGTGAATGCTCCACGGGAAGCAGCGTCTTCCCCCATGCAGCAGTGATGTAGCAGAGCTGCATTTGTTGAACGAGAAAGACAGAAGACCATGGATCGTGGAGGGCTGACAGGGGGTAATAAAGATGGAGTCTCTAATGTGTCTGTGTATTTATTTCTATTAAAGTATTTTTTCTCTGTGTGGTATCTTTTTTTTAACCCTTTATTGGAGATTCTTAATGGCCGGGTCAAACGTGCCTGACATTAAGAATCTCTGGCTTAATACTGGCTAGTAAAACAAAGCCAGTATTAACTCATGATTAACCAACAAGCCACCCGGCTCCAGGGCTGTTGGAAGAGTTGGATACAGCGCCAGATGATGGCGCTTCTATGAGAGCGCCATTTTCTGGGACGGCTGCGGACTGAAATTCGCAGCAGAGGCGCCCAGAAACCTCGGGCTAACCTGTGCTGCGGATTCCAATCCCCAGCTGCCTAGTTGTACCTGGCTGGACACAAAAATGGGGCGAAGCCCACGTCATTTGTTTTTTAATTATTTCATGAAATAAGTGAAATAATTAAAAAAAACAGGCTTCCCTATATTTTTGGTTCCCAGCCGGGTACAAATAGGCAACTGGGGGTTGGAGGCAGCCCGTGGCTGCCTGCTGTACCCGGCTAGCATACAAAAATATGGCGAAGCCCACGTCATTTTTTTGGTGGGCAAAAAACTTCGGCATACAGTCCTGGATGGAGTATGCTGAGCCTTGTAGTTCTGCAGCTGCTGTCTGCTCTTCTCCATACAGGCAGACAGCAGCTGCAGAACTACAAGGCTCAGCATACTCCATCCAGGACTGTATGCAAGAGTTTTTTGCCCCCTGAAAAAATTATGTGGGCTTCGCCATATTTTTGTATGCTAGCCAGGTACAGCAGACAGGTACGGCTGCCCCCAACCCCCAGTTGCCTATTTGTACCCGGCTGGGAACCAAAAATAAAGGGAAGCCCTTTTCTTATTATTTCATGAATTTCATGAAATAATTAGAAAACAAATGACGTAGGCTTCGCCCCATTTTTGTGTCCAGCCAGGTACAACTAGGCAGCTGGGGATTGGAATCCGCAGCACAGGTTGGCCTGAGCTTTCTGGGCTCCACTGCTGCAAATTGCAGATGGCAGCCGCCTCAAAAAATAGCATTTTCATAGAAGCGCCATCTTCTGGAGCTGTATCCAACTCTTCCAGCACCTGCCTGCTATACCTGGCTAGCATACAAAAATATGGCAAAGCTCACGTCCTTTTTTTGTAGTTTTTTGGCAAAAAAAATAAAAAATGCTTCCCTGGATTTTCCATTGCCAGTGAAGGTAACACCAAGCAGTGGGGGTTAGCAGCCAGTAGCTGCTTGGATTACCCTTAGCTAGCAATACAAAAAATGCAGCGGGAGCCCATATATATTTTTTTTAATTATTTATTTAAATAACTAAAAACAAAATGGGCTTCCCTGTATTTTGATTGCTGGACATCACAGTGCTGTAAAAACAAATCTTTAAAAATATGATGTAGCGCTCCGCGGTATTTTTGATTCTCAGCGCAGATAAAGCAGACAGCTATGGGTTGCCACCCCCATCTGCCTGCCGTTACCTTGGTTGGCAATCAAAATACAGGGAAGCCCATTAATTTTTTCTATTTAAAAAATAGTTAAAAAAAATGACATTGGGTCCCCCCATTTTTGATAGCCAGCTAGGGTAAAGCAGACGGCTGTAGCCTGAAAACCACAGCTGGCAGCTTTACCGTGGTTGGGGATCCAATGTGGAGGTCCCCTCAGGCTCTTTTTTATAATTATTTTATAAATATTAATAATTACACAATAAAAGTAGGGTCCCCCCCAAATTGGATCACCAGCCAAGGTAAAGTGGACAGCTGTGGTCTGGTATTCTCAGGGTGGGAAGGTCCATAGTTATTGGGCCTTCACAGCCTAAAAATAGCAGGCCGCAGGCACCCCAGACGTGGCGCATCCACTAGATGCGCCAATCCTGGTGCTTCACCCCAGCTCATCCCGTGCCCTGGTGCAGTGGCAAACGGGGTAATAAATCGGGTTGATACTAGCTGTAAAGTCACCTGAGATCAAGCCCAGCAGTTTGTGATGTCATGGTGTCTATTAGATACCCAACATCATAAACTGTCAGTACTAACAAAAAAAAAAATCGACAAAAGAAATTTATTTGAAAAAACAGTCCCCAAAACATTTCCTCTTTCACCAATTTATTGTAAGAAAAAAAATAAAGGGGTCCCACGACGACTCAGGACCGTCTAGAATATGGGGAGAGACACTCAGGGAATGCATCCCCCATTTTCTACGAGTGCGGACCCTTCATGTGAGGAGTGTGGGTGCAATGAATCTGCACTCACTCTCCCCGGGTCCACAGCAGCAGAGTCCATGTCGTAATGGTTGCTACCAAAGCTGCAATGCCCTGCTCATGAGGTAAGGGCATGCCTAATCAGGAGAACTACTGTAGAGGAAGCTCTGCTCACTGGTATATAGGTGATCAGAGGTAATAATAGATAAAATTAGTGAGTAACCTCGGCACTCTAAATCTCCCAGACTAAGTCAGTAAGTCACAACGGATAGTAATGCAAAATCACTCTTTATTGGTCCGTATTAAGAAAAAAAATTTTTCATAAGCATATATGTTTTTGTCCAAAACAAGTTACAAATGACGTTTCGGCTTGAGCCTTCGTCAGATTGGACTTATCTGCATGTAATCATGAAAAATGACAATAATCAGTATCACATAAGAGTGAGAGAACAATAACATAAACTCGAACAATGTAGAGGTACAATTGGGATGCAGCAAAAAAATTGCAACACAGCAAGAAATGAAAAACATGATACAAATGTCATAATACAGTACAAGGACAATATAGTAATGACAAATATGGGGTCAGAGTAGACTTAGACAGCTCTGGTACGAAAGAGATGTCAATCATAAAGTAACATGTGCAGTAGGTGTAGAGCTACAGTATGCATGGCAGAGCTAATGGGTAGACCGACCATAGAAAAAGAACGGAGAAAAAGTGGAGAAAAAATGTAGAAAAAATGGAGAAAAAGTGGAGAAAAAGTGGAGAAAAAGTGGAGAAAAAATGGAGAAAAAATGGAGAAAAAATGGAGAAAAGGTGGAGAAAAAGTGGAGAAGTGGAGAAGAAGTGGAGAAGAAGTGTTTGTTCATGCCAGATGGGAGATAAATAATTTTTTACCGGCGCTGTCATTTACTGTAACGTGATCATCGGTGTACGGTGTATACCTGTGATCACGTGAGCGGGGACCGGAAAAACCGTCCTGAATCATGATCTCCAGGGTCTCAGCTAGCCCTGAAACACCGGAGATTTTCTGACGCCGGGGGGCGCTATTCACTTATTTCTGCCTGCTGTTTATCAACGGCAGATCAGAATAAGGCTACATTAACACGACCGATCCATTTTTGCAGTCTGCAAAAAACAGTCCGTTTTTTTTCACGGGTGCATCCGTGTGGCATCCGTTTCCGTTCCGTAGACGGTCCGTATGTCATCGGTTTGTCATCCGTGTGCCTTCCGTTTTTTTTGTGTACTGCAAAAAAACTGAAGGAGGGTAAATGCATAAATTTACCCAGGATCCATAGCTTCATCCTACATGAGGCGGTCACATGTTCACTCCAGTGCCATTTTCTACTGCTTTTCACAGCGTAGAGCGCTCTGGTGATTTTCTTGTGCTTGTGCACGTCATATCAGTCTTTTCTGTCATTATAATGGCAGAAAGACACATAATGTACCACTCTCCTGCATTTTGTAATTTTGCACCCTTTGGTGCCTTTCATGTGGCACTAAGGGGTGCTTAGCTTTGTATTTAGCCAAAAAAATGAAAAAAAAAAATGACGTAGGGTTCCCCCTAGTTTTGTAGCCAGCTAGGGTAAAGCAGACGGCTGCAGCCTGCAGACCACAGCTGGCAACCTTACCTTGGCTGGTAATCCAAAACTGAGGGCACCCCACGCTCTTATTTTAAATTAAATAAATAATTAAAAAAAAAAAACACGTAGGGGTCCCCCCAAAATTGGATCACCAGCCAAGGTAAAGCAGAAAGCTGGGGCTGATATTCTCAGACTAGGGAGGTCCATGGTTATTGGACTCTCCCCAGCCTAAAAATAGCAGGCCGCAGCCGCCCCAGAAGTGGCGCATCCATTAGATGCGCCAATCCTGGTGCTTCGCCCCAGCTCATCCCGCGCCTTGGTGCGGTGGCAAACGGGGTAATATATGGGGTTAATACCAGATGTGTAATGTCACCTGGCATCAAGCCCTGGGGTTGGTGAGGTCAGGCGTCTATCAGATACCCGACATCACCAACCCAGTCAGTAATAAAAAAAAATAGACGACAAACACATTTTTATTTGAAAAAACACTCCCCAAAACATTCCCTCTTTAATCAATTTATTAGAAAGAAAAACAAATCCAGGTCTGGTGTAATCCAAGGGGTTGCCATGACAATCCACACTGTCTCAGTCAATGAAGAGCAGGATGTTCCCCATTGGCTGGGAGAGCAATGCAGTGACCTGAGCTAACATCAATGGGTCAGCCCAGGTCACTGCAGGGGATGACAAGTGCTGCTGTCAGCGAGGTACATTACCTGCGCTGATCTCCTGCACTGCTGACAGCACCTGTCACTGAGTTCAATGACCGCCGCCTTCACAGCCAAGTATCGCGAGCGGCCCGTGACGTCACCGCTAGTCAGTCTCAGGTCGGAAGCGAGAGAAGGTGATGTGACAAGCGGCGGCCATGGAGGACAGTGACAGCGCTGAGGTCGGGATGGCGGGACTTCATCACCGCAGGTAAGCCGAGCGGGACCATGTGTGCAGAGTGTGTGTGCAGAGTGTGTGTGTGTGTGTGTACGTGTGTACATGCCGCGGGCAGGAGGGGGCGATGCGAGCTGAGCGGGGAAGTGTGGGCTTCCTGCACACCTAACTAGGATAAACATCGGGTTACTAACCAAAGCGCTTTGGTTGGATACCCGATGTTTATCTTGGTTACCAGCTTGTGGCAGGCTGCCAGCGATGGCTCCTGCACACTGTAGCTGTAAAAAGCCCTGCTTTTTGCTGCTAGAACCGTTCTCGAACGTATCTAGATCTATCGAGCTTTTGCAAAAAAGCTCGAGTTCTAGTTCGATCTAGAACAGCCCCCAAAATCACTCGAGCCGCGAACTGGAGAACCACGAACCGCGAACCGCGCTCAACTCTAGTCTTCAGTGCTGCTGGGTGTGTGCTGACAGATAAGCGCACGCGTCTGTCCAGTGACAATGTGGACAGACTAACGTTCATCAAAATGAACAAGTCATGGATCCACAAGGAATTTACTACCCCTGTGTCATCCTGGGGAGAGTAAATGCTTGTGGATTTTGAATGTGCTTGATGCAAATCTAGCTGTGAAGTGTACAACTGGGGCACAAGTGCTGCCACTGGAGGGGTGGGTGTGTGTGGGGCCCAATTTTTGGAAAAAAGGGAGACTCCGCTTGGAGTAACCCTTGCTTGCTGTGTTTTTTAAAAGGAGCCAAGATGAACAAGTCATGGTTCAGGAAAGACTTTGCTACCTTCCCCGGGGTCATCCTGGGGATGGTTAAGGATGGCGTATTTTTGAATGTGCTTGATGCAAATCTAGTTGTGAAGTGTACAACTGGGGCACAAGTGCTGCCACTGGAGGGGTGGGTGTGTGTGTGGCCCAATTTTTGGAAAAAAGGGAGACTCCGCTTGGAGTAACCCTTGCTTACATTGTTTTTAGAAATGATCCAAGATGAACAGAGCTGGGATCAGGAAAGATCTAGCTACCTACCCCGGTGTCATCCTGGGGACGGATAAGGATGGCGTATTTTTGAATGTGCTTGATGCAAACCTACCTGTGAAGTGTACAACTGGGGCACAAGTGCTGCCACTGAAGGGGTTGGTGTGTCTGTGGCCCAATTTTTGGAAAAAAGGGAGACTCTGCTTGGAGTAACCCTTGCTTGCTGTGTTTGTTAAAAGGAGCCAAGATGAACAGAGCTGGGATCAGGAAAGATCTAGCTACCTACCCCGTTGTCATCCTGGGGACGGTTAAGGATGGCATATTTTTGAATGTGCTTGATGCAAATCTACCTGTGAAGTGTACAAATGGGGCCCAAATGCTACCACTGAAGGGGTGGGTGTGTGTGTGGCCCAATTTTTGAAATTTTTTGAAAAAAGGGAGACTCCGCTTGGAGTAACCTTGCGGTGTTTTACATGATTTTAGAAGGGCATGCCATGCCTATTTCTGTGTCTCCTCTTTTTCCTTGTCCAGCTCTTTTGTTTTCGCATGAGTATATGTCCTTGTCACTTTCCCATGTGTTTGTGTTGTTTTGTGAGTTGTTTGTCACCTTTTGGACACCTTTGATGGTGTTTTCCAGGTGTTTTTATGTGTTTGTGATTGCCTCCCATTGTTTCCTATGCGGTTCGAGTGGTTCGCCGAACCAAACTCGAACGAGACCTTCTCGACCTTCCGTGACCGGTTCGCTCATCTCTAGTCATAGCTGCAGGTTATTATGGGGAAGCCCACTTGGCAGCGCAAAATGATTTTAGCCTTCTCACTGATTCTTTTACAGTGTGGGAAATGGTGGTGGGTACATGTGCAGTGTGTGAGGAAGTCAGGAGGAGGACCTCTAATACCTATTAGTAAGTACCACAAAATAATTTCCCTAACCTATTTGTTAAAATCCAAATATAGTGTATAACCTCTTTAAATGGATTTTTCCAAGTTCAGAAAAGTGGACCCCAATTTCTTTAAACTACATAACACCTCAGTACAGCCGCTAATCTCAGTTGATGCAGCCAGTGGAGGGTGAGTACCCATTTTGTTTGTTATTTTAGAGCACTTGGAGTTTGCTTTCCTGAAAGTGGAAAACCCCTTATGCTTTACAGAGCTCCTGCTAAAATAAATGCATTGTGGAAGAGTTAAGGGGGCTTTACACGCTGCGATATCGTTGATGTTTTATCGTCGGGGTCACATCGTTAGTGACGCACATCCGGCGTCATTAACGATACCGCAGCATGTGACACTTATGTGCGACCTAACCTGAAACAATCACAAAAGCGGCCAAAATAGTTTGCCACAGAGAGGTTGTCCTAAAACAAAAAATCGTTTACCTCTTATTAGCGATGTTGTTCCTCGTTCCTGTGGCAGCACACATCGCTATGTGTGACACCGCAGGAGCGAGTAACATCTCCTCACCTGCTTCCACCGGCTATGTGGAAGGAAGGGGGTGGGCGGGATGTTACGTCCCGCTCATCTCCGCCCCTCCGCTTCTATTGAATGCCTGCCGTGTGACGTCGCTGTGACGCCGAACGACCAGCCCCCTTAGAAAGGAGGCTTTTCGCTGGCCAGAGCAACGTCGCAGGGCAGGTAAGTCCGTGTGATGGGGGAGTGCGATTTTGTTCGCGATGGGCAGCTATATGCCCGTGTCGCACAAACGATGGGGGCGGGTACGCACGCTAGCGATATCGGTACCGATTATCGCAGCGTGTAAAGCCCCCTTTACGCTTTCAAGTTTCCTTATGTTTTTTGCTAATCAAAGAAAGCCGTGAACACTTGACCATCTCTCTCTAAACTCGGTATTCTCTAGTAGAATTTTCTAAAACAGATATTCCATTTGACAGTTCAGTACTAAACTACAAACAGCAAAAAAAGAACTAGATCCCAAAAGATTTCAGGATTGATTAAGTATGAGGTCTTTAAAACCTGCATAAAACCATTCTCTCTGACTGCACGTCTCTGAAAAACCATTAAGATTCTTGTTACTAATTCTCTTCCCGTACGTATTTCAGTAACGCAGAAATGTTCTCAGAGTCAAAGTTCAATTTACAAAAAGAAATTTGAAAGAATGTCATGCTGCTGACTCTGTGTGTGTTAATGGAAGCAGAAACAAACTTTCTCGAGTTGTGTCAATGTGCAATACAGGGTAATATTGTGGTTCCGTTTTAGCCATTAAAATCAATTGAAATACTATGTCCTGCGCATGCGCATTTCAGGACACCATTAGGTTATGATTAGAAACATATGTGCTGACCCTTCATATAGCTGTCAGCACCACTAGACACCTTATCTCCCTCGAAAAAGCGCTCAGGCGAAACAGACGTTGGGACCGCTCATCCGCCGCCACGCTCCATCACCCCACCCGGTATACCTTGATTTACTTCCTAGCTGTGCCAGCGACGCACTATTTTGTGCGGTACTTTCGCTCGCTGGCACATCTAGTACCCCTCTCCCTTTTTTCCACTTGCTCAGTTTAGATCTCCCTGTGCTGACCAGGAGTTGCGCCCAGTTTTGGCACCACTGCCTTACCTCTTTTCCCCACGACTATTGTCACTCTGGACGCATTCTCACTTTTTCGCTTTTTCTTTCATACCTTTACCTCTCTGTTCCATGACTAGTCTAGTTGCAGCCAAACCAAAACTATTTTTCATGGTACCTCTCGGCTCCATGACTATTTTCTAATACATTACTAGCCAGTAGCTTCTTCTTTCCTGGCTCCACGACTTGTTTCTGCAACTTTCTATATCACTTGCACCTCTCTTTTCACGACTATTTTTTACCCTTCACCCTCCCCCTTTCTTCCCCCCCCCCCCCCTCTCCCCTGGTGTACGGGAGCACCAGTGACAATCCTCATTATCCACATTTTTCAATTTTTGTTTACTATTTTCCCTTTGGCATTCCCTGTTTTATACAGGTTTATGCATCTGGACGGTAATTAACCCTTACCCATTTTTCTTTTACGGACTGCCACTGGTGCACCTGTTTTAACACCTTTCCTCCCCTTCCCCTGGTTTTCACCACCTGGGTACATCCTCTCAGCCACTGATAGCGAACAGAGCCTTGTCTGTATCTTATTCAGTCGTTTAGGGGCCTTACGCTGGTTTTTACCTGCTGGGGTTTGTTTTTGGAGGCATCATCTTTCCCATGTCCTGTTGTAACATTCATTTAAATGTTGTGATTTGGTCTCAGTAATTCATTTGTAATTTGCCTGAAGAAGGAGCATTTGTCCTCTGAAAGCTTGCTAATATAATTTTTCTGGTTAGCCTATAAAGGTATGACTCCTAATATACTTTTGTCATTCTTGGGACATAGTATTTCAATGGAGTTGTGTCAAAAGCAAAGTCAAAGTATTCAGGACACAAAATGCATCCCACCAGGTATGTAGTGTCTGCCATAAATCCCTTGCAAGACGGGCCCATGAAATGTTTACATATAGAACAATGAACCTTTTTGTACCCTGGGTTGAAATGCCTGACATAACGTTGGCAAGTGTAAAGCTGGGTTTACACACTGCAACATCTCAAACGACATCGCTGTAACGTCACCGGTTTTGTGACGCAATAGCGATGTTGTTTGCGATGTTGCAGTGTGTGAAACCTATCAGCGACCCGGCCCCTGCTGTGAAGTTGTAATCGTTACAAATCGTTCAGGACCATTCCTAGGTCCTTTGTTTCCCGCTGTGCAGCATGAAGTTTCAGTGTGTGAAGACTTTGCAGCGACTTTGTTAGCAACTTCCCTTTCAAAAGGCTGCTTATCAACGTCCCCAACAACCAGCTAGGTCGCTCTGCAGGTCCGGATCGCTGTTGAGTTGTTGGCCAGGTTTGCCTGTTTGAACGCTCACCAGAGACTTAGCAGAGACTTAGGGAGGTCGCTATTGCGTCACCAAACCGGTGACGTTACAGCGATGTGCTTTGCGTTGTTGCAGTGTGTAAACCCAGCTTTAGTGTGAATCACTGTACAGAATTACTAACTTCTAAATTTTAGACAGCGGTATAAAGTTTAAAATCACAGACTAAAATTATCTATCAGCAAAAAAACCTTGTTACCCTTTTTTCACTGAAAAATGTTTCTGAAAACTTTCTATGACTCAAGTCTGCTGGAAACAATTATTCAATGTGGATCCAAGTATTTCCTTATATATAAGGATTCCCAGATTGAAATACTCCATTGTTTTCACGGCAAAGACTAAATCTTAAATATGATGTTAAACGAAAAAGCTGAAAAAATAAATACATTGGCTGTTTGGAACTGTCTTCCAGTTTAGAGAACTGCCAGCAGGATTTAACCTCCAAACTATTGCTATGTGCATGTAGTTGTTTCAGAAACAGTCCAGCAATTCCCTTACATGGCCAGTCTTTTGCTCTGTTATTAAAAAAAAATCAGAGTTTAAAATCATTTGCAAGTGAAGCTGAATAAGGGTATGTGCTCATGATCAGGACTCACTGCGTCCTGGACACAACGGGTCCTGAACTGCAAGGCCGCTCGTCTCCTCCGCAGGAGAACACAGTAGACCGCAGCTGCTCATTCCCACGATCAGGATTCAGTGCACTGTGGTCTCTTGCTTGTGTTCTCCCTACGGAGGACGTCTGCGAATCCGCAGAAAACAATTGACATGCTGTGGTCTGGAAAGACTCATCACAGGTCAGTGTTTGCTGCGGAAAAAACAAGCACAGTGGGCACAGGATTTCTAGAAATCCTCTCCACTATGTTTGTACTGTACACCGCAGCATGTTGGACGCAGCTGAAGCATGCTGCATTCAAAGCGCTGCAAACACTGATCGTGGGCATGCAGCCTAAAGGCCCTGTCACACACAGAGATAAATCTGCGGCAGATCTGTGGTTGCAGTGAAATTGTGGACAATCAGTGCCAGGTTTGTGGCTGTGTACAAATGGAACAATATGTCCATGATTTCACTGCAACCACAGATCTGCCAAAGATTTATCTCTGTGTGTGACGGGGCCTTAAGAGTTTGTAGAGCTAAAGATTCAGTCACTTTAACTATATTCTCCACCCAGTCCCACCTCCTCCTATGACTGGAAAAGGGACCATCAATAATGCTGGAGAAGGCAGCACTTGGTTGAGAGTAGAGCTGGAATGACAGAGGCTTCAGATCTACCATAGGCCTTCAACCTTATTTGCAGTGGAATACTGCAGACAACACAGTCGCTATGACACCGGGCCCCCTCACCCTTCATTGCACATTCAACTATATCAACATTGTAGATGCCTTCTCCATCATTCTCTTGCTGTGTCTGAGATCTGATGTCTCAGCACAGCGGGCTTTATCATGTTGCTACAGCGCTCCTGCTTTGCCGAGATGTACAGTGCTGCAGAACACTCGGCATGGAGATCGGAGCAGCTTGGGAACAAGGGCAGGTGAGTTGTTAGTTTTTGGGTTTTTTTTAAAATCATTGAGTATGCAGGTGGCCATAATACTACATGGATGACAGTGGACTGTGCATTATACTATATGGGTGACTATGGACTCTGCATTATACTATATTGAGCACTATGGAGTGCATGAAACTATTTGGAGGACTATGGGGTGTGCATTATACTACATGGAGGACTACGGAGTGCATTATACTATATGGAGGACTATGGGGTGCATTACACTATATGGAGGCCTATGGGGGTCCACTGACAAGTAGAGATGAGTGAACCTTTCAAAGTTCGATTCGCTGAGCCTTCCCAAAAAAATGCTATGTTCAACAAGCCGAACTCCGAACCTTTTCAAACCTTTTCCAAACCCATTGTATTTAATATCCCCCCATTTCCTCATAGTGTGTTTGCACACCAGGCAAGTATAGTCCATGCTACACACAGGATGTGGGCTGGCATTTTAATTTTAAAAATCAAGGAATGCATGAGTGACAGGCATAAGCCTTTTGCACCCAGAACCCTGTCAATATAAACAAAAGACAATTTGGAGATCCATCTTGGAGTCTTGAGATTAAAAACTTTTCAGGCAGACAGCAGGTCAGTGTCATCAATCCCCTCCCCCCATTTCCCCATAGTGTGTTTGCATAGCAGGGAGGAATGGTCAATGCAACACATAGGACGTGGCTTCGGTGTCTCACATGGCTCAAAAACACCAGGCATGGTCACTTCCATAACAGCTGATGGGGTCTCACTCACCCTGACTGTTCAAAAAGTGTAAGAAAGCAGGTTGATATACCGCGCCACACCACAGAAGCCAAAGGTTGTTAAAAGTAAATCCCTTGTTCTTTATTTTCACAGGTCTACGCGTTTCAGGGACATATCCGTCCCCTTCCTCAGGACAATGTACAGAAAATACTATAACAAGAGGCAGGTTGTGAGCTCTCATATATACATCTGGAAAAAAAGAGCCACGTAATCATTCAGTGCGTCATGATACTCTGACTCATAGGTGCACGAGGTGGAGGATAAAGCTGTGAACATTGACAAAAGAAAAAAAGGGGAAAAAAAAGGGAGGAAAAAAAAGGGAGAAAAAAAGGAAGAGAAAAAAAGGGAGAGAAGAGAAAAGAAAAAAGAAAAAAGAAAAAAAGGGGACGAAAAAAGAAGAAAAGAGAAAAAGAAAATAAGAAGAAAGAGCTATAAACAGAGGAGAATGAAAGGAAGAAAGAGAGAAGAAAAACGCAGTGAACAAATATTTATTAATATTAAAAGATGGAAGGATTTCGAGGCCTTCAAATGGATACAAAAACCATGAAAATATATATGAAAATATATATATGTAAAAAAAGAAAATGAAATATGTGTATATGTATAACTATTGTAAAAATATGAATAATAAATAAAAATTTGAGAAAAATTAAAATAAAAATAAACCTGAACTGTAAGATTGTTAATTTAGCCCATAAGTGAAAAAGGGAAAAAACTTGTATATATAAAAATGGAAGGAAATACCCCCAAATGTGGACAGATTCACAACATAGATACAGGGAACTAATCAATTAGGTGAAACTGAAGGGAGAATTATGCCAGCGATGGGAAAATAATCGAAAGCTAAGCAGGAGCAGGAGGAGCCCGTAGGGAAGATAATTGCAGGGTGACAGCGTGGGAAAAAAACTAAACACGCTTGCGCGAAAGGTGAATTGAGTTTAAGGAACAGTAAAAGGCGCCTGCGCAAGGGGTGACCCGAGGTTAATACCGTGAAACAATGTTAAAGTGCCTTGCAGTGCAGGGATAATACTATATCCAAGCTGCACAAGTGATAGCCGTATCAGCGGCTATGTGATCATATCAGGATAGTGCAAGGGAAAAAGATGAGTTAAATGTTCAGAGCAGGGAAAGAGAAAAGTGTGCCGACGTGTGAGGAAATATACTAAAACCGGGCAGTAAGAAAGTTAACATTATCAGCAGCTGGATCGTGAATAGCAAAAAAAAGGGGTGGTATCACTAGAAAGGTGAAAAGCTAGGCGTGGTGGTAAAAAAATATATATAGGCATATTTAAGCAAACCTTCAAAGGATAGGAAAAAAGAAATGGAAAAAATAAGAATAAAAAAATAATATAAAAATATAAATAAAAGGGGAATGAACAAATACATAGAAAAGGAGCTCCCAACGGAGCTAGATGTGGTTTTTTAGGGTCCAGAACAATAAAGGACCCAAAAAGCCGAAAATGTTCAAAAGTGAGGCCATGGGAAATAATTTAAAAATAAAAACCATTTCTTATCAAATCTCTATAAAAAAGGGGGGGGCTTGATGATACCTATTTAAAAGGTATAAAAATCTCAGGATAAAATAGAATGAACTAACAAAATATATCATATTATGTATACCCCATTAAGGAATCTACCATATAGAGATGAATGTTCATAATTCCGAAAAAGAAATACAAGAAATTAAAGAAGAAAAGATAGTGAGAGGTATATCATGAACCATACAGAGAAATTGTAAATATATCTACAACATAAGTATATACATGAAGTAAATATATGGAACTGAAGTGATGCAACTATTAAATAATGATGAAATAAATAAATACAATTGAAGAATATTAAAAGACAAAAGCTATAAATAAATTCAATAAATATCATATAGGACCTCATGGGATATATAAATATATGTATATATATAAAAAATATTTAAAAAATTTTATTAATTAAAAAATATAGAATAAAAGGATTATAATTACTTATTAAAAAGACAAATCAGTTACTAAATTCAGTCCCATGGGTTTCAGAGTGCCCAGTTTATGTATCCAATATGATTCTTTTTTATTTAGACTATCCATTCTATTGGGACAATTCGGAGGTATTTGCTCAATAGGAGTGATAGTAAAGGCCATAGTTTTATTATGGAATAGTGTACAATGCTTGGACAATCCATGTAGCATATAACCGATCTTAATGTTATGCCTATGCGCATTTAGTCGGTTATGCAGGGCTTGACAAGTCCTGCCTATATACTGTTTGCCACAATTGCAGTCTATAAGATAAATAACAAAATTAGACAAACAGTTTAAATGATTCTTGATGGTAAATTCCTCTGCTCCCTTCGAGGAGCTGAAGGATGTCCGTTTATGACTGATAGTTCTACAACAAAGGCAATTCTTAGAGCCACATCGGTAAGATCCTGGGGGGGCAGCAGAAATGGAATTACTAATATGGTTCTTGAGAGGGGCAGGTTTAAGCCGACTGGGGGCTAAAACATTCTTAATGCTGGAGGCCTTCCTAAATGTAATACCTGGAAGGGGGGGAAGGATAGTTTTTAGAAAGGGGTCATTTAACAGAACTCCCCAATGTTTAGAAAAAATCTTCCTAATAATATTATTATCACTGCTGTAGGTAGTCAGAAAATTCAAAGTGAAAGTGTTCTCAGTGTTGCAGGAGGTGGAAGCAGTGGAAATTTTGGGTAAAATCAGGTCTTTTTGTTGCAAGGTAGCAGTATTTAGGTAAGCTCTTTGTACAAGAGTTCTAGGGTATTCTTTATCTAAAAACCGTTTCCTAAGTATTTTAACCTGATCATTAAAATCATTAAAACGAGAGCAGTTCCTCCTAATGCGCTTATACTGGTTAATTGGAATGTTCCTCAGCCATTTGGTATAGTGTTCACTATTATACTGGATATATCCATTAGAATCTACCTGTTTGAAATACGTTTTGGTTAAAATGTTACTGTCACAATGAAAAATGGTGAGGTCCAAAAAATTAATCTCAGATTTGTGGACAGTAGAGGTGAAGCTGAGCCCCCAGTCATTAGAATCCATGTGCCCCAAGAAAGAATCAATATCATTGTGTTTATTATCCCAGATTATGAACAGATCGTCAATAAAGCGTTTATAAAGAACAATGTTATTTTTAAAATTACTATTTTGGATAAATAAGAATTCAAATATCCCCATGAAAAGGTTAGCATATGCGCATGCAGCTCTAGAGCCCATCGCTGTGCCAAGCTTCTGGTGGTACAGATTACCTTCAAAAGTAAAAAAATTATTATTCAAAATGAATTCCATACTCTCTAAAATAAACTTTTTTTGAATGGGTGGAAATCTACTATCTTTTTCCAAAAAGAGGGACAAACTAAACAAACCAAGATGGTGCGCAATATTAGAATATAAAGCCGATACGTCAATGGTAAGAAAAAGAAAGGAATCTTCCCATTTAATGTCATATAGTGAAGTAATGAGGTGAGAGGAATCTCTCAGAAAACTATCCAATTCACGCACATATGGTTGCATTAATTGGTCTAGGTATGCAGCCAGATTTGCAGTAAGGGAGTTGATACCTGCAATGATCGGTCTCCCAGGTGGATTAATAAGATCTTTATGAATTTTTGGAAGGTGATAAAAAAACGCTAGGTTGGGATTTTTTATTTGCAAAAATTTTTTCTCCTGAGCATTAAGGATTTTATGTGTCACGGCAGTTTGTATGAGCCCCTGATAAGCAAGGATAGCTGCATCATATTTACTCATTTTAACTATTTCATAATATATGGGGTCTGAAAGAATCCTCCAGGCTTCCTTTAAGTAATCCCCCCTATTCTGGATGACAATGCCACCCCCTTTGTCTGCTGCCCGAATAACAATGGCCTGATTATTTTTAAGGTTATCCAATGCTAATTTTTCATTTTTGGTGAGATTATGTTTCAAGTTCCTTTTTGTGCTCATAACAGTTTTGAGATCTGTTAACTAGAGATGAGCGAACCGGTCCCGGTTCGGCTCGAGGCCGGTTCGCCGAACGGGGGTCCCGTTCGAGTTCGGTTCGTCGAACGTTCGACGAACCGAACTCGAACGTATAGGCTATAATGGGAGGCAATCACAAACACATAAAAATGCATTATAAATGTACACAAACAGTTAATAAACATTGCCATAACACTTACCGGTCCTCGCGATCCCTTCTGCACTCTGTCTCCTGCCGCTATTCCATCCGATGATCGCTGAATCCTCCCGGTGACCTGCACTGCCAGCAGAGAAGCAGGACCTATCGTGACGTCAAAATAGCCATGTGACCAGTCACGTGGCTATTATCTCATTGGCTACAGACTGGTCACATGACTATGACACGTCATGTAGGACCTGCGAGTGCATCTCTCCGGTACACGGTGCACATATGTGTATCGCCGTGTACCGGCGACATGCTCTAGCACACGGTCGACTCCCCGTTCCGTTAGGGACCGGCTGACACAGCCGGTCATTAACGGAGATCACCGTTGCCATAGCAACGCAGTTAGCGGTGACGTCACCGCTAACCGCGGCTCCGGGAGCACCGTTGCTATGGTAACGCGTCTGTCAGCGTTACCGCTAGCAGCCAGCAGTGATCACTCAAGGAGTGAAGGCTGCACGCTGCTTCCCGATTGTAGTGAGCATTGTAGTTAGGATGGAGGTTCCCCAGCCCCAAGTGATGCCCCTCACTACAATCGTCACTACTACTACACTAGAAAGAAAGAAGACAGAAGAGCAGGATCGTGGAGGGCTGACAGGGGTAATAAAGATGGAGTCTCTAATGTGTCTGTGTATTTATTTCTATTAAAGTATTTTTTCTCTGTGTGGTGTCTTTTTTTAACCCTTTATTGGAGATTCTTAATGGCCGGGTCAAACGTGCCTGACATTAAGAATCTCTGGCTTAATACTGGCTGGTAAAACAAAGCCAGTATTAACTCATGATTACCCAACAAGCCACCCGGCTCCAGGGCTGTTGGAAGAGTTGGATACAGCGCCAGATGATGGCGCTTCTATGAGAGCGCCATTTTCTGGGACGGCTGCGGACTGAAATCCGCAGCAGAGGCGCCCACAAACCTCGGGCTAACCTGTGCTGCGGATTCCAATCCCCAGCTGCCTAGTTGTACCCGGCTGGACACAAAAATAGGGCGAAGCCCACGTCATTTGTTTTTTAATTATTTCATGAAATAAGTGAAATAATTAAAAAAAACGGGCTTCCCTATATTTTTGGTTCCCAGCCGGGTACAAATAGGCAACTGGGGGTTGGAGGCAGCCCGTGGCTGCCAGCTGTACCTGGCTAGCATACAAAAATATGGCGAAGCCCACGTCATTTTTTTGGTGGGCAAAAAACTTCTGCATACAGTCCTGGATGGAGTATGCTGAGCCTTGTAGTTCTGCAGCTGCTGTCTGCTCTTCTCCATGCAGACAGACAGCAGCTGCAGAACTACAAGGCTCAGCATACTCCATCCAGGACTGTATGCAGAAGTTTTTTGCCCCCTGAAAAAATTATGTGGCTTCGCCATATTTTTGTATGCTAGCCAGGTACAGCAGGCAGGTACGGCTGCCCCCAACCCCCAGTTGCCTATTTGTACCCGGCTGGGAACCAAAAATAAAGGGAAGCCCTTTTTTTATTATTTCATGAATTTCATGAAATAATTAGAAAACAAATGACGTAGGCTTTGCCCCATTTTTGTGTCCAGCCAGGTACAACTAGGCAGCTGGGATTGGAATCCGCACCACCGGTTGGCCTGAGCTTTCTGGGCCCCACTGCTGCGAATTGCAGTCTGCAGCCACCTCAGAAAATGGCATTTTCATAGAAGCGCCATCTTCTGGCGCTGTATCCAACTCTTCCAGCACCTGCCTGCTATACCTGGCTAGCATACAAAAATATGGCGAAGCTCACGTCCTTTTTTTGTAGCTTTTTGGCAAAAAAAAAAAAAAATGCTTCCCTGGATTTTCCATTGCCAGTGAAGGTAACACCAAGCAGTGGGGGTTAGCAGCCAGTAGCTGCTTGGATTACCCTTAGCTAGCAATACAAAAAATGCAGTGGGAGCTAACATATATTTTTTTTAATTATTTATTTAAATAACTAAAAATAAAATGGGCTTCCCTGTATTTTGATTGCTGGACATCACAGTGCTGTAAAAATAAATCTTTAAAAAAATGACGTAGCGCTCCGCGGTATTTTTGATTCTCAGCGCAGATAAAGCAGACAGCTATGGGTTGCCACCCACATCTGCCTGCCGTTACCTTGGTTGGCAATCAAAATACAGGGAAGCCCATTAATTTTTTCTATTTAAAAAATAGTTAAAAAAAAAAAATTACGTTGGGTCCCCCCATTTTTGATAGCCAGCTAGGGTAAAGCAGACGGCTGTAGCCTGAAAACCACAGCTGGCAGCTTTACCGTGGTTGGGGATCCAATGTGGAGGTCCCCTCAGGCTCTTTTTTATAATTATTTTATAAATATTAATAATTACACAATAAAAGTAGGGGACCCCCCAAATTGGATCACCAGCCAAGGTAAAGCGGACAGCTGTGGTCTGGTATTCTCAGGGTGGGAAGGTCCATAGTTATTGGGCCTTCACAGCCTAAAAATAGCAGGCCGCAGGCACCCCAGACGTGGCGCATCCACTAGATGCGCCAATCCTGGCGCTTCACCCCAGCTCATCCCGTGCCCTGGTGCAGTGGCAAACGGGGTAATAAATCGGGTTGATACTAGCTGTAAAGTCACCTGAGATCAAGCCCAGCAGTTTGTGATGTCATGGCGTCTATTAGATACCCAACATCATAAACTGTCAGTACTAACAAAAACAAAAAATCGACAAAAGAAATTTATTTGAAAAAACAGTCCCCAAAACATTTCCTCTTTCACCAATTTATTGTAAGAAAAAAAATAAAGGGGTCCCACGACGACTCTGGACCGTCTAGAATATGGGGGGGAGACACTCAGGGAACGTATCCCCCATTTTCTAGGAGTGCGGACCCTTCATGTGAGGAGTGTGGGTGCAATGAATCTGCACTCACTCTCCCCGGGTCCACAGCAGCAGAGTCCATGTCGTAATGGTTGCTACCAAAGCTGCAATGCCCTGCTCATGAGGTAAGGGCATGCCTAATCAGGAGAACTACTGTAGAGGAAGCTCTGCTCACTGGTATATAGGTGCTCAGAGGTAATAATAGATAAAATTAGTGAGTAACCTCGGCACTCTATATCTCCCAGACTAAGTCAGTAAGTCACAACGGATAGTAATGCAAAATCACTCTTTATTGGTCCGTATTAAGAAAATTTTTTTTTCATAAGCATATATGTTTTTGTCCAAAACAAGTTACAAATGACGTTTCGGCCTGAGCCTTCGTCAGATTGGACTTATCTGCATGTAATCATGAAAAATGACAATAATCAGTATCACATAAGAGTGAGAGAACAATAACATAAACTCGAACAATGTAGAGGTACAATTGGGATGCAGCAAAAAAATTGCAACACAGCAAGAAATGAAACACATGATACAAATGTCATAATACAGTACAAGGACAATATAGTAATGACAAATATGGGGTCAGAGTAGACTTAGACAGCTCTGGTACGAAAGAGATGTCAATCATAAAGTAACATGTGCAGTAGGTGTAGAGCTACACTATGCATGGCAGAGCTAATGGGTAGACCGACCATAGAAAAAGTAGAGAAAAAGTGGAGAAAAAGTGGAGAATAAGTGGAACATAAGAGGAGAAAAAGTGGAGAAAAAGTGGAGAAAAAAGTGGAGAAAAAGTGGAGAAAAAGTGGAGAAAAAGTGGAGAAAAAGTGGAGAAAAAGTGGAGATTAAGAGGAGAAAAAGTGGAGAAAAAAGTGGAGAAAAAGTGGAGCATAAGAGGAGAAAAAGTGGAGAAAAAGTGGAGAAAAAGTGGAGCATAAGAGGAGAAAAAGTGGAGATTAAGAGGAGAAAAAGTGGAGAAAAAGTGGAGCATAAGAGGAGAAAAAGTGGAGAAAAAGTGGAGAATAAGTGGAGCATAAGAGGAGAAAAAGTGGAGATTAAGAGGAGAAAAAGTGGAGAAAAAGTGGAGAAAAAGTGGAGAAAAAGTGGAGAAAAAGTGGAGAAAAAGTGGAGCATAAGAGGAGAAAAAGTGGAGAAAAAAGTGGAGAAAAAGTGGAGAAAAAGTGGAGATTAAGAGGAGAAAAAGTGGAGCATAAGAGGAGAAAAAGTGGAGAAAAAAGTGGAGAAAAAGTGGAGAAAGTGGAGAAAAAAATGGAGAAAAAGTGGAGAAAAAGTGGAGAAAAAGTGGAGAATAAGAGGAGAAAAAGTGGAGAAAAAGTGGAGAAAAAGTGGAGAATAAGAGGAGAAAAAGTGGAGAATAAGTGGAGAAAAAAATGGAGAAAAAGTGGAGAAAAAGTGGAGAAAAAGTGGAGCATAAGAGGAGAAAAAGTGGAGAAAAAGTGGAGAAAAAGTGGAGCATAAGAGGAGAAAAAGTGGAGAAAAAAGTGGAGAAAAAGTGGAGAAAAAGTGGAGCATAAGAGGAGAAAAAGTGGAGAAAAAGTGGAGAAAAAGTGGAGCATAAGAGGAGAAAAAGTGGAGAAAAAGTAGAGAAAAAGTGGAGCATAAGAGGAGAAAAAGTGGAGAAAAAGTGGAGAAAAAAGTGGAGAAAAAGTGGAGAAAAAGTGGAGAAAAAGTGGAGAAAAAGTGGAGAAAAAGTGGAGATTAAGAGGAGAAAAAGTGGAGAAAAAGTGGAGAAAAAGTGGAGCATAAGAGGAGAAAAAGTGGAGAAAAAAGTGGAGAAAACGTGGAGAAAAAGTGGAGAAAAAGTGGAGAAAAAGTGGAGCATAAGAGGAGAAAAAGTGGAGAAAAAGTGGAGAAAAAAGTGGAGAAAAAGTGGAGAAAAAGTGGAGAAAAAGTGGAGAAAAAGTGGAGAAAAAGTGGAGATTAAGAGGAGAAAAAGTGGAGAAAAAGTGGAGAAAAAGTGGAGCATAAGAGGAGAAAAAGTGGAGAAAACGTGGAGAAAACGTGGAGAAAAAGTGGAGAAAAAGTGGAGAAAAAGTGGAGAAAAAGTGGAGCATAAGAGGAGAAAAAGTGGAGAAAAAAGTGGAGAAAACGTGGAGAAAAAGTGGAGAAAAAGTGGAGCATAAGAGGAGAAAAAGTGGAGATTAAGAGGAGAAAAAGTGGAGAAAAAGTGGAGAAAAAGTGGAGAAAAAGTGGAGAAAAAGTGGAGAAAAAGTGGAGCATAAGAGGAGAAAAAGTGGAGAAAAAGTGGAGAAAAAGTGGAGAAAAAGTGGAGCATAAGAGGAGAAAAAGTGGAGAAAAAAGTGGAGAAAAAGTGGAGAAAAAGTGGAGCATAAGAGGAGAAAAAGTGGAGAAAAAGTGGAGAAAAAGTGGAGCATAAGAGGAGAAAAAGTGGAGAAAAAGTGGAGAAAAAGTGGAGAAAAAGTGGAGCATAAGAGGAGAAAAAGTGGAGAAAAAAGTGGAGAAAAAGTGGAGAAAAAGTGGAGAAAAAGTGGAGATTAAGAGGAGAAAAAGTGGAGAAAAAGTGGAGAAAAAGTGGAGCATAAGAGGAGAAAAAGTGGAGAAAAAAGTGGAGAAAACGTGGAGAAAACGTGGAGAAAAAGTGGAGAAAAAGTGGAGAAAAAGTGGAGCATAAGAGGAGAAAAAGTGGAGAAAACGTGGAGAAAAAGTGGAGAAAAAGTGGAGAAAAAGTAGAGCATAAGAGGAGAAAAAGTGGAGAAAAAGTGGAGAAAAAAGTGGAGAAAAAGTGGAGAAAAAGTGGAGATTAAGAGGAGAAAAAGTGGAGAAAAAGTGGAGAAAAAGTGGAGCATAAGAGGAGAAAAAGTGGAGAAAAAAGTGGAGAAAACGTGGAGAAAACGTGGAGAAAACGTGGAGAAAAAGTGGAGAAAAAGTGGAGAAAAAGTGGAGCAAAAGAGGAGAAAAAGTGGAGATTAAGAGGAGAAAAAGTGGAGAAAAAGTGGAGAAAAAGTGGAGAAAAAGTGGAGAAAAAGTGGAGAAAAAGTGGAGATTAAGAGGAGAAAAAGTGGAGAAAAAGTGGAGAAAAAGTGGAGAAAAAGTGGAGATTAAGAGGAGAAAAAGTGGAGTATAAGAGGAGAAAAAGTGGAGAAAAAAGTGGAGAAAAAGTGGAGAAAGTGGAGAAAAAAATGGAGAAAAAGTGGAGAAAAAGTGGAGAAAAAGTGGAGAATAAGAGGAGAAAAAGTGGAGAATAAGTGGAGAAAAAAATGGAGAAAAAGTGGAGAAAAAGTGGAGAAAAAGTGGAGCATAAGAGGAGAAAAAGTGGAGAAAAAGTGGAGAAAAAGTGGAGCATAAGAGGAGAAAAAGTGGAGAAAAAAGTGGAGAAAAAGTGGAGAAAAAGTGGAGCATAAGAGGAGAAAAAGTGGAGAAAAAGTGGAGAAAAAGTGGAGCATAAGAGGAGAAAAAGTGGAGAAAAAGTGGAGAAAAAGTGGAGAAAAAGTGGAGCATAAGAGGAGAAAAAGTGGAGAAAAAGTGGAGAAAAAAGTGGAGAAAAAGTGGAGAAAAAGTGGAGAAAAAGTGGAGAAAAAGTGGAGATTAAGAGGAGAAAAAGTGGAGAAAAAGTGGAGCATAAGAGGAGAAAAAGTGGAGAAAAAAGTGGAGAAAACGTGGAGAAAACGTGGAGAAAAAGTGGAGAAAAAGTGGAGAAAAAGTGGAGCATAAGAGGAGAAAAAGTGGAGAAAAAAGTGGAGAAAACGTGGAGAAAAAGTGGAGAAAAAGTGGAGAAAAAGTGGAGCATAAGAGGAGAAAAAGTGGAGATTAAGAGGAGAAAAAGTGGAGAAAAAGTGGAGAAAAAGTGGAGCATAAGAGGAGAAAAAGTGGAGAAAAAGTGGAGAAAAAGTGGAGCATAAGAGGAGAAAAAGTGGAGAAAAAGTGGAGAAAAAGTGGAGCATAAGAGGAGAAAAAGTGGAGAAAAAGTGGAGAAAAAAGTGGAGAAAAAGTGGAGAAAAAGTGGAGAAAAAGTGGAGCATAAGAGGAGAAAAAGTGGAGAAAAAGTGGAGAAAAAGTGGAGAAAAAGTGGAGCATAAGAGGAGAAAAAGTGGAGAAAAAAGTGGAGAAAAAGTGGAGAAAAAGTGGAGAAAAAGTGGAGAAAAAGTGGAGATTAAGAGGAGAAAAAGTGGAGAAAAAGTGGAGAAAAAGTGGAGCATAAGAGGAGAAAAAGTGGAGAAAAAAGTGGAGAAAACGTGGAGAAAACGTGGAGAAAAAGTGGAGAAAAAGTGGAGAAAAAGTGGAGCATAAGAGGAGAAAAAGTGGAGAAAACGTGGAGAAAAAGTGGAGAAAAAGTGGAGAAAAAGTAGAGCATAAGAGGAGAAAAAGTGGAGAAAAAGTGGAGAAAAAAGTGGAGAAAAAGTGGAGAAAAAGTGGAGATTAAGAGGAGAAAAAGTGGAGAAAAAGTGGAGAAAAAGTGGAGCATAAGAGGAGAAAAAGTGGAGAAAAAAGTGGAGAAAACGTGGAGAAAACGTGGAGAAAACGTGGAGAAAAAGTGGAGAAAAAGTGGAGAAAAAGTGGAGCAAAAGAGGAGAAAAAGTGGAGATTAAGAGGAGAAAAAGTGGAGAAAAAGTGGAGAAAAAGTGGAGAAAAAGTGGAGAAAAAGTGGAGAAAAAGTGGAGATTAAGAGGAGAAAAAGTGGAGAAAAAGTGGAGAAAAAGTGGAGAAAAAGTGGAGATTAAGAGGAGAAAAAGTGGAGTATAAGAGGAGAAAAAGTGGAGAAAAAAGTGGAGAAAAAGTGGAGAAAGTGGAGAAAAAAATGGAGAAAAAGTGGAGAAAAGGTGGAGAAAAAGTGGAGAATAAGAGGAGAAAAAGTGGAGAATAAGTGGAGAAAAAAATGGAGAAAAAGTGGAGAAAAAGTGGAGAAAAAGTGGAGCATAAGAGGAGAAAAAGTGGAGAAAAAGTGGAGAAAAAGTGGAGCATAAGAGGAGAAAAAGTGGAGAAAAAAGTGGAGAAAAAGTGGAGAAAAAGTGGAGCATAAGAGGAGAAAAAGTGGAGAAAAAGTGGAGAAAAAGTGGAGCATAAGAGGAGAAAAAGTGGAGAAAAAGTGGAGAAAAAGTGGAGAAAAAGTGGAGCATAAGAGGAGAAAAAGTGGAGAAAAAGTGGAGAAAAAAGTGGAGAAAAAGTGGAGAAAAAGTGGAGAAAAAGTGGAGAAAAAGTGGAGATTAAGAGGAGAAAAAGTGGAGAAAAAGTGGAGCATAAGAGGAGAAAAAGTGGAGAAAAAAGTGGAGAAAACGTGGAGAAAACGTGGAGAAAAAGTGGAGAAAAAGTGGAGAAAAAGTGGAGCATAAGAGGAGAAAAAGTGGAGAAAAAAGTGGAGAAAACGTGGAGAAAAAGTGGAGAAAAAGTGGAGAAAAAGTGGAGCATAAGAGGAGAAAAAGTGGAGATTAAGAGGAGAAAAAGTGGAGAAAAAGTGGAGAAAAAGTGGAGCATAAGAGGAGAAAAAGTGGAGAAAAAGTGGAGAAAAAGTGGAGCATAAGAGGAGAAAAAGTGGAGAAAAAGTGGAGAAAAAGTGGAGCATAAGAGGAGAAAAAGTGGAGAAAAAGTGGAGAAAAAAGTGGAGAAAAAGTGGAGAAAAAGTGGAGAAAAAGTGGAGAAAAAGTGGAGATTAAGAGGAGAAAAAGTGGAGAAAAAGTGGAGAAAAAGTGGAGCATAAGAGGAGAAAAAGTGGAGAAAAAAGTGGAGAAAACGTGGAGAAAACGTGGAGAAAAAGTGGAGAAAAAGTGGAGAAAAAGTGGAGAAAAAGTGGAGCATAAGAGGAGAAAAAGTGGAGAAAAAAGTGGAGAAAACGTGGAGAAAAAGTGGAGAAAAAGTGGAGAAAAAGTGGAGCATAAGAGGAGAAAAAGTGGAGATTAAGAGGAGAAAAAGTGGAGAAAAAGTGGAGAAAAAATGGAGAAAAAGTGGAGAAAAAGTGGAGAAAAAGTGGAGCATAAGAGGAGAAAAAGTGGAGAAAAAAGTGGAGAAAAAGTGGAGAAAAAGTGGAGAAAAAGTGGAGATTAAGAGGAGAAAAAGTGGAGCATAAGAGGAGAAAAAGTGGAGAAAAAAGTGGAGAAAAAGTGGAGAAAGTGGAGAAAAAAATGGAGAAAAAGTGGAGAAAAAGTGGAGAAAAAGTGGAGAATAAGAGGAGAAAAAGTGGAGAAAAAGTGGAGAAAAAGTGGAGAATAAGAGGAGAAAAAGTGGAGAATAAGTGGAGAAAAAAATGGAGAAAAAGTGGAGAAAAAGTGGAGAGAAAGTGGAGAAAAAAATGGAGAAAAAGTGGAACACCCTTTGGTACCTTTCATGTGGCACTAAGGGGTGCTTAGCTTTGTATTTAGCCAAAAAAATGAAAAAAAAATGACATAGGGTTCCCCCTAGTTTTGTAGCCAGCTAGGGTAAAGCAGACGGCTGCAGCCTGCAGACCACAGCTGGCAACCTCACCTTGGCTGGTAATCCAAAACTGAGGGCACCCCACGCTGTTATTTTAAATTAAATAAATAATTAAAAAAAAAACACGTAGGGGTCCCCCAAAATTGGATCACCAGCCAAGGTAAAGCAGACAGCTGGGGCCTGATATTCTCAGACTAGGGAGGTCCATGGTTATTGGAATCTCCCCAGCCTAAAAATAGCAGGCCGCAGCCGCCCCAGAAGTGGCGCATCCATTAGATGCGCCAATCCTGGTGCTTCGCCCCAGCTCATCCCGCGCCCTGGTGCGGTGGCAAACGGGGTAATATTTGGGATTAATACCAGATGTGTAATGTCACCTGGCATCAAGCCCTGGGGTTGGTGAGGTCAGGCGTCTATCAGATACCCGACATCACCAACCCAGTCAGTAATAAAAAAAAAATACACGACAAACACATTTTTATTTGAAAAAACACTCCCCAAAACATTCCCTCTTTAACCAATTTATTAGATTGAAAAACAAATCCAGGTCTGGTGTAATCCAAGGGGTTGCCATGACGATGCACACTGTCCCAGTCAATGAAGAGCAGGATGTTCCCCATTGGCTGGGAGAGCAGTGCAGTGACCTGAGCTAACATCAATGGGTCAGCCCAGGTCACTGCAGGGGGGTGACAAGTGCTGCTGTCAGTGAGGTACATTACCTGCGCTGATCTCCAGCACTGCCGACAGCCCCTGTCACTGAGGTCAATGACCGGCGCCTTCACATCAAGTATCGCGAGAGGTCCGTGATGTCACCGCCAGTGTCAGTCTCGGGTCGGAAGCGATAGGTGATGTGACAAGCGGCGGCCATGGAGGACAGTGACAGCGCTGAGGTCGGGATGGCGGGACTTCATCACCGCAGGTAAGCCGAGCGAGCGAGCGAGCGAGCGGGCGGGCGGGCGGGGGGTGGATGTGTGTGTGTGTGTGTGTTTGTGTATGTGTATGTATGTGTACATGCCGCGGGCAGGAGGGGGTGGAGCGAGCTGAGCGGGAAAGTGTGGGCTTCCTGCACGTAACTAAGATAAACATCGGGTTACTAACCAAAGCGCTTTGCTTGGATACCCGATGTTTATCTTGGTTACCAGCTTGTGGCAGGCTGCCAGCGATGGCTCCTGCTCACTGTAGCTGTAAAAAGCCCTGCTTTTTGCTGCTAGAACCGTTCTCGAACGTATCTAGAACTATCGAGCTTTTAGCAAAAAGCTCGAGTTCTAGTTCGATCTCGAACAGCCCAAAAATCACTCGAGCCTAGAACTGGAGAACCACGAACCACGAACCGCGCTCAACTCTACTGTTAACACAAGATCACTAAACGTTTTTATGTGGTGGCCTTTATTTTCAAGGGGGTAGAATTTGGATTTGGCCTTGCATGAAGTGTGAAAAAAAGGACTAGGTTCCGGGGCAACTTGGACGTCATTGCCTTTGACTAGAAAGTGTCTCTTTAGTGTTAGTTTACGAATATAGTGTTGGACGTCCAAAAAAACGTCAAATTCATTAGATTTTTTTGAAGGACAGAAAGATAAGCCTTTATTCAGCAGGCTGATTTCATCCTTTAAAAGTTGGTGACTGGATAAATTATATATATTATTAGTGCCGGATGTGCTGGGGGGAGCCGAGAACATTACATTTTCGTTTTTTCTTTTTTGTTTGTGCTTAACTCCTGCTCTAACTCCTCTGTGAGGTTTTTTCTTTTTTTTGGAGTTTATTTCGGCACAAAAAAATTTGTAATTAAGTTGGAGGTTTTGGCTGGGGGCAAAAAAGGAACCAAAGGTGTGGATTTATTAGAGTTGTCTAAAGTGATGATCTCTCCAATATGAAGGGAATCAGAAGAAATGCCATCATTGGAACAACCGGGGAGGGGGTCATCATGAATGGACAATTCCATTAGATCCATGATATCATTGTTCTGGGGAAAAGGGTTATCCACAGTATCAGTGATATCAATGGGTGTATCTAATTGTGCTCTTTTCTTTTTAATATTTTCTATTTGCAGCCTAATGGAGGCCAGCTGCTGTCGAGTAACTTCACTATTATCAGCATTAGAATTAGTATTAGAATCTGGGGCACCAGAGGAATTAGGAGGAGGACAAGGACTAGTTTTACTAGTCCTGGAAGCGGCATCCAAATTAGCCTGGGAAAAAACCTCATCTGTTAATAGATCAATTTTATCAGGAATGTGATTGATGACATCCATGGTTCTTACGATAGGGGGGGGATTCATCTCTTTGGTATCAAGGGGAGCAAGATTTTTAGATGGTTTACTTCTATTAATATGGTATTTGCTATTAGAGAAACTCCGATAGGAGGTAGAACTAAAGCGCCTGTCTATTTTAGTGGGAAAGACCGGCGGTTCATTGGACACTTTTGTCATGGGTTTGTGTAGTTTGTCATGTCTGTCCCTTTGCAGTTTCTTCGATTTCCTAATGATTGTGTCATGTTCAAGTTGGGCAAGACGTGTGCTAATGCCGGAATTAAGATTCCTGTATTCAGGATGCATGCTAAAACGAGCCAAGTCCTCATACAGACTATTAATAAGTTCAGGGGACACATCTGCAAAATGAGTCCTTTTCTTATGGAGACATTTAAGCATACCTCGCATGCATGTGGAGAAAAGTCCATCCCATTCAGCCGAAAATGTGGTATCCTGGGGGTAAGGAGAAGTCCGATGGATGTTGAGTCCTCTAGGGCATAGGTTTTCATCCATATAAATGGAAAGAAATCTGGCATCCAAACTGAAATGCAATTCTTCTTTGAGGGAATCTTCCAGACGATGAAAAAGCTTCCTCATGGACGAAGTATCCTCTTCAGTATATGAAAGCAGCGGTGTTATATCCGTATCAGGAACACTATCCTCCAATGATCCGACAGTTTGCAAAATTAACCTCTCCCTGGATGAGAGTCGATTATTAAAGTAATCCATGATCTGGGGTAAAAGAAACGGTGACCCTCTGCTGCCTAGATCCACAAGGAGAAAGGTATACGTCCAATCCCAGGGTCCAATAGATAAGATAACTGTGGAAAGATAAGGCGCAAATAGGGTCTTACCCGGTATACACGTGGAAGTGAATACTGGCAGGTCAACTCACCTGGTTCGGTTGTGCCAGTCACAACCCCTTTCAAAGCATGTAAATCACGATGTGATGGTGTGGGAGGCAGCGGTCCCGCGGTGATGAGAAAATTCAAAAAGTGTAAGAAAGCAGGTTGATATACCGCGCCACACCACAGAAGCCAAAGGTTGTTAAAAGTAAATCCCTTGTTCTTTATTTTCACAGGTCTACGCGTTTCAGGGACATATCCGTCCCCTTCCTCAGGACAATGTACAGAAAATACTATAACAAGAGGCAGGTTGTGAGCTCTCATATATACATCTGGAAAAAAAGAGCCACGTAATCATTCAGTGCGTCATGATACTCTGACTCATAGGTGCACGAGGTGGAGGATAAAGCTGTGAACATTGACAAAAGAAAAAAAGGGGAAAAAAAAGGGAGGAAAAAAAAGGGAGAAAAAAAGGAAGAGAAAAAAAGGGAGAGAAGAGAAAAGAAAAAAGAAAAAAGAAAAAAAGGGGACGAAAAAAGAAGAAAAGAGAAAAAGAAAATAAGAAGAAAGAGCTATAAACAGAGGAGAATGAAAGGAAGAAAGAGAGAAGAAAAACGCAGTGAACAAATATTTATTAATATTAAAAGATGGAAGGATTTCGAGGCCTTCAAATGGATACAAAAACCATGAAAATATATATGAAAATATATATATGTAAAAAAAGAAAATGAAATATGTGTATATGTATAACTATTGTAAAAATATGAATAATAAATAAAAAATTGAATAATAAATAAAAATTTGAGAAAAATTAAAATAAACATGAATTTATTTTAATTTTTCTCAAATTTTTATTTATTATTCATATTTTTACAATAGTTATACATATACACATATTTCATTTTCTTTTTTTACATATATATATTTTCATATATATTCTCATGGTTTTTGTATCCATTTGAAGGCCTCGAAATCCTTCCATCTTTTAATATTAATAAATATTTGTTCACTGCGTTTTTCTTCTCTCTTTCTTCCTTTCATTCTCCTCTGTTTATAGCTCTTTCTTCTTATTTTCTTTTTCTCTTTTCTTCTTTTTTCGTCCCCTTTTTTTCTTTTTTCTTTTTTCTTTTCTCTTCTCTCCCTTTTTTTCTCTTCCTTTTTTTCTCCCTTTTTTTTCCTCCCTTTTTTTTCCCCCTTTTTTTCTTTTGTCAATGTTCACAGCTTTATCCTCCACCTCGTGCACCTATGAGTCAGAGTATCATGACGCACTGAATGATTACGTGGCTCTTTTTTTCCAGATGTATATATGAGAGCTCACAACCTGCCTCTTGTTATAGTATTTTCTGTACATTGTCCTGAGGAAGGGGACGGATATGTCCCTGAAACGCGTAGACCTGTGAAAATAAAGAACAAGGGATTTACTTTTAACAACCTTTGGCTTCTGTGGTGTGGCGCGGTATATCAACCTGCTTTCTTACACTTTTTGAATTTTCTCATCACCGCGGGACCGCTGCCTCCCACACCATCACATCGTGATTTACATGCTTTGAAAGGGGTTGTGACTGGCACAACCGAACCAGGTGAGTTGACCTGCCAGTATTCACTTCCACGTGTATACCGGGTAAGACCCTATTTGCGCCTTATCTTTCCACAGTTATCTTATCTATTGGACCCTGGGATTGGACGTATACCTTTCTCCTTGTGGATCTAGGCAGCAGAGGGTCACCGTTTCTTTTACCCCAGATCATGGATTACTTTAATAATCGACTCTCATCCAGGGAGAGGTTAATTTTGCAAACTGTCGGATCATTGGAGGATAGTGTTCCTGATACGGATATAACACCGCTGCTTTCATATACTGAAGAGGATACTTCGTCCATGAGGAAGCTTTTTCATCGTCTGGAAGATTCCCTCAAAGAAGAATTGCATTTCAGTTTGGATGCCAGATTTCTTTCCATTTATATGGATGAAAACCTATGCCCTAGAGGACTCAACATCCATCGGACTTCTCCTTACCCCCAGGATACCACATTTTCGGCTGAATGGGATGGACTTTTCTCCACATGCATGCGAGGTATGCTTAAATGTCTCCATAAGAAAAGGACTCATTTTGCAGATGTGTCCCCTGAACTTATTAATAGTCTGTATGAGGACTTGGCTCGTTTTAGCATGCATCCTGAATACAGGAATCTTAATTCCGGCATTAGCACACGTCTTGCCCAACTTGAACATGACACAATCATTAGGAAATCGAAGAAACTGCAAAGGGACAGACATGACAAACTACACAAACCCATGACAAAAGTGTCCAATGAACCGCCGGTCTTTCCCACTAAAATAGACAGGCGCTTTAGTTCTACCTCCTATCGGAGTTTCTCTAATAGCAAATACCATATTAATAGAAGTAAACCATCTAAAAATCTTGCTCCCCTTGATACCAAAGAGATGAATCCCCCCCCTAGCGTAAGAACCATGGATGTCATCAATCACATTCCTGATAAAATTGATCTATTAACAGATGAGGTTTTTTCCCAGGCTAATTTGGATGCCGCTTCCAGGACTAGTAAAACTAGTCCTTGTCCTCCTCCTAATTCCTCTGGTGCCCCAGATTCTAATACTAATTCTAATGCTGATAATAGTGAAGTTACTCGACAGCAGCTGGCCTCCATTAGGCTGCAAATAGAAAATATTAAAAAGAAAAGAGCACAATTAGATACACCCATTGATATCACTGATACTGTGGATAACCCTTTTCCCCAGAACAATGATATCATGGATCTAATGGAATTGTCCATTCATGATGACCCCCTCCCCGGTTGTTCCAATGATGGCATTTCTTCTGATTCCCTTCATATTGGAGAGATCATCACTTTAGACAACTCTAATAAATCCACACCTTTGGTTCCTTTTTTGCCCCCAGCCAAAACCTCCAACTTAATTACAAATTTTTTTGTGCCGAAATAAACTCCAAAAAAAAGAAAAAACCTCACAGAGGAGTTAGAGCAGGAGTTAAGCACAAACAAAAAAGAAAAAACGAAAATGTAATGTTCTCGGCTCCCCCCAGCACATCCGGCACTAATAATATATATAATTTATCCAGTCACCAACTTTTAAAGGATGAAATCAGCCTGCTGAATAAAGGCTTATCTTTCTGTCCTTCAAAAAAATCTAATGAATTTGACGTTTTTTTGGACGTCCAACACTATATTCGTAAACTAACACTAAAGAGACACTTTCTAGTCAAAGGCAATGACGTCCAAGTTGCCCCGGAACCTAGTCCTTTTTTTCACACTTCATGCAAGGCCAAATCCAAATTCTACCCCCTTGAAAATAAAGGCCACCACATAAAAACGTTTAGTGATCTTGTGTTAACAGATCTCAAAACTGTTATGAGCACAAAAAGGAACTTGAAACATAATCTCACCAAAAATGAAAAATTAGCATTGGATAACCTTAAAAATAATCAGGCCATTGTTATTCGGGCAGCAGACAAAGGGGGTGGCATTGTCATCCAGAATAGGGGGGATTACTTAAAGGAAGCCTGGAGGATTCTTTCAGACCCCATATATTATGAAATAGTTAAAATGAGTAAATATGATGCAGCTATCCTTGCTTATCAGGGGCTCATACAAACTGCCGTGACACATAAAATCCTTAATGCTCAGGAGAAAAAATTTTTGCAAATAAAAAATCCCAACCTAGCGTTTTTTTATCACCTTCCAAAAATTCATAAAGATCTTATTAATCCACCTGGGAGACCGATCATTGCAGGTATCAACTCCCTTACTGCAAATCTGGCTGCATACCTAGACCAATTAATGCAACCATATGTGCGTGAATTGGATAGTTTTCTGAGAGATTCCTCTCACCTCATTACTTCACTATATGACATTAAATGGGAAGATTCCTTTCTTTTTCTTACCATTGACGTATCGGCTTTATATTCTAATATTGCGCACCATCTTGGTTTGTTTAGTTTGTCCCTCTTTTTGGAAAAAGATAGTAGATTTCCACCCATTCAAAAAAAGTTTATTTTAGAGAGTATGGAATTCATTTTGAATAATAATTTTTTTACTTTTGAAGGTAATCTGTACCACCAGAAGCTTGGCACAGCGATGGGCTCTAGAGCTGCATGCGCATATGCTAACCTTTTCATGGGGATATTTGAATTCTTATTTATCCAAAATAGTAATTTTAAAAATAACATTGTTCTTTATAAACGCTTTATTGACGATCTGTTCATAATCTGGGATAATAAACACAATGATATTGATTCTTTCTTGGGGCACATGGATTCTAATGACTGGGGGCTCAGCTTCACCTCTACTGTCCACAAATCTGAGATTAATTTTTTGGACCTCACCATTTTTCATTGTGACAGTAACATTTTAACCAAAACGTATTTCAAACAGGTAGATTCTAATGGATATATCCAGTATAATAGTGAACACTATACCAAATGGCTGAGGAACATTCCAATTAACCAGTATAAGCGCATTAGGAGGAACTGCTCTCGTTTTAATGATTTTAATGATCAGGTTAAAATACTTAGGAAACGGTTTTTAGATAAAGAATACCCTAGAACTCTTGTACAAAGAGCTTACCTAAATACTGCTACCTTGCAACAAAAAGACCTGATTTTACCCAAAATTTCCACTGCTTCCACCTCCTGCAACACTGAGAACACTTTCACTTTGAATTTTCTGACTACCTACAGCAGTGATAATAATATTATTAGGAAGATTTTTTCTAAACATTGGGGAGTTCTGTTAAATGACCCCTTTCTAAAAACTATCCTTCCCCCCCTTCCAGGTATTACATTTAGGAAGGCCTCCAGCATTAAGAATGTTTTAGCCCCCAGTCGGCTTAAACCTGCCCCTCTCAAGAACCATATTAGTAATTCCATTTCTGCTGCCCCCCCAGGATCTTACCGATGTGGCTCTAAGAATTGCCTTTGTTGTAGAACTATCAGTCATAAACGGACATCCTTCAGCTCCTCGAAGGGAGCAGAGGAATTTACCATCAAGAATCATTTAAACTGTTTGTCTAATTTTGTTATTTATCTTATAGACTGCAATTGTGGCAAACAGTATATAGGCAGGACTTGTCAAGCCCTGCATAACCGACTAAATGCGCATAGGCATAACATTAAGATCGGTTATATGCTACATGGATTGTCCAAGCATTGTACACTATTCCATAATAAAACTATGGCCTTTACTATCACTCCTATTGAGCAAATACCTCCGAATTGTCCCAATAGAATGGATAGTCTAAATAAAAAAGAATCATATTGGATACATAAACTGGGCACTCTGAAACCCATGGGACTGAATTTAGTAACTGATTTGTCTTTTTAATAAGTAATTATAATCCTTTTATTCTATATTTTTTAATTAATAAAATTTTTTAAATATTTTTTATATATATACATATATTTATATATCCCATGAGGTCCTATATGATATTTATTGAATTTATTTATAGCTTTTGTCTTTTAATATTCTTCAATTGTATTTATTTATTTCATCATTATTTAATAGTTGCATCACTTCAGTTCCATATATTTACTTCATGTATATACTTATGTTGTAGATATATTTACAATTTCTCTGTATGGTTCATGATATACCTCTCACTATCTTTTCTTCTTTAATTTCTTGTATTTCTTTTTCGGAATTATGAACATTCATCTCTATATGGTAGATTCCTTAATGGGGTATACATAATATGATATATTTTGTTAGTTCATTCTATTTTATCCTGAGATTTTTATACCTTTTAAATAGGTATCATCAAGCCCCCCCCTTTTTTATAGAGATTTGATAAGAAATGGTTTTTATTTTTAAATTATTTCCCATGGCCTCACTTTTGAACATTTTCGGCTTTTTGGGTCCTTTATTGTTCTGGACCCTAAAAAACCACATCTAGCTCCGTTGGGAGCTCCTTTTCTATGTATTTGTTCATTCCCCTTTTATTTATATTTTTATATTATTTTTTTATTCTTATTTTTTCCATTTCTTTTTTCCTATCCTTTGAAGGTTTGCTTAAATATGCCTATATATATTTTTTTACCACCACGCCTAGCTTTTCACCTTTCTAGTGATACCACCCCTTTTTTTTGCTATTCACGATCCAGCTGCTGATAATGTTAACTTTCTTACTGCCCGGTTTTAGTATATTTCCTCACACGTCGGCACACTTTTCTCTTTCCCTGCTCTGAACATTTAACTCATCTTTTTCCCTTGCACTATCCTGATATGATCACATAGCCGCTGATACGGCTATCACTTGTGCAGCTTGGATATAGTATTATCCCTGCACTGCAAGGCACTTTAACATTGTTTCACGGTATTAACCTCGGGTCACCCCTTGCGCAGGCGCCTTTTACTGTTCCTTAAACTCAATTCACCTTTCGCGCAAGCGTGTTTAGTTTTTTTCCCACGCTGTCACCCTGCAATTATCTTCCCTACGGGCTCCTCCTGCTCCTGCTTAGCTTTCGATTATTTTCCCATCGCTGGCATAATTCTCCCTTCAGTTTCACCTAATTGATTAGTTCCCTGTATCTATGTTGTGAATCTGTCCACATTTGGGGGTATTTCCTTCCATTTTTATATATACAAGTTTTTTCCCTTTTTCACTTATGGGCTAAATTAACAATCTTACAGTTCAGGTTTATTTTTATTTTAATTTTTCTCAAATTTTTATTTATTATTCATATTTTTACAATAGTTATACATATACACATATTTCATTTTCTTTTTTTACATATATATATTTTCATATATATTTTCATGGTTTTTGTATCCATTTGAAGGCCTCGAAATCCTTCCATCTTTTAATATTAATAAATATTTGTTCACTGCGTTTTTCTTCTCTCTTTCTTCCTTTCATTCTCCTCTGTTTATAGCTCTTTCTTCTTATTTTCTTTTTCTCTTTTCTTCTTTTTTCGTCCCCTTTTTTTCTTTTTTCTTTTTTCTTTTCTCTTCTCTCCCTTTTTTTCTCTTCCTTTTTTTCTCCCTTTTTTTTCCTCCCTTTTTTTTCCCCTTTTTTTCTTTTGTCAATGTTCACAGCTTTATCCTCCACCTCGTGCACCTATGAGTCAGAGTATCATGACGCACTGAATGATTACGTGGCTCTTTTTTTCCAGATGTATATATGAGAGCTCACAACCTGCCTCTTGTTATAGTATTTTCTGTACATTGTCCTGAGGAAGGGGACGGATATGTCCCTGAAACGCGTAGACCTGTGAAAATAAAGAACAAGGGATTTACTTTTAACAACCTTTGGCTTCTGTGGTGTGGCGCGGTATATCAACCTGCTTTCTTACACTTTTTGAATTTTCTCATCACCGCGGGACCGCTGCCTCCCACACCATCACATCGTGATTTACATGCTTTGAAAGGGGTTGTGACTGGCACAACCGAACCAGGTGAGTTGACCTGCCAGTATTCACTTCCACGTGTATACCGGGTAAGACCCTATTTGCGCCTTATCTTTCCACAGTTATCTTATCTATTTCACCCTGACTGTAGCAGGTAAACAGCTGGAGGTTATGCAGTCGGAGACCTGTGTGGGAATAGTTTAGAGAGTCATGCAGGAGGAGGAAGAAGCAGCAGACACGGTTGATTTGGAAGCCAGTGGTTGTGTAGGCCCGGTAGTCTACATTTTAGTGCAGTAAGATACCCACAGTAATGCATGTTGTTTGTGCATGTGTTGGTTCATGCATGTAGTAGTCAAATAATTTGAATTTTTACCTCAACTGAGTCGTTCTTTACAAAATTGGCAGGTAACGAAAGTTGGGTCATCCTCTGCAGTTTCAAAAAAATCCCAAGCTAGGCAACCCTTCCTGCGAATTGCAGACCCACAACCACTGCTGGACACATTCAGAGTTGTGGCTGAGGATGCAGTGCTTCTCATGGTTGCATCACTATGTGTTTGTATGGGAATTGCCAATGTAACCTCCTTGGCTTCCTCCTACTAATCATCTGCTAAGCTACACAGCTGCATGCCTCTGGGTTCACACTGTGTTGGATTTACAACTTCATCATCAGGCTCTATGTTGTCCCACTCTTCCTCTTCCTGACCTGACATCACATAACATTATGCGTGCACCTCCAGTATATGAGTCCCATCATTATCACCTCCACCCCTAGGGGATAACTTCAGTGTGATGGGGGGTCAGGATCCAACTCGAACCCTACTTCGTCCAGACCAAGATCCAAATCACAAAGATTTTGGGAATCTGTACATATGCTTTCCTCCTCTTGAGTCTGGGACTCTTTGGAGGAATGAACTATTTGTGATGTTGAGATATGGGAAGAGGAGAGGCCACTTGATGCAGCTCTTGCCATCCACAGTAGCACATGCTGTTTATCAGTCTCATTTGGAAATTGAAATGATATGTGGCTGCCAAAGAAATCTAGTGGAGTAGGCTGTCCAGTAATGGAAGTTGTTCTCATTTCTTTTGGGATAGGATGAGCTGTCGTTTTCTCACTAGAGCTTTGACTAACAGAACGTCCCACATTCTCGAAGCACTTATTCACTTCCCTAATCTCTGCTGCCTTTCTGTTGTGGCAGGTTATTACCAGGCAGTATTTTAAAAAATACTACCTTTGAGTACCTTGACTTAAGCTTTTGGTCCACGTCTAACATTGTCATTGGTGCTAAAAGGCTCTGCGTCCTCCCCAGCCCCTCCCAGTAATCTGTAAACCTAGTTTGCAATGTGTCAAACTTGAGCACCAGGAAGGTAACTCACCATTCAGCGATTCTGGTCTTTGTGTCTTATTGCACTGTATGCTCCCTTAATAATAAAATCCTCCACTGCCATCACCTGCCCTGTGCTCCTATTTCGCCCTTTATTGGAGAAGACATTTCCACAGCTTTCAGTGGACATTTCTTGTTGCAGCAGTGCTACACTTAAGAGGGTGTTACGCAGCTAGCGATATCGCTGGTGGAAGCACCCACCCCGTCGTTTGTGCGTCACGGGCAAATCGCTGCCCGTAGCGCACAATATCATTCGGAGCCGTCACATGGGACTTACCTGCCTAGCGACGTCGCTGTTTCCGGTGAACCGCCTCCTTTCTAAAGGGGCGGTTCATGCGGCGTCACAGCGGCGTCACTAAGCGGCCGCCCAATAGAAGCGGAGGGGGAGAGATGAGCGGGACGTAATATCCCACCCACCTCCTTTCCTTCCGCATTGCCAGCGGCCGCAGGTAAGCTGCAGTTTGTCATTCCCGAGGTGTCACACGTAGCGATGTGTGCTGCCTCGGGAACAACGAACAACCTGCATGCTCAACAATCAACGATTTTTTGAAAAGGAGCGACATGTCAACGATGGACGATTTGGTGAGTATTTTCCATTGTTAATGGTTGTTCATGCTTGTCACATGCAACGACGTCACTAACGATGCCGGATGTGCTTCACGAATTCCGTGACCCCGGCGATATATCGTTAGATACGTCGCTGCGTGTGACGGGGCCTTTATACTGACAGCCCTCTCATCTGCCATTATTGGGGTGTACCAGATCAGGACTAGACTCCCTGACACACTTCTCTCTTCCCAACCTCAAGAGAGCATTATATTAGTTGATTTATGAAGCAATTATTAGCATTTTATATAGTCATTGCAATAGCTCCATTTTTTTCTATAGCCACATTGACTTTTTGTAAAAAACAAAAGTAATATAAGCATGATGTCTTAGAAAAGTTGCTCTCTGGTTTGTTTAATCGAAGAAAGTCCTAAACACTTGACTATTGCTCTATAAGCTCAGTATTCTTCAATAGGATATTTGAAATTATTTTTTCAAAAAAGATATCCCCTTTAACCGATCGGCATTAAACTACAAACAGCAAAAAAAGAACTAGATCCCAAAATATGGCAGGATTGGTTAGATATGGGATGTTTAAAAAAAAGCATAAAACTTTTGTCTCGGACTACGAGTCTTTGAAAACTATCAAGTTTCTTTTTACTAATTCCCTTCTCGTAGGTCTTTCAATAACTCAGAATGTTCTCGGATTCAAAGTTGATTCACAAAAAGAAATTTGAAAGAATGTCATGCTGCTGACTCTGTGTGTTAATGGAAGAAGAAACAAACTTTCTGGAGTTGTGTCAAAATCAAAGGGAATGTATTCAGGACACAAAATGCATCCCACCAGGTATGTAGTGTCTGCCATAAATCCAGTGCAAGAAGTGCCCATGAAATGTTTACATACAGTACAATGAACCTTTTTTCTACCATGTGTTGAAATGTCTGACATAAAGTTGGTGGATATATAAGTGTGAACCACTGTACAGAATTACTAAATTCTGAATATTAGACAAAGAGAGATAACATGTTGATCTGGGTAAGTATGATTGGCTATTTCTGTGGGGATCCATGTTTAGTAGCATCTTTTGATTATATTAATTTTGCTGCTGTGGTGATCATTGCAAAATTAATGTTTACTCTGCTAGGTTATCTGATGGGGTTTCTGTTCTTTTATACCCTTACCCTCCTGATGAACCCCTAACTATGGGGAAATGCGTTGAGGCATAAGTATGTACGATTAACCGCTTCAGATGTTGGAGGACCCGGTTGCCCGAGTTTACATCTAAGCAATGATTTACTACAAGCAGTTCCCGAGTAATCATCCTATATACATCTCTGCATAAGAACTCTTAAGGTTTTTCTTAGGGAAGCTGAATATCTTTCTTTGGAGTTTATTGCATCATTCTATCTACCTTGGGAATGTCACAATGTGCAAAGGGCTAATAAGATGTAGTACAGCGTATTCCCCACTAGGTGGCAGCAGAGTAGTGAAGGAGAGACAAAGTGACACTGTAGCAGATGCTGCAGCTGAAGTACAGCAAAGTAACTTTAGCAGTCAGTTAACAGGCAAACCTCCAGGGGGCAATAGAGTAGTCAAACAGTCAGGGTCAGCCAGAAAAGCTAAGTCACTGCAAAGGGAGGATCAAAATCAAGTCAAAAAACAGAACCGAGTCAGAAGCCAATCAGGTATGCAGAGGGAAACACAAATGACGCACCCACTGGAGCCTGGGGCGACACGTTACCGGGCAGCGGTTCTGGCTCTGGGGCACAGCGGTGGCATGGCCCGGTTCCGTGACCCCGGCGGTGTCGTTTAATATAAGGGAAGGAGATGATGATAGTTTATTCGTGACACCATCTGTGGTATGCGGCAAGTTAGGTGCTGCCGCTGCGAGATGGGGCTCCCTGGCGCAGATGGTGATGCAGCTTAGATGATGCAGCTCCCCACAGGTAGAGCTAGGCCTCAGGGTGGATGGTGGTGGTAGTAGTCTAGGATGGCGGGCGAGCGCAGGCGAATAATGGAGCAACACAGGGATGCAGTCTCAAGGTCTTTACTCACTGTAGCCGGTTACACAAGCCAGGGACCACCTTTGGAGTGTCGGGATTCACTGTGATGGGCTCCAGACGATCCCGGGTGGTTCGGAGGTCGAGTTCGGTGCACCTTTCTTAAGTGTCTCTTTCCTGGTCGTCTCTGTGCTTGCTTTGCCCTCCTGCCTTGTGACCTCGCTCACTTCACCCTGTATAAGTGCCCATGAACCCTGTGGGATGGTGTGAAGCTTTATGCTATTGGTCCTTGAGAGTCACCTCCCAGTGAATTCGTGGTGATGGTAGCTTTGGTGCTTGAAGATACATCAGCCGTTGATTTTGCTAGCGGAGCCCATAGGTTATACTCCTCTAGCCTAGAAACCAATCCCCGTGATGCGACCTAGTCCTTCCACCTATAGATTATATGTGGAGCAAGGCCACGGAAGGTTAGCTCCCGTGGTCTCTAGGACCCATTCTGTCGGTGCCCGGGCCAAGTGGTACCTACTCCAGGCTGCGGGTCTTAGTAAGTCCACTACTCCTCCAACTGAACTCCCTCCACACTTCACATTGTGTTCCCTCTTGTACTATGTGTTCCCACCCCTACGACTCCACCCGCCAGCATGGCTTTGTGTATTATCACGCCTTCTGCCATGTTTGATGAGGTGTTTCTGAGCCTGGGTGTTTGCTTTTGTGTGAACCGGTGTTGACCTCCTCCTTACCCGAGATGGAATACCACACCTCTGGCTGAGGTACAGTACCTCTGTGGCGACTGAAACCTCAGGGGCGCCACACAAACAACAGACAGGAGTGGGAAGTCAGGGACCGGGACAGGCAGACAAACGGGGGAGGGGGTATAAGTCAGGACACAGTAGCAGGGAGGCAGGACAGATCGGGAGCACTCACCAGAGCCAGTATACATGCTGCAAGGCAAAAAATCACTGGCACTGAACCATAGTTAGAAAGGCAAGATATAGCGTCCTGGGATCCAGAATGAGGCAAGGGAAGTTAACCCCTGACATGACCAGGCCAGTGCTGGGTGTAACCACAGCAGGGAAAAGCCGGCCTGCATCATGACAGGGAAAGTGGTTTTCCTGCAGTTTCACATGCATCTATCTATATATACCTAGGCTTTCTCCTGCTCCTTTTTGTGAGGCTTGGAGAGTCGTTAGGTATAAATGGGTGCTTTCATTAGCATTTTTTGATATCTTAGGGTCCTGTTACACGTAGCGACGTTCCAGCGATCCCGACAATGATACGACCTGGTCAGGATCGCTGGTACATCGCTACATGGTCGCTAGTGAACTGTCAAACAGGTAGATCTAATTAACGACGCAGCAATGATATGGCGATCCGTATAACGACTTTGGCGGTCATTAGGATGATATCTGAGTGCAGTGCGATAATTGCATCAGCTGACAATGGAGGAGATTAATCACTCCCTCTCCTCCTCAGTTGTGATCCCATCGCAGGATCAGATCACAGTTGAAGCACAGCTGGAGTCGATTTGCATTAGCATATTGCATCTGATGTTCTCTCATCGGATACTGTACCATCATGTGAATCCCGCCCTATACTCAGCCTCCAGTGTTTTTATCCTTTTTTTGTGCAGCTCCTGTCTTGCCCATAACTTTTGACTAACCGGGAGTCAAAAGTTATATCACAAGCTCTCAATACAACTCTATGAGAGACAGAATGACGCTCTCATAGAGATGTATGGAGGTTTGACCTCCATGAAACACTGGAGCTACTGGCAGATCATAAATCGCCAGAGACTGACCCATGGAAACAGATGAAAATGGCGGCAGGTGAGTATAAGACAGGTGGCAGGGGATTTACATTTAAAACACTACTCCAGTTCTGAAATAAAAAAAAACACTGGAGTTGTCATGCAATGTTCGGCTCTGCACGCACTTGGTGGCATGTTCACACCATAGAGTGAGACAAGCAACCTGTGGCTTCAGAATTGTTCAGCCAGATCTGGGTGTCAGCTGATTTAGGTTCTTTGGTCTTCAGCCCTGCAGGAGTTAGTGAGCAGTAACTAGGAGCTCAGGTTACTAATTACCATGTGCAGCTGCCTCCTTCCTATTTAAGGCCAGAGTCACACTTGCGAGTGCTTCGCGTGTAACTTGCGCGAGTCTCGCATCGCATCACCTGGCACGGCCGCACACTCTCCGGACAGGAGCGTCTCAGCTGCATAGAGATACATGCAACAGACCCGTTCCTGTCACTCGCAAGTGTGACTTTGGCCTAAAGGGGGCCTTACACACTACAATATCGTTAATATTTTATCATCTGGGTCACGTCGTTAGTGACGCACATCCGGCGTCATTAACGATATCACAGCGTGTGACACTTTTGTGCGACCTAAAACAATCGCAAAGGTAGCCAAAATCGTTTGCCTCGGAGAAGTCGTCCTAAAACAAAAAATCGTTTACCTCTCATTAGCGATGTTGTTCCTCGTTCCTGCGGCAGCACACATCGCTGTGTGTGACACCGCAGGAGCGAGGAACATCTCCTTACCTGCCTCCACCGGCTATGCGGAAGGAAGGAGGTGGGCGGGAGGTTACGTCCCGCTCATCTCCGCCCCTCCGCTTCTATTGGACGCCTGCCGTGTGACGTCGCTGTGACACCACACGACCCACCCCCTTAGAAAGGAGGCGGATCGCCGGCCAGAGCGACGGCGCAGGGCAGGTAAGTGCATGTGACGGGGGTGCGCGATTTTGTGCGCGACGGTCAGCGATATGACCGTGTCGCACAAACGATGGGGGCGGGTACGCACGCTAGCGATATCGGCACTGATATCGTAGCGTGTAAAGCCCCGTTAAGTCTCAGGAAATCACTGCACACTAAAATTTTGAGCAACAATTTTTTTAAATGCAAATTTTATTTGTGAAATTGTGAACAAGAACGACTGTCTCTGACAAAAAAATATACAAAAAAAATATTTACGATATATACAAGTGAAAAAATAGATGTATCGCTTCATAAGGCAAAATACAGAATGAGAAAAGGCAAAATGCAACTTAAAAAAATGTGTGAAAGAATATTTCTGGTATAATGGAAAATGAAGAAGACTAACACGTAATACCATAAACATGCTGAGGGTATACTGATAAATTCATATATTCATGAGGTTCATATGGTGGGGTACACGGAGTTACATGATAAAATATGAGAAAAAGAAAATGTTCAGCTCACCCCTCTTCACTCTAGGATCCACCACCGATGCACGGAACGCCCTGGCCCGGGCGGAGAAACACAGTCATGGAGAGGAAAATATCCAGCATCAGAAGAAGGAGAGGTTGTAGTAAAACTGGAATTTTATTGAATCCATTAAAAACAGGATACAACACGCAAAAAAAGCTGGGGACACACAGTGAAACACAGGACTATCCTACGCGTTTCAACCTTACGGTCTTAATCATGGATTATTTGGTATCTCCAGAATGAGAAATTTAAGGCTGTGCAAAAAAGGGGCGTCATAGGTGCTAATTAAGAACAAACATTCACAAAGCTGTGCACTCATTTAAAATCATAGGAAAAAAAGCACAATGAAACCACAATGTGATGTAAAGACAGAGACACCAAAAAAACACAAATAAACACAAATTAATGGAAAGAAAAAAGAAATTATTTTTTTTTTAAAAAAAAAAAATACATGAAAAAACAGGATAAAAGTGAATGTGTGTATATTCATAATAAAACCTTTATATCCATGTATATGAAATATAAGGAAGCAAAAAACGAGATTTCTTTATGCATATGCATAAATACATACAAATACTTAGGCATGTATCTATGCAAATATAAGACATATATGCCTATATGCAGGAGTGTAAAGAGAGCAGACGACTTATTGAGAGAAAAAATATGTACCCCCCAATAAATATAGGAGCTATAAAGGAAGACTTGTTTTAATATTAGTGTCAAGTGCCCTACTGATTTATTATTTCATAAAAACAAAAAAGTGAGCCGGAGTATGAGATGGTATACATGGAACTTGTGAGACCATGTTCACACTGGCCATGAGACAAAGAGAAACCAAGGAAAAAAAAAAGGAAGACTTGTTTTAATATTAGTGTCAAGTGCCCTACTGATTTATTATTTCAGTGGGAGCTGCCAAACTTATGTATAAAGTATTTTCACTTTTGTGAAGTCGCAGGTGCGGCCCGCCACGGCCAGACACTCAAAAACACCGCAGGAGAAACTGCAGTGCAATTAGTATGTGGTCGTGGCGGAAGCCGCAGCAGCGGCAATGTATATCAGCACTAAAGTAGCTTGTAATATGTTTATTAAAGAGTTGAATGGTTAGGAAAGTAAGGCATACTGTAGTACAACAAATTGGTTGTAACATGCATTGGTGTGGGGACATAAATGTGAAAGAAGGAAGATGAAAATATTCTTTGCTAATGTGTCAAAGAATATATAAGTCAAGGTAATGTCAGTTTAGCTAAGCTGTGAGTGCGGCTCGTCGAGACAGGACCCAAAACACGCCGCAGCAGAGGCTGCAGCGTGATTTAATGCGGCCACGACGAGAACCGCAACAGCAGCCCAGTACATATCCACACCATCAAAATGTATCAAACCAATTGTTCTATAATTGAAAAGTATGACATATCATTAGAGATTTGATAGTCATAATATATGTTAATTTAAAGATATTCAATATGGCTTCATGGTATAGCATATGATTGGAGGAATTGTATTAATAATGTATATTGGTGTGAAAAACATCAATATGAAGGGTGAATTTAAGGAAAGAGAAAACTAACTTCGTCAGGTATGAAAAAAAAAAAATAATATATATATATGTCAGAAAAATGAAATATTATTATTAGAGATGAGCGAACCGGTCCCGGTTCGGCTCGAGGCCGGTTCGCCGAACGGAGGTCCCGTTCGAGTTTGGCTCGTCGAACGTTCGACGAACCGAACTCGAACTGCATAGGAAACAATGGCAGGCAATCACAAACACAGAAAAACACCTAGAAAACACCCTCAAAGGTGTCCAGAAGGTGACAAACAACTCAAACACATGGGAAAGTGACAAGGACATATACTCATGCGAAAACAAAACAGCTGGACAAGGAAAAAGAGGAGGACACACAGATATAGGCATGGCACGCCCTTCTAAAGTCATGTAAAACACCGCAAGGTGACTCCAAGCGGAGTCTCCCTTTTTTCCAAAAATTGGGCCACACTGACACCCACCCCTTCAGTGGCAGCAGTTGTGCCCCAGTTGTACACTTCACAGCTACATTTGCATCAAGCACATTCAAAAATACGCCATTCTTATCCGTCCCCAGGATGACACCGGGGTAGGTAGCAAAGTCTTTCCTGATCCCAGCTCTGTTCATCTTGGCTTCTTTTAAAAACACAGCAAGCAAGGGTTACTCCAAGCGGAGTCTCCCTTTTTTCCAAAAATTGGGCCCCACACACACCCACCCCTTCAGTGGCAGCAGTTGTGCCCCAGTTGTACACTTCACAGCTAGATTTGCATCAAGCACATTCAAAAATACGCCATTATTATCCGTCCCCAGGATGACACCGGGGTAGGTAGCAAAGTCTTTCCTGATCCCAGCTCTGTTCATCTTGGCTTCTTTTAAAAACACAGCAAGCAAGGGTTACTCCAAGCGTTGTCTCCCTTTTTTCCAAAAATTGTGCCCCACACACACCCACCCCTTCAGTGGCAGCACTTGTGCCCTAGTTGTACACTTCACAGCTAGATTTGCATCAAGCACATTCAAAAATACGCTATTCTTAACCGTACCCAGGATGACACCGGGGTAGGTAGCAAAGTCTTTCCTGATCCCAGCTCTGTTCATCTTGCCTTCTTTTAAAAACACAGCAAGCAAGGGTTACTCCAAGCGGAGTCTCCCTTTTTTCCAAAAATTGGGCCACACAGACACCCACCCCATCAGTGGCAGCACTTGGGCCCTAGTTGCAAACAGGATGTTTTGATTTGCATCAAGCACATTCAAAAATACGCCATAATTAACCGTCCCCAGCATGACACCGGGGTAGGTAGATAAAGTCTTTGCTGACCCATGACTTGTTCATCTTGGCTTCTTTTAAAAACAATGTAAGCAAGGGTTACTCCAAGCGGAGTCTCCCTTTTTTCCAAAAATTGGGCCCCACACACACCCACCCCTTCAGTGGCAGCAGTTGTGCCCCAGTTGTACACTTCACAGCTACATTTGCATCAAGCACATTCAAAAATACGCCATTCTTATCCGTCCCCAGGATGACACCGGGGTAGGTAGCAAAGTCTTTCCTGATCCCAGCTCTGTTCATCTTGGATCATTTTTAAAAAACACAGCAAGCAAGGGTTACTCCAAGCGGAGTCTCCCTTTTTTCCAAAAATTGGGCCACACAGACACCCCATCAGTGGCAGCACTTGGGCCCTAGTTGCAAACAGGATGTTTTGATTTGCATCAAGCACATTCCAAATCCACAAGCATTTACTCTCCCCAGGATGACACAGGGGTAGTAAATTCCTTGTGGATCCATGACTTGTTCATTTTGATGAACGTCAGTCTGTCCACATTGTCACTGGACAGACGCGTGCGCTTATCTGTCAGCACACACCCAGCAGCACTGAAGACACGTTCAGAGACAACGCTGGCAGCTGGACACGACAAAATCTCCAAGGCGTAACTGGAGAGCTCTGGCCATTTTTCTAGATTTGAAGCCCAAAAGGAGCAAGGCTCCATTTGCAAAGTCATGGCATCGATGTTCATTTGGAGATACTCCTGTATCATCCTCTCCAGCCGTTGACTATGTGTCAGACTTGTTGTCTCTGGTGGCCTTGCAAAAGAGGGTCTAAAAAAATTATGAAAAGATTCCATAAAATTGCTGTTACCAGCACCATATACGGTCCTACTGGTACGGGTAGACTGTTGAAGATGACGAGACCATCCCATGTTTGTCAAGTTACAACTGGGAGATTCCCTCCCTGCACCTGCACGGTTGTTTGGTGGAAAAGCCGAGCTAAGATCGAGTAACAGCTTCTGCTGATACTCCTGCATACGTGCGTCCCTTTCTATGGCTGGAATTATGTCACAAAATTTGGACTTGTACCGGGGATCTAATAGTGTGGCAATCCAGTAGTCATCATCACTTCTAATTTTGACAATACGACTGTCATGTTGGAGGTAGTGCAACAAAAAGGCACTCATGTGTCTTGCGCAGCCATGCGGACCAAGTCCACGCTGTGTTTGTGGCATAGAGGTGCTACCCGTTCTTTCTTCCTCTGACATCTCCCCCCAACCTCTTTCAACTGAAATTTGACCAAGGTCTCCCTCATCCGCTGAGTCTTCCATGTCCATGGACAGTTCGTCCTCCATTTCTTCATGTTCTCCTGCACCTTGCTCAACATTTCGCCTGCTACTATGCGCCCTTGTCGATCCCTGTCCCCCATGGTCCCATGCCTGCTGCGTTGGTGATGATGAACGTCTGGACCTTGGTGATGTTGTTGTCCCTTGCGCATATGAATCCTCCTGTAGTTCCTCCCCTTCATGTTGTCCCACCCCCTGACTCCGAATAGTGTTTAGCGTGTGCTCCAGCATGTAAATGACTGGAATCGTCATGCTGATAATGGCATTGTCAGAGCTAAACATATTCGTCGCCATGTCGAAACTGTGCAGAAGGGTGCATAGGTCCTTGATCTGAGACCACTCCATCAGGGTGATCTGCCCCACCTCTGCATCTCGTTGGCCCAGGCTATACGTCATGACGTATTGCACCAGGGCTCTGCGGTGCTGCCACAGTCGCTGTAACATGTGGAGAGTTGAATTCCAGCGTGTCGCCACATCGCATTTCAGGCGATGAACCGGCAGGCCGAAAGACTTCTGGAGCGATGCAAGTCGCTCTGCTGCAGCGCTTGAACGGCGGAAGTGAGCAGACAGTTTTCGTGCCCTGTTCAGAAGGCCATCTAGGCCGGGATAGTGTGTTAAAAATTGCTGGACGACAAGGTTCAACACGTGAGCCATACAAGGTACGTGTGTCACCTTGCCCAGGCGAAGGGCCGCACCCAGGTTTGCAGCATTGTCGCACACGGCCTTACCAGGCTGCAGGTTGAGTGGAGACAACCATTTATTAAACTCGGACCGCAGAGCTGACCACAACTCCTCAGCTGTGTGACTCTTATTCCCAAGACATGTCAAGCTAAAGACCGCCTGATGCCGTTGCGCTCTGCTGCCAGCATAGTAATGAGGGGTGCGTGATTCCTTCTGCGCAGTGAGAACGCTGGTGGCCTGACCAGGCAGGCTTGGGGCGGAGGTGGAGGACCCAGATGAGGTGGAGGATGCAGAAGCAGTGGCGGAACTTGGACAGACAGAGGATTGACACACAAGTCGTGGGGACGGCAAGACTTGTGCAGCAGACCCTTCACCATCTATCACCATAGTTACCCAGTGCCCAGTCAGCGACATGTAACGTCCCTGTCCATGCTTACTGGTCCAAGTATCGGTGGTGAAATGCACCCGTTCACACACAGAGTTTCTCAAGGAAGCGGTGATGTTGTGTGCGACATGCTGGTGTAGCGCGGGCACACCTTTCTTAGAGAAGTAGTGGCGACTAGGCATCTGATACTGGGGCACAGCGACAGACATAAGGTCTCTAAAATCCTGTGTGTCCACTAGGCAGAAAGGCAGCATTTCGGTAGCCAACAGCTTACAGAGGGATAGAGTCAACCTCTTAGCTTTGTCATGGGTCGCAGGAAGTGGCCTTTTATTTGTCCACATCTGAGGGACAGAGATCTGGCTGCTGTGTGTAGACGGTGTTGAGTAAGGTGTCCCTGGAAAAATGCAGGTTTGTGAGGAAAGTGCAGGCGGAGACATGATGTTGCCTTCATCCAACGTTGGTGCTATCGATGTCTGAGAGAGCTGTACACACTCACTTGTTTCCCCTTCCAAACCAACTGACGACCTACCAAGCAAACTGCCTGTTGCGGTTACAGTGGTGGAAGTTTTGCGTGGAAAAACAGGTGTGACAGCTGTCCCCACAGTCCTAGAAGATGAAGAGCGCGCGGATGCACTGGAAGGGGCAGGCGGTGGATGGTTCGCTCTGCTAGGCCGCATTGCAGCACAGTGAGCCTCCCACGGGGACCTATGATATTTATTCATGTGACGATTCATGGAAGAAGTTGTCAAACTGCTGAGGTTTTGACCTCTACTAAGAGAACCATGACAAAGTTTACAGATCACATAATTTGGGCGATCTTTTTCTATGTCAAAAAAGGACCAGGCTAGGCAAGGCTTAGAGGCCATGCGACCTGTTGATCCACCCCGAATAATGCTCATAGGCAGAGTGGTGGCTGAGGATGCAGTTGTAGACGTGCTACCAGTGCTCTGACTCTGTCCAGGAAGGCGCAAGGTAACTTCGTCGTCGGTTGCATCCTCCTCCACCGCCTCTGTTGACCTCCTCGAGTGCCTGACTGGGGGTTGACAGTAGGTGGGATCTAGAACTTCATCATCAATTGTTGTGTTTGCACTCCCCTCCCCCTCAGACCGAGCCTCTTCTTGCCCTGACCGAATATTTAAGTTGTCATCCCAATCGGGTATCTGCGTCTCATCTTCATCAGTATGTTCCTCATTGTCTATAACCACAGGTGTTACAGTTTGTGACAAAGGGTCAACATTATGCTCAGAAACTTGGTCCTCACGGCCTGAATCAGACTCACAAAGGTTCTGGGCATCACTGCAGACCATTTCCTGTTCTGTACTCACTGTAGCTTGGGAGCAGACCTCTGATTCCCAGGCTATAGTGTGACTGAACAGCTCTGCAGACTCAGCCATCTCAGTTCCACCATACTGTGCAGGGCTGATGGAGACTTCAGAGCTGGGAGAAATCAAGTGTGATTGGGATGACAACTCAGAGGACTAGTGTTTTTTGGATGCGGTACTTGAAGTGGCTGAGAGGGCACTTGTTGGACCACTTGAGATCCATTCAAGCATTTTCCTTTTTTGCCCATAATCTACCTTTCTTCCTGTTGTTCGTGTCCGTAAAAAAGGGAGCACATCGGATTGTCCACGGTAAGTAGTAGACATCTTACTTTTGCTGGTAGATGGTCTATCTTCAGCAGATGATAATGGAGCTTTGCCACCTTCCCCACAGACAAAACCTTTTTTGCCTTTTCCACCACGCCTCTTCCCCTTTCCACCAGCATCTGTCATTTTGCCACTCATGTTGATTGCGACAAGATTGTGGACTGAAAATGTGGTAGTAAAAATTGAGAGGTGGTGAAGATTGCAGTGGTGGTCTAGCTTTATTAACAGCAGAATAATAAAGAATAAATATCCCTGACAATGCAACTACGGCCCTTAAACTGGCAGCAAAAATTGCTAGTATAATGGCTTAGTTATAATGAGTTGGAGTGTGCAATGCAGGCAGACGCGCTCTGCAAATGTCTTTGCACTAGTGGGACTATAGCAAAGTCCAATAGCCACGTATAGGATGCCACTAGGTACACTGAGTGTTTGCTAGTATAATGGCTTAGTTATCATGAGTTGGAGTGTGCAATGCAGGCAGACACGCTCTGCAAATGTCTTTGCACTAGTGGGACTATAGCAAAGTCCAATAGCCACAGATAGGATGCCACTAGGTACACTGAGTGTTTGCTAGTATAATGGCTTAGTTATAATGAGTTGGAGTGTGCAATGCAGGCAGACGTGCTCTGCAAATGTCTTTGCACTAGTGGGACTATAGCAAAGTCCAATAGCCACGTATAGGATGCCACTAGGTACACTGAGTGTTTGCTAGTATAATGGCTTAGTTATAATGAGTTGGAGTGTGCAATGCAGGCAGACGCGCTCTGCAAATGTCTTTGCACTAGTGTGACTATAGCAAAGTCCAATAGCCACGTATAGGATGCCACTAGGTACACTGAGTGTTTGCTAGTATAATGGCTTAGTTATAATGAGTTGGAGTGTGCAATGCAGGCAGACGCGCTCTACAAATGTCTTTGCACTAGTGGGACTATAGCAAAGTCCAATAGCCACGTATAGGATGCCACTAGGTACACTGAGCTTTTGCTAGTATAATGGCTTAGTTATCATGAGTTGGAGTGTGCAATGCAGGCAGACGCGCTCTGCAAATGTCTTTGCACTAGTGGGACTATAGCAAAGTCCAATAGCCACAGATAGGATGCCACTAGGTACACTGAGTGTTTGCTAGTATAATGGCTTAGTTATAATGAGTTGGAGTGTGCAATGCAGGCGGACGCGCTCTGCAAATGTCTTTGCACTAGTGTGACTATAGCAAAGTCCAATAGCCACGTATAGGATGCCACTAGGTACACTGAGTGTTTGCTAGTATAATGGCTTAGTTATCATGAGTTGGAGTGTGCAATGCAGGCAGACGCGCTCTGCAAATGTCTTTGCACTAGTGGGACTATAGCAAAGTCCAATAGCCACGTATAGGATGCCACTAGGTACACTGAGTGTTTGCTAGTATAATGGCTTAGTTATAATGAGTTGGAGTGTGCAATGCAGGCAGACGCGCTCTGCAAATGTCTTTGCACTAGTGTGACTATAGCAAAGTCCAATAGCCACGTATAGGATGCCACTAGGTACACTGAGTGTTTGCTAGTATAATGGCTTAGTTATAATGAGTCGGAGTGTGCAATGCAGGCAGACGCGCTCTGCAAATGTCTTTGCACTAGTGGGACTATAGCAAAGTCCAATAGCCACGTATAGGATGCCACTAGGTACACTGAGTGTTTGCTGGTATAATGGCTTAGTTATCATGAGTTGGAGTGTGCAATGCAGGCAGACACGCTCTGCAAATGTCTTTGCACTAGTGGGACTATAGCAAAGTCCAATAGCCACAGATAGGATGCCACTAGGTACACTGAGTGTTTGCTAGTATAATGGCTTAGTTATAATGAGTTGGAGTGTGCAATGCAGGCAGACGCGCTCTGCAAATGTCTTTGCACTAGTGGGACTATAGCAAAGTCCAATAGCCACGTATAGGATGCCACTAGGTACACTGAGTGTTTGCTAGTATAATGGCTTAGTTATAATGAGTTGGAGTGTGCAATGCAGGCAGACGCGCTCTGCAAATGTCTTTGCACTAGTGGGACTATAGCAAAGTCCAATAGCCACAGATAGGATGCCACTAGGTACACTGAGTGTTTGCTAGTATAATGGCTTAGTTATAATGAGTTGGAGTGTGCAATGCAGGCAGACGCGCTCTGCAAATGTCTTTGCACTAGTGGGACTATAGCAAAGTCCAATAGCCACGTATAGGATGCCACTAGGTACACTGAGTGTTTGCTAGTATAATGGCTTAGTTATAATGAGTTGGAGTGTGCAATGCAGGCAGGCGCGCTCTGCAAATGTCTTTGCACTAGTGGGACTATAGCAAAGTCCAATAGCCACGTATAGGATGCCACTAGGTACACTGAGTGTTTGCTAGTATAATGGCTTAGTTATAATGAGTTGGAGTGTGCAATGCAGGCAGACGTGCTCTGCAAATGTCTTTGCACTAGTGGAACTATAGCAAAGTCCAATAGCCACAGATAGGATGCCACTAGGTACACTGAGTGTTTGCTAGTATAATGGCTTAGTTATAATGAGTTGGAGTGTGCAGAGGACAGGAGGGTACAGTGGCAGGATTGTGGGGTCTGGGTAGAGGAATGGAAGCCTGCCTTTCTATCCCTCCTAATAGGGAAATGCAGGGAGGAAATCCCTGACCTTGGCTACACAGACGCTGGCGCTGTTTTCAGGACCTGTCACCTTAACTCTGACCCTGCCGGTTTGAGCCCTTAAAAGGACTGCTAGAAAGTGCTATCCCTATGCTGTCCAGCGCTGTGTATGGAGCGCATACAGCTGTATCGGCGATAGGACTCAGGAGGACGGAGCTGCGACAGTGATGTCTGACACCAAAGACGCAGAAGAGATAATGGCGTCCTGGAGGAAAATGTCCGTTTTTATAATGCAGGGACATGTGACATGGACATCCTATCACACATGCCGTTGCTTCTCTGGCTAAAAGTCTACTTAGCTGTGTGTGTGTCTGGGATTGGCTGACATGCTGGCCCGCCCCACAAGACGCGCGCGCTTAGGGAAGGAAGACAAGAAAAAAAAAAAAAAATGGCGATCGCCATTATACAAACAGCAGTGATCTGAAGGCGCTGTTCCTGCACAGTATACACTGAAATGTCATAATAGTGTGATTCACAGAGTGACTTACACTATTACAGCAGAAACCAAGCTAGGATTTAGCTGGTTTTTTGCTGCTAGAACCGTTCTCGAACGTTTCTAGAACTATCGAGCTTTTGCAAAAAAGCTCGAGTTCTAGTTCGATCTAGAACATGCCCCAAAATCACTCGAGCCTAGAACTGGAGAACCTCGAACCGCGAACCGCGCTCAACTCTAATTATTATGTATACGTTATATGTATATATGAATTTGGGAAAAATGTAATAAATGTTTGTATTATTTTTATATACTAAAAGTATTGAGTAATGAGATCCTGACGAGTATTTAGGCTATGTGGTATACGGGTATTAAGTTTGAAAATCCAGAAGGATTCCCTGTTTAGGAGTTTTCTCCTGTGATCTCCTCCTCTAGCTGGCCTAAAAACCTTTTCTATACCCATGAACTTGAATGTATCAAGACATCTATTGTGTGTATCTTCAAAATGTTTAGAGACCGCTGAGATGTTGATGGCAGATACATTTAAAGTATCAGACATGTGCCGTCTAATTCTTTTTTTTAGAGGACCACCTGTACAACCTATGTATTGAATTCTACAGGTGGTACACTCAGCAAGGTAAATTACATAAGGAGTATTGCAATTTATGTAGCTTTTTACGTTGTATGTGGCGCCTGTGTGTGTGGAAGTAAAGGTTCTACTTTTATTTTTGTAGCCAAACGAGCAACGAGTTTAGCTAACATCTTGTCGCCAAGTGTCATTAACAGCCAAATAACAAGAAAAACGTGGTTATCCTGTTCTGGCTTCTATGGCTGTGGACATAACCAATGCATTTCATGCAAACATGTAAATAAAAGTAGAACCTTTACTTCCACACACACAGGCGCCACATACAACGTAAAAAGCTACATAAATTGCAATACTCCTTATGTAATTTACCTTGCTGAGTGTACCACCTGTAGAATTCAATACATAGGTTGTACAGGTGGTCCTCTAAAAAAAAGAATAATAATATTTCATTTTTCTGACATATATATATATATATATATATTTATTTTTTTTTTTTCATACCTGACGAAGTTAGTTTTCTCTTTCCTTAAATTCACCCTTCATATTGATGTTTTTCACACCAATATACATTATTAATACAATTCCTCCAATCATATGCTATACCATGAAGCCATATTGAATATCTTTAAATTAACATATATTATGACTATCAAATCTCTAATGATATGTCATACTTTTCAATTATAGAACAATTGGTTTGATACATTTTGATGGTGTGGATATGTACTAGGCTGCAGTTGCGGTTCTCGTCGTGGCCGCATTAAATCACGCTGCAGCCTCTGCTGTGGCGTGTTTTGGGTCCTGTCTCGACGAGCCGCACTCACAGCTTAGCTAAACTGACATTACCTTGACTTATATATTCTTTGACACATTAGCAAAGAATATTTTCATCTTCCTTCTTTCACATTTATGTCCCCACACCAATGCATGTTACAACCAATTTGTTGTACTACAGTATGCCTTACTTTCCTAACCATTCAACTCTTTAATAAACATATTACAAGCTGTGCTGATTGATTTATTAGTGCTGATATACATTGCCGCTGCTGCGGCTTCCGCCACGACCACATACTAATTGCACTGCAGTTTCTCCTGCGGTGTTTGAGTGTCTGGCCGTGGCGGGCCGCACCTGCGACTTCACAAAAGTGAAAATACTTTATACATAAGTTTGGCAGCTCCCACTGAAATAATAAATCAATGGGGCACTTGACACTAATATTAAAACAAGTCTTCCTTTATAGCTCCTATATTTATTGGGGGGTACATATTTTTTCTCTCAATAAGTCGTCTGCTCTCTTTACAATCCTGCATATAGGCATATATGTCTTATATTTGCATAGATACATGCCTAAGTATTTGTATGTATTTATGCATATGCATAAAGAAATCTCGTTTTTTGCTTCCTTATATTTCATATACATGGAGATAAAGGTTTTATTATGAATATACACACATTCACTTTTATCCTGTTTTTTCATGTATATTTTTTTTTTTTTTAAAAAAAAAAAAACATTTTCTTTTTTCTTTCCATTAATTTGTGTTTATTTGTGTTTTTTTGGTGTCTCTGTCTTTACATCACATTGTGGTTTCATTGTGCTTTTTTTCCTATGATTTTAAATGAGTGCACAGCTTTGTGAATGTTTGTTCTTAATTAGCACCTATGACGCCCCTTTTTTGCACAGCCTTAAATTTCTCATTCTGGAGATACCAAATAATCCATGATTAAGACCGTAAGGTTGAAACGCGTAGGATAGTCCTGTGTTTCACTGTGTGTCCCCAGCTTTTTTTTTTTGCGTGTTGTATCCTGTTTTTAATGGATTCAATAAAATTCCAGTTTTACTACAACCTCTCCTTCTTCTGATGCTGGATATTTTCCTCTCCATGACATGATAAAATATGGTGTTGTCATAAACGGTACAATTAGTGGTATATACGTACTAAGGGAATGACCATACATGTATCTACATTATTTAATTAGTAACATATCACTCTGGAAAATACATTTAGGATGCATGGAATGGGAATAAAGGAAAGAGGAATCGGGTAGTCAAGCTCTATGTGAATATATATAGAATGTACCTGTCACAAATGGTCCTAGGAAAAGGATATTTAGTGTGCAATATAAGGTATGCTGACATTCCTAGGGAGGATAAAGATGGTAAAGGTGAAAAAATTGAAATGCAGCCCAGGTAATATAAGCCATACCTACAGTATGTTAGGAATTCTGTCGAAAGGATAGACATATATAGAAATATATCCTGTAAGAGACAATGAGAAGTTCCTGGGTAAATGCTCAGCCTGGTTACGCTAACTAATCAAAGTGTCTAGGTAAATATTCAGCCTATTCAGGCAATCCCCACTATCACAATCACAATGCCATAATACCTGTATTCTGGTGGCATGAGGCACCTCAGTGACTATTCTTGCTCCTGTGCAGCTAACAAGCAACCTGTGGCTTCAGAATTGTTCAGCCAGAGCTGGGCATTGGCTGATTCAGATTCTCTGGTCTTCAGCCCTACATGAGTTAATTCCTGCAATCTTGTGAGCAGGAACTTGGAGCTCAGGTTGCTAATTGCCATGTGTAGCTGCCTTCTTCCTATTTCAGGCATAGGTTTCATCCAGTATGCACCAATGTTAGCTTCAGCATAGCTCCAGCAATCCCGGTCTTTGTGGTGAACCTGTTTATGGTGATCTCTGTTGCGATTTTAAGTGGTGTGGATGTTGCCCTGTCGTGTGTTAACTTCCAAAATGTAATGATTTCACCTCAGGTCAGGTCACACAGCTCTGACCTCAGGTGAACTCAGTAACGTCACCGTTCACAACTGTGGCTACATCAGTGTGTTCCTGATGCTGCAGTGATCAGTCACATGTTCTAATGTGACCATGCACTGCGACTTCAGATGTAGCAGCGCCGGGATCGTCGTGAGACCTCGTGTGGATTATGTAGGACCAGCATGATGTTTTGGGGATTAATAAATTGGATTGGGTGGTTCTTTTTGTGTTGTCGTTTTTTTTAAATAAAGGATTTTATGTGTGTGTAGTGGGATTTTTTGCTTACAGGGTTAGTAATGGGGTTCATAAACCCATTTCCATTACTAACCTCAGGCTTCATGACAGCTGTGATTTTTTGACAAATCACACCTGTCATTAATCCCTTATATTAAACCGAATGCAACCGCACCAGGGCAATCAGGATGAGGTTGGTAATCTAATAGATGCAGCAATTCCAAGGTGGCTGCAGACTGCTATTTTTAGGCTGGGGAGGCTCAAAAACCATGGGCTTACCCAGCCTGAGAATACCAGCCCACAGCTGTTGACTTTATCTTGGCTGGGTATCAAAATTGGGGGGGCACCGTTTTATTTTATTATTTATTTAAATAATTACAAAAAAAGCCACATGGGGTCCCTCGTATTTTGATACAGAGCCAAGATAATGTACGTAGTTGGGGGCTACAGTCTGTAGCCATCTGTAGCCATCTGGTTTATTTTCACTGGGTATCTATATATGGGGGACCCTTTGCCATTTTTTTTCCAATTATCTATTTATTTTTACACTCCACTACCAATCGCTGACTGCAACTAATCACAGATGCTGTCACAGAGGGTGGATGGGGAAACAGTGAATATGTATGAGAGCTAATGAGCGAACCCAGAAGCAGTGTGACAGACTCTAAGTATAATTCTCCTGTTAAAATCTCTATTTTGCTTCCCTTTATCCTTTTTTATTTTTTTATCTGGATGGCCAAACCCGAACAGTAATACGGATTTCCCTAAGGAGTACATGTTCGGGGTCCACACTAGGTGCCCAGTACGCACTCCAAATTTTACAGTTCAGGTTCATCCATCACTACTAAAGAGTTTTATTGAATGGCTGTAGAGCCAATCAGCAAGCTTTATGCATGTGGAAGATGAGCACTACTGTAAACAGTAAAGATAAAAATAATGACTTGAGCTCCCATCTATTTTTGATTACCAGCGCAGATAAAACAGATAGCTGTGGGCTGAAACACTCGGCTGTCTAATTTACCTTTGCTTTTGATCAAAAATAGAGAGATCCCACACCGTTTTTTTAAATTATTTCTTTAAATATTTTTTTAAAAAAACAGCATGGGATTCGTTTTATTTTTGATAAACAGCCAAGGTAAAGCAGACAGCTCGGGGCTGGTATTAACAGGCTAGGAAGGCCCGCAAAACCAAATTCTGGAGCTTTACTCTTCCCGATTGCCTTGGTGTTTTGGCAATCATGATAATTCTTGTGGGGTGACCTATGGAGTGTTGTTCTAGGATAGTTCTCAGACCAAAGTTCTGAGACCAAAGGAGACCAAAGCAGAGCTGAATGGGTTGAAGAAAACAGAAGACCATGGATTGTGGAGGGGTGAGAGGGAGTAATAAAGATGGAGTCCCTAAGTGTGTCTGTGTATTTATTTATAATAAAGAATTTTTTCTCTGTGTGGTGTCTTTTTTTAACCCTTTATTGGAGATTCTTAATGGCCGGGTCAAACTTGCCTGACATTAAGAATCTCAGGCTTAATACCAGCTGGTAAAACAAAGCTAGTATTAACCCCTTATTACCCAGCATGCCACCCAGCACCAGGGCCGCTGGAAGAGATGGACACAGCGCCAGAAGATGGCGCTTCTATGACAGTGACATTTTCTGAGGTGGCTGCGGAATGCGATTCACAGCGAGGGGGGCCCAGAAAGCTTGGAACAACCTGCGCTGCGGTTTCCAATCCTCAGCTGCCTAGTTGTACCTGGCTGGACACAAAAATTGGGCAAAGCCCACGTCATTTTGTTTTAAATTGTTTCATGAAATTCATGAAATAATTAAAAAAAGGGCTTCCCTATATTTTTGGTTCCCAGCTGGGTACAAATAGGCAGCTGGGGGTTCGGGGCAGCCCGTTCCTTTATACTTGTCGGATTAGTAATGGAGGTGTCTAAGAGACACCTATCCATTAAGAACCCCTTAATATTAGCTGTAAATTCACAACTGACATCAACCCAACTGACATCAACAAGTATTATCCCAATTGCCACCGCACCAAACCAATTGGGAAGAGTTTGGTAAAGCACCAGAATTGGTACCTCGAGTGGATGGCAGCTGAGGGCTGCTATTTGTAAGGCCGTGAAGGGCCAAGAAACCATGGGCCTCCCCAGTCTGATAACATCAGCCCCCAGCTGTATGCTTTACCTTGGTTGTTTATCAAAAAAAGGGAAGAGCTCATGCGGGGTTTTTTTTGTTTTTTTTTTAAATAAATAAACACAGAAAGCTGAAGGTTGCAGTCCACAGCTGTCTGTTTTACCTGTGCTGGTTATCGCAAATAGGCAAGAGCCCACACACTTTTCCTTTTTATTTATTCATATTTGCCGGGTAATTTCCCCCTTTTTACTACCTTTTGTAGCCCCCTAGCCATTACTATGACCATTTTGCAGAAATTTTACATTTTGAACAGACGTTTAGGTTGCTATTGCCTTATATGGGGTTTGGGGTCTGGGGTCAAGTTCGGGTCAAGTCCAGGTACCAAACCAATCTTAATTAAAGTCCGGCCAAATTTGGCAAACCTGAACTACCACGTGTCCACTCATCCCTACTGCTGAGCTACAGCTTGGTCAGTCCCTGTCCAAATGCTGATGGTCTTTTATTTTTGCTTCTATCCTTTTTGTTTGCAGTTATCTGAAGTTTTTATGTGCTCATTTTCTCTGTCTTATCACATCCTGGGTGTAGCTATTTATACTCTCCTTACACCAGCCTTCTGTGCTGGCTATATTTCTATGTGGATTTCTGCTAAGAAGTTCCAGCCCTACCGCTAAGGAATTTAGGCAAAGACCAATGTTGTTTTATCTGGTTTTTTTTTATTTAGCTGTCCTACACCTATCTTCTGTTAGGTTGCTAGGAGTTTACCCTTGCTTGCATTTATTATTTCTCCTTTCTCTACTTGTGTAGGTGTTTTATGTTTCCTTACCTTGGTTTCCTGTCTCTCACTTTACTTTTTCCCTTTCTTTGTTTGAAGTGGGTTGCGATCTCCCTTCTGATTTCTTAGGCTGTTTTCACACTTGCGTTGTTTTGCATCAGTCACAATCCGTAGCCTTGAGGAATTACTGAATCCTGCAAAATATTTTGCAGGATACGTTTTTTCCCCATAGATTTCTATTAGCGACAGATTGTGACTGATGGCCCTGTGTTTCATCCGCCGCGTGACGGATCAGTCGTTTACTGACTGACCGTCAGGTGAGAGCAACACTGAATATAACGTGTTTTGTGTGTGGTGGATCGTTTTTTTACTGTGAGCATGCGCACAGTAAAAAACCATGATCTACTGTAAATTCAGTTCCAGGGCCGGAACGATCAGCTGATCGCCCGGCAGCCACTGATCATTCACAAAAGCCGGCCCCCGGTAAAACAGTAAAAAAAAAAACCAAAACAACTGATCGTTTTTTTGCAGCATCAGTCACATCAGTTGTGCCACTATCGGCAACGCATCCGTTGCATCAGTCACACAACTGATTGAGACAGATGTAAAACAACGCAAGTGTGAAAGCAACCTTAGGAGAATATGAGAAACAATTCAATTGCCTTTCAGGAAGACCAAATTGTGGTTTTCAGTTGTGCGGCCGGGGATACTCCAGTTTGTTAGAGACTATAAGGCCCTGTGCACACGCAGTTTTTTTTTAAATATGCATCAAAATCTGCATGCCTCTCCTGAAGCCAGCAAAGTCTATGGGATTTTAGATTTTGCTGTGCACACAGTGCAATTTTTCTGCATCAAATCTGCAGGATTTTCACATTGCCTTAGCCTTGATTTGGTGCAAAAAATTTCTGCACCAGATTTGCACGCTGTGGCAAAAAAGTGTTAAAATCGAATACAGTTTTGACGCTGTTTTGATGACGGTTTATTGTGGTTTTGATGTGGTTTTTTAAGTCAATAGGTGAAAAAATGTTGCTAAACCTGACCAATAATTGAAATGCTGCAGATTTTTTCGGAATCAAAATCTGCACCACAACCACACTGAAGAAAAAATGCACCTTGTGCACAGCAAATTTAAAATCCCATAGACTTTGATGGCTCAGGAGAGGCATGCAGATTTTGATGCAGATTTCTGAAAAACTGCGTCAACAAATGCAGCGTGTGCACAGGGCCATATGGATACTAGTAGGGTATGGTTGTGGTTGCAGTGGGATAGACTTTCTACTCTTTTTACGCTTGTTGAAATATGTACGGGCAAAACACATTTCTCATACGGTCTTCTTTTCTTTTCTCCCGCCACAGGTCATCCACTGCATGCAGCATTGACAACCTACTGACTATACATCCGTTTTTGACATGCACTGAAACTTTTCTAACTTTCTAGAAGAAACTCTCTTTCTCCAGAAGCTAACCCTCCCATTTTGGGCTAGACCCAATGTAACTCTAACTGTCCCTACGGTCTGCTGCTGTGCAGAACCCAACCTCCTCCCAGCACAGTGTAATTATAATAATACATCATGCATTACATTGAACAGGCAAATATCACATCACATTACATTACTACATATCATAGCTCACATGGCACATTATCTACAAAGACCAAATTCACATGACCATTGAGGAAGGATTCTCCAGTCGTGCTGTGTGTGTGTGTTACCCACCAATACCATTTGTAAATAATACTCGGACTGCATGTGACTTGGTTTAAATTGGCCACAGCAGCCTTTATTACCTATTATTTGCATTCTAAACACAAGGGGGCGCCGTCCAACAAATAACAATAGGTAACACAGTAACCAATACAGTAAATATATAACCCTGAGTAGGCCCAGTCCAGGAACAACTTCTCACTCCAATATCCCTGGCCGCAACACACCGACCCAGAGATGAGGTATTAATCACCGATGGATTAATACCCCCAACTTTGCAGAACCCCGTGCCTGCAACATCCCGGAACCCGGAGCCACCATACCAAGATGGTGTCTCTCTGTCCAGTTACCATTGCCTTCAACCGCCTCTGGACCAGACCTACCCCCCACCACAGGACAGGGCACGTGACTCCTTACGTGGCCTGGACCCGCCACTCACCAAAAGCTTGTGCCACACCTCCACGCAATCCCAGCGCCCACAAATAGCACCAATATCATTAAGATGCACCCCCATTGCATCACCGGAACCGCCAGTTCAGCGACACCAATTTTTGGTGCCGCACCCCAATAAGGCTCGATTGATACCGCCTACGGAACGAGACCCTCTCCACTCCAAACTGGCCACACTATCAAACCACCCCACGATTAAAGCCCGGGTACATCTTCCACAAACGCAACAACCAATTTTTTTTTTTTTTTTTTTTATAAACATTCTAACTTAACTCTTGAGATGCCCGGACCGCCCAATCGCTGCTTCCCACATACAGGACCAGAACAATCGACCCATCCCGACCCCGCTGGCAACAATTCGGGCGAGCCTCAGCCCGCCGAGCCCTGAAAACAAACGAGTGCCTAAATATCCAAATGAGGCACACCCTCACCACAAAAACCCACAGGTTATGAACCCACAGATACAACACCAACCGGTTACACTAACCAAGACAAGTTCCACATCCAAAAGACTCAACCCCCCCCCCATTGGCCTTAACACGATAACAACGTAGGCCGAACGTAACAACGAAAATAAAACAAGAGGACTCCCCGCCTCCAAAGACGTTTCCCAACCTCTTTCCCGAGACCACACTGAGGGGCCTCCGTAGCAGCCCCAATCCAGAAGGCATGCGACCTGTAGTACTCCGGGTCCAGGCGCCCACCCCCCGCCCCTTGCAAGCAAGTCTTCAGCACTGCCACAAACTGGTACCTTAACAAAAGAGGAGGGGGGGGAGGGGGCCCATCCACGTGACACACTAACGGGCCTGGGCGTTCTCCCGACATAAGTCCGCACCCAGGGACCGCGTATAACCTCACCAACCTGCACAACCCGCCTGATCTCACTCCGTGAGCCACTAAGCTGGCACTCAACCCTCTGCCCCACCGCAGACACATATTCCAACATCAAACCACCGCCCGTAACCGTAGATAGGCTGACCAACTCCCCGACTTGCAAAGCCCTCAAAAAAGGCTAACACAAACCGTTTCGGACAAAAGGAAACAAAGACCTGCTCATAATCAGAAGAACATATCAACCACATACCACTCCCAAAACGCTTTAACGCAACAAAGGAGATCGGACCCTTGTGTCCTGCTCCTTCATACCCTTGCGAAAAAACCCTTTAAGGCCTTGCCACACCCGAAAATCCTGCGAAAACATCCCTCTCACCCCTAGACTTCAACCAAAAGCCACAGCCACCACCCCATGGTCCACTGCTGATGCCAACCGACAAACCTGAAAATGTGTTACTTACCGCTGCCAACAATACCACCAAACACACCACCGGGCCCTCCCAAAACCTGCTCCCAAACAACGTTATCCATGCCGCCCACACTTCGGTATATCAACACCAATTAACATCAGTCACCGAGGTCCTGAACCAGCTCCCAAAACACACCTCACCAAAGTCCACAAGCCCTCCTGGCCACCCCGTTTCAACCTCGTCCGCTCCCGGCTTCAACTCCCGAGACCTGCGGAACTGAAACAAAACAAAGCCACAGCTACCCTTTTGTTGACCCCCGGCACAGGTTATGCCACACCTGTAATTTTTTTTTTTTTATTTTTTTTTTTTATTTTACTGCATAGATTTGAGAACCAAATGCCGCAAATACACCACCCTTGGCCCAGAATTAGCCAACAAACCATTAATCGAATCCACCAGCACTGATAGTCACTATGACAGCACACCTGCCTCTCAGAAAAACTGATCACCCCCACAACTCGACCACCACCACAAATTGGAAGCAATACCCACCATGCCAAACCAACCAACCGGTCTCGCTGCATCCGAGTACAGCTGCAACGTTCCATCAGGTACCACCTTACCCAGCCACAACGCGCGACCATTGAGTCGCCTCAAAGAGAAACATCCTACACCATCAGATTGTCCTTGATCTCCCTCGTGCTCCCCCATGTAATGAGCCGATGGCTGCACCCTTGGTGCGGCCGTCGACAGCTGTCCCGCAAACACACGCCCCATCGGCGTAACTCTGCACCCGCAGTTCAACTGCCCCAGCAAAGACTGCACCACCTTAAACCGCACCGTCTTAGCCGATCTAACTGTCTCTATCGCAGCCCATAGGACCACACCATTACCCACGAGGCCTACACTCCATAGCCATAACATCAATCTCTATCCCCCACCAACCGCATCACTGACGCTGGACCTTCAGTCCCTTTCTGCGACAACGGGTCGCTAAAAGGGGTATCTGCCACCTGCTGCATTGAAACAACAACCCACACGAATCATTGGACCCGCCGACCCAATGCAAAAGAGAATCATCCTATAATGAATGAGTGATGTAAGCTTGGACACACCACGCACAATCCACTGCACAAAGAAATAACCGCCTCAAATAGGAACACGAAATGGAACAACCCGTCAGCAAACCGATCAACGTAATAACTCCCATCCCCACAGCAGCACCAGAACTGCTGTGGGGATGGGACTGCTGGTGGACCAGTAACAACCTAAATGTCGCCTCCACATCCGCCTTCGCCATCAATGCTCCACGGCTCACTGCCTTTACCAAATCCCACACTCTGTCAAACGACACATAATAAACCGCCGACCATTCTGGAGCAAAGCAGGCATATACCGATGACTCCTCCGGATAAGATACGTTTTTGAACAAGCTGAAATATATTCGGCTCCTTTTTGGCACCAACCCCAACAGAGAAACCCAATCATGAGAAGGAGGGGGCCCCAAATGGCCACCCATCCTGCCCAAAGCCACTTCCTTACCCCAATTTCCACTAACAACATCCGGGCGTCCCCTAGCCAAGCGCCAATTCCAATAAGGAGGCGAAGATCCACCAACACCAACAGAATGCCAAAACGCGGGAATTACTATGTCTCTTTCCCCAGCCCCGAACACTTATGCTTAAGACAACCGGCTGTGCCAAATCTGCACTGCCCGTCATTCTACAGCCCCCCAACAAACCCCCATCATCTGGTTCGCCGGGATTCCAAGTCCTGAACACCCGACTGCCCCCCGAAAGGGCTGACTAGGAGCCGCCATTAACCGCATCCATAAGGATATGCCCGTATGATCCTACCGCATACTCGCACGCAACACCTTTCCCTGCCGAAATTACTCGGCGTACAGAAGCCAGGCTAAACCACCATATAACCGAACAAGCCTACCCAAATGCATCCATATAACCAAACCATGCCGAACAAGTACCCAATTCCTTCTCCCGATACACACACCAAAACGCAAATGCCCGCAGCCACGTTGCAAATGTACGAGGGGTGAGCCTATAACGGCACTTCCCCTCCCTCTACTTCTCCTTCCTGGAGTCACTTGACTTGACCTTATCCAGGTGAAACTGTTCCAGGGGGAGCAGCGAAATTATTTCTACACTCTCCCCATTCAAATCTTATCCCTCACATCCTCCAGCAGGTGAGCCCCCCAGCGGGCCTTCGAAGCACCCATACCTCTCACACTTGGCCACTGTCATCCAAACGCACCGCCTCATCCCCCTCTTCTTTCCTCACCACTTACTCTGTCACAGCCCTTGCTGCCTCTGCCCGAAAACGCTCCCCTGCCGCCTCATGCGCCCTCACTCTGCCTGCCGTACCTGCGCCTACTACCACCGATCCCGTCCATGCCGCCAGCGGCGCATGCGCACTCTCCGCAACGATATACACCATCCCCTGCAGTAAAACCCCATACCTGGTCAAAATCACAGACCCCCTCGGAGCTGCCGTGTCCGCAGCCGCCCCCCCCATCAACTGTGCCCCAACCCTGCCGAATCCACGGCCATCTCACCCGAACGCGACCCAGCGTATCCTGGAATAAAAGTCACGCCATCCTCCGTCATCCGGACATCCGATTCTTCCGTCGCTGCTTCCTCCTCCTCGCTGGAGCCGACCGCCTCTGGCTCATGTAACGCAGATGCCGCCGAAGAGCTGCCGCCACCACGGCCATCCTCCTGGTACGCCGCATGGGCACTGTCCTCCAAGCTCCATCTTCTGTCCCGCGGCGACAACCCTGGAAACCGTCCCGTCCCACGGACTTTCACCGCGGGCCTCATCTTCTGGCCCGACCCCCCCCCCCGCTGCCTGCAAGGACAGGGGTTACCTGTGGCCCGACCCGCTGCCAGCACACTCCCATCTAGAGCCGCCACCGCATCCTGCCCTCCTGGGCCCAGAAAGCATCCGTCCACTGGGCCCCCTGCTGGGGGGGGGGGTAACGCTGGCCTCCGTCCTCGCCGGGCACTCTCCTGGCCAGGAGCCGCCGCATCCGGCCCTCCTGGGCCCACGAAAGCCTCAGTCCGCTGGGTCCTCCCCCTCCTGGGGGAGACCGCCGCGGCCGGGAGCTGCATCTTGATCTGGGTGACCGGGCAGGAACTGGAGGGCCCCCTACTGTCACCCCCACTCACCGCCACCTCCTGGGCACCCGTCGCACCAGGCTCGCCTGCCCTGGTGCCGGACTCACCACTGGCTGCAGCTCTGCGGCCCCCCCCACCGTCCGCGGGGGGTAGAGCTGGCCTCCGTCCACCGCCGGGCGCTCTCCCCGTCCAGGAGCCGCCGCATCCAGCAATCCAGGCTGCGGCTCGAAACCGGAAGTAGGCCGCAGACTAGCCACGCCCCCCTCCCAGCTGCCGCGGCCCAGACGGAGTTTCCTCCCGCGGCTGGAGGAGCAGCTGAGTACCATTGCTGCCCACGTCACTGCTGCGGAGGGTCCCCGAAGGGGCTCTCATATCTTCTCCTCGCTCCCCCCAAACACGGCAAGTACCTGAAAGATGAGGGGGGGGGAACACCGCCCGCTGCTGACAGGGGAGCGAGGGGAAAGTGCCAACGGGTTAACCTCCGGCAGCCAAGACGTGGGACCGCGCTGCCAGGGACCCGTGCACTGCCATGTTGAATCCGCTGGTCCTGGATAGCAGCCTTCCTGTCGCACGTCCGGATCGCTCCATATCCGGAAGTCAAGAGAGAGGGGGTAAGACAAGGTTCTTTACTTACACCCCTCATCTGCCCCACCTCTTCCACCGGAGAACTCCTCCTACCCACCAATCCCCTTTTTCTGCCCTATACACAACCATTCCTGCTCCTATTAACCCCCATCACTCCTTCCCTTCCCTCTAGTCATGTCTCCCCTCCACCCTATGGGTTTCATGGCTTTCTTGACATAAGTAATCCTCTAATGATAATCTACTGCTGATTAAACAGTGATTTTATCAAAACTACACTAACCAGTGACACATATCAAGCATATTCATGAGCTCTGTATAACTGCTAGATCTGCAGAAAAAATGTTATGACAGCAAACAGCTCATTAAGTGACACATCGTTGGAATCAGGACCTTTGCCCTTACGTTATGCTGCTCTCATATTACGTTATGCTGCTCTCATATTAGGTGGCAAAAACCTGGTGAAAGATTCCCTTTAAGAGAACAGGTGAGGAAGAGACATTTGATGTTTGCCAGGGGACACTGAAATTGTATCCTCCATTGCATTATGGATGTTACTTAGCAAAATTCTTGAATATCATGAAGAAATGTCTTTTTGCACATTCCTCTATTTTTTGCAGTGTCTGTAAATATGAACATCTTTCTCTCTCTCTTTGGTACCATAGATATAAAATGGAATTTAAAAGATAGTTATACAGTATAATAAGCTAACTAAAGAAGTTTATATCTACCGCATAGAGAACAAACTGTCCAGGCCAATTACTGTACATGGTTTATATTCCTGTACTTTATTTAATCTGCAGAAACAGATTTGTCATAAAAGTCCCATGCAGACAGCTATGTTATAGACTCTTTTAGTACAGACCAATAATATAGAGACTATGAGTCAAAACGTAATAAACCTAACATTTTTATGAAGGGTTTTCACATACAGTACCTCAAGGGATATACTGAACAGAGCATTCTGTACAATGTATTTCCCAAATGAATGCATACATGCAGTCTTTACAAGTGCCCTTGAACATTTAGTAGTGGGATGAACCCTCCTGTCTCATTAAAACCTTTGAGCTTTTCCCAACAACAAGAGCATTTTACATGTTATAGTTTTAAAACATAAACATTTTTAAAATAAAAAATACTCATTGACGTGTATACCTTTGTACTGTGCAAAATAAATATACCAAACTTGAAGGGGTCGCGCATGCGCACCTCTGCTCCATTTGTTCTTCATGGGACTAACAAAAATTGCCAAGTCCTGTGATTGGGCTGCTTTCACACTTCTGTCTTTTTCCATCAGTCACAATCTGTTTTGTTGTAGCAGTTTGTACCAGAATCCAGCTGTGGCCATGGGTAACCTGAGTGAAGTCACCGCTGACAGCGCGACTCACTTTGAGTTGCTCTGTGGAGCTCACACTGAGCGGCGGTGCTCTATAGCCGCTCCTGTCAGCTTCTGATGTAGCAGAGATGAAAGCATCTTCGGACCTTGTGTCAATTACGCCGGACCTGGAGGGGTATTTGGGGATTTTAATAAAGTGGTGAAAAAGGGTGTTTTTATGTCTTTTATTTCAAATAAAGGATTTTTCAATGTTTGTATTTATTTACTTTCACTACAGATTAATCATGGGGGGTGTCTCATAGACGCCTGCCATGATTAACCTAGGACTTAGTGGCAGCTATGGGCTGCCATTAACTCCTTATTGCCCCGATTGCCACCGCACTAGGGAAATTCGGGATGAGCCAGGTAGTGTCCTGGGACTGTCGCATCTAATGGATGCGGCAATTCCGGGCGGCTGCTGGCTGATATTTTTAGGCTGGGGGGCTCTCCATAACATGGGGCTCCCCATCCTGAGAATACCAGCCTTCAGCCATGTGGCTTTACCTTGGCTGGTATCAAAATTAGGGGGGAACGAACGTCGTTTTTTTTTTAATTATTTATTGTACTGCATGATATAGACCCGCCCACTGGTGGCTATGATTGGTTGCAATGAAACATCTGTCACTCAGCGTGAGGGTGCATCAATCATAGGCGCCGGTGGGTGGGGGAAGCAGTAAATACAAGATGGACTAATGAGTGGCTGGCATTTTCAAAAGCAGGAGAAGCCGCCGGAGCAGTGTGACAGCTGTGCAGCACCGCGCCGGTGATCGGTGATTTGTGAGTGTGAGAGAAGGGGTGAGAGGGAGAGACCGACAGAGAGAGAGAGACTGACCAACAGACCGACAGAGAGAGAGACCGACATCGACAGAGAGAGAGAGAGAGAGACTGACCGACCAACAGACAGAGAGACTGATAGACAGAGAGAGAGAGAAAGAGAAAGATATTTTCTAACCAGAAAGGAAACATCTAAGCATGCTCTGTTGCTAAAAGATGAAACCGTCGCCGGAATCCATCATTTGACGGTTTAGATGGATTCAGGCGCCCATAGGCTTCCATTATAACCAAGGACAGATGCCGACGGAATCTTGTGCACTGCATTTTGTCAACGCTACAAAAAACATTACATTCTGCACTGCTTCCGCCCAGCGATCAGTCATCCCATGACTGATCAGTCTCATAAGCGGATGCAATACAGGGCCATCAGTCGCAATCTGTCATTAATACAAGTCTATGGGGAAAAAAACGGAATCCTACAAAATATTTTCCAGGATACCGTATTTCCTCAAGGTGATGGATTGTAACTGATGCAAAACAACAAAAGTGTGAAAGCAGCCTTAGCTATCTCCTGCAGTCTCATGGAGCAACAGTGCACATGCTCATCCTCTACTTCACGGTGCATGGTTGAGATCCACTCGATTCAGCATTCTCCAAAATGCGCTGGGCTCTCATTGTTCAGCCCCTAAGCCATCAGTAAGTCATCACCAATTTGCAGACTTGGTAAACCCCTTAAAAAAACCTTCCTAACAACTCAACCTGAGCTTGCACTATACCAGACAGACACTGGCTCTTAATCCATTCAATGCCATAGTTAATCTTGGATAGAGGCATTTAAGGCACCGGTTCTGGGCAGTCATTGTTTCCCTTGCAATAAGACTGTGGCGTGTCATTTGGTTGCCATAGCACTCTAGTGAACCCTAGCAAGTGGCTTTCCTTCATAGGAGACAATTACTTAAGCTATAGCCTGCGATACAACTGGATTCCAGTATACAGAGCAATCAGATAATTGTAAGTTAAAGTCCACTAAGAAAACTAAAGTAAAAAGTAAAAAAATTAAAAAAAATAAAAATTTGAATCACCTTTTTTTTTCCCCATTAAATATAGACATTGAAAAAAATTGAAAAATAAACATTCATTGACACATCCATTATAGTCTAATCTATCAAATGCAAAATAATCTGACCATTACCGAAAATGTCGCACTGAAAGAAAAACAAAAACAAAACACCAGAAATGCAACTTTTCAGTCACAAATACCTATACAAAAAATAAGGGGTCAAAATATCATATTTCCCCAAATTGTCATCAATAAAATGGCCAGTTTGGCGTGAAAAAAAAACCCACAAGCGCTGACTCGGCTGAATCGAAAGAAGAATTAATAAGTTACGGGTCTCAGAAAATGGTGATAAAATTTCAGAATTTTCTTTTCATCACTAAAATAATAATAAATAACTATACACGTGTAAGATTGATGTATTTGTACCGACCCCCGGAGTCATGTTCCCAGGTCATTGTTAATGCACAATGCACAATGAATTCTGTAAAAGCAAAGCTAAAAAAAAGCAAATTATTGAATTGTTTAGTTTTTTGCTGATTTCACAATATTTGAAATTATACATTTAGAAACAAAGCAAGATTGGCTTATAGAGTTTATCCCAACATGACACTATCACTTATCCTTTCTATAGGAGATAATGATGCCCAGAAATTTGCAATGCTCCATTGTAGTGGAATGGTTTCTGCAGATGGATGACACTTGTCCATTACTTATTTTTTGGCCTGCTGAAGGTCCTAGAACACTGTAATTGGCTATCTTCTTCGGTAGTCCCATAGACAATTGGAGCAGTGGATGTGACCATGTTGGGAATAGTTGTTTAACCGTTCACAAGATGCGCCATACATGTACGGAAGCATTCCCGCAAACCACAAATTGCATGTATAGCATGACAATCGCTCTCGCTCACTAGCAGAGACGGCAAAATTATCAGTGGGTGTCAGCTATATATCATACAGTCATATGGAAATGTTTGGGCACCCCTATTAATGTTAACCTTTCTTCTTTATAACAATTTGGGTTTTTGCAACAGCTATTTCAGTTTCATATATCTAATAACTGATGGACTGAGTAATATTTCTGGATTGAAATGAGGTTTATTGTACGAACAGAAAATGTGCAATCTGCATTTAAACAAAATTTGACAGGTGCATAAGTATGGGCACCTCAACATAAAAGTGACATTAATATTTTGTAGATCCTCCTTTTGCAAATATCACAGACTCTAGTCGCTTCCTGTAGCTTTTAATGAGTTCCTGGATCATGGATGAACGTATTTTTGACCATTCCTGTTTACAAAACAATTCCAGTTCAGTTAAGTTTGATGGTCGCCGAGCATGGACAGCATGCTTCAAATCATCCCACAGATTTTCAATGTTATTCAGGTCTGGGGACTGGGATGGCCATTCCAGAACATTGTAATTGTTCCTCTGCATGAATGCCTGAGTAGATTTGGAGCGGTGTTTTGGATCATTGTCTTGCTGAAATATCCATTCCCTGCGTAACTTCAACTTCGTCACTGATTCTTGCACATTATTATCAAGAATCTGCTGATACTGAGTTGAATCCATGCGACCCTCAACTTTAACAAGATTCCCGGTGCCGTCATTGGCCACACAGCCCCAAAGAATGATGGAACCTCCACCAAATTTTACTGTGGGTAGCAAGTGCTTTTCTTGGAATGCCGTGTTTTTTTGCCTCCATGCATAACGCCTTTTTGTATGACCAAACAACTCAATCTTTGTTTCATCAGTCCACAGGACCTTCTTCCAAAATGTAACTGGCTTGTCCAAATGTGCTTTTGCATACCTCAGGAGACTCTGTTTGTGGTGTGCTTGCAGAAACGGCTTCTTTCACAACACTCTCCCATACAGCTTCTCCTTGTGCAACGTGCACTGTATTGTTGACCGATGCACAGTGACACCATCTGCAGCAAGATGAAGCTGCAGGTCTTTGGAGGTGGTCTGTGGATTGTCCTTGACTGTTCTCACCATTCTTCTTCTCTGCCTTTCTGATATTTTTCTTGGCCTGCCCATTCTGGGCTTAACAAGAACTGTACCTGTGTTCTTACATTTCCTTACTATGTTCCTCACAGTGGAAACTGACAGTTTAAATCTCTGAGACAACTTTTTGTATCCTTCCCCTGAACAACTATGTTGAATAATCTTTGTTTTCAGATCATTTGAGAGTTGTTTTGAGGAGCCCATGATGCCACTCTTCATAGGAGATTCAAATAGGAGAACAACTTGCAAGTGGCCACCTTAAATACCTTTTCTCATGATTGGATACACCTGCCTATGAAGTTCAAAGCTCAATGAGGTTACAAAACCAATTTAGTGCTTCAGTAAGTCAGTAAAAAGTAGTTGGGAGTGTTCAAAACAAGAAATTGATAAGGGTGCCCATACTTTTGCACCGGTCAAATTTAGTTTAAATGCAGATTGCACATTTTCTGTTAGTACAATAAACCTTATTTCAATTCAGAAATATTACTCAGTCCATCAGTTATTAGATATATGAAACTGAAATAGCTGTTGCAAAAACCCAAATTGTTATAAAGAAAAAAGGTTAACATTAATAGGGGTGCCCAAACTTTTCCATATGACTGTACTGTCCATTGTGACCCCAGGTCGAAAAATGGCGTTGAGTTCACGCGGTTCCCTTTCCACATTGACACAGGCTCATTACAGCCCCCATTTACCCACATCATGGGATCGTCTTAGTTATTGATATACCTTCTACGGGCCACATATTTCCCTGCAGGCATATCTGCTTATAAAATTATCACACTATACTACCGAGTTACTGCCTCTTCTCATCCATCATCTATGATTCATATTTCACCATTGGTATTGGATGGTTGTTAGGCCATTGAGATATTTCGGACATTGTCCATTTACACGTTGAACTTCCTTTTTCTATTCCTAAGGTACATAACCTCCTCGGAGAAATACAATTATATACTTACCTTTATAGACTAAATTGTCCTTGAAAAAGACCCCTGAAGGGTCGACACGTTGAACTTTTTTTCCTTATATACCTTGCCAATAAATCACACGAGTTATTGATCAAAGAACCTTTTTCCTTTCTACTTTTTGGTGTGCCGAAATTAGTCTAATTTTTTAGCATTTGTTTTCTGTTTCTGGCACCCTACTTTTTATAGTTGAGCCAGGTCTTACTAAATACACATACACCCAGGTACAGTGGCCTGTGAGGTCCTGCCTTGACCACGACCTGACTTGCCACCAGTCTGTGTCTGATTTGACAGATCTAATACCCTGTAATGCAAAAGAAAAAGAATGGAACAAATGGACTTTGTCTATTTTACTCTTGTGAAAATGAAAAATTTGGGGCTAAAGCACCATTTTTGTTTCATTTTCACAGCTCAACATTATAAAATTCTGTAAAGCATCTGTGGGTCCAAGCTAGTCAATCCGTTAGATAAATTCCTTGAGAGTATAGTTTCCAACAAGGGTCACTTGATGGGTGTTTCCTTTGTTTACGCACATCAGAAGCTCTGCAAACGCGACGTGGCGTCTGTTAGCTATTCCAGCCAACTTTGCTCTCCAAAAGTCAAATGGCTCTCGTTCCTTTCCAAGCCCTGTTGTGCGCCCAAACAGTAGTTTTCCAACACACATGGGGTATTTATGTACTCAGGAGAAATTTCAGGACAAATTTTGGAGTCTAATTTCTCCTCTTACACCTTGTGAAAAGGAAAATTTTGGGGCTAAGCATAAAGCAACCTTTTTAGTGGGAAAAATTGAATTTTATTTTTTTTTCCTAACACATTGCTTTATTCATGTGAAGCACATAAATAGTTAAAGCTCTTGAATGTGTTTTTGAGCATAATGAGGTATGTAGTTTTTAAAATACTGTCACTTCTGGATATTATCGGTCACATAGGCCCCTCAAGGTCAGTTCAAATGTGATGTGGTTCCTATAAAAATTGGTATTCTAAAGTTTGTTGGAAAAATAAAATTGTAATCCTTCTGATGTACTAACAAAAACTAATGTTTTAAAAATGTTGCTGATATAAAGTAGACATATTGCAAATTTAATTATTTTTTTGTGGTATAACTATCTTGTTTAACACCATAAGGCCCTGTGCGCACGCTGCAGATTTACAGCGGATTTTGACGCGGATTTGCCACGGAATTGCTGCAGAAAATGTGTCTAACATTGCTGCAGTCATTCCCCAGCAAATCCTATGGGTTTTAAAAACTGCTTTGCGCACACTGCGTTTTTTATACCCACGGATTTACTTGCAGATTTTCCGCTGCGGAATTAATAAGCATGTCAGTTCTTTTCCGCAGGTACCTGCGGTTTTTGCCATAATGGTAAAAGCCGCGGGGACCAACTTGCGAAAAATCCGCAGTAAATCCGTGGTAAACCTCGGCAAAACCGCGGCAAAACTGCGGGTGCGGTTTTACCACGGTTTTTACCACGGGTGTGGGATTCTTTCAGAGGGTCCATTTTTTTCTTAAGAAAATGGCACTTTCTAGTGCGCACATAGCCTTAAAATTCAAAGTTAGAAAATTGCTAAATTTTCATTTTTTTGTCACATTTCCAATATTTTCATAAATAAGTGCAAATCATATTGATCTAAATTTACCACTAATATGAAGTACAATGTGTCATGAAAAAACAATTTCAGGATCACTGCCAGGATCAGGATGGTGACAACAGGCTTTCAGGTGAAGAATTTAAAGACCACCTTTAACTCGCTCAAAAAACTTGAATTAAATAACTTGTAAAAATCCCTGAGCCTCCCTCATTATGCTGCTCTTTTCCTTTTTGTGTTGCATTAATCCATTGCAGAGATATTCACATGTATTGATTTTGCAATTCAATATTTGAAATCTAAGCTTGTAGTGCAACTGGGCGTTTCTTCAGGGTCTTCTGTAGGGTGTGCACTTTCACCCCTCCCTCCCATATGCTGCTAATCACAGGTTGACATCTGATCTAGCATTCTAGCAGTCTCAGACGTTGCCGAGCTGTGATCCTGAAGGTGTAAAAAGCACATGCACCTCAAAAAAACTCAGAAGAAACCCCCAGGTGCACTACAAGCTGAAATTTCATATACAATACCGTACTCCAAAAGCAAAAAAAATATAAATATCTTCTGCAATGGAGTGATGTAGAGAAAAATGGAAACGTGGCAAGGTCAGAGAAGCTTAAGGATTTTAAGGATTTTAACAAGACATTTAACTTTTTTTTTAGCATGTAACAAGCCCTCTTTAAGTTTAGAATATAGCTTGTATATCACTCCCTGCATGACTCCGGAAAGTCTGACTGAGGGCCTTACCTTACCGTACCGACCGTCACCCCACCCCCAACCCCCGAATTCTTACCTAAAATTAAGAGACAAAGCCTGCGTGACATTGAGTGTAAAAGGCCACAGCTGCCCCATTTGTTAATTAACAACAAACAATAACTAACATTTTTCATAAATCCATATAATAATAACATATAATAATAACAACATAACCACCCAAAAAGGAGGGGTAAATGAAGGTTCCCATTATGCTAGATTGCTTACCAGCTCCACCACCTGCCCTCAGCCGTACCACAGCAGCTCGAGGACATCTAGTCGAGTGTTGCACAACTATTGTCCTGCTAAGACTTTAGCCCAGTAGGGACCCACATTAAAACCAACCATACCATTGCACCACCAGGGGTAACCCGTTCATACACTGGGTTCCCACCTCATTCTTTTGTGCAATCCACCACTTTACAATACTCCCCTCCATCCTCCTACTACTGCGACAAAGCAAAAGGGTGGCTATCTATCGACATCAACCTCTAAAATTCTACAATAGGGCGGGATGATTCTGAATGTCTACCAGGTACCGATTGGACCACCCACACCCCAGAGCCCTGCCTTATATACCACCCTATAATTACTTCCCCCTGACCATTTATAGAGCCCCAAAACCCAACGGCTCTTATAACCCTACCCTCTAAATTTCCCGCACAAAGTGCTTTCTACACTTGACCCCTTGCTATACCAACAGACCTACCATCCTTTGGGGCAAGCAGTTCGGGCTGTTATAATATCTTTGATTCTGCTCCTAAACTTCAGATTGAGTAAGAGCAATTATTGTGTAGAATAATTGCTATAATGTGTGGTGTCAAATATTTAAGAGGGAAGTGTGAAGATCACAACCTATTTTTTGGCCTTTATAATATGTCTCACTCTCACTAACTGACTTCGTATCTTGAGTTACTTCATTGCATTAGTGTATATTGTTTTCCCCTGTGGTAGTCTATTAGTGTTATTATTGATAGTTATGGTTTGATTGTAACATCACATATTATTGGAAAGGAAGTCTTTTAAATTATAGAATAATAAAAGCTCAGGTTTTTTCTTGTTTTTGCCTGTATGATATGAGCTTATTTGACATTAGTGTTTGGCTACATTAACACATCTGTTCGACTGTTACCATTAAAGAAAAGCAGATCAATTTTTTTCTCAGGTTTCATTATAATTGCATCTAGGGGGGTTTTCACCGAAGCAGGAAAACCATGACCTTTTTATCCATTGACTTTTATAAATGGATCCCTTAAAAAGGAATGAAACTAAGTTCCGTATATCTTCAGTTTCTCATCCAATTTTACACGGACACCCAGTGGCGTAACTAGAGTTTGATGGGCCCTGGTGCAAAATTTGGACCGGGGCCCCCCCTCCACGTACACCGACACTTAGGGTACGGGATAATGACACTGACACTCGGGGTACAGGATAATGATGCTGATACTTGGCTTTTACCCTCAGCACCCAGGTTTCCCATTATCTGAAATCCCTCTATCAGCACCCAGCTTTCCCATGTTCTGATATCCATCTTGTCCTCGGCACCCAGCTTTCCCATGCTCTGCTATACATCATTCTTCAGCACCCAGCTTTCCCATATCAGAACATGGGAAAGCTGGGTGCTGAGAGATGTACAGCAGAGCATGGGAAAGCTGGGTGCTGAGGGAAAGAGCCTTTTTCCCTCAGCACAAAACAAATCCCATTCCATGCTTGTATCTTTGTCCCCCCTCGTACATAGTACTCCAAATACTATAATGGCCCCCACATAGCCTTCCATATAGTATAAAGGGTCCCACATAACCCTTCATATATTAGAATGCAGCTACATAGTCCTTGATGTATTATAATGCATTTCCCATAGTCCTCCATGTATTATAATTCACCCCATAGTTCTCCATATAGTATACTGCACCACAGTCCTCCATGTTTTATAACGCACCCCCATAGTCCTCCATGTGTAAAGTAGCCTCCATAATAATCCATATATTATAATGTAGCCCCCATAGTCCTACATGTATTACAATGCAGCCCCATAAACCTTCATATTGTATTATGCAACCCCATACTCCTCCATGTATAATGCACCCATATAGTCCATGTATAAGATGTCCATGTTTATTATGCAGCCCCATAGACCTCCGTGTATAATGTATCCCCATAGACCTCCATGTATAATGCAGCCCCATAGACCTGCATGTATCATGCAGCCAGCTCCCCAGGGCCTCCATGTGTCATGCAGCCAGCCCCCCAGGGCCTCCATGTGTCATGCAGCAAGCCCCCCAGGGTCTCCATGTGTCATGCAGCCATCCCCTTGCCAGGCCTCCATGAGTCATGCAGCCAGCCTCCCCCCACCAAGGCCTCCATGAGTCATGCAGCCAGCTCCCCCCCCAAGGCCTCCATGTGTCATGCAGCCCCCCTCCAGGGCCTCCATGTGTCATGCAGCCAGCCCCACCAGGGCCTCCATGTATCATGGAGCCAGCCCACCCAGGGCCTCCATGTGTCATGCAGCCCCCCCAGGGCCTCCTTGTGTCTTGCAGCCAGGCCTGCCCAAAGACTCCATGTGTCATGCAACCAGCCCCCCCAGGGCCTCCATGTGTCATGCAGCCAGGCCTGCCCAAGGACTCCATGTGTCATGCAGCCAGCCCCACCAGGGCCTCTATGTGTCATGCAGCCAGGCCCCCCCATGGCCTCCATGTATCATGCAGCCAGCCCCTCCCGGGCATCCATGTGTCATGCAGCCAGCCCCCCAGGGCCTCCATGTGTCATGCTGCCAGCCCCCCAGGGCCTCCATGTGTCATGCTGCCAGCCCCCCAGGGCCTCCATGTGTCCTGCAGCTAGGGCCCCCCCAGGGCATCCATGTGTCATGCAGCCAGGACCCCCCCAAGGACTCCATGTGTCATGCAGCCAGCCCCCCCCAGGGCCTCCATGTGTCATGCAGCCAGCCCCCCCTAGGGCCTCCATGTGTCATGCAGCCAGCCCCCTCCAGGCCTGCATGTGTCTTGCAGCCAGTCCCCCCGGGTCTCCATTGTCATGCAGCCAGCCCCCCAAAGCCTCCATGTGTCATACAGCCAGCCCCCCAGGGCCTCCATGTGTCATGCAGCCAGGGCCCCTCAAGGACTCCATGTGTCCTGCAGCCAGGCCCCCCCCAAGGACTCCATTGTCCTGCAGCCAGCCTCCCCGTGTACTCACTGATTTCTAAAAAATAAAAAATAAAAAAAAACTACTCACCTTTCTTCTCCTTCTACCGCAGCTCTGTCCTCACCTCTATTTGTTTCACCGCTATTCGTTCTCACTTCTGTCCTCATTCCCCCGTGGCTTCGGTCGGTGTCCTCCTGCGCTCTGTGCTCTCACCACACACAGCAGTCACACAGGAGTGACATCACTGCACAGGCACGGGGGAAGACTGATGATGCATAGAGCGGCGCCGCAGTATGCAATATCAAAGCAGTGTGCGGGCCACTCTATGCAATATCAAAGCAGTGTGTGGTGATGGCAGCGCGGTGACGGGAGCGCGGTGACAGGAATGCGGTGACACCACCACTGACACCAGGCAGGGGGGCCTGGTGTCAGCAGCGGCGACCGGGTCATATAGCGGCAGAACAGCGCAGCTCCTCTCTCACAGAAAGGAGCTGGCTGCTGATCTGGCGGGCAGCCGCGGGCCCCTAACCTCCCTGGCCCGGTCGCAATGGCAACCGCTGTGACCACGGAAGTTACGCCCCTGCGGAGACCCATAAACTTTACTGGCTGAGTCTGATTTCCAAAATAGATAAGAATGGTGCTCTGATTCTCACAAATGGGAGACATGGACCCGTTTTTATAACTATAGTGTATATGGCTCAATGATACTATGGGACTGTATGCTGTCCATTAAAAAAAACAAATAGACAGCACAAGGATGTGTCAGACAGATGTGTGAATGAAGCCTTAGCTGTGTGCAGAATTAGTAGGCAAGTGAGTATTTTCACAGTATCATCATTTTTATGTAGATTTCCAACCCCAAGAAGTATAAATCTTATTGGATGAAGCAGATCAATGTGTATTGTGTATTGAGGGAGGGTGTGGCCTAAGGATACCAGCAACATTTATTAAGGAGAGTAGAATTATTAGGCTGTGTGCCCACGCTGCATTTTTTTCACGATGTTCATGCATTTTTTCTTACAGATTTTAATCAAGGAAATGCAAGGAAATGATTTTAATGCAAGGAAAAACACATCCCAGGAAAGTCTATGAGAATCTGCAGCATGTAAATTCTTTCAGCGTTTTTTCCTGCAGATATAATCCACTGCAGTTCTCGATCACTGCAATGGATTATATCTGTCAGATTATATCTGGCAGCACTGACACTACACCTCACGCACCATGCATCCGGCTTGGTGTGTGAAGCTATCTGTAGCTCAGTAACCCGGGGTCCCTCTGATCACATTACAGGGACCTGATCACCAGGGAGAGGTAAGTGATTCCTCTACCTTCCTCCTGAATGCTGCTATCACATTGATCGCAGCATTCAGGGGCTTAAAATTTCAAGAGTGGTGCAGACACCACTCCAGGCAGTGAGAGTCAGGTCCCAGCTGTAATATCAGCTGGAGACCTGGTGACGATTGTGGGAGTACCCTGAACCCCTGCGATCTCCATGATTAAAAGAAATGAATGGAGAGACGCATTAAAAAAAAATGCTAAACGCAATAAAAAACAAGTGTTTTTTCTGCTGAGTTTTTCCTTCCAAAACATGCAGTTTTCTGTGCAGAAAATCTGCATACAAATCTCATATACGTGGGCACATAGCCTTAAGGGGGCTTTACACGCTACGACATCGCTAACGCCAAGTCGTTGGGGTCACGGAATTTGTGACGCACATCCGGCCGCATTAGAGATGCCGTTGCATGTGACACCTATGAGCGATTTTGCATCGTTGCAAAAATATGCAAAATCGCTCATCGGTGACATGGGGGTCCATTCTCAAATATCGTTACTGCAGTAGTAACGAAGTTGTTCCTCGTTCCTGCAGCAGCACACATCGCTCAGTGTGACACCGCAGGAACGAGGAAGCTATCCTTACCTGCCTCCTGGCCACAATGCGGAAGGAAGGAGGTGGCCGGGATGTTCGTCCCGCTCATCTCCGCCGCTCCGCTTCTATCGGGCGGCGGTTCAGTGATGCTGCTGTGACGTCGCTGTGACGCTGAACGAACCACCCCCTTAGAAAGGAGGCGGTTCGCCAGTCACAGCGACGTCGCAGGGAAGGTAAGTAGTGTGACAGGTCTGGGCAATGTTGTGCGACACGGACAGCGATTTGCCCATGTCGCACAACCGATGGGGCTGGAACGCACGCTAGCGATATCGGTACCGATACCACAGCGTGTAAAGCGGCCTTTAGGCAGCTTATTTTCCGCAGGAAAAATTGGTCAAAACAAGAGATTTAACTGACTCTGAAAAATCAAAATTGTAATGACCCAAAAAATAAAGATTAAATACAATAGCTACAATCCATATGTATGGGAACCCTAAATGCATCAATGAATGAACTAATAACCCAAAAATGGAAAAATGCAAACACAAAATGTAAAAAGAAAAATTTTATCTATATAATTTAAAATACAGACAACAGGGAATGACACCCCAAACTAGTACATAAAAACAAAGAGAAAAGAATAAACAGGGGTGACACCTGTCATGTAATAGAAATAAAACTATATACACAAGTTAGTACACATTATGCAAATATATAGCATAAATGGCAATTCATATCAGGCAGATCAAGTATAAAATTAGATATACTCAAAAACGCCCTCCGTGTTGTATAAATATATGAAAACATATGTAAAAATATGTAAAAAAAGAAAAAAGGGGGGGGGAACCTATGTATACTCTATTAATAAATATTTATTGAAAATACTTAATTAAGACCCATCTGAGTAAAAGTATGGCTAAACAAATATAAAAAAGTATGCAGGTAGATCAGCATTTTCTATGCAAAAATAGCATAACTATAAGATTAGCCAAAACTATAATATTGAAGAGATACCTGTGGAAGAAAATACGTAAAGCAAGTCAACTACAGATGGTAAGAGTGCAGGGTCCCACCGCACCAGGCGCACGTTTCGCAATGAAATGCTTCATCCTAGAGTTGTGGTTAATCCCTATGCAGGGTGTATTTAAATAAGAAAGGATCCAATCAGTGTTGCCCAGATAAAGCTTAGGGCTACAGGCTGCATTCCCCAGTTGTGTGCTTATCATGGCTGTGTATTAAAATAAGAGGGACCTATGCAGCTTTTTTAAACATTTTCATACCCAGCCATGATAAAGCTGACAGGTAGGGGGCTAGTATTCTCAGACTGGAGAGGCCCATGGTTATTGCCCTTAACAGCCTAAAAATAGTAGCCTGCAGCCACCTAGAATTGTCGCATCCGTTAGATTCAACAATTCCAGTGCTTTTCCAGACTCCTCCCAATTACCCTGGTGTGGTAATTGGGGTAATATAAGGGGTTAATGACAGCTCTTAGCTGCCACTAAGCCCTAGATTAGTAATGGGGAGGATCTATAAGACCCCCTATTACTAATACTGTAAGTGAAAATAAATAAACACAAACACCGAAAAAATTGTTTACTACCCCCTTTCTCTAATTTATTAACCCCAAACACCCAGGTCTGACATAATCCGCAGCTTGTGGGCACATTAGAAAACATGACCAGGCAGACACTGACTGAGCCACAGTTGTGAACAATATGATCACTGAGTTTACCTGTGGTCCCAGCTGGAGGTTAACATGGTACCCCACCTGTGACCGCAGGTAAATTCACCTCAGGTGAGCTTATTGAACTTAGTGACCTTACCTCAGGTGAACTCATTCAGTTCAATGAGCCCTGCATCTCCTGACAGAAAACCATTTTTGCTAGAAGATGCAGATTTGGTGCAGAAATTTATACACAAAATTCTGGCACCAATATGGCATCTTCTGGGGAAAAATGCATCATGTAATGCCGTTTTGATGCATTTTTTTTATGCTGGAATTTATATACCACATTCCTGCACCATATCTGCATCTTCTGGGAAAAAAAACCACATCAAAACTGCATTCCAAATTTGGTGCAAGAATTTGGTGTATAAATTTCAGCACCAAATCTGCATCTCCTGGCAAAAAATTGCATCAAAACTGCATCGCATTTTGATGCATTCACAGAAGATGCAAATTTGGTTTAGGAATATCGTCTATAAATTCCAGCACCAAATCTGCATCTCTTCACACAAAAAGTGTTTTTTTGTTAGGAGATGCTGATCTCATTGAACTGAATGAGCTCACCTTAGGTGAGGTCACTGAGTTGAATGAGTTAATTTAAGGTGAGTTTTCCTGCGGTCACAGGTGGTGTACCGTGGGAGCATCCAGCTGTGACTGCAGGTAAACTGAGTAACATCACCGCTCACAGCTGTGGCTCAGTCAGTATCTGCCTGAAGCCACAGTGAGCTGTCATGTTTTCTAATATGCCCGTGCACTACTTCCGTATGTAGCAGAGCCAGTATCATCATGGTACCATATGTGGATTACATCGGACCTGGGTGTTTAGGGGTTATTAAATTGGATAAAAAGGGTGGATTCTCTTTTTATTTTATTTCAAATAAAGTATTCTTTTGGTGTTTTTTTCACTTACAGGATTAGTAATGTGAGGTCTCTTAGACCCCTACTCATTACATTACTAATCTAGGGCTTAGTGGCAGCTGTGACCTGTTATTAACCCCTTATATTAGCTTGATTGCTATCACACCAGGGCATTTGGGATGATACAGGTAAAGCACTGAAATTGATGCATCTAATTCATGCAATAATTCTGGGCAGTTGCAGGCTAATATTTTTAGGCTCAGGGGCCCTATCCAGTCTGAGAATACCAGCCCCAAGCTGTTGGTTTTATCATGGCTGGGTATCAAAATTGGGGAGGGGGGGGGGATTTTTCATCTCAATTATTTATTTAAATAATTCTAAAAAGCCACTTAGGGTCCTTCTTATTTTGATGTGTGAATTATCTTGGCTGTATCTCAAAATACAAAGGACCCTATGCAGCTTATTTTTAATTGTTTAAAGAAATCGTTTTAAAAAACGGCGTGAGGTCCGGCACAATTTTGATACCCAGGCAAGATAATGTTTTTGGTGAATTTTTCTGCCAGGAGATGCACATTTAAGCAACAAATTTTTCTACTAAATCTTCATCTCCTGCAACAAAAATGCATCAAAACCGCATCACGTTTTGTTGCATTTTTCTGCCAGGAGATGCAGATTTCCTGCAACCAAATACTGAAAGCATGCACATGGCCTAAGCTGGTAATCCAGCATTGAGTTCATTGAGTTCACCTGAGGTGAGTTTATTGAGTTCACCTCAGGTGAGATTGCCTGAGGTCACGCCTGGGGTACCGAGGAAAGCCCAGCTGTAACCTCAGGTGAACTTACTATCGTCACCGCTCACAGCTGCGGCTCAGTCAGTGTGTCCCTTACATGATTATTAATGGAATTATTAATGCAGTTATTGGCGTCAGTGAAGGTACTCTCACGGCATATGTTGGGGCATGTTACACATTCCCCACAGGGGAAACAGCCCAATTTTACATTTGGATTGAACTTTCCTAGAAATGTTTTATCCTTCCTATCAACATCATAATGGCTTTGAATAAGGTGATCACGCAGATTTTTACTTCTGCGCATAGTAATAGATAAATGCTCAGGGATAATTTTGCTGAGAGTTGGGTCAGCTTGGAGAATTGGCCACGCTTTATTGAGGCATTCACGTATGGACGGAATCTGGGCATTATAATTGGTAACAAACCGAATCCATCCTAGAATATATGTCTAAATATATATTGTAATACATGATTCCGTTATATGTATACTAACGATGCATATGAGTTGTCCAAACAAGCACTTGTGTAACAATATTTAATGTTTATAATCAATAAAAATTATCTTTGATGAACTTGATCTTCAATTGTATAATTGGGCTCTTCGATCGCTTTTTCCTCCCCACCTCTTTCAAACATAGTCATGCGATTTTTGCCCATATATAGTCCTTGATTCTATCTTAAATGATACTATTTAGTGATATACTATGTATTTAAAATCACTGCTTAAAATTCTTCATGATTATTAATGGGCCTCATAGAACTCTCCCGATTACTAATCCAGGGCTTTGTGGGAAATTTAATTTTTTGACAATTCACAGCTGTCCTTAACCCCTTATATTACCCTGATTGCCACCGCTCCAGTGAATTGGGATAAGTTAGGTAAGCGCCAGGATTGGCACTAGCAGTCAGACTTCAACCAATCACAGATGCTGTTACAGAGGGTGAGTGGGGGAAACAGTGCATATTCATGAGATTTAATGAGCAAAGCTGGAAGCAGTGTGACAGCCGCATTACATCTTGGTAAATATAACTGTCCTGCTTTAATCACCATTTTGCTTTTTTCCTTTTTTTTTAATCTGAGCGGCTAAACCCGAACAGTAACACGGACTTCCGTGAGAAGTCTGTGTTTGAGGTCTGTGCACAGACACTAGGTGTCCGGTATGAACCTCGAATGTTATAGTTCCCCTATCGCTAATAATATGTGACACTGTTTCATTATCTCACTATAATATCTTGATTTACTTCATCACTTTAGTGTATATTGCTTTCCTTTGCATTAGTCTATTAGTGTTATCATTGATATAGTTATGGATTTACTGTAACATCACATATTATTGGAAAACAAAAAGGTTGTATTTTAAACTATGGAATAACAAAATCTAAGTTTTTTTCTTGCTTTCACCAATCTGATATGAGCTAATGAAATAAGGCTAATTTGACATTATTGGCTACATTCACACATCTGTATGACTGTTACCTTTCAAGAGAAACAGATCAATTTTTTCCCAGGTATCAACCTAATTGCATCCATTTTTTTTTTCACTTAAGCAGGCAGACCATGGAGATATTTTATCCATTGACTTTTAACAATAGAACAGTAAAAAACAAATGAAACAAAGTATGCATGCAGTTTGTCATTAATTTTACAGATACCTATAGACTTTACTGGTTGAGTCTGATCTGCAAAACGAATCATAACAGGACGTGCTCCGGACTCTCACAGATCGGAGACATGGACACTTTTTTAAAACTACTGTGTATATGGCTCAATAAAACTTTATGGGTCTGTATGCTAATGCTATCTATGAAATAAAATGAGCAGCACAAGGATGTGTCATAAGGAAAAAAATAAGAGCTTTAACTAACTGGAAAATCAAAAATTGTTAAAAGTATAACAAAGGGATTCAGCATTCTTGAAATTGCTAAGATATTTAGGCATGATCACAGAACCAACCAAAAAAACCAAGGTTTTGTTACAAATAATCAACATAGTCGCAAAAAACATGCAGAGAGAAAAGATGTACATTAACTGCAAAAAACTACAGAAGAATAAAATGTGAAGCAACCAGGAACACATTATACTCCAGTGCTGTCATATTGGAGAACTCCCTGGAGTGCCGAGAAGCACAACGTGCACTGTTCAGTGTTCAGAGACATGGCCGAGCTAAGGAAGGCTAAAACCGAACCACCACTAAACGAGACACATAGGTTGAAATTAAGACTGGGCCAAGAAATAGCTGAACACAGATTTTTCAAAGGTTTTACGTACTGAAATATGAGTGACCCTTGAAGAACCAGATAGAAGGGCCTTTGGCTGAATCAGTAATGGGTACTGACCTCAACTTTGTCTGAGATGCCAGTAAGATCGAGGTAGGTTACTGTTGAGCTGGTATTATTAAAGGTGACCTAGTTGGACTGTTTCAGGATAAAGATGTAATTAAAATCTACTCCAAAACCTACTTTCAGTTTTTAGAAAACACTTTCTTTAAGCAGTTGCAAAGGAAAAAGTATGCTACTTTCAAGAAAATAGTGTTTTTTTTTATATAGGACAGTGTCCTGTAGCATGCATCATAATGACTAGGAATGAGCGGCCGCATGGAAGTTTGGGTTCACTAGGTTCAGCCTTGACCCTGGAACCCGAACCCAAAAGCAAGAGAGACTTGAATTTTTGTGCTGTAAAATGGCTCTAAAATGGTCATGGTAAGGGCTTGGGCGCTGCAAAAGGAAGCCAAAAGGGGGTCATTGCCCTGCAAATGTGGATATGGAATAAAAAAATTTAAAAAATGACATTGGGTCTCACCCAGTGGCGTAACTAGAGTTTGATGGGCCCTGGTGCAAACTTTGGACCGGGGCCCCCCTCCATGTACACAACACTTAGGGTACGGGATAATGATGCTGACACTTGGCTTTTACCCACAGCACCCAGGTTTCCCATGATCTAAAATCCCTCTATCAGCACCCTGCTTTCCCATGCTCTGTCATACATCTTTCCCTCAGCACCCAGCTTTCCCATATCAGAGCATGGGAAAGCTGAGTGCTGAGAGATGTATAGCAGAGCATGGGAAAGCTGGGTGCTGAGAGATGTATAGCAGAGCATGGGAAAGCTGGGTGCTGAGAGATGTATAGCAGATCATGGGAAAGCTGGGTGCTGAGAGATGTATAGCAGATCATGGGAAAGCTGGGTGCTGAGAGATGTATAGCAGAGCATGGGAAAGCTGGGTGCTGAGAGATGTATAGCAGAGCATGGGAAAGAGCCCTTTTCCCTCAGCACAAAACATTCCCATCCCATACTTGTATCTTTTTCCTCCCTCATATATAGTTCTCCAAATACTATAATGGCCCCCACATAGCCTTCCATATAGTATAAAGGGTCCCACATAACCCTTTATATATTAGAATGCACCCCCATAGTCCTCCATGTATTATAATGCATTTCCCATAGTTCTCCATATTTTATACTGCACCACAGTCCCCCATGCTTTATAATGCACCCCCACAGACCATGTGTAAGGTAGCCTCCATAGTCCTCCATATATTATAATGTAGCCCCCATAGTCCTATATGTATTATAATGCAGCCCCATAGACCTCCATGTATAATGCACTGCTATAGTCTATGTATAAGGTGTCCTTCATGTTTATTATGCAGTCCCATAGACCTCCATGTATCATGCAGCCACACCCCCAGGCCTCCATGTATTATGCAGCCAGTCCCACCAGGGCCTCCATGTGTCATGCAGCCAGCCCCACCAGGTGTCATGCAGCCAGCCCCACCAGGGCCTCCATGTGTAATGCAGCCAGCTTCCCCCGGGCCTATATGTGTCATGCAGCCAGCCCCCCCAGTGCCTCTATGCGTCATGCAAACAGCCCCCCCAGGGCCTCTATGCGTCATGCAGCCAGCCCCCCCCAGGGCCTCTATGCGTCATGCAGCCAGCCCCCCCAGGGCCTCTATGTGTCATGCAGCCAGCCCCTCCAGGGTCTCCATGTGTCATGCAGCCAGCCCCCCCAGGGCCTCCATGTGTCATGCAGCCAGCTTCCCCAGGACCTCCATGTGTCATGCAGCTGGCCCCCCCCCAGGGCCTCCATGTGTCATGCAGCCAGCCCCCCCAGGGCCTCCATGTGTCATGCAGCCATCCCCCCCAGGGCCTCCATGTGTCATGCAGCCATCCCCCCCAGGGCCTCCATGTGTCATGCAGCCAGCCCCCCCAGGGCCTCCATGTGTCATGCAGCCAGCCCCCCCAGGGCCTCCATGTGTCATGCAGCCAGCCCCCCCAGGGCCTCCCTGTGTCATGCAGCCAGCCCCCAGGGCCTCCATGTGTCATGCAGCCAGCCCCCCCAGGGCCTCCATGTGTCATGCAGCCAGCCCCCCCAGGGCCTCCATGTGTCATGCAGCCAGCCCCCCCCCCCAGGTGTCATGCAGCCAGCCCCCCCAGGGCCTCCATGTGTCATGCAGCCAACCCCCCCCCCAGGGCCTCCATGTGTCATGCAGCCAGCCCCCCCAGGGCCTCCATGTGTCATGCAGCCAGCCCCCTGGGCTTCTATGTGTAATGCAGCCTGCCAGCCAGCCCCACCAGGGTTTCCATGTATCATGCAGGCAGCTTCCCCGGGCCTATATGTGTCATGCAGCCAGCCCCCCCAGGGCCTCCATGTGTCATGCAGCCAGCCCCCCCAGGGCCTCCATGTGTCATGCAGCCTGCCCCCCCCAGGTGTCATGCAGCCAGCCCCCCCAGGGCCTCCATGTGTCATGCAGCCAGCCCCCCCAGGGCCTCCATGTGTCATGCAGCCAGCCCCCCCCAGGTGTCATGCAACCAGCCCCCCCAGGGCCTCCATGTGTCATGCAGCCAGCCCCCCCAGGGCCTCCATGTGTCATGCAGCCAGCCCCCAGGGCTTCTATGTGTAATGCAGCCTGCCAGCCAGCCCCACCAGGGCCTCCATGTATCATGCAGGCAGCTTCCCCGGGCCTATATGTGTCATGCAGCCAGCCCCCCCAGGGCCTCCATGTGTCATGCAGCGAGCCCCCCCCAGGGCCTCCATGTGTCATGCAGCCAGCCCCCCCCAGGTGTCATGCAGCCAGCCCCCCCAGGGCCTCCATGTGTCATGCAGCCAGCCCCCCCCAGGGCCTCCATGTGTCATGCAGCCAGCCCCCCCAGGGCCTCCATGTGTCATGCAGCCAGCCCCCAGGGCTTCTATGTGTAATGCAGCCTGCCAGCCAGCCCCACCAGGGCCTCCATGTATCATGCAGGCAGCTTCCCCGGGCCTATATGTGTCATGCAGCCAGCAAAATAAAAAAACAAGTACCTCTCAGCTCCTTCTGACCCCTGCGACTGCGGTAGTTACGCCCCTGCCCCCATATGTCACACACCCTGCTCCCTATACAGCCTGCACCCCCATATCACACACACACCCTGACCCACATATCTCACCCTGCCTGTACCCCAACTTACCCCTCTCAAACACTCTGCACCCTTCACATGCTTCTGTCACAGTCTGCAGCCCTCATATCCCACTCACCCTGCAGCCCCTCCCCTCATGTCCCCTCTTTTCTCATTACCACTCATGTGTTCGAAGTATCTTCTCCTGCTTTCTCCCCGGCCTCCTGTGTCTCCTCCCACACAGTCACATGGGCGTGACGTCATCGCAGGTCCTGGTAGGGATGGTTTCTGTCTGCCGTGCAGGAGCACATCTCCTCTGCAGCAGGTCAGGAACGCCTGGTGGCCTCTCCAGGTCAGGGGCCCCTCTGCCCCCTGCAGACACTGGGCCCCCCTGACTCACAGGCCGGCCCCCTAACGGTCGCGCAGTCGGCCACTACACAGCGGCACTACACATAGGGGCCCGGCAGCCGGCTCTGCAGAGCGGCTGCCGGGCCCCTATAACCCTGCGGGCCCGGTCGCAGTGGCGACCTCTGCGACCGCGATCGTTACGCCCCTGGTCTCACCTATTTTTGATAGCCAGCACAGATAAATCAGGCAACTCTAGGCTGCAATCCTCAGCTGTCTGCTCTACCGTGACTGGTTATCATGAGCGTGAGAAATTCCAGATCTGCTGCTGATTGGCACTGATCTGTGGAGCATTGTTGTGAGAATGTTTTCAGAACAAAGTTCCATTAGAATCGATGGATGTTGTGGGACATTACATTTTGTGGATTACATTGGAAATTCCAGGATTTATTTTGAAGTAATACATTGGTGAATGAGGGCATGTGGGGGAGTTTGTATTCAAATAAACTATTTTTTAACCAATTTCTGTGTGTGCCCTTATTATCATGAGGAGGTGGCTAGCGTTTAATGGCTCTGTGGGTTTCTGAAGGTAACAAGGAGGATGCACACTTTTGTGACTACCAGGTTTTGCCAGGGCGTCACAATAGTAGATATTTTAAACATTACTTTTCACATAAAACATACAGTCAGGGCCAGAAATATTTGGACAGTGACACAAGTTTTGTTATTTTAGCTGTTTACAAAAACATGTTCAGAAATACAATTATATATATAATATGGGCTGAAAGTGCACACTCCCAGCTGCAATATGAGAGTTTTCACATCCAAATCGGAGAAAGGGTTTAGGAATCATAGCTTTGTAATGCATAGCCTCCTCTTTTTCAAGGGACCAAAAGTAATTGGACAAGGAACTCTAAGGGCTGCAATTAACTCTGAAGGCGTCTCTCTCGTTAACCTGTAATCAATGAAGTAGTTAAAAGGTCTGGGGTTGATTACAGGTGTGTGGTTTTGCATTTGGAAGCTGTTGCTGTGACCAGACAACATGCGGTCTAAGGAACTCTCAATTGAAGTGAAGCAGAACATCCTGAGGCTGAAAAAAAAGAAAAAATCAACAGTCGGGTACATTCTGAGAAAAAAGGAATTGACTGGTGAGCTTGGGAACTCAAAAAGGCCTGGGCGTCCACGGATGACAACAGTGGTGGATGATCGCCGCATACTTTCTTTGGTGAAGAAGAACCCGTTCACAACATCAACTGAAGTCCAGAACACTCTCAGTGAAGTAGGTGTATCTGTCTCTAAGTCAACAGTAAAGAGAAGACTCCATGAAAGTAAATACAAAGGGTTCACATCTAGATGCAAACCATTCATCAATTCCAAAAATAGACAGGCCAGAGTTAAATTTGCTGAAAAACACCTCATGAAGCCAGCTCAGTTCTGGAAAAGTATTCTATGGACAGATGAGACAAAGATCAACCTGTACCAGAATGATGGGAAGAAAAAAGTTTGGAGAAGAAAGGGAACGGCACATGATGCAAGGCACATCACATCCTCTGTAAAACATGGTGGAGGCAACGTGATGGCATGGGCATGCATGGCTTTCAATGGCACTGGGTCACTTGTGTTTATTGATGACATAACAGCAGACAAGAATTCTGAAGTGTACCGGGATATACTTTCAGCCCAGATTCAGCCAAATGCCGCAAAGTTGATCGGACGGCGCTTCATAGTACAGATGGACAATGACCCCAAGCATACAGCCAAAGCTACCCAGGAGTTCATGAGTGCAAAAAAGTGGAACATTCTGCAATGGCCAAGTCAATAACCAGATCTTAACCCAATTGAGCATGCATTTCACTTGCTCAAATCCAGACTTAAGACGGAAAGACCCACAAACAAGCAAGACCTGAAGGCTGCGGCTGTAAAGGCCTGGCAAAGCATTAAGAAGGAGGAAACCCAGCGTTTGGTGATGTCCATGGGTTCCAGACTTAAGGCAGTGATTGCCTCCAAAGGATTCGCAACAAAATATTGAAAATAAAAATATTTTGTTTGGGTTTGGTTTATTTGTCCAATTACTTTTGACCTCCTAAAATGTGGAGTGTTTGTAAAGAAATGTGTACAATTCCTACAATTTCTATCAGATATTTTTGTTCAAACCTTCAAATTAAACGTTACAATCTGCACTTGAATTCTGTTGTAGAGGTTTCATTTCAAATCCAATGTGGTGGCATGCAGAGCCCAACTCGCGAAAATTGTGTCACTGTCCAAATATTTCTGGACCTAACTGTATAAAGAGGTATATTAAGTACTTATGACTGCAATTCTATACTATATTTATATAGCTTTTTCATTTAAACTTTTCTTGGATTGTACTATATCTGTCGTGTAGAGTAATGCTGCCACCTACTGAGGAATATTGAATATGGTTGCCTATTTTGTTCTTTTTTGAACACACGGCAATATAAAAGGGCAAAGTCATAGGACACAAATACCCGGCTCTTGCACAGAGATGTCTTCTGATTTATCAATCCCCATTATCAGAACTATAATAAGACAACTAAAAAGAAATGGTAAAAACACTTTTGGAGATTTTAATGAACACTCGACCGAGAAGTAAAATGCGAGTAAACATGATATACATTTCCCCACATTGTCAATCTGAAAGATTCTATGTATAAATGCAGTTAGTCTTAAGTGCCAGAGTGTACACGTTATATCAGGCACATGAAATCGTAAAAAAAAACTACTTTTCTGTGATATTCTTTCCCTGTGCCATTATTTTTTGGGGTGGCTAATGGGGGCATTCGTAGTCATGGCAGAGGCTTCCTGGCCACAGCGTGGCCTGCTGTTAACCCCTTGCACCCCAGTCGCCACTCCAGTGCAAATATACAGGAAAAGTCCATCAACTGACACAATGAATTTGAAACACGAGAGTTTCTTGTGTGATGCCCTGGACTAGCCAGGTAGTCACAGACATAACACCATACACACCCCCTTCCCTAGACAGTTACACCAGTCAGACAAAAACCCTTGTTGCCTCCCTCCAGGGTCTGATGTCCACACCAGGTGGGGCGGAGCCAGGCGGTTGGCCCCACCCACCGAGGAGTTCACAGGCCTGGAGGCGGGAAAAGTGTCAGATTTGTTATGGAGGTGAAAGAGAGAGGAGTAAAACGTCTGCATGTGCCTGGGTAGGAGCCCAGGCACTGACAGCAAGGTTGGCAAACGGTGTTGGCCGTCTGCAGGAGTTAGCGGAACTCTGCAGAGCCGTAGGACCGTGGTCGGGCGTTGGCCCGCCGGTACCGAACCGGGGAGCGGAGTGAAGCTAAGCACACAGGCAGGGCCATCGGACCCCGACCAGGCTTGGAGCCACCGACAACAGTCAAATCCGAATGTGACAGGAACCCCAGGGGTTTCCCAACAACCAAGACCTGACAGAAGGCAACAGTCCACACCGTGAGGATATACAGCCACCGCCATAGGCCAGAGATCCAAGGGCGAGCGCCTGCGGGCAAAACGGGCTCCTACGGCACCTATATGCCGGGGACATTCTAACAGGTGCAGGGAAAGACAGCCACCATCAGCCGTCTGGGGAGAGCACAACAGCACTGCAGCCGGCTGCGGGACCCGTCCATCCGGCCATTTGGTTTACCAGAGACTGTGTCATTGATTGTCTGAGTGAGTACACCAGTGCCATCCGGCAAAGTCCCTGCAACCCTGCACCCCCAGCCATCCAGCCTCCCCGTATCACTACCGGGCCCCGGGATCACCAACCCCTACCCACGGAGGGGACACCATCCTAGCTGCTCCCTACCATCTCTCCCGGGATCCCCGTCATCAGCAGCGGTGGTACCATCATCACCACGTCCTGTGGGTGGCGTCACGAACCATCTCCCCAAACAAACAAACCATCCCTTTTCACTCACGGGTGAGGAGCGCCACTCGAGTCCCCGGGTCCGGCCCACCGCTCGAGCCACCAAGCAGCAGCAGCAGAAGCCCCGGACCCAAGCGTGGCGAGCTCATCCCCTCCACCCGCGACAATTTGGCGTCACGAACAGGATAGAACCGATCTACCTACCAGTAGAAGTGCGCCTTGCAGTCTCCGCTGGCGGCGTCCGGCCGAAAAATTGGAAGTTCTGCCATCTTTTGGCGCGAAGATTTCCCGCTCGAGCATCTTCCCCGAGCAGGAAAGGTGCGAAAGTGAGTCCCCGCCCCCCAAAGAGGAAGTGCTAGAAAGAACCAAGGGGGGACAGGAAAAAGATGTCTGCGCCCAACGGAGCCGTTGGAGGAGTGGCGGTCGCAGCCGCAGCGGTGCCCGCAGATAGAAACGGGGTAGCCCGTGCTCCAGCCGCAAGAGCGGGGGAGGCCACGGGTCCAGCGGTCGCCCAGGTAATGCCGTTCTCCCTGACCTATGTGCCTGGTGCTACCTGGCTGCTGCAGTACGATGGGAAACCTGATGCTTTGCAGGTGTTCCGGAAAAAGATTAGCCCGGTCCTCGATTTATATCCCTTGACTGACAGGCAACGGGCAGCGGTAGTGCTAGGGCAGCTAACCGGACGGCTGAGCAGGAGACGGAGACCTGGACCGACGCGGACCGGGCCTCAGTGACTACCATTTTTGAGAAACTCCAAATCGCTTTTGAGACCCGCACGGAAGCAGAATTGCGGATGTAGTTTTATCAGTGTCGGCAGCGGCCTGCAGATAATATAAGAGACTATGCCCTGCGCCTGCAAACAGCCCTCCGTACGCTGAAGCGGGTGGACACTAGTAATGATGCGGACAGCAATAAGATGCTAGTGGAACAATTCTTGCAAGGGCTGGGGTCGGCGGAAGACCGCAAGCAGCTACGGCTGTGGGCCCTGGAACACCCCAATCTGGACTTTGCACTATTGAAGGAGCGGGCCATCAAGGCCCTGCAGGCCCCAATGCCAGACACTCCTGAGGCGGCCCCATGGCCGGCAGAAACTGCTCCCGTCTCAGTGGCACCTCCTCTCCCGGCTCTCCCGGCCCCTGCAGCGCCCGTCGGGATGATGGAGGAGCTAGCTGCCCAGGTCCGCCGCATGGATGGAGACCTAGCCAAGATCCTCGCCGCATTCCAGTTTCCGACGAGAGTCAAGCCCCCAGGGAGGATCCAGCTCGGCGACAGCCCGGAGGACGTCCCATGGATTCAGCGGAGAAGGACCAATGACTCGCGGTATGGGCCTCCTATTTTTTACAGGTTTAGCAAGCCTGGCCACTACTCTAGGCGATGCCTGTTAAACGAGCAACCCCTGGGGCCAAGGGCCAATCCTGAGGAGTAGACACCAATGGCCCCCCCGACTGGCGAGACCGGTACGTCGGAGCTCGCCCCATCATCCCTCTGGCAGTGGACGGCATCCCGCTCATGGCCCTATTGGACACAGGATCACAGGTAACCACTATACCATATACACTGTATCAGCAGTATTGGGGTACTGACGAACTTGCCCCCTCTGATGATAGCCTGACCCTTGTTGCGGCCAATGGACTCCCTCTAACCCAAGTGGGATACAAACAAGTGACCCTGACCGTGGGACGTGCGGAGTTAAAGGACCAAGGGATGATTGTGGTGATGAATGAACCCAGTGACCATAACCCAATAGTAATCCTAGGGACCAATGTGATGGAGCATTGTATGAGTGAGGTGCTGAGTCTGTTGCAGCAGTTGGCCGCCACAGCAGGAGGAGGTCGACAGAGGGCTGTGCAGCGTGAGATCCAGGCCCTCCTATATCGGTAACAAGTGAACTCGACGGGTGCAGAGATTGGTGGAGTAAGGGTGATGGATGTGGCCCCCTTGGTAGTGCCCCCCAGAAGCGAGATGATGATTTGGTGCAGGGCAGCAGTAGGCCCCCAGGGGCGCGACTACCCGGCGATGGTGGAACCCACACCTTCTGAACACTGGCCCACGGTGATGGCGGCCAGAGGGGTGGTTGACGTCAAAAGGGGAGAGTGCCTGTGAGAGTGCTGAATTGTGGAGAGGCGGAAGTTAGGCTTCCCCGTTACGCTACTCTTGCCAAGTTGCTTACCCTCGACCCTCACACCATTCACGAAGCCGCCCCTCCTACCTCAGCATCCCCTACCAGTAACTATATACCCCCCGAACAGTTAGAGGAGTGGTGCCAGGAACTACATGTAGGCACTGAAGCCACACCCACGCATCACAAAGAGGGGGTATACAGGGTAGTACAGGAGTATGAACAGGTTTTCAGCAAGCACCCACTAGATTTCGGGAGGATTAAAGGGGTTCAACACCATATCCCTACAGGCACACATCCACCCATTAAAGAAAGGTATAGGCCCATCCCGCCAGCACATTATCAATGCGCCAAAAACATGTTGAGGAACATGAAGGAGGCAGGGGTCATTCGGGATAGTTGTAGTCCCTGGGCAGCCCCACTAGTGCTGGTGAAGAAGAAGGACGGCACCATGAGAATGTGTATGGGTTACCGGAAGATCAACCAGATAACGCATAAAGATGCCTACCCTCTCCCCCGTATCGAAGAGTCGCTAGCTGCGCTGAGAAACGCTAACTTCTTCTCTACCCTTGACCTTACCAGCGGATACTGGCAGGTGGCGGTCGCACCAGAGGACCGTGAGAAGACTGCATTCGCCACTCCCATGGGACTCTGCGAGTTCAACAGCATGCCGTTCGGGCTGTGCAATGCCCCTGGAACCTTCCAACGGCTCATGGAGTGTTGCCTGGGGCATCTCAATTTCGAAACTGTCCTGCTGTATCTGGATGATGTGATCGTATACTCCCAGACGTACGAGGCCCACCTGGAGCACCTGGCTGAAGTGTTCGCGTCCCTAGCCAAGTATGGGATGAAGCTGAAGCCCTCCAAGTGCCACCTACTGAAGCCTAGGGTACAGTATCTCGGACACGTGGTAAGCGTGGAAGGTGTCGCCCCAGATCCCGAGAAGATCACTGCTATCCAGGACTGGCCGAGACCGACCACAGTGAGAGAGGTGAGACAGTTCCTGGGCCTGGTGGGCTATTATCGCCGCTTCATCAAGGGGTATACGAAGATGGCTGCGCCTATGCAGGACCTCCTCGTGGGACAGACCAAGGGTGGCAGGGCCTCTCGGCCCCCGTTTGTGTGGGAGGAGAAGCATGAAGAGTCCTTTCACCAGCTAAAGACGGCCTTGAAAGGAGAAGAAGTCCTGGTGTACCCCGACTACCGCCTCCCGTTCGTCCTCTACACCGACGCCAGCAATGTGGGCTTGGGAGCAGTTCTGTCCCAGGTCCAGGACGGGAGGGAAAAGGTGATCGCCTATGCCAGCAGAAAACTCCGGCCCACGGAAAGGAACCCCGAAAATTACAGCTCCTTCAAGCTTGAGTTCCTAGCCCTGGTGTGGGCAATCACTGAGAGGTTCCGACATTACCTCACAGCAGCGAAATTCACTGCGTACACGGACAATAATCCGTTGACCCATCTGGGCACGGCTAAACTGGGCGCTCTGGAACAGCGGTGGGTGGCCAGGCTGTCTAATTATGACTTCACTATCCAATACAGAGCCGGTCGCAAGAACACCAACGCGGACACGTTATCCCGGATGCCCCACCTGCCGGATGGGGGGTCGGAAGACTATGACCTCGAAGAAATTGAGTTGCCCGCGTTCCATCGACCACTGGTCGAAAAACTATATGTCAAACAGTTAAACAACAACAGGCGAACCTGGACCCGCTACCCAGTCAGGGATGGCAAGAAGCCCAAGACCAAGCACCTGCCGTCCAGCTGGTCAAGACCATGATTGAGTAAGGCTCCTCCGGAATGGATCCTTCAGCTCCCTCTGAGACCCAGTGGCTGTGGAAGGAACGAGCCCGGCTGTACCTGCACGAAGGGAAGCTGTATCGAGGGCTGATCAACCCGAAGACTCACGAGAAGGTTCGTCAGCTGGTGGTCCCTCAGGCCAGCATGCCCAAAGTCCTATGGGCATATCACGATGGCGCCGGGCATTTCGGCTGGAAAAAGCTGGAGATGTTGCTGAGAGAGCGGTTCTATTGGAGTGGGATGCGAGAATCTGTGGAGGCCTGGTGCCGAGAGTGCAGCCCCTGTGTGCTGAGCAGGAAGGATGAAGTCAGCCAAAGAGCCCCTCTACAGCCGATCGTCACCCATCAACCACTGGAGTTGGTTGCCTTGGACCATGTCAAGCTCACACACAGCCGGAATGGATATACCTATGCCTTGACCATCGTGGACCACTACTCCAGATTCATGGTGGTTGTTCCAGTCAAAGATTTGACCGGCCGTACCGCAGCTAGGGCATTCCAGGCCTACTTCTGTCGACCGCACGGATACCCGGAGAGGGTGCTTACGGACCAGGGTTCAGCCTTTGAAGCAGAGGTGTTTCAAGACTGACAATTGTACAGTTGTAAAAAGATCAGGACCACACCGTACCATGCCCAGACTAATGGGATTTGTGAGAAAATGAACCACCTGGTCCTGGATCTCCTCAAGGTGATACCATTAGAAGAGCGGAACCTGTGGCCAGAAAAGTTGCCTGACCTAGTAGACATGTACAATAACATCCCCTGTAGTTCTACCAAATGCACCCCGGCGTATCTGATGAGAGCCCGACCGGGCCGGTTGCCGGTGGACCTAGAAATGGACTTGGAGGCTCCAGAGGCCCTCCTTTCGACTGCCGGCTGGGATACCCGGTGGCAAATCCAATACCGACGGGTCCAGGAGTATGTGGAGAAGAATCTCGGTCAGAGCCGAGAGAAACAAGTACAACGCTTCAACAAGCGAGCGTCAGCCGTCCCCTTTGAGCCGGGGGATGTAGTGCTGAAATGGAAGAGAAGGACCCATAAGCTTGATGAACAGTGGGAAAAGACCCCGTATGTCATACAGCCCACTGAATGGGAGAATGAGAAGGCTTACCTGATCAGTCTTGACCAGGGGAGGACCACAACTACAGTTTCCAGGGACCACCTGAAGAAATGTCCTCACCCCTTGAGAGTGGCAAATGAGATTCCGGCTCCCACGCCAAAGCGGGGAAAAGGAGAAGGAGGTGATCCACACAGTGATGGGTGATTTTCCAGCAGACTGGCCGATGCAGAATAATGCGGTGATTGTTCCGGTGATAATGTTCCCACAACACGTGGAAGAAATGCAGACGGAAACGCCCGCCAGTGAGCCAATCGAACAAGCGCCCAGGGATGCACATATACCCCCTCCCCTTGGGTCTCCACTTGCCATATCTGACAGACGGGAAGAGGAAACAGTCGTCTCCTCTATCCCCTTGCCCGCTACTAGCGAACTTGTCCTCCGAAGGTCCACACGCCCCAACCTAGGTAGGCCCCCGCTTAGGTATAGGGAAACTACCATCTAAGGGTGCAGTATGCTGATTGTGTAAATACTGAATGAATGAATACTAATCAATCCAAAGTCTCACCTGATCATCAACCAGTTGATTGCCGTCCGTTGTAAGACGAGTTGTCCCCATTGTGACCATCAGTGTGTTTGCCCAAAACAGCCCACATGAGAAACTGCTCATGAACATGGCCGAGAACTTGCAGTCCTCCCACGAACTTGTGGGCTTGTAAATAGTTTGTGGACCGTTTTCCGTTCCGTGCCGTCTCCGGAGAGGCAGATTGGAGGAAGGGCCTGCAGCAGAGTAGGCTGGAGCCCGGCCACCACCAGGACCGGTGGCCATCCTCCGGGGGTCAGGGGTCCCCCTGGACGTGGGGTCCCCTGAAGTGACAGACGGGTGCGAGATACCGTACCCGTTCCCACTCGGGTAACCTGGACCAGGGGTGCTGACCGTTTCTTAGGGGCAGCATCAAGGGTTAGGTTGCTTGGGTGGGGGAGCGGATGACCATGAACCTGTCTGTCTGTAATAAAAATGTTTTATATGTTTGCAATGTTAAAGTGCCATGCCTCCCGTAAGGGAAGAACTAAAATATGCTTATGTTCAATGTTTACATGTTAATTTATCTTTTACAGAAATATAAAACCGGTGATGGACGGGCAGCGCGCGGACGGTCTGCATTTTACCAAGGGGGAATGTGACGCCCTGGACTAGCCAGGTAGTCACAGACATAACACCATACACACCCCCTTCCCTAGACAGTTACACCAGTCAGACAAAAACCCTTGTTGCCTCCCTCCAGGGTCTGATGTCCACACCAGGTGGGGCGGAGCCAGGCAGTTGGCCCCACCCACCGAGGAGTTCACAGGCCTGGAGGCGGGAAAAGTGTCAGATTTGTTTTAGAGGTGAAAGAGAGAGGAGTAAAATGTCTGCGTGTGCCTAGGTAGGAGCCCGGGAACTGACAGCAAGGTTGGCAGACGGTGTTGGCCGTCTGCAGGAGTTAGCGGAACTCTGCAGAGCCGTAGGACCGGGGGCGGACGTTGGCCCGCCGGTACCGAACCGGGCAGTGGAGTGAAGCTAAGCACACAGGCAGGGCCATCGGACCCCGACCAGGCTTGGAGCCGCCGACAACAATCAAATCCGAGTGTGACAGGAACCCCAAGCGTTTCCCAACAACCAAGACCCGACAGAAGGCAACAGTCCACACCGTGAGGATATACAGCCACCGCCATAAGCCAGAGATCCAAGGGCCAGCGCCTGTGGGCAAAACGGGCTCCTACGGCACCTATATGCCGGGGAGCGGACTACCGGTGGGCAACCACAGGAGTCAGAACATTCTAACAGGTGCAGCGAAAGACAGCCACCATCAGCCATCCGGGGAGAGCACAACAGCACTGCAGCCGGCTGCGGGACCCGTCCATCCGGCCATTTGGTTTACCAGAGACTCTGTCATTGATTGTCTGAGTGAGTACACCAGTGCCATCCGGCACCACGCCGCTCTGTCCCTGCAACCCTGCACCCCCAGCCATCCAGCCACCCCGTATCACTACCGGGCCCCGGGATCACCAACCCCTACCCACGGAGGGGACACCATCCTAGTTGCTCCCTACCATCTCTCCCGGGATCCCCGTGACCAGCAGCGGTGGTGCCATCATCACCACGTCCCGTGGGTGACGTCACGAACCATCTCCCCAAACAAACCATCCCTTTTCACTCACGGGTGAGGAGCGCCGCTCGAGTCCCCGGGTCCGGCCCACCTCTCGAGCCACTGAGCAGCAGCAGCAGAAGCCCCGGACCCGAGCGTGGCGAACGCGTCCCCTCCGCCCGCGACACTTGCAATCACTGGAACTTTACTGTTTGTCTTTATATCATCTGGCATCATGCAGGCACCGCTTCTGACCCTGCTGAGGTTCCCTCTAGTTTGCATTACTCAGTCCAATTTACCATCCAACCGCTCCCCTGGCACTTGGGTCTCTGAAAGCACTACTAAGCGCTTCATCTCTTCATCAGACATCACAGTGCGTGGCAGGTTCATCCTCTGCTCTCACACACAGTTCCCACCCTATCCTTAGGGTCACACTAACCATAAGTCTCTTGAAGGGAGTCATTGGGAATTCTTTCCAGAGAAACAGACTCCACTCAGATCTTCAGGACTAAGTCTGCATACAGGGGACGTAGTTTCTGTCAGTCCTTCCACACACAGGACCCCACGTGTATGGAGTCTGAATTTGACCCTGAGGGTCTTGTCAAATCATTTCTCTGGGCTTCTACTCTGTTTCTCCTCTCTGTGGACTCTCTTGTCCTCTTCCAGTTGAAACACCCGCGCCGGGGCTTGCAGGGCTCGCATGGTCACCGGGCCGGTGGTATTCGGGGTCAGGCTGTGAGTGGCCCGACCCGGCTTCCGTGACCCCCCCGGCGGGTTTTAATAAAAGGAAAGTCCCAAAGTCAGTCCGGTGTTACAAGGGTGATGGAAGGAGGGTAACAGGGTTCCTGGGGAGCTTGCCATCGCTCTCCCCCAGGAAACGGGACAGGGACGGGGGATTCTTGCAGTGCCACCCGTGGTTTGCGGCCAGGTGTTCAGCCGCCGCTGCGCAGTCTCTCTCCAGGGCAGGTGTTATGGGCAGCCGGATGGAATCGCTCCCCACGGGTGGAGCGGGGGAGCCCCGGGAGGTTAATGAGACCCAGGGCAACAGTCCTCAGGGACAACGGGGCACAGGGCGGCGGCATTACTCACACCAGTCACGGAGTGCGGTTCCAGTTGTTCTTTATTTAAAGTCCGTTCCACATTGCACCCGGGTGCTGGTCCTCGCCGCCTGTAGCTTTTGGTCTGTCCCGGGCAGGTAGGAGGAAGGGGGGTCCGGTGAGGTGTTCTGGGGATCTCTCCCTTTCATGTGCGTTAGTGCCATCCCCGTGGCATGGAGCATCTTGGGACCTTGCCGCCTCTCTGTCTCTCTCATCCCAGTAGCGGACACCACCAACCGCCACCGGGTACAACTTTCTCCAGGGATCCCCAGTCCTCAGCTCCATTCCCTTCCTCTAGGTGTTATCAGCCCTGGTATCGTGGCATCTCCTCAACAGGGGCTGTCCTGTGGACGTCTGCACTCTCCTGCAGCCTCTGATGTTCTGAATAGTGATGTGTCGGTCGCGAACGATCCGACACAAAGATCCGGCTCCCTGCTGTGAATGACAGGAGCCGGATCACCAAAGTGAGCCACTAAAATTGCTAAACGGCTCTTTTGGCGCTGAAACCCCGCCCACCCACGTCTAAACCCCGCCCACTTCGTGATCGCATTGGCCCCTTGTAAGTTGGCGGGGTTTAGCCGCGAGTGGGCATGGTTTCAGCGGCATCATTATAATCTTAAATATGTGTTCACCTGGGGTGAACACATATACAGTTAGGTCCAGAAATATTTGGACAGTGACACAAGTTTTGTTATTTTAGCTGTTTACAAAAACATGTTCAGAAATACAATTATATATATAATATGGGCTGAAAGTGCACACTCCCAGCTGCAATATGAGAGTTTTCACATCCAAATCGGAGAAAGGGTTTAGAAATCATAGCTCTGTAATGCATAGCCTCCTCTTTTTCAAGGGACCAAAAGTAATTGGACAAGGGACTCTAAGGGCTGCAATTAACTCTGAAGGTGTCTCCCTCGTTAACCTGTAATCAATTAAGTAGTTAAAAGGTCTGGGGTTGAATACAGGTGTGTGGTTTTGCATTTGGAAGCTGTTGCTGTGACCAGACAACATGCGGTCTAAGGAACTCTCAATTGAGGTGAAGCAGAACATCCTGAGGCTGAAAAAAAAGAAAAAATCCATCAGAGAGATAGCAGACATGCTTGGAGTAGCAAAATCAACAGTCGGGTACATTCTGAGAAAAAAGGAATTGACTGGTGAGCTTGGGAACTCAAAAAGGCCTGGGCGTCCACGGATGACAACAGTGGTGGATGATCGCCGCATACTTTCTTTGGTGAAGAAGAACCTGTTCACAACATCAACTGAAGTCCAGAACACTCTCAGTGAAGTAGGTGTATCTGTCTCTAAGTCAACAGTATAGAGAAGACTCCATGAAAGTAAATACAAAGGGTTCACATCTAGATGCAACCCATTCATCAATTCCAAAAATAGACAGGCCAGAGTTAAATTTGCTGTAAAACACCTCATGAAGCCAGCTCAGTTCTGGAAAAGTATTCTATGGACAGATGAGACAAAAATCAACCTGTACCAGAATGATGGGAAGAAAAAAGTTTGGAGAAGAAAGGGAACGGCACATGATCCAAGGCACACCACATCCTCTGTAAAACATGGTGGAGGCAACGTGATGGCATGGGCATGCATGGCTTTCAATGGCACTGGGTCACTTGTGTTTATTGATGACATAACAGCAGACAAGAGTAGCCGCATGAATTCTGAAGTGTACCGGGATATACTTTCAGCCCAGATTCAGCCAAATGCCGCAAAGTTGATCAGACGGCGTTTCATAGTACAGATGGACAATGACCCCAAGCATACAGCCAAAGCTACCCAGGAGTTCATGAGTGCAAAAAAGTGGAACATTCTGCAATGGCCAAGTCAATCACCAGATCTTAACCCAATTGAGCATGCATTTCACTTGCTCAAATTCAGACTTAAGACGGAAAGACCCACAAACAAGCAAGACCTGAAGGCTGCGGCTGTAAAGGCATGGCAAAGCATTAAGAAGGAGGAAACCCAGCGTTTGGTGATGTCCATGGGTTCCAGACTTAAGGCAGTGATTGCCTCCAAAGGATTCGCAACAAAATATTGAAAATAAAAATATTTTGTTTGGGTTTGGTTTATTTGTCCAATTACTTTTGACCTCCTAAAATGTGGAGTGTTTGTAAAGAAATGTGTACAATTCCTACAATTTCTATCAGATATTTTTGTTCAAACCTTCAAATTAAACGTTACAATCTGCACTTGAATTCTGTGTAGAGGTTTCATTTCAAATCCAATGTGGTGGCATGCAGAGCCCAACTCGCGAAATATGTGTCACTGTCCAAATATTTCTGGACCTAACTGTATAATAAGGAGCTGAGAGCGATCCGAATGAGCCGACTCTTTTTGGTGAGCGGAGCCATGGGAACCGGATCACCAAAAAGAGCCGGACTGCCCATCACTAGTTGTGACTAAAACTTCTGTGTGCTCTGCACTAAACTCACTCCTATTCAGGCCCCCCTCCCCTTGAGTTGTCATGGAAACCTGCCTGTGTGCAGTCACCTGCTCATTAAGGAGACAGGATGAGTATAGGCTCAAAACTACATGCTGCAAAAGCTATTAACTCCTTCGTGCCAGTGTGATGTGAGTGTGTGTGTGGACTTCACTCCTCCTGCCCGGGAAAAAATGGGGTAACATTTAATACCCTGTAATGACCCAGTTGCAGGGGCGTTACACTATAACTTGCCCTTTTGATAAAGTACACCCCTCCCTGCAACCAACCCCTTCTTACCCAAATTTACCAGGGAAGTGGTCACTTGAGCCACATTGTCACGTAGTGGCCACACAATGTACAACACTAAACTTAATTATACATCTATGCAATGTTTGTTACTTCTGCGGGGTGGCAGAGCCCTAGACCCCCTTACAAATGAACAAAAAAATTTGAAGATAACATCTAACTACTAAGGTATGGCCCCTTCTTGGTACACAATGCACACTTATTTCAATAATATTAGACAGGAAGGGAAGCAGAGGGGAAATATGGCATTATTAGATGTGGAGGGGCCCTATGCAAACTGTGCATGTATATGTAAGGCCTGGGTTACACTTGCGTATCGCTTCTGATGTGAGAGCATCAGATGTAATATGCTAATGACCCTTGGTTCAGGTTCTCCTGGAAGTGAGAACCGAATGTCATGCGACCATGATTTGATCTTGCGATTGGATCACAGGTGCGGAGAAGAGGGATAGAGTAATCTCTCCAACTTCTCCACTGCCTTTCTGTGCACCAGCACCGATCTGTAGAGCACAAATGCTGTTTTCCTATGAATACAGCGCTCAGGCAGCATTCACAGGAAGTTCGCCATGACAGTGACAGGGTAATTAGATGACCCCTGGTTGTCATGACAACCCATTGGCGCCCCGCAATCAAGTCGATGGGAGCAGGCCGTGGTTTCGACTTGGATGTGTTAAATCCCAATGTCAGAGATGAACAGTGGATTTAATTAGTTAACAGCAGTGGGCATATCTCTAATCTACTCTCCATGTTTAGAGGCACATATCGGCTGATAAGATCAGCTGGTGGTCACAGCTGTAGTTCTCATGGTACAAAGTGTGACCAGCAGTGAACTTGCTGCCAGATTTCCTGACTGCTCTGCATCAGTGTCAAGCAATCTGACAGTCCGGCAATCCAGCGGCGAGTTCAACTGAGGTCACAGCTGGTTGCTTTTCTGGTTGCTCCTATGATATCCTGTATGTGAGCCTCCAGCTGTGACTGAAGTTGAACTCGCTGCCCGATTGCTGGATGGATGTGTGCCGCCCCCGTGCCAGCAGCCGCCGCTGCTCGGATCCGGACCTTCAGGGGTGGTGGCTCGAGGGTCTCCGGATCCGGGGGTCTCGCGGACACGCCGAATAAAATGGGGGATATAGATATACGGGCTAGGCCGTAATAGGTTTGTGACGCCACCCACGGTGTGTGGTGAGGTGGGACACCACCGCTGCTGTTACGGGGCACTTGGGGGAGATGTTGTGCAACAAGTTGTTAACCCCTCCGTGGGCAGGGGTGGTGGCCCCGGGACTCGATGGCTCTGGTGCAGGGGGAATGACGACCGCAAAGGGTGCTGGGGTACTCACAGTTAGGAAAACACACAAGTCTCTGGTAAACCAAGATGGTGGTGGCCGGCGCCGCGGCCAGCTGCGTTCGGGATCCCCCACCTGGCTGGTGGTCTCTATCCTTGTCCTGCACCTTTTTAGCAGAAAATACTTCCTTGTATGAAACGTAGGAGTCCGCTCCCGGCTGGATGTGGCCTAAGGAGCCGTGCCTGCAGACGCTGGCCTGTGGGATCTATGGGCCTTGGCGGTGACCTCTTATCCCTAATTGGTGGGCTGTTGTCTTCTATCAGGGACTTTGGGTGGGACAGGACCTCTAGTCCTGGCCTCAATTGGTTAATTAACCAATTCCAGTAGGTTCTGGTCCTGGCTTCAGGGTCCGAATATCCCCCTTTGTGCTACGGTTTCCGGGTTGGTTCCCAGTGTCTACCTCGGTTCCACCGAGCCGTCTTCCCGTCTCCTGCTGACGGAGACCACCGTCTGCCTCCTTGCCAGTGGCACCAGGGCTTCTACACTGATACCTGTCAGTTTATTTCAGGCCTGACACACAGGCCTGACCTCCACTCGCACTGAACTCTAAAGCTTATCTGACTGTTCTCCCGCCCTGGGCTGTCTAAACCCCTGGGCGGGCGTGCACCAACCGCCTGGCCATGCCCACTGGTGTGTCTATCTGTCCCTAAGGGGGTGACTAGGGTTTAATGGTTGGCTGTGTGTTTCCTAGTGAGGGAACGGTGTAATGCGGGGGCCTATTTGTGACTACCTGGTTTTTCCTCGGCGTCACAGACGGATTACGTGACATGGAAGCAGACTAGTCTGGCAATCTGGCAGCGAGTTCACCAGCGGTTACACTTGGTACAGTGGACGCCCTTGCTGCCCTCAGTGTGTCTCAGATGCTGTAGTGAGCAGTCATGATTTCTCTCACTGCAGTCTCTAAATGTAGGAAAGCTGAGGACTGTCATGGGACATCTTTGTGGACTATTGTCGTACCCCAGGGCTATGGGGTACTCGGTCCCAGGCCTGGTTTCACTGGGAAGTGTCACAGGTGTGATATCCGGTTCCCGGTTCTATGACCCTGGGGGGGGGGTCGCTTTTAAAAGGGGGTATTTACAGGGATTATAATAAAGTTTTTGTCGTGATGCCACTTACGGGTTGCGGCTATATGGATGGAGCCGCCGCTGCAGTCTCTCACTGCTGGGGATAATGTTAATGGCAGCCTGGATGTTGTGGCCCTCCACAAGTAGGGCTAGGCCCCAGGGGATAAATTATGGTGTTTGATTTTTAAGTCCATTAACAGTACCAGGGCTAGGAAAGAAGGTAGACCACACAAGGGATTGCAGTGTAACTGGTTCTTTACTCACAATGGTGATGTTTGCAACCCAATGGAGGCTGGTCCTCACCACTGGTCCCCTTAGTTCCAGTGCCGGTGTGGTTACCTGGTGACTTACTTCCCCTGCACCCGTCTCTGGTTGGTCGATCCCCATGGCTTGGAGCATCTGGGGGTTCCCTCCTGGTTGTCTTTTGCTTCTGGTCCATATGGCAGGCAGATTAAACCCTGTCGGGTCGGTCCTCAGTTCCCAGTCTCCTGGTTCTCCCGTCACTGCTGTGCCCCGGACTCTACAGTCAGTGAAGTCCTGGATGGTCCCCTCACTGTGCAGATTTTATCAGGTCTGCCTAGAGCATTTTCCTGACCTAGGGTTCTGCACCCCCGCGGTGCTATGGTTCCGAGAGTACTCCACCGTTATACTTCGGCAACCACACGCCTGAGCCTGACATGTCACTGTTACACTCTCCCATCAGTATTGTTACATCCATTTCCTTTCACTTCCACTTACTGACTATCTGACCCCTCCTTCCTGGTTGTCGTCTAGTGGACTGGATCGGTTCCACCCCTAGGTGGCCATCCAGTAGCCATCCAGACTTTGCTGCAGTATTACTCTGGTAGTGTGCACAACTGGTGCAACTATTTACAAGTTTTTTACTACTAGCAGTCCAGTAGTTTTGGTCCATTTTTCTATCAACATTATTCACTAACTATATCAACATTAACATTTTTAAACTCGAACAGGGAATTAACTGGTAGCAAAGCAGGTTACGGCTACCAAGGGACTGAAAAGAGGCTATCTGGATCAACTGGCCTCCTGGGATCAGCACTCAGTGTTTGGGTGCACTAGTCCCGTGCACCTCTACTGCCTCCTGGTGGCAGCTGGCGGACTGGTGCTGGGGCAGGAGCAGGGGCTGGTGTTTCTGCAGCGGCCCCTGCTGGATATATCATCACATCCAGGGTGTACCAGCCCTGCTCCCCATAGTGGCGGGTGTAGGTTACTACATCACCCGAGTGTATATTTCGTCTAGGGAGTCCCTTAGGGAGATGAGGCCTCGTGTTATGATTCAGTGACCGAGGAGGATCAAAAAGGGCAAAAACTAGGAAATCCAGAGTGTCACCAGAGTGGTTGGAAACTCAGCTTACTGCAGACCTCACACTGACAACACAACTAGAAGTAGCCGTGGCACGTGCCTACGATGACCTGGTTGCCTCGACACAGCTGGAGAACTAATTATTCCTAAAGGGAGAAAGACAAGGAAAGCTAATGTGCCTTGGAGCAGTTCCCCAAAGATATAGATAGCCCCCAAAATATAAAAATATAAAGCTGGGGAGACAAGATGAAACACAGTACACAGGTAGAAAACAGATTCAGCAAATATAAGGCTTAAACTATCTATATAGGAAAGTGACACCAATGCCACAATAATGCAAAACTTTGCTTGTATACCAGAATAACCACCAATAATTAGACAAGCAAAAAATAATAATAGTTAAAAGGATAACCTTTATTCAAAAATGAATTAAAAACACATCAAGAACATGGAACCGCCCAGGTGACGGATGAAATATAGACACATGGGGGTACAACACTAGTAGTAACAATCAGCACCACCATATACCACATCAACTAGTAAACATAATATTAGTTTTGATGTCTATGCATGTTTGTCAATGAGCAATATAGCCAAGAGGAGATACAAGTGTATCAAACATAGAGAGTAATATCAACAGGGTAAGGAGGCTACATGGTAAAAGCTTATGAAGCATGCATCATGACATCATATTACCCGATGAGACAACAATATAGGAAAGGACAGAAAAGAGCACTGTCTGTAGCAGCACAAAACTCTAAAAACCAACACACCTGATGTGAAAAACAGCTGAGACTACACAGTCTCTCCCCCCACTATATCAGTACTTACTTAGTGTTACTGGAATACAAGAAAAACACTAATATAGAGGAAGGACTAAAATTAATACCAAGCATCACAAAACACAAATACATTGCAGAATATGGAGCAAGGTATACAGACATTCCCAGCAGGGAATGATCCAACTCCACCCTGAACTCCACACAAGCAAAATCTGGAGACAAGCTTTAGTACCTCAAAAATAAACAACAAGAAAATGGGAACAAACCAGCAGAGGTACAAAGGCCAACTTATCTGTTAGGAGTTCAGGTAGAAACAGTAGATAGGGCAGGCTTCAAAATGTCCACAGCAGCATAGGAGTCAACATTGTTCACCGGCCCAGAGCAAGAGAACACTACTCAGTTATATAGGCACAGTCTGAACAACCTGATTTCCAATCATCATCAGCTGTCTGACTTCTGTTAAGCAGACCAACTCCACTACCAGCACTGGCCACAAGAGGGAGTTCCAAACCGGAACCCAGTCCAAATGTGTCCTCAACAGTCTCACATCCCGTCGGGAGACAAAGACTCTCTCCTTCAGCCCTGATTCAGCAATGAAACCCCATCCCCTTTTCAGATTGAACTGTTCCACCATCCCCTGGTACAACAGTCACCGTGCCTTGCAACTGGCATGCCGCAGGCGCTGCTTCTCCTGGAGGTCACGGGCCTCCACCTGTGCCCGCTGGGTCTGCCGCTGCTCCCGCTCCGGGGCCAGCTGGGTGATCATCGCCTGGCATGCCCCACGGGTGTCCTCATCGACACGGGCCCGTACTCAAGCAACGATTGCTGCTCGCTCAGGGTCCGGTTCGGAGGCCTCTGGTTCCGGAACCAGGTAGCTTACTGCCGGGTCCCTGATAGAAGCTTGGGGCGGTACCTGGTTATTGACAGTAGGGGCAGCATCCTCCTCCGGCAGTGACTGTACCGAGTGACCATACGGCAGATTGTGGCTCGATTTCTACACCCTATTGTGGGAGCCCCTGCTGAACCCCGGTGGGACTGCGACCGAGGAGAAACACGTCAGGCAATACGTTATATGTCCATTACTCTGTGCCATTGGTTATTGAACCTTTTCTAATCTTCTAAAAAGCTAACTACTATCTATTAAGCAGAAGATTATGAGACCTATTATGGTTACCTGGACCTGGGTATTCTATCCCCATGAATATCAATCTCATTAAGTGCCTTCCATGCAGTGTTTATATATCGTATATCTCATGTGCCTTCTATGAAGTGATTTGTATGCCCTGTGTGCTTTCTATTTAGTAGTGCTTGACGCCCTATGGCGCCTTACAGGCATGAATAAGGGTGATAGCATTGCAAATTATGCTTTTTCTACTCTGGGCTTATATGAGGATTCCTCTGTTTTGAATCTAATAGAAGTATAGAAGGATTTCTTCATCAGGTATACACATGTATTAATAAATACTCGCATTGCATTTATATCCATATTGAAATTGTCTCTCCAGTAAAGGAGACAAACTCTAGCACAGCGCCACCTATTGGAAGTAGCGATCCTAAAAGTCACAAGTGGATTTTCAACAATCCTTTGCAATATGACTCAGGATATATAAGCCAGATCAGAATCCCAATTTGCAGACACGGTGTTTCGGGGTGCTTGCCCCTCGTCAGTGCAAAGTATGGGGGTGTCTGATCTGACTCATGAGAAAGCTATGTGGGGACCACGGGGGAACACTATTCTCCTTAAGGAGACTTTGCAAGCCAGTCTGGCTGCCAGGTAAGGGGACTTATAGCTGCCACGCCCCTCTAAGAAATATTCAAATTGTCTCTCCAGTAAAGGAGACAAACTCTAGCACAGCGCCACCTATTGGAAGTAGCGATCCTAAAAGTCACAAGTGGATTTTCAACAATCCTTTGCAATATGACTCAGGATATATAAGCCAGATCAGAATCCCAATTTGCAGACATGGTGTTTCGGGGTGCTTGCCCCTCGTCAGTGCAAAGTATGGGGGTGTCTGATCTGGCTCATGAGAAAGCTATGTGGGGACCACGAGGGAACACTATTCTCCTTAAGTAGACTTTGCAAGCCAGTCTGGCTGCCAGGTAAGGGGACTTATAGCTGCCACGCCCCTCTAAGAAATATTCAAATTGTCTCTCCAGTAAAGGAGACAAACTCTAGCACAGCGCCACCTATTGGAAGTAGCGATCCTAAAAGTCACAAGTGGATTTTCAACAATCCTTTGCAATATGACTCAGGATATATAAGCCAGATCAGAATCCCAATTTGCAGACATGGTGTTTCGGGGTGCTTGCCCCTCGTCAGTGCAAAGTATGGGGGTGTCTGATCTGGCTCATGAGAAAGCTATGTGGGGACCACGGGGGAACACTATTCTCCTTAAGGAGACTTTGCAAGCCAGTCTGGCTGCCAGGTAAGGGGTATCCATATTGATGCACTTTACTGTTTGAGGCACTAAGCACTTTATTTTGAGGACTTCTTTGTGCGTCTAATGGGGTATTAAATTATTATCTGAATAACCTTGGTCCATATGACAATACTACTGTGGATATTGCCTGAATTATATCTGATTGGTGGGTGTATTTGTGGCCTGCAGTGCAAATATTCAGATTCCTGCACTCCATTTCTCCTAGACCAGCTGCACGTGAGTCTAGCGGAGGGAAAGGAGGGCTAGCCGTCGAGGAGCGGGGGCGCCATTTCATCTTGACTTAGGGTGTCAACCTCCGCGGTAAGGTAGGGTGAGAGGAGGATTAATTGGCCACTTTCCTATTTGCACTGCACTGGCCTTTCCTATTCACCACGGCTAAAAAAGTATATAAAGCAATATTCTTTACGTGTTGTACTTGGGATTTATGTTTGTCTTGTGTGGTGCAAAAGATGCAGTCCTTTGCCTTTGTCCCCTTTAATACATTGTAGTCGCTGGTTTCAGCGCTGACTTATGAGGGGATTTTTGTTAAGGTTATTGTCGGACATTCTGCATCCACCTCAGCACTTTAGTTGTCCCCAGTATTGTCTTTTGAGCTTTGGAAAATATCTGATTTTAAATAGTATTAATAAAGTTGAAATTTTAAAAGGGTTTTTTCTTTTGGTTTGCTTCTGTTAAGCAGACCAACTCCACTACCAGCACTGGCCACAAGAGGGAGTTCCAAACCAGGACCCAGTCCAAATGTGTTCACAACAGTCTCACATCCCGTCGGGAGACAAAGACTCCCTCCTTCAGCCCTGATTCAGCAATGAAACCCCATCCCCTTTTCAGATTGAATTGTTCCACCATCCCCGGTACAGCAGTCACCGTGCCTTGCAACTGGCATGCCGCAGGCGCTGCTTCTCCTGGAGGTCACGGGCCTCCGCCTGTGCCCGCTGGGTCTGCGCTGCTCCCGCTCCTGGGCCAGCTGGGTGATCATCGCCTGGCATGCCCCACGGGTGGCGTCATCGACACGGGCCCATACTCAAGCGACGATTGCTGGTCGCTCAGGTTCCAGTTCGGAGACCTCTGGTTCTGGAACCAGGTAGCTTACTGCTGGGTCCCTGACAGCAGCTTGGGGCGGTACCTGGTTATTGACAGCGGGGGCAGCATCCTTCTCTGCGGCTCCCTGTGGATCCGGCCAAGTCTGGCTGCGGTGTGGCCGGGTCTGACCTGTCCGAGTCGGAAGGCGGTGCAGCCTGGTCTGGTCTGGCCGGGTTGGAAGGCGGTCTGGTAGAAGAAGGGTGCTGGCATTGGGATCAGAGAGGTCTGGGAGGGTCCTGGTGTCATCTCTGCAAGCGGCGCCCAGTTCTCGTGGGCCTGCATGGTCACCACCACTCCTATCATCTCTGCTTGCCACTCTTCAATTTGCTGGAGCTGCTGCACCCGCATCGCCCAGCATAGCCACTGGACCTCCACTTCCAGCTTCTCTGCAGTCCATGCTCCTGGACGACCTGTCTCGCTCTCCTGGTCCTTTGGAGCTGACGTTGTCCTAGAGTTCCTGGGGGTATTCTGTCTCAGGGTTCCTGTCTCCCTGCTGCTAGTTTCGTTTTTACATGATGGTCACTCCCAGGGGGCAGGGTTTATTTTCGTGCGCTTTTCACCATTGCTATAGTTCACTTTTAGTTTTCTGCCACCCAAGATGGTGAACAGGTTTACAAGTCCAGCACAATACAGTTCATAAGGCACACGTCACTCGGTATTAACGGATCCAGTTCGTATCCTGTTTGTGACGCCAAGAAAAACCTGTCACACCCCAGGGCTATGGGGTACTCGGTCCCAGGCCTGGTTTCGCTGGGAAGTGTCACGGGTGTAATGGCCAGTTCCCTTTTCTGTGACCGTGGAGGGTCGCTTTTAAAAGTGGGTATTTACAGGGATTATAATATTATATAATATTATGAGATTATAATGCACAGTCTCTCACTGCTGGGGCTGACGTTAATGGCAGCCTAGATGTTGTGGCCCTCCGCAACTAGGGCTAGGCCCCAGGGGATAAATTATGGTGTTTGATGTTTAAGCCCGTTAACAGTTCCAGGGCACAGAAAGAAGGTAGACCACACAAGGGATTGCAGTGTAACTGGTTCTTTACTCACGATTGTGATGCTTGCAACCCAATGGAGGCTGGTCCTCACCACTGGTCCCCTTAGTTCAAGTTCCAGTGTGGTGACCTGGTGGTCACACGCCTGAGCCTGACAAGTCACTTTTACACTCTCCTGTCAGTATCGTTACGTCCGTCTTCTTTCACTTCCACTTACTGACTGTCTAACCCCTCCTCCCTGGTGTAGGTCCTGCATCTTTGACAGGATGCAGTTTCATGTAGCTCCTGATAACTTCAGGGGCGCTACACTATGCTGGACCTAGGGATTTGTTTTGGTTGGTAAATAAATGGGTGAAAGAGGGTGTGTGTTTTTTTATTTCAAATTAAGCTTTTTCCTGTGTTTGTGTTTATATCATTTGATTTAGAGGGTTAGTAATGGGATTGCCTCATAGATGCCTTCCCATTACGAACCTAGAGCTTCATGGTAGCTGTAATTTTTGACAAATCACAAATGACATCAACCCCATATATTACCCCTATTGGCACATCACCAGGGCAATCAGGGTGAGCTGGGTAAAGCACCAGAATTGACACAGTAAATGCTGGAAAGGTACAAAAACCATGGCTTTTCCTTCCCTGTTAAAACCAGCCTCCAGTCATTTTAATTTTTTTTTTCAAGTGTTGTGCCGGTCAATCACAGCCATGCTAATGTTTGACATGGATGTGATGGGGCCAAAGTCCCCACACTCATAAAGCTTGCTGATTGACTTGTCTGCAGCCTTTCAACAGGCTTTATTTGGATTACAACCCGAACAGACACTGGACGTACAGGGTTCACTCATCCCTAATTATTTCTCTTTTGTCCACTTGTGCATGTGTTTTAGGTTTCCTCACATTGAATTCCAGTCTATTTCTTCATGCCTACCCTATCTTGGTTTGAATGCATAGCAATTAGTGATGAGCGAGCATGCTTGTAACTACTCGGTACTCGCACGAGTATCACTGTACTCGGGCTACTCGGCGGGTACCGAGTAATTTTGCAATACTCGTGCTTTACTCGTGGTCGTCATCCCTGCATGTTGGCGCTCTTTTGAGAGCCAGCCCTCATGCAGGGATTGGCTGGCAGACCACTGCAATGCCACAGCCCTGTTAGTTGTGGAATTGCAGTGATTGGCCGGCCCGCACAGCGTGACCGAGCCTTTATACCGGCCGGCGCGCTGTGCTCTGTACACAGCCATCTCATATTCCATGCTTTCCACGCCCACAGGCGCCTATGATTGGTTGCAGTGAGACACGCCCCCACGCTGAGTGACAGGTGTCACACTGCACCCAATCACAGCAGCCGGTGGGCGTGTCTATACTGTGCAGTAAAATAAATAAATAAATAATTAAAAAAACGGCGTGCGGTCCCCCCAATTTTAATACCAGCCAGATAAAGCCATACAGCTGAAGGCTGGTATTCTCAGGATGGGGAGCCCCACGTTATGGGGAGCCCCCCACCCTAACAATATCAGTCAGCAGCTGGCCAGAATTGCCGCATACATTATATGCGACAGTTCTGGGACTGTACCCGGCTCTTCCCGATTTACCCTAGTGCGTTGGCAAATCGGGGTAATAAGGAGTTAATGGCAGCCCATAGCTGCCACTAAATCCTAGATTAATCATGTCAGGCGTCTCCCCGAGATTCCTTCCATGATTAATCTGTAAATTACAGTTAAAAAACACACACACACCCGAAAAATCATTTATTAGAAATAAAAAACACTAACAAAGTCCCTCATTACCAATTTATTAACCCCGACAAACCCTCCATGTCCGGCGTACTCCACAGTCCTCCAGCGTCGCGTCCAGCTCTGCTGCATGGAGGTGACAGGAGCTGCAGAATACACCGCCGCTCCGGTCACCTCCACGCAGCTAATGAAGGGAATAGCGCGATCAGCTGCTGTCAGTCAGGTAACTCCCGGCCACCGCTGGATCCAGCGGTGGCCGCGATTAACCTCAGTGACAGCAGCTGATCGCTATACTCACCTCAGTTGGTGCATGGAGCTGACTGGAGTGGCGGTGAGTAGCGCGATCAGCTGAGCTGTCACTGAGGTTACCCGCGGCCACCGCTGCATCCACCGCTGGATCCAGGTAACCTCAGTGACAGCTCAGCTGATCGCGCTACTCATCTCATTAGCTGCGTGGAGGTGACCGGAGCGGCGGTGTATTCTGCAGCTCCTGTCACCTGCATGCAGCAGAGCTGGATGCGACGCTGGAGGACTGTGGAGTACGCCGGACATGGAGGGTTTGTCGGGGTTAATAAATTGGTAATGAGGGACTTTGTTAGTGTTTTTTATTTCTAATAAAGGATTTTTCGGGTGTGTGTGTTTTTTAACTGTAATTTACAGATTAATCATGGAAGGAATCTTGGGGAGACGCCTGACATGATTAATCTAGGATTTAGTGGCAGCTATGGGCTGCCATTAACTCCTTATTACCCCGATTTGCCAACGCACTAGGGTAAATCGGGAAGAGCCGGGTACAGTCCCAGAACTGTCGCATATAATGTATGCGGCAATTCTGGGCAGCTGCTGACTGATATTGTTAGGGTGGGGGGCTCCCCATAACGTGGGGCTCCCCATCCTGAGAATACCAGCCTTCAGCTGTATGGCTTTATCTGGCTGGTATTAAAATTGGGGGGGACCGCACGCCGGTTTTTTTAATTATTTATTTATTTATTTTACTGCACAGTATACATACGCCCACCGGCTGCTGTGATTGGGTGTAGTGAGACACCTGTCACTCAGCGCGGGGGCGTGTCTCACTGCAACCAATCATAGGCGCCGAAAAGCAGGAAAGCAGGGAATACGAGATTGATTAATGAGCGGCCGGCTTTTTCAAAAGAGGAAAAGCCGCCGGAACAGTGTGAACAGCCGTGCAGCGCCGCGCCGGAGATCGGGGAACGGTAAGTAAGAGAGAGGGGGCAGAATGACCGACAGACTGTCAGAGGGGGACAGACAAGACAGAGAGAGACAGACAGAGCGAGACCGACCGACGGGAGATAGAATGAAAAAAAAAAATGACCGACATCGCTAGTAAAAAGCACAAAACGTGCGTTTTGGACATCGGAGTGCCACACAATGTTTTACGTAAAATCTTTCATGTATTAATCTCAAAAAGTAACATACACCAGCTCTATACCACTATTGGGTATGTGCCCTTAACATTTCCGCCATGAAAATTCATTTTGGTGTCATTTTGGAAGGTTTTCTGGTGAGTCCGTAAAAATGGCGTAAAACGCGGACAAAATTGTTCACAGCTGTGACTTTTGAGTGATAAATGCTTCAAGGGGTCTTCCCCATGCTGTTGCCATGTCATTTGAGCACTCTTCTGAGACTTTTGTGACATTTTTAGGGTTTCTACATGCTGCCGGGGGGTCATTTCACAAAAATACTCGGGTCTCCCATAGGATAACATTGGGCTCGTTGCTCGGGCCGAGTACACGAGTATCTTGGGAGGCTCGGCCCGAGCTTCGAGCACCCGAGCTTTTTAGTACTCGCTCATCACTAATAGCAATCTATCTTCTAGTTTGTTAGGAAGTACAAGGAATAACTCAATGGCCTTTTAGGCAGACTGGTCTGACTTGTGGGTCTCTAAAGTTGCAGCTAGGGTGATTCCAACCTGTGAAGAAGCCATTAACACTAGAAGTTCCAGAGAAGGGTCATTTAACATTTCTACCTTTGGAACCCAGGTTGAATGACCTGAAGGATTTTAGCTAACATCCTATAATCACCGTCTTTTGTTCTGTAATTAAGGCCATTACTGTTGTATTGGGGAGTGCTACTGCTATGGACAATAAAAAACACGCTGCCACTTTAAGAGACAGAAACCTCCCCGTATTGAGGGGTAATGGAATGTTCTGCTCCCCCTGCAGAAAGTGTGCTAATGGACAGCTCGAGTGTAAGAAGAGAAGTGAGTTTCTGTTTTGATTTTAGAAGCCTGTGAAGGAACACACAGCCGGTGTGTCTCGGAGGAATGGAGTTTCTTCTGAATCGAGAGAGAGACTTGCAGATAACAGGGAACAAGCGAGGAATCTGAAGCAAGAAGAAGTTTTTGATCTCCTTAACCCGGCCCAGGAGAAGTGCGCACCTCCGGATGAGACTGTTGTTGGGGGCCCCCTCGACTGGATCCACGTCCCCAGCAGCACTGTGAGTTGAATATTGTGCACATACTAGGGGCTAAAGTAGGCTTCAGTAGGTAGAACACTGCATCCGTGTGGCCCGTTTAGCAGAGGCCAGAGAGGTTACGTGTAGAGTAGCAGTGTACCTGACTGTTTTTTGTGTTTCTTGAACCTGTAATAGTTGGAGCACCGTGCTATTGAGCGGACCAGCTAGAGCAGGGGTCTCAAACTCAGCTGGGTGTATGGGCCGCACACAGAAAAAAAATAATTTGAGGGGCCGCATTCTTTTCAGGACAAAGTGACATTGGTAGTGGTACCATATATACGTGGTCCCCTTCTTGTGGTAATGTGCCCCATATGCAGGTCCCCTTCCTATAGTAATGTGCTTCATGCAGGTCCCTTTCTTGTATTAATGTGCCCCATGCATGTCTTCTTGTAGTAATCACACACACACACACAAACCCTGTGCAGCCTCAGCTAACACACACACACACACACACACACACAAACCCTGTGCAGCCTCAGCTAACACACACACACACACACACACACACACAAACCCTGTGCAACCTCAGCTAACACACACACACACACACACACACAAACCCTGTGCAGCCTCAGCTAACACACACACACAGACAAACCCTGTGCAGCCTCAGCTAACACACACACACACACACACACACACCCTGTGCAGCCTCAGCTAACAGACACACACACACAAACCCTGTGCAGCCTCAGCTAACAGACACACACACACACACACACACCCCCTGTGCAGCCTCAGCTGACACACACACACACACACACCCTGTGCAGCCTCAGCTAACACACACACACACACACACATACACCCTGTGCAGCCTCAGCTAACAGACACACACACACAAACCCTGTGCAGCCTCAGCTAACAGACAAACACACACACACACACCCCCTGTGCAGCCTCAGCTGACACACACACACACACACACACACACACACACCCTGTGCAAGCTCAGCCAGCGACAGAAACACACAGAAACACACAAAAACATTCTGCTCACCTATCCTCCGTCGGCTCAGCAGCACGCAGGCATGTGGACCCGATAATGATCACAGCTCCTGCCTGTCACTGCTGAACTTTCTGTCGGCGCGTGCAGAGCACTCAGAGCAGTTCTCACTGCACAACAGCCACTGGCCAATCACAGGTAAGCATCTGAGGTCATATGGAGCAGGTGCTTGCCTCTGATTGGCAGGCGGCTGTTATTGTGTTCTGCAGCGAGAACTTTACTGTGCCCGGCAAAGGCAAAACTGTAAACTGAAATAGATAGCTGGAGGCTGCGGCCCCTGCACCGGTCGCCATCTTTACCGGGTCCACGGGCCAGCGGGCCGCAAGAAGCCACCTGAAGGGCCGCATGCGGCCCGCGGGCCGCGTGTTTGAGACCCCTGAGCTAGAGAATATGTGTCGCCCTGGGCAAGCCAGGGGACACAGATAACAACACACACGCACCCCACATTCCCTGTAGTTACACCAGCTAACCCAAAAATCCTTGTTGCCTTCCTCCAGGAGTCTGATGATGCACACCAGGGGGTGGGCCAGGCGGTTGGCTCCGCCCACCGAGGAGCTCACAACACTGGAGGCAGGAGGAAACCAGGCAGTTCTGTCAGGGAGGAGGAAGTGGAAGGAGTCGAGCCCAGGCAGGGCAAGAGTGAAGGAGTAGTCTAGACAGGGTTAGAGTAAACAGCTAAGTGGAAGTGAAGGAAGAAAGCAGTAAAGGAGGAAAGCAAGTGAAGTGACAGTAAAGAAAGAAAGCCTGAAGTTAGTCTGTGGCTGTGTGCCCAGACGGAGTCAGCAAGGTCAGCAGACAGTGGTGAAGATCTGCAGTGGGACTGTCTGGAGGTTGCTGGAAGGGCCACGGAGGCTGTGTGTATCCGGGGGTCTGGAGCAGTATACAAAGGGCAGTCAGCACCAGAGCAGGGGCTTTCGGATCCCAGCAAGGCTTGGAGTCGCTGTAAATTGCTAAATCCGTTAGTGAAGGGGACGTAGATCCCCCAACAAGCAAGTCCTGATTGACGGCAAAGGTCCAACCACAACGGTGAAACACCGCCACCGCCAAGGCGCCAGTTTCCCAGGGCCGGCGCCTGCGGGCAAAGTGTGGAGCTCCTCCGGCACAGATTGCAGTCGGGGAGCGGGTAACCGGTGGGAATCCACCGCTACCAAACAGACATTTCAAAGGTGCAGGGAAGAGACCATCACCGCTAACTGCAGGGAACCGCAGCACCGTGAACCGTCCGAGGGACCCGTCCAACCAGCCGTTTGTTTACCGAGAACTGTGTCGTGTTTACTGGCTGAGTGAGTACCTCAGTGCCGCAAGGCACAGCGCTGCCCCTGCGCCCCTGCACCCCACTGGGCCCCGGGACAACCAACCCCCCTACCCACGGAGGGGAGAAATAACATCTAGCTGCTCCATACCATCGCCCCCGGGATCCCCGTCCAAAGCAGCGGTGGTGCTACACCTCACCACAACCGTGGGTGGCGTCACGAACTATAACAATTCCCCTTACCCAAATCCCCTTTTACTGTGGAGCCTGGGATCACAGACCGGGTCACGCCATCGTGATACCCACAGAAGTGACTCTGTGGCCCGGATCTGAGTACCCCTGGTCCCCGGGCGAAACATTTGGCGTCACGAACAGGATCCTACCGCTCTGCCGTCAGGTAGAGGTGCGCCTTGTTACCGCCGGAGGCATCCGGCCGGAAAATTTCAGAAGCCGCCATCTTTGGCGCGAAAAGTTCCCGCTCGAGCGTCTTCTCGAGCAGTAAAAGCGCGAAGGCCAAAACTCCGCCCCGAGAGAGGAGGGGCCGGAAAGAGCTAAGGGGGACGCGATGGCGGCTGAACGCATGTAGCTGCGGCTATAAAAGCAGGGACGCCAGGACCTTGCGAGAATACCGTTCCTGGAAGCAAACAGTGAAGACACCATGTGGATGCCGTCCCGCGACACCGTACCCCCCGCGCCTGGAACCGCGGTGTGGGTGGAGATCCGGACCGCGCAGCTCTATCAACGGCTGCAGGTGAAGATGCAACTCCTCATGGAGGAGTGGGAGGCCGACATGGCGGACGTTGTAGCCACCGTGCGGAGACGCGAGGAGGAGGCGGAGAAAGGGAGGGTGAGTGACCCACGTCCCGATGCCCTTGCAGGGCCGGTCATCGCGGCTGTGGGGCCCGGTCCAAGCCCTCTCCCCCCGTTGCCTCCCTCGCCACCCGTCTCGGAGGCCGTGACCCCGCCACTAGGCCCGCTACCACCGCCACCGGTAGCGATACCCAGCCCGTCCGCCCCAGCGGACCGACCTGTAGCCGGAGCCCGTAGCAAACCGGAGGCATTACCTTGGAAGGCCCCGAAGATTGTGCCAGAGACAGTCCCCGAGCAGTTTCCCGAGCCGGAGCCGACGACCCGCTCCGAGCCGAAGGCCCGGCTGCGGAAAGCCCCTGTGCCCATCCCCCACACCTTGGCTGAGGTGGCGCCGGGTTGTTGCTGCAAGGCAGCGCCCAAGGCCATGACACCGCGGGATACGCTACCCACCTTCCTGACAGTGGTTAACGTGCTGGATGTCCCGTGGGGCTCAACCCGTGCGCCGGAGCTGGCAGCAGCGCCATACTGGGACAGGGAGCCGACAAAGCTGGGCCTGGAGATCGCGGAGAGGGAGAGAAGGAAAGCCGAGCTGGTGGCCCGAGCCATTCGGGAAAAGGAAAACCTGCGGCAAGCAACCTTCCGTGTCCGGGGCCCGTTCTACGAGGGGCAGGTGAGGCGGTTTGATGTCCGCCGGGGCTACGGGTTCATATACGAACCAGGCCTGGAGGCCGAGGTGCTTGTGGCCCGGCGGGACGTGAATGCCCATCTGCCCGAGGAGCATCCTGGCCGCAATCTTATACCGGGGGACATGGTGCGTTACACCCGGCACTGCGGAGAGAGGGGGTGGTTTGCCCTGGATGTAAAGCTGAGGGGCAGCCCGGAGAGCAAGGTGAGCTCTGCATCCCCTCCCTCGGATGAAGCAGCAAAAGGACCGGAGTAGCGCAGCGGATGCCCGTTGCACCGTCCCCGTTGGGACCATTACTGAAGTTGCTGTTTGTTTGAAAAAGTTTAGAAAGTTTTGAAAAATGATGATAAGTGAAATTACCGAAGAAGTCACCTGATTTGTTTGTTGATTTGCCTTGTGATTGAACCGGCAGGAGCCAGCACCGTTGTCCCCGTGGGGACCGTTTAAAGTTTTGCATGGGAACTATCCATGGACAAGCCCGTGAACTAGCAGGGCACCACAAACGTTAAGTGGCTTGTAAATATGTTGGGTACCGTTACCGTTTCCGCTATACCGCCTCCGGAGAGGCAGGTTGGAGGGAGGGCCCTCAGCAGAGCAGGCTGGGGCCCAGCCACCAAAGGAACCGGTGGCCACCCTCTGGAGGGGAAGGACAGATCCCGCTCGGGTAACTTGTGCTGGACTGTGGGTCAAGGGGTGCTGCCTGGGTTTTAGGGGCAGCATCAGGGCCAGGTTGCTTGGGTGGGAGAGAGCGGAAACCGTGACCGTACACCGTTGTAACGTTAAAAGTAAATGTGCCTCCCGTCTTGGGAAGAGTTGTGATTAAAAATGTATATAATTTACCGTTTATAATGTTATACCGTTTACATTTTCAGAAAACAAAAAGGAAAATAAAACCGGTGTTGGACGGGCAGCCCGAGGACGATCTGCGTTTTGCTAAGGGGGAATGTGTCACCCTGGGCAAGCCAGGGGACACAGATAACAACACACACGCACCCCACATTCCCTGTAGGTACACCAGCTAACCCAAAAATCCTTGTTGCCTTCCTCCAGGAGTCTGATGATGCACACCAGGGGGTGGGCCAGGCGGTTGGCTCCGCCCACCGAGGAGCTCACAACACTGGAGGCAGGAGGAAACCAGGCAGTTCTGTCAGGGAGGAGGAAGTGGAAGGAGTCGAGCCCAGGCAGGGCAAGAGTGAAGGAGTAGTCTAGACAGGGTTAGAGTAAACAGCTAAGTGGAAGTGAAGGAAGAAAGCAGTAAAGGAGGAAAGCAAGTGAAGTGACAGTAAAGAAAGAAAGCCTGAAGTTAGTCTGTGGCTGTGTGCCCAGACGGAGTCAGCAAGGTCAGCAGACAGTGGTGAAGATCTGCAGTGGGACTGTCTGGAGGTTGCTGGAAGGGCCACGGAGGCTGTGTGTATCCGGGGGTCTGGAGCAGTATACAAAGGGCAGTCAGCACCAGAGCAGGGGCTTTCGTATCCCAGCAAGGCTTGGAGTCGCTGTAAATTGCTAAATCCGTTAGTGAAGGGGACGTAGATCCCCCAACAAGCAAGTCCTGATTGACGGCAAAGGTCCAACCACAACGGGGAAACACCGCCACCGCCAAGGCACCAGTTTTCCAGGGCCGGTGCCTGCGGGCAAAGTGTGGAGCTCCTCCGGCACAGATTGCAGTCGGGGAGCGGGTAACCGGTGGGAATCCACCGCTACCAAACAGACATTTCAAAGGTGCAGGGAAGAGACCGTCACCGCTAACTGCAGGGAACCGCAGCACCGTGAACCGTCCGAGGGACCCGTCCAACCACCCGTTTGTTTACCGAGAACTGTGTCGTGTTTACTGGCTGAGTGAGTACCTCAGTGCCGCAAGGCACAGCGCTGCCCCTGCGCCCCTGCACCCCACTGGGCCCCGGGACAACCAACCCCCCTACCCACGGAGGGGAGAAATAACATCTAGCTGCTCCATACCATCGCCCCCGGGATCCCCGTCCAAAGCAGCGGTGGTGCTACACCTCACCACAACCGTGGGTGGCGTCACGAACTATAACAATTCCCCTTACCCAAATCCCCTTTTACTGTGGAGCCTGGGATCACAGACCGGGTCACGCCATCGTGATACCCACAGAAGTGACTCTGTGGCCCGGATCTGAGTACCCCTGGTCCCCGGGCGAAACAAATACAAAAGTGTTGTTAAATCACGTTTTGCCACTGTATACCCCGTGCCTGAACCTGCCTTCTCCACATCTTTCCCCACCTGTTAATAAATACACCCTTGTTGTTCGCACCTCGTCTTGTGTACTGTAACCTACTCTGCACCGCGGTGGTCCTCTCGGCCATCGCTTCAAGTGGCGCTGCGAGCGGGAACGCTAATATTAATGGGGGTGCTGTGGGCAATGGTGGAACCCCTGCAAGGACACTTCAAATGGGCACCATATTTAGTGTGCTACCAAAATTCGATGGCAATAACATGGCACTGTGCGACTGGGTGTCCCAGCTGCAGAGCACCCTGAAAGTGTATAACATCGGCCCAGAGCTTGAGGTGGACATCGCTTTGACTGCCCTAGAGGGAGAAGCCCGTAGAAACGTCTGTCTACAACCAGAACCCACCCGTAGTACCCTGAAAGAGTTAGTTGGATTCTTGGAAGAGATCTATGGCGAGACTGCTAGCGCGGGACATCTTCGCGCCAAATTTTTTTCGAGGCTGCAGCGGGAAGAAGAAGGGATCTCTAAGTATGCAACAGCACTACAAGAAGTATTAGTGGAGGTCCAGAGAAAGGAGTCAGATGGACTCGGCGGCATAGGCTCTACCGACCGGATACTCCGGGAACAGTTTATTCTGGGATTGCATAGCGTATCCTTGCGGCAAGCCCTGGCAGAACGGGTCCGAGCGAATCCGGCTCTTACTTTTCGTCAAATCCTAGCAGAAGCAGTAGCCCGAAGTAAAGAAGAAAGTTACGCATCTGGGGTGGTGCGCGTCCAAACCGCCACCTCCAGAGTGGACCCAAACTGCCAGGTGGGACTGGTCCAGGTGGTGCAAGATTTACAGAAATCCGTTCTCAACGTACAGGAGAAGCTGACCCGGATGGAGCAAAGAATGAGGGACTTGTCTGGTGAACATCCCTACCCAGCTGCACCCTTCTCCTTCCAACCTGGCCCATCATACTCACACAATAATTCCTCGGCTTTACTGATGGGGGACTGGAGGCTGCAGGCTTCCTCTCGTCAGCCACCAGAGGCACGAGGTATTCCCCAGCGAGGAGAAGACATCCACTGCTGGGGATGTGGAGGTCGGGGGCATATTGCCAGGGGGTGCCGGAATAACACTCAAAGCCAACGGAAGCCATCGTTAAACTACCAACCCCCGCAGTAGTGCGGCACTCTGCGGGGGAGGCGAGAAGGGAGGCCGCTCCATATCATAACGAACATTTGATCGCTGGTTGTCCCATCCTACGTGCTGAATTCGAGAGTGTCCCAGTGAATTGCTTGATAGATACTGGGTCACAAGTGACGACGATTCCAGAAGCATATTTCAATCAACATTTCCAGACACTGGCCAGGCCAGAGAAAGAGACCCTGATTCGGGTGATTGCTGCTAATCAACAACTGATCCCGGTCACAGGAGTTGTGTGGATGAATGTTCGAATCTGTGGGCAAGAAGTGGGGAAACAAGGGATCCTACTAGTCCCCGAGCCCATCAACGAAGATGTACCTGTAATATTGGGGATGAATGTCCTACGTGAATTAGATCAGATTATGTTCACCAAACGGGGACCCGGATACTGGAAGCAAGCTACTACACATAAGACTACACAGGAAGCACTTCAACGGCTGATCCGCGTCTGTGGGACGCAGAAGAGTGTGCCATCTCATCAGACGGTAGGGGTCATCAGGGCTCCTGGGAAGGAACCTATAATCCTGCCTCCCGGCCGAGAAAGTATATTACACCTCCCAGTGGGAACCTATCGCAATCTCGATGGGATAGAAGTGATTGTTCAGCCTGTAGCAACCGGAAGAGTGGACCAAGAAGTTATGATAGCTCGTACGGTAGCTGTGGTCCAACAAAGACGCGTCCCTATCAGAGCCTTGAATGTGGGCCCCGGTGAGGCCACCTTGCCTCGAGGGACGGATCTGGCCCTGGTGTACGTACATAAAGGCGAGGTAAGGAGTCATAAAGAGATATCCTTATCGCCGATAGAAGGTGTGGGGTGGACCCTAGCAGTCTCTGCGAGGGCCAAAGAGATTCCATCTCCAGAGTGGAGTGGAAAGGCCATCCTCGATCAGATGGAAGTGGCTGTGAATTCGCTGGGCCCTGAGCGTGTGCAAGCAGTAGAAGCTATGCTGTGGGAGAACCAGGCCGCATTCGCTCGCCACGCTGAAGATTTCGGCTGCACTGAAGCCATCATGCATGAGATACCGACCGGGGAAGCTCGCCCGATTCGAGAACGGTACCGACAGATCCCTCCCAAGATGTACCAAGAGGTAAAGACGTTACTGAAGCAGATGCTGGATTCAGGAATAGTGCAGGGCAGCCAGAGCCCTTGAGCGGCCCCGGTGGTACTCGTCAAGAAAAAGGATGGAACCATCCGGTTTGTCAGAGTTCCGGGATTTCCAGTTTTCTTTTGAAGGATCTTGCCCTTTGTTAACATGGAGTTTTCTGTTCTGTTGCCCTACTTCCTGCCATCTGTTTAAAAGCCGCCCCTAAGCTTAGTCTAGTTGCCTGAGTATACTGCTTCATGTGTACTCCTGCCCTGCTGCTCTCATTTCCTGATTGCTGTTTGGATCCAGTTGAAACACCTGACACCAGCTCTGGACTTCACCTCTCATCCAACTGTGCTCGGACTCTGTCTGCCGTCTCTGGTCGGCACTTCTGCCCGGTCCCTTCCGTTCATATCCACCCTAGGACTCATATCACGTACGGACATTTTTTGAACTATATCTGTTGCCCTTTTTGTGTCCCGGCTTCTGTGCATTTAGGCCTTCTGGGGTGATTGCCGGACAGCCCCTGTATAGGGGTTCGCTCCTGGTGGTCTCCCTGGGGGAGTCCGGTGTGCAGCCCCGGGAATTCCCCTTTGCTCTGAACCCAGCAGGTATTTACTGTGTTTATGTTCCACTGTGTATATACTGTTCTGTGTGCATATTGCGGTTACATATTACTGTGTATATTTTGTTCTGTTTACATATTGCGGTTACTTATTATTGTGTATATTCTGTTCTGTGCACATTTTGCGGTTACATATTATAAAACGTCTTTTGCACCAAGAACTCGTCTCTGGTTGTCATTGCCCTAATGCAATCGAAATCCTCAGTACATACAATAGTATTACACGGTTCTGTGTAGACTACAGAAAACTCAACGCTTGTACCGTTCGCGACTCGTACCCATTACCACGAATCGAAGAATCCTTGACGGCCTTGGGGAAGGCCAAGTACTTCTCCACCTTGGATTTAGCAAGCGGGTACTGGCAAGTACCTGTGGCGGAAAAAGACAAAGCCAAGACCACGTTCATCCTCCCGATGGGATTGTTTGCGTTTAACCGGATGCCCTTCGGACTCTCCAATGCTCCGGGCACGTTTCATCGGCTGATGGAAAAGTGCTTGGGAGACCTAAATTTTGAAGCGACCCTGATCTATCTGGATGTCATCATCATGTTCTCGGCCACGTTCAAAGAACACCTTGACCGGCTTGGACAGGTACTCGGGAGACTGCAGGCTCATAACCTGAAGGTGAAGCCCAAAAAATGCCACCTCTTCAAGAGAGAGATCGAGTACCTGGGCCACACAGTGTCACAAGATGGAGTCCTACCCTCCGCAGAAAAGGTGGCGGCCATTCAGAAGTGGCCAGTCCCTCGAACGGTGAGGGAACTCAAGGCATTTCTTGGACTCGCCGGGTATTACCGCCGGTTCGTCAAACACTTCGCAAAGGTGGCGGGTCCTTTGAACGAGCTGCTGAGGGGGACCGCCGGAGTGTCGAAGAACCAGGGCATCTCTTGGGCTCAAAGACAAGATGAGGCTTTTCAGGCTTTGAAGAATGCCCTTACTTCAGCCCCGATCCTGGCCTATGCGGACTTCGACCGACCATTCCTGCTGTACACAGATGGTAGCCTTCATGGACTCGGTGCCGTATTGTCTCAGATGCAAAATGGACATGAGAGAGTCATTGGCTACGCCAGTAGGTCCCTGCGGGACAGCGAAAGAAACCCCCACAATTACAGCTCCTTTCGACTAGAGCTCCTGGCCCTAGTGTGGACCATGACAGAGAAATTTGCTGGCTTCCTGACAGGAACCAAGATCCAGGTCCGGACAGACAATAATCCTCTGGCCCACCTTGAGAATACCAAATTGGGAGCCTTGGAACAACGGTGGGTGGCTCGCCTTGCAAAGTTTGACTTTACCATGTGTTATCGCCCTGCTACCGAAAACGCAAATGCGGATGGGCTGTCAAGAGTGACGGTGGAGACCCCAGTGGGGGATCTCGATGAACGATTAGAGGAGGAAGAAACGCCAGACTTTAGCAAGTTTGGGCCCTCAGTGGTTGCGTCCCAGTTGAGTAGGCAGGCTTGCACACTGCCCCGGTCCCTGGGGAGAACCAATGAAGAATGGGGACGTGCTCAAGATGCAGACGAAGGGCTGCAACAGATGAAACACTGGGTAACTGAGAAGCAGAAGCCAGACAAACAAGAAAGGGCTAACCTGGACGCCGAGATGAATAGTGTCTTACACCAGTGGGATAGACTGGAAGTTTGAGGATCAGTGTTATATCGTAAGAGACAACAGCCAAAAGATATAGAAGCAAGATGGCAGGTGGTCATCCCCGGAAAAATGGCTCAAGAGGTAGCTAAGGAAGCTCACGAGTTTGGCGCTCACTTTGGACCTGCAAAGACCTACCAATGGTTACAGCAGTACGTGTACTGCCCCAGGTTGGAGTCTGTGGTGGAAGAGGTTTGCCGGCAATGTCGAGTATGCGACCTCGTTAAAAGCACCGAACAAAGGGCACCCATTCAGACCATACAGACCAAAGAACCGCTAGAACTGTCGATGATTGATTATCTCCTCATGGGACACTCCACTCGGGGACTACAATACTGTTTGGTTATGACCGACCATTTCTCCAAGTTCGCTGTAGTCACCCCGACTAGAGATCAGACTGCTGAGTCGGCGGCACGGGCCATCTGCCAAGACTTCATCCGGGTGTATGGATGCCCGAAGCGGATCCACTCCGATCAAGGTGCATGTTTTCAAGGCAAGGTGATGGAGGAATTATGTCGTATGTATGACATCGAGCGATCTCGGACTACACCTTACCATCCCCAAGGCAATGGAGCATGTGAACGCTTCTTCAACCGAACTCTACTTCAAATGCTAAGAACATTAGAGGAAGATAAGAAGGCATGTTGGCCGGATTACCTGCCAGAACTGGTCTGGGCCTACAATAACCGAGTTCACTCCACTACAGGTTACACCCCATATCTACTGCTGTTTGGAAGAGTTGGGCGAGAAATCATCGAGCTGAATTTGGAGCAACCAGAGGATTTCATGGAACGAACTGTCACTTCGTGGGTGAAAGAACATCGACAACGATTACAGACGATACGTCGCTTGGCTTGTCAACAGCTACAGAAGAAAGAACATATGAGCCCTAAACCGATTCAAGAGATACCGCTTCAACCTGGAGATCGAGTGTTAGTCAGAGAGAAATGCCCCAAGGGTAAACTGAGTGAAAGATGAGAAGTTCAACCCTACAGAGTAATCGAACGGGTGTATGCTGACGGCCCGGTCTACAAGGTGCAAATTGAGAATGGAGCGTCCGGCCCTAGAGTACTACACAGAAATATGTTGCGACCATGCCGGTCTGAAGCTCTTTCTACGCCAAGATCTCCTGCAGTCTCTGCCCCACTCCCTGAACATACGTCATCTGGGTGTGAAGTCGATGATGACTGGTGGACAGCCCCCGATGCAGGGGGGGATCCTCAGCCTTCCGGAAACGTAGATCCCATGGATGAGCCACTACCGCCACGGGAAGAAGAGACCAGCCAAGATTCCACTGCAGCTCCCACAGCAAGTGTTCCGCCGGAAGCTAGTCAAGCCGGGCCTGATAGTCAAGATCTTAGAAGATCTCAGAGGTCTACTGCAGGGGTTCCACCAATCCGATATGTTGAACAATGTACTAGGTCTGCTGTACTGCCATTGTTGTCTCCTCTACAAATTTGAACCTTCCTTCAAAACACAGTGGGCTCGAAGCTGTGATGGCCGAGGACAACCATCATTAAGTGGGGAGGCATATTGGGGAGTGCTACTGCTATGGACAATAAGAAACACGCTGCCACTTTAAGAGACAGAAACCTCCCCGTGTTGAGGGGTAATGGAATGTTCTGCTCCCCCTGCAGAAAGTGTGCTAATGGACAGCTCGAGTGTAAGAAGAGAAGTGTGAGTTTCTGTTTTGATTTTAGAAGCGTGTGAAGGAACACACAGCCGGTGTGTCTCGGAGGATTGGAGTTTTTTCTGAATCGAGAGAGAGACTTGCAGATAACAGGGAACAAGCGAGGAATCTGAAGCAAGAAGAAGTTTTTGATCTCCTTAACCCGGCCCAGGAGAAGTGCGCACCTTCAGATGAGACTGTTGTTGGGGGCCCCCGGGACTGGATCCACGTCCCCAGCATCACTGTGAGTTGAATATGGTGCACATACTAGGGGCTAAAGTAGGCTTCAGTAGGTAGAACACGGCATCCGTGTGGCCGGTTTAGCAGAGGCCAGAGAGGTTACGTGTAGAGTAGCATTGTACCTGACTGTTTTTTGTGTTTTTGAACCTGTAATAGTTGGAGCACCGTGCTATTGAGCGGACCAGCTAGAGAATACAAAAGTGTTGTTAAATCATGTTTTGCCACTGTATACCCCGTGCCTGAACCTGCCTTCTCCACATCTTTCCCCGCCTGTTAATAAATACACCCTTGTTGTTCGCACCTCGTCTTGTGTACTGTAACCTACTCTGCACCGCGGTGGTCCTCTCGGCCATCGCTTCAGTTGCACCACAGGAGGTTGTTGTTTTCCATTGAGTTTAGCCATTTACTTTTTAGCTAGTTCTATTCAGTTTAGACTAAGGGTTATTTGACGCACTTTCGGGACTTCAGGGGGGAGCTCGAAATTTCTGGGACTTCTAGTGTTAAGGGTTGTGCAGCTAGGGATACTAGTCTGTACAGAAACTAGTAGGGGGCAGGTGCGGCTGTATTAAGATAGGCTTGTTTCCCCTGATTTCCCCTGTTGGACTACTTATGTGTATAACATTGTAGTCAGCCCACCCCATTTGTGTGTACTAAGGCATCATCATGGACCCCATGAAACCTTTTGGAGCAGAATTTCAAACTTTGTCTTTTGAAATTGCGTACATTAGGAGTCAGAGTACATTTCCGTACATTTGGGAGTGAGAGTCAACGAGTGGGCATTGTTTTTTCTTTGCTCCGTGGGGATCCACAAGGTTGGGCATATTCTTTGCCTGAGCACTATCCAGCATTTTTCTCTTTTTTTTCTCTGCTCTTGGCCTCATATATTACGACCCTGACAAAGTAACAAAAGATTAATCCAAGATCCGCAAGCTGGTAGAGACACCGAGATCTCCTGGACCAACTCTGCTCTCTGGAGTAAGTTCGGTCAGGTACTTGTAGGTAACATTAGGGACATGATGGCTTACAGTCCCTACGTGGAGGAAGCTAGGATACTGGCTGCTCATTTAGATAGACATCGAAAGATAGAGATACATTTAACACTAGAAGTCCCAAAGAGGGGTCATTTAACATTTCTACCTTTGGAACCCAGAGACGGGTCGAATGACCTGAAGGATTTTAGCTAACATCCTATAATCACTGTCTTTTGTTCTGTAATTAAGGCCATTACTGTTGCACCACAGGAGGTTGTTGTTTTCCATTGAGTTTAGCCATTTAGTTTCTAGTTAGTTCTATTCAGTTTGGACTAAGGGCCATTTGACCCTCTTTTGGGACTTCAGGGGGGGAGCTTGAAATTTCTGGGACTTCTAGTGTTAAAGGTGTTTCAGTGGCATCTTCATCCCTACTTGTTGACACTGATGAACCTATTCAAATTGGAGCTTGCATAGACATGACAGGGGAGCATAACGTGGAGTATCCTGTCAGTTTTGTTTATATTTCGGTGGTTCAGGTCATATCATGGTTCAATATTTCAAATTTATTAATGAATTTCCAAAGAGATAGAAGATGAAACTTTTTGTAGAAATGCAGGTTCCAAGAATCTGAGATTGTCACTACTGCAAGCGTCTGTTTTTTCTTACAGGTATCCCTTGATAATAATTTTTGTTTTGTTTGCGCACCTGCATTTGTTGATTCAGGTGCTACCTTAAATCTAATTAATCATGACTTTGCTGTAGATTGTGGTAATGAGTAGTGATGAGCAAACCCGTGGATAATTGGGTTCGTCGAACCAGCACAGGCAAACTCAATGCCAAACTTAGCCCCAAACAATGAACCAGATTCAAGTCAATGGGGATGAGACATTCGGGGCTGTAAAGTGGCCATAGTAAGCACTAGGAGGCTGTGGTGAAAGTTTAATGGCATGGCAATGACAAAAGCTTTCTTAGATACCTGTATCATGGACGCCCGGTTACTTCCAGGAGTTTTCTTTCTTTGACATGCTTCTCTGACTGATGTGCCAGACAGATGATGTTCAAAAGCTCCTTGGTGATATAAGTACATAACCTTTGTATGTTGAATATAGAAAAGTGTATGCAATATCATACTTTTCCTTTTATTTTGTATTTCATATTAACTTTTATAATAAAATTACTTAATTGCCTCCTTTAAAGTCATATCTAAACCTTAGTGCTAAAAATTGGCAAAACAATTCACTGCTTCCCCCACCCACCCTCTATGCAGTGTCTGTGATTGGTTGCAGACTGCTTTACACGCCCCCCCACCCCCACCCTGTGTCTGCATCTGTGATTGGTTGCAGTCAGTATAGTAGTGTAAAAAGAAATAAGTAAACAATTTAAAAAAAATACGCTGGCTAAGGTTAAGGTACGTCAGAGTGAGATCACCCCATTTGTCGATGTCTTGGCCAAAGTGGACTTCACAAAAGACAACCAAGGAGGAAATCGCTTTTAAAAGCAAATCATAGAAAAGAGACTGGAGTTTGCCAAAAAGCTTTTGGTAGAATATGCTTTTGACATATGCAACAATACTGGACCTTTTTGACCTTGTGCTGCCCAGTGTCAGAAACCTTGGTCTGTGTGGCAGGTCATAGATTCTCCAACAAGGCAATGACCCAAATCACACAGCTAAAACCATTCAAAAAGGATAAAAACAAAGCATTAGACTTTTCTGAAGTGGTCTTGTATGAGCCTCAATCTAGGAGACTTCATTCACAGTGAAGAATGTTGGAGCTATCTGCTCACGAGGAGTTTGCCAAAATACTTGTGGACAGGAGCAGAAGTCTCATTGAGAGATACAGAAATTGTTTGTTTACAGTGATTACTTCAAAAGGTTATGCAACAAAATATTAAGTTAAGGGTACCATCATTTTAATTCAGGCAATTTTCATTAGTTTGTTTTCTTAATATTTTTCTGTAAACCCACAAAACAAAAGCAATGTCTGAATTTCATTGATATTCAGCGAGTTTAAATTGAAAATTACTTTTGTTAATTTCAAGTTATTTTCAGTGACCATTGTATTTTTCTTTCTTTATTAGAAGTGTACCAGCAATTTTGTCCATGTGTGTATGTAAAATAAGGTTTATAGATTTATTTGTACTTAAAAATAACATTTAATGAATTAATATTAGAATTAAAGTGTAATAATAAAACAAAACATAAAATAAAATATAAATTACAATACGGGCATTTATAAAACGACATCGCCATCTTGTGTTCAGTAGAAATACCTCTCTGACAAGTTTGGCCTGGGGTATAGTCAATAGGCATGCAACAGTCTTGTGGAAATCAAAAAAGAACAATACTTGCAAACTTCCTTATGAACTACTACAAGACTTGTGTGTTACCCCTGCATTAGGAATTGTGTTTCATTGTGTTTAAATATTAATCTCTGTAATTAAAAGTTTTACAATTTTGCAATCTACTTTCTACTTAAATTCTTCATACTTTTCCAAATCTCTTCTTGCAGAATATGCGGGAAACCATTTGAAGATCAGCATATCATTGAAATTAGTGGCCTTCACAGAGGTGAGAACCTCAATATATCTTCTCAAGTGCCCACATCTCGCTCCAGGGACTGAGGGCTGCTGTAATGTTCCACAACGTCCATTGAATCCTATGGAGCCTTCTTCTGCTCCAGAGGTCACTCTCACAGAATGCTCATGCTAGTGAGAAATTCCATACCTGCTGCTGACCACAGATGACCTATGGAGCATTTTTGGCGCCCCTGAGGCTCAGTCGCCACAGGGTATTGTATCTGACTTAAAGTACAATGCTTGGACTCGGGTGATGAAGGAGTTAACCACTGATGTTTGTTTTCTCACACAAAACATCTAGCTATGAGTCACCACTTACACAGAGAGCTGGACAGTCTGGGGAATTCCAGGTTACCTGGGCAACAGCCACTGAGAGTTATCCCAAGGGTGGGGGCACAGAGTGATGAAGAGAAACACGAAAAGTTTGACTTGAGAACAGTCTGAGAGAGCGAAGGAGCAACAGGTCACCTGGGGGGAGTGCTACACTCTGCTCCCCTCAGGAGGAGCGCCCGTGATGTGAGGTTAAGAACCATCTCGGGGAAGGAGGAGAGAGTGCCAGAACATAATGGGACTTGTAGTACCACGGCTACTATAGAGAGTGCTTCACAGAGCTTCTATAGCTATGAGCGGCCCAACTGGAAGAGGGCGAGAGACAGAGGCGACCAGTGGAAATGGTGAGACAGAGAAACATTGGCAGCTGGGGGGGAACTTAGCCGCTTCCACAGTGCCAGAGCAGTCAGGGTGCAGTACCCTTGGTTGGGGACACCTTCACGGACTCTAACAAATCTGCAGGGGTTGGGGATTTTATGTCCTATCGTCCACCACCCACTTTCCTGGAGCACAGTTCTACCGCCCCGGGGCTCGGCCGCAGCCAAGCCGCTCGGATTTGGGCTCGTCGGTGGGTGGCTCGAGCGCCTCTGGACCCGGGGGTCATGTCGCTCTGAAGGGAGGCTGGCGCTACGTGAGGGACTTCGGTGGGGAGGTGTTAGCCCCTCCATGGGTAGGGGGTCGGTGGTCCCGGGGCCCGGTTGTTGAGGTTAGGATGTGAGGGTGGGGGCATGTTGGTGCGATGCGGGGCGGTGCATGGCCCGAGGGCACTGTTGTACTCGCTATGAGAGATACAGCGGAGTCTCTGGTAAACCAAAAAGATGGTGGTCGATGCCCGCAGCCGGCTGCGTCTGGTCCCCCACCTGGTTTGGTGGCTCCCGCCTTTCTCCTGCACCTCGTTTTGTAGACTTTGACTGCCTGCGCTTCTGCGACGGGAGTCCACTCCCCGGCTGTGTGTGTGTGTCGGGAGAGCCCACTTGCCCACAGACGATGGCCCATGGGATCTCTCTACCTGAGCGGTGGCTTTCTATCCTTCTCATTGGGCTGTTGTCTTCAGTCGGGACTTGGGTGGGAAAGGACCTAAGGTCCAGACCTCAATCAGTAAATTTGACTAGGGCCAGTGATTTCTGGGCCTCGTTCTGGGTCTGAGTACCCCTCCTGGTGCTCCGGGTTCTAGTTGGTTCCCCGGTTCGGTACCGGCGGGCAACTATCCTGTCCCACTCCCTTACAGTTCCACTAGCCGTCTTCCCACTCCTGCAGGCGGCAACCACCATCTGCCTACTGGTCACAGGGTATCTGGGCTACGACCCAGATCCCCGACAGACGTTTTCTCTTTTCTACTACTCTCCTCTCCTCCCTAACTTCATCTCTCTTTCACCTCCAAAACTAATCTGCTTGCTTTTCCCGCCTCAGGCTATCCGAATTCCTCTTTGGGCATGGCCAACCGCCTGGCTCTGCCCCGGGTGTGAACGTCAAAGCCTGAGAGGAGAGACTCAGGGTTTTTAGGTTAGATGCTGTTACCTTTTCAGGGGACTGGTGTTTGTGGAAGGATCTGTCTGTGACTACCTGGCTATTCCAGGGTGTCACACAGGGACATATAGGATCTGGGGTCGGGTTTACAGCCAGGCCCCACGGAGAGGACCCATGTCACCAGCATACAGGACGGGACACTTAACACAGATAGCGGAGTCCCCAAGTTGCTTCAGGCCACGGGGAGCCGCAGGTCAGCACAAGGAGGAAGGTCTCACACATTTCCACAGACATTGGTGATTGCTCTGATTTACCCGGGACCGGCTGGAGTCCATCCATGGTGGCAGAAAGCGGCACCTCCAGGGACCTTTAAGAACTGTGAGTAAAAAGAACTTTGAACCGCAGCCCTGGTGTTGTCACTGTCATTGCCAGTGGCGCCGCCCCGCACTTCGATGCCGTCAGCCATCCCAGTAGTCATCATCCTCCCTGGGGCTCGTTCCACCTGTGGGGAGCTGGACTATCTGGACTGTGTTAATATCAGACCCAGAGTAGAGCAACATCTCGCAGTAGCAGCCTATTCCTGTCTGCGCACCACGGGTGGTGCTGCAAAGCATCCCCCATTCCCATCCAACATCACTCCTGGAAGAGGAAAAGTCGCAGGAAGGGTCCGCGGCGGGGGAGGCTGGGACCCCCGTTACCACTGCAACTGGTGACACGCTTCACAGGGACGCTTCACCCTCCTTCCATCCCCCTTTACACCGGACACCCGTTTGTTTGTCCTTTACTTGTGCCATGGAGCCGGGTCAGGCCAGTCACAGCAAACCCACAAAACCACTGGCCCGGTGACGAGTAACCCTCTGGGGCGCTACACAGTGTTCTCAGAACGTTCTGAGAATGAGGTTCCATAGGTCACTCTCAGTCAGCAGCAGGCACAGAATTTCTCATGCAGGTGAAAAATTCCTTGTCTGCCACTGAACACAAGTGACTTATGGGGCCTCGTTCTCGGAACGTTCTCAGAATGAGGCTCCCTAAGTTTTGATGGACTTTGCGGGACATCATTTGATTATGTCGGAACTTTGATCATTTTTAAATTAATAAATTGGTGAACGAGGGAGTCTGGGTAGTTTTTACTCAACATTGGATACTTTAGAACCTCAAAGAATTTCTTAACACAAATAAATTGGTGAACACGGAAGTGTGAAGGAGTCTTTATTCAAATAAACTATTTATTCAAGTGTGTGTGTGTGTGTGTGTGTGTGTTTTAACTGTACACTTACCCAGTTAGTAATGAGGGTGTCTAATGGCTGCCTCTCAATTACTAACCCTTGGGCTTGATGCCGATTGTTAATTCAAAGATGATATCAACCCCAAAACAAAAATATTACGCCAATTACCACCACACCAGGGAATTGGGAAGAGTCAGGTAAAGCACCAGAATTGGCATAGCTAATGCATGTGCCACTTATAGCACGGCTGCAGGCTGCTATTTTTAGGCTGGGAAGGGCCAAATAACCATGGACTTTCTTAGTTGATAATACCATCCCCCAGATATCTGCTTTGCCTTTACTGGTTATCAAAAATAGGGGGGACCTCACCCTATTTCTTTTTTACATATTTATTTAGAAATAAATAATTTAAAAAAATTGCATGGCATCTCCCCTATTTTTTATAACCAGCCAAGGTAAAGCAGAAAGCTGAGGGTTGCAGCCCACAGCTGTCTGCTTTACCGGCATTGGTTATAAAAAAAAGAGGGGACCCTACGTCATTTTTTTGGGTAATTTATTTTACTCCTACACTTTTTGGTTTTCGACTATAAACGTTTTCCTTGAGTACTCCCCAAAAGAAAAAATCCATTGGGGTCAAGTCTGATGAACGTGCTGGCCAATCAAGTGAGCCTCTTCGGCCAATCCATTTATTAGGAAATGTTTCATCAAGATACTCGCGGACTACTCTTGAATAATGTGGAGGGGCCCCATCTTGTTGAAAATAAAGGTCATTTGAGTTAGGCTGTTGCTGTAACTGGGGAACAACTTGATTCATTAGACTTTCGAGATACTTATCTCCTGTGACTGTTACATCAAAAAATATTGGTCCTAAAACACCAAAACTTGAAATACTGCCCAAACACTGACACCAGGCTCATTTAGTTATTGCTCTAATGTTAAATGCATGTTCTCATTATACCAGTAAAGACAATTATGTGTTAATATGGCCAGAAAATTTGAAAGAAGCTTCATCACTCCACATAATGTTATCTAAACTTACTGGATTTTCTTCAATTTTGTTAAGCATAATCTCACTAAATTGCAGCCGCCTGTCTGGATCATCCTCCAATAAACCATGAATTAGACGTGGACGATAAGCTTTCCACCCAATAGATTTCAGGATTCGCTTGATAGAAGCTCGTGAAATTCTCAATCACAAAGAGACTCTTTTGGTGGACTTTTTTGGACTCTGAACAAATGTTTCAGCAACAAGTTGTTTATTATTTTCTGTTCAGGCTGCTTTGGGTCAACCAGCTTTTGAAGCATTAAGGATTGAGCCAGTGGCATCGAATTTGTCAAGAATGCAGTAAATGGTTTGTCTCTTTAGTAGAGATGAGCGAACCGGTCGCGGTTCAGCTCGAGGTCGGTTCGCCGAACGGAGGTCCCGTTCGAGTTCGGTTCGTCGAACGTTCGACGAACCGAACTCGAACCGCATAGGAAACAATAGCAGGCAATCACAAACACATAAAAACACCTAGAAAACACCCTCAAAGGTGTCCAAAAGGTGATAAACAACTCACAACACAACACAAACACATCTGAAAGTGACAAGAACAAATTCTCATGCGAAAACAAAAGAGCGTAATGAGGTAAAAGAGGACGAGACACAGATATAGGCATGGCACGCCCTTCTAAAATCATGTAAAACACCGCAAGGTGACTCCAAGCGGAGTCTCCCTTTTTTCCAAAAATTGAGCCACACAGACACCCACCCCTTCAGTGGCAGCACTTGTGCCCCAGTTGTACACTTCACAGCTAGATTTGCATCAAGCACATTCAAAAATACGCCATCCTTAACCGTCCCCAGGATGACACCGGGGTAGGTAGCAAAGTCTTTGCTAAACCATGACTTGTTCATCTTGGCTCCTTTTAAAAAAACACAGCAAGCAAGGGTTACTCCAAGCGGAGTCTCCCTTTTTACAAAAAAATTGGGCCACACAGACACCCCATCAGTGGCAGCACTTGTGCCCTAGTTGCAAACAGGATGTTTTGATTTGCATCAAGCACATTCCAAATCCACAAGCATTTACTCTCCCCAGGATGACACAGGGGTAGTAAATTCCTTGTGGATCCATGACTTGTTCATTTTGATGAACGTTAGTCTGTCCACATTGTCACTGGACAGACGCGTGCGCTTATCTGTCAGCACACACCCAGCAGCACTGAAGACACGTTCAGAGACAACGCTGGCAGCTGGACACGACAAAATCTCCAAGGCGTAAGTGGAGAGCTCTGGCCATTTTTCAAGATTTGAAGCCCAAAATGAGCAAGGCTTCATTTGCAAAGTCATGGCATCGATGTTCATTTGGAGATACTCCTGTATCATCCTCTCCAGCCGTTGACTATGTGTTAGACTTGTTGTCTCTGTTGGCCTTGCAAAGGAGGGTCTAAAAACATTATGAAAAGATTCCATAAAATTGCTGTTACCAGCACCAGATACAGTCCTACTGGTACAGGTAGACTGTTGAAGATGACGAGACCGTCCCATGTTTGTCAAGTTACAACTGGGAGATTCACTCCCTGCACCTGCACGGTTGTTTGGTTGAAAAGCCGAGCTAAGATCGAGTAACAGCTTCTGCTGATACTCCTGCATAAGTGCGTCCCTTTCTATGGCTGGAATTATGTCACAAAATTTGGACTTGTACCGGGGATCTAATAGTGTGGCAAGCCAGTAGTCATCATCACTTCTAATTTTGACAATACGAGGGTCATGTTGGAGGTAGTGCAGCAAGAAAGCACTCATGTGTCTTGCGCAGCCATGCGGACCAAGTCCACGCTGTGTTTGTGGCATAGAGGTGCTAACCGTTCTTTCTTCCTCTGACATCTCCCCCCAACCTCTTTCAACTGAAATTTGACCAAGGTCTCCCTCATCCGCTGAGTCTTCCATGTCCATGGACAGTTCGTCCTCCATTTCTTCATGTTCTCCTGCACCTTCCTCAACATTTCGCCTGCTACCATGCGCCCTTGTTGATCCCTGTCCCCCATGGTCCCATGCCTGCCGCGTTGGTGATGATGAACGTCTGGACCTTGGAGATGTTGTTATGTCTTGCGCATATGAATCCTTCTGTAGTTCCTCCCCTTCCTCTTGTCCCACCCCCTGACTCCGAATAGTGTTTAGCGTGTGCTCCAGCATGTAAATGACTGGAATTGTCATGCTGATAATGGCATTGTCAGCGCTAAACATATTCGTCGCCATGTCGAAACTGTGCAGAAGGGTGCATAGGTCCTTGATCTGAGACCACTCCATCAGGGTGATCTTCCCCACCTCTGCATCTCGTTGGCCCAGGCTATACGTCATGACGTATTGCACCAGGGCTCGGCGGTGCTGCCACAGTCGCTGTAACATGTGGAGAGTCGAATTCCAGCGTGTCGGCACATCGCATTTCAGGCGATGAACCGGCAGGCCGAAAGACTTCTGGAGCGATGCAAGTCGCACAGCTGCGGCGCTTGAACGGCGGAAGTGAGCAGACAGTTTTCGTGCCCTGGTCAGAAGGCCATCTAGGCCGGGATAGTGTGTTAAAAATTGCTGGACAACAAGGTTCAACACGTGAGCCATACAAGGCACGTGTGTCACCTTGCCCAGGCGAAGGGCCGCACCCAGGTTTGCAGCATTGTCGCACACGGCCTTACCAGGCTGCAGGTTGAGTGGAGACAACCATTTATTAAACTCGGACCGCAGAGCTGACCACAACTCCTCAGCTGTGTGACTCTTATTCCCAAGACATGTCAAGCTAAAGACCGCCTGATGATGTTGCGCTCTGCTGCCAGCATAGTAATGAGGGGTGCGTGATTCCTTCAGTGCAGTGAGAACGCTGGTGGCCTGACCAAGCAGGCTTGGGGCGGAGGTGGAGGACACAGATGAGGTGGAGGAGGCAGAAGCAGTGGCGGAACTTGGACAGACAGAGGATTGACACACAAGTCGTGGGGACGGCAAGACTTGTGCAGCAGACCCTTCACCATCTATCACCATAGTTACCCAGTGCCCAGTCAGCGACATGTAACGTCCCTGTCCATGCTTACTGGTCCAAGTATCGGTGGTAAAATGCACCCATTCACACACAGAGTTTCTCAAGGAAGCGGTGATGTTGTGTGCGACATGCTGGTATAGCGCGGGCACACCTTTCTTAGAGAAGTAGTGGCGACTGGGCATCTGGTACTGGGGCACAGCGACAGACATAAGGTCTCTAAAATCCTGTGTGTCCACCAGGCGGAAAGGCAGCATTTCGGTAGCCAAGAGCTTACAGAGGGATAAAGTCAACCTCTTAGCTTTGTCATGGGTCGCAGGAAATGGCCTTTTATTTGTCCACATCTGAGGGACAGAGATCTGGCTGCTGTGTGTAGACGGTGTTGAGTAGGGTGTCCCTGGAAAAATGCAGGTTTGTGAGGAAAGTGCAGTCGGAGACATGATGTTGCCTTCATCCAACGTTGGTGCTATCGATGTCTGAGAGAGCTGTACACACGCACTTGTTTCCCCTTCCAAACCAACTGACGACCTACCAAGCAAACTGCCTGTCGCGGTTACAGTGGTGGAAGTTGTGCGTGGAAAACCAGGTGTGACAGCTGTCCCCACAGTCCTAGAAGATGAAGATGCACTGGAAGGGGCAGGCCCTGGATGGTTCGCTCCGCTAGGCCGCATTGCAGCACGGTGAGCTTCCCACTGGGACCTATGATATTTATTCATGTGACGATTCATGGAAGAAGTTGTCAAACTGCTGAGGTTTTGACCTCTACTAACAGAATCACGACAAATTTTACACATCACATAATTTGGGCGATCTTTTTCTATGTCAAAAAAGGACCAGGCTAGGCAAGGCTTAGAGGGCATGCGACCTGCTGAGCCCCCCCGACTAGTGCTCAGAGGCAGAGTGGTGGCTGATGATGCAGTTGTAGATGTGCTACCAGTGCTCCGACTCTGTCCAGGAAGGCGCAAGGTAACTTCGTCGTCGGTTGCATCCTCCTCCACCGCCTCTGTTGACCTCCTCGAGTGCCTGACTGTGGGTTGACAGTAGGTGGGATCTAGAACTTCCTCATCAATTGTTGTGTTTGCACTCCCCTCACCGTCAGACCGAGCCTCTTCTTGCCCTCACCGAATATTTAAGTTGTCATCACAATCTGGTATCTGCGTCTCATCGTCATCAGTATGTTCCTCATTGTCTATAACCACAGGTGTTACAGTTTGTGACAAAGGGTCAACATTATGCTCAGAAACTTGGTCCTCACGGCCTGAATCAGAGTCACAAAGGTTCTGGGCATCACTGCAGACCATTTCCTGGTCTGTACTCACTGTAGCTTGGGAGCAGACCTCTGATTCCCAGGCTATAGTGTGACTGAAGAGCTCTGCAGACTCAGCCATCTCAGTTCCACCATACTGTGCAGGGCTGATGGAGACTTCAGAGCTGGGAGAAAGCAAGTTTGATTGGGATGACAACTCAGAGGACTGGTGTTTTTTGGATGCGGTAGTTGAGGTGGCTGAGAGGGCACTTGTTGGACCACTTGAGATCCATTCAAGCATTTTCCTTTTTTGGCCATCATCTACCTTTGTTCCTGTTGTTCGTGTCCGTAAAAAAGGGAGCACATCGGATTGTCCACGGTAAGTAGTAGACATCTTACTTTTGCTGGTAGATGGTCTATCTTCAGCAGATGTTAATGGAGCTTTGCCACCTTCCCCACGGACAAACCCTTTTTTTCCTTTTCCAACACGCCTCTTCCCCTTTCCACCAGCATCTGTCATTTTGCCACTCATGTTGATTCTTCTTTCTAACAACTGCAGCTTTAATCCAATCCCACCCCTACCCTTTCTTGTCCTGCCTTCCTTTGAAGTGCACTCTGTCCGCATCTATTCTCCTTCCAACCTCCAAGTGGCCATCATATACAGACCCCCAGGCCCCACCACTTCCTTTATCGACCAGTTCTCTGCCTGGCTTCTACACTTTCTCTCTGCTGACATTCCCACTATCATCATGGGTGACTTCAACATCCCCACTGACACCCACCAGTCAGCAGCCTCCAAACTACTCTCCCTTGCTTCATCTTTTGATCTATCTCAGTGGTCCACCTCTGCCACCCATAAAGATGGACACACATTAGACCTTATCTTCACCCGTCTCTGCTCTCTATCTAACCTCACTACCTCCCCTCTCCCTTTATTTGACCACCATCTATTGACCTTCTCTGCTCTGTCCTCCTCACCTGCCCCTCCTGTCCAGCACGTATCACACCCTCGCAGAAACCTCGCACACGTCAACATACACACCCTTTCTGACTCTATCCTACCACTGTCCTCCATATCTTCAGTGCACGACACAAATAGTGCCACCACTTTCTACAACGCCACTCTCACATCAGCTATTGATTCAGTTGCTCCTCTTGTGCATGGCAGAGTGAGACAAATCAATAGACAACCCTGGCACAACAGCCTCACTAAAAAACTGCGGCAAGTGTCTAGGGCTGCAGAGCGGCGCTGGAAGAAAACGCACTCCCAGGAAGACTTCACCACATTCAAAAATGCAATTCACACATTTCGCTTGGCCCTTACCTCGGCTAAACAGGAATACTTCAGAAACCTCATATCCTCTTTAACACACAACCCCAAACAGTTATTCAATACTTTCAACTCCCTCCTTCACCCACCACTGCCCCCTCCAACCTCCCTCATTTCCGCAGAAGAATTTGCCACATATTTCAAAGAAAAGATCGACCAAACCAGACAAGTCTTTTCTGCTCAACCACCACAACCCCTTCATATAACAGACCACTGCTCCTCCCCCATAAACTTCCTCTCCACTATCACCGAAGAAGAGCTTGCACACCTTCTCTCAAAAGCGCACCTCACCACCTGCGCACGTGATCCCATCCCAACCCACCTCCTCCCCAACTTCACCACTATCCTAATTCCAGCCTTAACCCATCTCTTCAACCTGTCTTTAACAACTGGTACCTTCCCTTCTGCCTTTAAACATGCAACAGTCACACCCATCCTAAAAAAACCTTCCCTCGACCCAACCTCTGCTGCCAGCTATCGCCCCATATCGCTACTCCCATTCGCCTCAAAACTCCTGGAACAGCACGTCCATGCTGAAATTTCCTCCCACCTCTCCTCTAACTCTCACTTTGACAACCTACAGTCCGGCTTCCGTCCACATCATTCCACTGAAACTGCCCTGACAAAAATCACAAATGACTTACTTACTGCCAAAGCTAACAACCACTTCTCTATACTCCTACTTCTAGACCTATCCTCAGCTTTTGACACTGTTGACCACTCCCTGCTACTACAGATCCTCTCTTCCCTTGGTGTCAGAGACCTCACCCTCTCTTGGATCTCTTCATACCTCTCCAACCGCACTTTTAGTGTCTCCCACTCCCACACAACCTCTTCATCCCGTCCTCTCTCTGTTGGTGTCCCTCAAGGCTCTGTCCTGGGACCATTACTTTTTTCTATCTATACATTTGGCCTGGGACAACTCATAAAGTCCCATGGCTTCCAGTACCACCTATACGCCGATGACACTCAGATCTACCTCTCTGGCCCAGATGTCACATCTCTGCTGTCCAGAATCCAGGAGTGCCTATCGGCTATATCTTCCTTCTTCTCCTCTCGCTTCCTAAAGCTCAATGTGGCCAAAACTGAACTGATCATCTTTCCTCCATCTCACCTACACTCTCTACCTGATCTATCTATTACAATAAATAACATCACGCTCTCCCCAGCACCCAAAGTTCGGTGCCTCGGAGTGACCTTTGACTCTGCCTTGTCCTTCATACCACACATTCAATCCCTCACCACCTCCTGTCGTCTTCAACTCAAAAATATTTCCAGAATCCGTCCCTTCATCAATTCTCAATCTACAAAAATGCTAGTGCATGCTCTCATAATCTCCCGCCTCGACTACTGTAACATCCTCCTATGTGGTCTCCCTGCTAACACGCTCGCCCCTCTCCAGTCCATCCTTAATGCTGCTGCCCGACTGATCCACCTCTCGCCTCACTACCACCCCGCTTCTCCTCTCTGCATGTCCCTTCACTGGCTCCCAATCTTCCATCGTATCCAATTCAAACTGCTAATACTGACTTACAAAGCCATCCACAAATTGTCTCCTTCATATATCTCTGAACTAATCTCTCGCTACAGTCCAAAACGTAATCTCCGGTCCTCCCAAGATCTCCTTCTCTCCTCCTCTCTCATTCGCTCCTCATGCAACCGCCTCCAAGACTTCTCCCGAACATCCCCAGTCTTCTGGAACTCACTGCCTCAACACGTCAGATTATCTACTACACTTGCAAACTTCAAACGGAACCTAAAGACTCATCTGTTCAGAAATGCCTATAACCTTCAATGACCTCACTGCTTCAATGGCTTAGTAACAATGAGTTTTAGTGTGCAATGCAGGCAGACGTGCTGCAAATATCTTTGCACTACTGGGGCAATACAGCAGTCCAACAGCCACGTTTAGGATGCCACTAAGTTCACTCAGTGTTTGCTAGTATAATGGCTTAGTAACAATGAGTTTGAGTGTGCAATGCAGGCAGAGGTGCTGCAAATATCTTTGCACTTGTGGGACGATACAGAAGTCCAACAGCCACGTTTAGGATGCCACTAAGTTCACTCAGTGTTTGCTAGTATAATGGCTTAGTAACAATGAGTTGGAGTGTGCAATGCAGGCAGACGTGCTGCAAATATTTTTGCACTAGTGGGACTATACAGAAGTCCAATAGCCACGTTTAGGATGCCACTAAGTTCACTCAGTGTTTGCTAGTATAATGGCTTAGTAACAATGAGTTTGAGTGTGCAATGCAGGCAGAGGTGCTGCAAATATCTTTGCACTAGTGGGACGATACAGAAGTCCAACAGCCACTTTTATGATGCCACTAAGTTCACTCAGTGTTTGCTAGTATAATGGCTTAGTAACAATGAGTTTGAGTGTGCAATGCAGGCAGAGGTGCTGCAAATATCTTTGCACTTGTGGGACGATACAGAAGTCCAACAGCCACGTTTAGGATGCCACTAAGTTCACTCAGTGTTTGCTAGTATAATGGCTTAGTTATAATGAGTTGGAGTGTGCAAAGGGCAGGAAGGTACAGTGGCAGGGTTGTGGGTCTCTGGGTAGAGGAAAGGAAGCCTGCTTTTCTATCCCTCCTAATGGGGAAATGCAGCGAGGAAATCCCTGACCTTAGCTACACAGACGCTGTCATCTTGTGTAGCTGTTAAACTCTGTTTTAAACTGTCACCTATGGCTCTGACCCTGCCGGTATGAGCCCTTAAAAGGACTGATAGAAAATGCTATCCCTAAGCTGTCCAGCGCTGTGTATGGAGCGTATACAGCAGTATCGGCGATAGGAGCTGCGCCAGTGATGTCTGACACCAAGGACGCAGAAGGCAGATAATGGCGTGCTGGAGGAAAATGTCCGGTTTTATAATGCAGGGACATGTGACATGGACATCCTATCACACATGCCATTGCTTCTATGGCTAAAAGTCCACTTAGCTGTGTGTGTGTCTGGGATTGGCTGACATGCTGGCCCGCCCCACTACACGCGCGCACTTAGGGAAGGAAGACAAGGAAAAAAAAAAAAATGGCGATCGCCATTATCCATACAGCAGTGATCTGAATGCGCTGTTCCCGCACACTATACACTGAAATGTCATAATAGTGTGAGTCACAGAGTGACTTACACTATTACAGCGGAAAGCCAGCTAGGAATTAGCTGTTTTTTTTGCTGCTAGAACCGTTCTCGACCGTATCTAGAACTATCGAGCTTTAGCAAAAAAGCTCGAGTTCTAGTTCGATCTAGAACAGCCCCAAAATCACTCGAGCCGCGAACTGGAGAACCTCGAACCACGAACCGCGCTCAACTCTACTCTTTAGTGCTTGAGTACGAAATGTTTCAACCCAATTTGCTCTAACGGTTTCAGAATTTTGAGATTTCCAATACTCTTTTAAAGGGAACCTGTCATCAGAAATTTTGCACTAAACCTAAAAGATTCCCCCTCTGCAGCTCCTGGGCTGTAATCTAGCAAAGTTCCTGTTGTTTATGTGCCCCCTTTCTTACCAAAATAAAGACTTTATAAGGCTATGTGCGCACAGTGCGTTTTTCGCGGCGTTTTTGCGCGTTTTTCGGGTGCGTTTTTGGCCTCAAAACTGCAGGACTTTGCTTCCCCAGCAAAGTCTATGAGTTTTCATTTTTGCTGTCCGCACACATCTGTTTTTTTTACCTGTGTTTTTGAGTTAAAAAAAAAAAATTGACATGTCAGTTCTTTCCTGCGTTTTTCTGCATTTTCCCCCCATGCAATGCATTGGAAAAATGCAGCAAAACGCAGAGATCAAAAACACAGCAAAACGCTGCCAAAAACGCACCAAATCGCGGCAAAAACGCATGCGTTTGATGCGTTTTTTCGACGCAGGTGCATTTTTGTGCGTTTTTAGCGGCCAAAAACGCACAAAAACGCAGCGTCAAAAAGACGCAGTGTGCGAACCTAGCCTAAAGTGGTACCTTTTTGTAATCAGATGTTGATAATGGTACGCGGGGGTGGGCTCTGTGGTGGCAGTCTGCCTCCTGTCGCTTTAGGCCGTCCTCCATTGCGCAATTTCAAAGAGGTAACGTGAGGTAAGCTGGCCAGCGCTTGCGCAGAACGGTGGAGGCGGCGGTGAAAGCGCGAGCACGAGATTATGGGCGGGTACTTGCTGATGAAAATCACAGCGCCGCCCATAATCTCGCGTATGCGCAACACGTCACCAGTGGTCACACTGCACATTGCAGTCCCGCAAGAGTGGCACGGCGCATGCGCGAGATTATGGCCGCCCATAATCTCGCGCATGCGCCGTGCCACTCTCGCGGGACTGTGCAATGTGCACAGTGTGACTGCTGGTTACCATCCGTGTACCATTATCAAGATCTGAATACAAAAAGGTACCACTTTATTAAGTCTTTATTTTGGTCAGTCAGTCTTTTAGGTTTAGTGCAAAATTTCTGATGACAGGTTCCCTTTAAAATCCATTTTCTTTGATCTGTATTTAAATTATTTGCCATTATGGGTTATCTGAATTATCTGAAAAGAAAACAGATTTGGGGGAGATTTATCTGTGAAAAATTAGCATTATATAGTAATTTTGGACAACATCTTGTAGTAATATACCCAACCTGGTCCTCATCTTTTAGTAATGTCACCTATCCTGATACCCTTCTTGTAGCAATGTGCACCATCCTGCTCCCCATTCTGTAGTAATGTGCCCATCCTTGTCCCCTTGTAGTAATGTCATTATCCTTATTTCCATCCTGTAGTAATGTGCCCAGCCTTGTCCCTGTCCTGTAATACTGTGCCTATCTTTGTCCTCTTCTTGTAGAAATGCACCCCATCCTGGTCCTCATCCTATAGTAATGTCCCCATCCTGGTCCTCATCCTGTAGTAATGTGCCCCATCCTGGTCCTCATCCTGTAGTAATGTGCCCGATCCTGGTTCTCCATCCTGCAGTAATGTGCCCATCCTTGTTCCCATCCTGTAACTAATGTCCCCACCCTGTAGTACTGTGCTCATACTTGTCTCCATCCTGTAGTAATGTGATCATCATTGTCCCCTTCTTGTAGTAATGTGCCACATCCTTGCCCCCATTCTGTAGTAATGTCCCCATCCTGGTCCTCATTCTGTAGTAATATGCCCATCCTGGTCCTCATCATGTAGTAATGTGCCCATCGTTGTCCCAATCCTGAAGTAATTAGCCCATCCTGTTACCCTTCTTGTAGCAATGTGCACCATCCAGCTCCCCATTCCGTAGTAATGTGCCCATCCTTGTCCCCTTGTAGTAATGTGCTAATCCTTATTTCCATCCTGTAGTAATGTGCCCATCCTTGTCCCTGTCCTGTAATAATGTGCCTATCTTTGTCCCCTTCTTGTAGAAGTGCATCCCATCCTTGTCCCCATCCTGTAGTAATGTCCCCATCCTGGTCCTCATCTTGTAGTAATGTGCCTATCCCAGTCCTCATCCTGTAGCAATGTGCACATCCTGGTCCTCATCCTGTAGTAATGTGACCATCCTGGTCCCCATCCTGAAGTAATGTGCCCATTCTGGTCCCCATTCTGTAGTAATGTGCCCATCCTTGTCCCCATCCTCATGTAATATGCCCATCCTTGTCACCATCCTGTAGTAATGTGCCCCATCATTGTGCCCATCCTGTCATCCTGTAGCAACGTGCCCACCCTGTAGTAATGTGCCCATGCAGGTCCTCTTCTTGTAGTAATGTCCCCTTTACTGGACCTCTTCTTGTAGAAGTGTCCCATCCAGGTCCCCTGTAGTGCCATTCTTCACACACACACACACACACACAATCCTGGTCCCCTGTTGTGTCATTCTTCACACACATAATCATGGTCCCAGGTTGTGCCATTCTTTACACACACACACGCACACACACACAATCTTGGTCCCATATTGTGCCATTCTCCACACACACACACACACAATCCTGGTCCCCTATTGTGTCATTCTTCACACACACAATCCTGGTCCCTGGTTGTGCTGTTCTTCACACACACACACACACACACACACACACACACACACACACACACACACACACACCCTGACCTGTGCAGCTTCAGCAGGCAACAGACAAACACACCAAAACTTTCTTCTCACCTATCCTCCATTCCCTTGGCATCCTTTCCTCTGCTTCATGCTGCCCGCAGGCACATGGACCCAGTAATGATCGCAGGCACTATCAGTACCTCTTGTGGGTGCTGCACAGAGTCAAGTACTCTATAGCAGCCGCTAGCCATTCAGAGGCAAGCAACTAAGGTCATATGCGTAAATTGCTTGCCTCTAATTGGCTGGCGGCAGAATTGAGTTGTGCAGAGAGAGCTAAACGTTCATCTGAAATAAAGCTCTGACAGCTGCGGCCCCTGCACCGGCTGCGATCATTACCGGGTCCACGGGCCTGCGGGCCGCAAGAAGCAGCCTGACAAGCCGCATGCAGCCCGCGAGATGTGTGTTTGAGACTTTGGTAAACTTACTCCAAACCTCAGCAACCATTAGATAGAGCAGAAGAAGAAACCAACACTACAGTAAGCTCCAAAAACAGGGACTTAATGTATTTGGTGACATACGGGTGAAAAAAGGTTATGTGTAATGTCTACCTGAGACCACAGTCTCTGGATGGCTGTCTCAGACAGACTAGGCTATCCGCCAACTCAGCAGGATCCTGAGAACCCCAAAACCCTTTAACCCCTGTACAGGGATCTGGAATTACTACAGGGTCCAGGAGGTCGCTGCCTATGGAAGGCTGCAATCCAGAGAAGAGTATTCATCAGGTAAAGTCAAATCAGGAGGTACAAAAATGGACAAAATCAGCAGGCAAGAGAGTAGTCAGGATTCAGGAAATCAGGCTAATGTCAAACCGGAGATGGCAGTGAAGTACAAAAAAGGCATGCAGGAGAGTGGTCAGAGAACAGGCAGAGGTCAAAAACACAAGGATAAATAATACAGAGCAGGGGATTAACCACAAGAACAAGACAAGCAGAAAAGACAAGCAAAAAAAATAGACTATATCTAATTCATTTGAGCAATCTTTGTGCCCGATATATATTTAAACTGAGGAAAAATATATACTATTAGAATACTTTCTCTATATGTTTTTAATCTTTTTTCTTGTACGTTTTTCCAATATTAATATCCCCCTTTTCTCTTTATCACTGTTTAGTGTTTTTCACCTCCTGTCATCCTCACTGATCTATTCCGGTGTCTCTTTGTTTGGGACTGTGGACATCTGAACGTGAAGCACTATATGAATGAAGACGGATATTTTAATCGCTGGATTTCAGCGCCCATTTCAACAAGATGCACTACGCGTTGTGTATATGAATTGACCTAATACATTTATTTATTATGTACACTTATTGTACACCTGTCCGCCATATGCACTCTATTTTTCCACGTTTTTATTATGTGGGAATTGTCTACAATCTAAATTTCTTCCTGCTCTCTGGTCACCTTTAGTAACTGCTGCACAGTCCCTATATACATATAAACAACTCTAATTCATTTGGAACAATTTTTGGTATATATATAAGTGAATCATATACACTCTATTATACATTTTACTGTCCCTGGGATTGTCACATGGGTCCCTTTCCACCTTAAGCATTGCCTGGCTCGTCGGATGGTGACGTGTCCCCCTTCTGAGCCGGTGACGCTTTATGATGTGTGACCCATTTGCCTCCCCCTTTCCGTTTGCTCATCCTACCTTCCTTCACTTCCCCTGTATTATTCATGTTCCTTGTGCCTGTCATTTCGGGGGGGCGCGGGAGTGCACTCTCTGGCCTGCAGCTGCGATCCACACTGAATGTGGGCGCGGTATGCTGTGCTGGATTGATCGCGCTGCGCGTCCCTCCCATTGCCGGGGGGGACGGGGACGCCATGCTACCTGCAGCATGGAACGCGCGTGCGCACTATCCCCATATTGGTTGTGGTGCTGCGCATGCCCGGAAGTCCCCGTCTCCCTCCGGCTCCCGGTCATGTGACTTTTCACGTGACCGGAATTACAGGCATATAGGAGCAGGTCTGTTACCCGGACACCATACACTACCTTCCTCCCGGAAAAAGCGGTCCTTGCACCACGAAACGGCCATCGGAGGCCCCCTCTGTTGTCCCCCTGAACTGTGTCGCCCGGGGACCAGGGGTTACTCAGATCCGGGCCTCGGGATCACTTCTGTGGGTATCACGGTGGCGTGACCCGGTCTGTGATCCCAGGCTCCACAGTAAAAGGGGATTTGTTAAGGGAGATTGTCCGTGACGCCACCCATGGTTGTGGTGATTTGTTGACACCACCGCTGCTCTTTATGGGGATCCCGGGAGCGGTGACAGGGAGCAGCTTGGTTGTTATATCTCCCCTCCGTGGGTAGGGGGTTGGTTGTCCCGGGGCCCGGTGATGGGGTAAGCAGGGAGCAGGGCACAGTGCTGCGGTGCGGTGCCTGAGGGCACAGGCGTACTCACAAGTAGTTCACACAGAGTCACTGGTAACTAGGAATTGCCGGTGTCCACAGCCTTCGGTACGGGGGTGTTAGTGTCCCACACACGGTGCAGCAGCTCCTGTTCTTTCCCTGCAGCCAGGTGCCTTTCTCTCCACTCTCTTCCTCTTTCTCCTCAGCCGGGAACGGGGAATCCACTCCCCTGCAGTGATCCGGGTCACCCAGGTACCGGGGGGGCCACTACCCTGCCCGGCTACCTCTGGCCCCTTCCTCACTCGCAGCCTGTCCCGGCCCTCTCGGAGCACGCTTCACTTTCAGCCTGGGACCTACAACTCCAGACTCCTCTTCTGTCTGCCTCTCCTTACACTCCTGAACTTCTCTCTGGGCTTGTTTCCTGCCTCAGGCCAGCTCACTCCAGGGTGGGCGTCTCCATCTCCTGACTCCCCCCACCTGGTGTGTCAGTCTGAGTCCGAGGCAGAAAGCAGGTCACTTTGGGGATGTCTGCTGTGAACTGCTGGGGGTGGGGGTGTGTGTGTGTTGTTACCTGTGTCCCCTGGCTTGTCCAGGGCGACACAGAACCTCCTCCACTGGTAAGCAATTGTCCGCTGACCCGGTCTGCTGACTTGCACTGTATGGATGTGATTCCACGCTATGTAATCTATGCACTTGCGTTACACCCCTTTATGGCTGGACATTTTAACCCATGCAGCATCTATTCCTGGCAGTACCAAGGGTGGTTGCTATGACTTAGTCATTCACTTTATATCTTTTCTGGACGCAGCCCCCCAGTAATTGTCCTTACTGGCCCCATACCTCATTTAGCGGCAGCTACACCACTCTTTACACCTCAGTTACTTTCCCAGTATATATATACCAGCTAGTAGGATGTTTTACGGGGACTTTATGTATGTACTTCTTCCCTGACCTATGCTTCTTTATCTCATGTACATTTTTGTAACTATTTATATACATTAAAATTTTCTATTAATTGCACGTATTTACTCCCTCCTTCGTTTTTGTATATTAGCATTTTGGAGTGTGAAGTCTCTGGGACATGCTGGTGGGTTAAACTGTACCCCTTACCAGCATGACCCCACTGAGACCATAAGGTTTAACCATGAGGCTCTTTGTTTGGATATCCGCCAACTCAGCAGGATCCTGAGAACCCCAAAACCCTTTAACCCCTGTACAGGGATCTGGAATTACTACAGGGTCCAGGAGGTCGCTGCCTATGGAAGGCTGCAATCCAGAGAAGAGTATTCATCAGGCAAAGTCAAATCAGGAGGTACAAAAATGGACAAAATCAGCAGGCAAGAGAGTAGTCAGGATTCAGGAAATCAGGCTAATGTCAAACCGGAGATGGCAGTGAAGTACAAAAAAGGCATGCAGGAGAGTGGTCAGAGAACAGGCAGAGGTCAAAAACACAGGGATAAATAATACAGAGCAGGGTATTAACCAGAGACAAGCAGAAAAAATAGACTATATCTGGCAGTGAACAGCAGACCATTGAAGGTATAAGAAGGGTGTGGTGCCTTCCCATAGACTGGAGCTGGAAGCTGATAACTTCACCTGGAAGGCACACACCACCACAGTCAGCCAGCGATACTGCAAGTCCCAGGCCTACCAAGCTTGGTGCATGGGTGGAGACTGCGCTCACCAGTGCTACAAGTACTGACTCTGCCACTATCACAGACACCACCAACCATGGAAATGTGGTGGCGCCTGGTGGCCAGAGCAGAAATCACAGCCAGAGACCCTGATGGAGACGTGACACCATGCTTGTGGACCTTGCTAGTGTGCTCCTTTCTCCTACTGCTATTATCTAAGGCCCCTGTCACACGTTCATGCCGGAGGCACGTACACATGTGGACATATGATTTCCTAATGGTTTGGACACACGTAAGTATTTTGGAACGGAACGTGTGTCCGTTCCGTACTTACGTGTGACCGTTTGTTTCGCACGCTGACATGTCCACGTGTTCTCCGGCATCACGGGTGTCACACGGCCCGTACCACACGGATGTAGTGTGGATGCGGTCCCGTGTGACACGCGCCGGAGAAACATGTGTCATTATTTTAAAATAAAAAAAACACATACTCACCTCCATAAGCCCTGCCGAATCTTACGCTCCAAACAGTTGCTGCTGCCTCATTATGAGCGTGTTAAGGAGGTGGGCGTGCTGTCACGGGCGCTAATCTCCGCCCCTCCGCTCGGCCGTAAACAGCATCAGCGGGGAGTGGGCATGGCTGGAGCCGAAGATCAGAACCCTGGACAGCAGCAACGACCACATGAGTATGCAAATTACCGGTTCTCCGTGTGTTATCGTGGATAGCACACGGAGAACACACGTGGACCGCACGTACCGGAGACACGTACTTACCACACGCAACACGCAGGGAAAATACGTGTCTCGCGGCACGTGCGTGATTTCCACGTGAGTGTGGCAGAGGCCTAAGGCTGTATTCACACATCAGTGTGTAAAGGTCCATATTTGGAGAGAAATAATAGTCAGACTGCTAGACTTCAGACATGAACTTAAAGTCTGATATATGAGGCTATTTTCATATCAAGAGACCCTTGGTTAGGCGGAATATTGTAGTACAAGTGATGTGCAAATGCAGTAATAGGAATGATATCACTTCTGTGACTCATGGACTTGTGGCGCCCCTGAGGCTTCCGTTGCCACATTGACATTGTGTGTCGCCCTGGGCAAGCCAGGGGACACAGGTCACACACCATCACACCTTACATCCCAGGTAGGAACATCTAAGCTAACCAAAAATCCTTGTTGCCTTCCTCCAGAGGCTGATGATTCACACCAGGGGGTGGGCCAGGCGGTTGGCTCCGCCCACCGAGGAGGTCACAGCTCTGGAGGCGGGAGAAACCAGGCAGTCTAGTCAGGGAGGAGGAAGTGGAAGGAGTGGAGGAGAGTAGCCCAGGCAGGGCTTGAGTAAACAGCTAAGTGAAAGTGAAGGAAGAAAAGTAGTAAAGGAGGAAAGCAAGTGAGGCGACAGAACAGAAAGAGCTTGCAAAAGCCTGAAGTAGTCCAGCTGTGTGCAGGACAGATCAGCAAGGTCAGCAACGGTGGTGACTGTCTGGAGGGGGACCGTTTGGAAGTTCCTGGAAGGACCCCGTAGGCTGTGTGCCCGGCGGTCTGGAGCAGTGTTCCGAAGGACAGTCAGCACCAGGGCAGGGGCCTCTCGGACCCCGGCAAGGCTTGGAGTCGCCATAATTTGCCGAATCCGTCAGTGAAGGGGACGTAGATCCCCCAACAACCAAGTCCCGATTGAAGGCAACAGCCCAGCCAGTGTAAGAGAGACACCGCCACCGCCAAGGCACCAGTTTCTTAGGGCCAGCGCCTGCGGGCAAAGAGTAGAGCTCCCCCGGTCCAGCATGAAGCCGGGGAGCAGGTTACCGGTGGGGACCCATCGCAACCAAAAAGTACACAAAGGTGCAAGGAAGAGGGACATCACTGTCACCTACCGGGAGAGCAAATGAAGCCGTCCGTGGGACCGTCTATCCAGCCGTTTGGTTTACCGTAAGACTGTGTCCACGTCTCAGGCTGAGTGAGTACCACAGTGCCGCAAGGCACAGCGCTGCCCCCGCGTCCCTGCGCCCACCAGGCCCTGCACCTCCCAAACCATCACCCGGCCCCGGGATCACCAACCCCTACCCACGGAGGGGCAACACAACACCTGGCTGCTCTGCATCACCATCCCCGGGACCCCTGTACTGAGCAGCGGTGGTGAAATCACCACAACCGTGGGTGGCATCACGGACAATAAACATTTCCCACACCCAACACACCCCTTTCACTCACGTGCGAGGAGTGCCGCTCGAGAAGCCCCCGGGATCCGGCCCACCGCTCGAGCCACCACTGAGCAGCAGCCGCCGGACCCGAGCAGAAGGGGTGAGCGTAGTGTGCTGACACCCTCCTCCCGCCCGCGACAACTTGGCGTCACGAACAGGATCTTACCGCTCTGCCGTCTGGTAGAGGTGCGCCTTGTTACCGCCGGAGGTATCCGGCAGAAAAATTTCAGAAGCCGCCATCTTTGGCGCGAAAAGTTCCCGCTCGAGCGTCTTCTCGAGCAGTAGAGGCGCGAAGGCCAAAACCCCGCCCCGAGAGAGGAGGGGCCGGAAAGAGCTAAGGGGGACGGAAACAAGATGTCTGCGCCCGACGGAGCCGCTGGAGGAGCGGTGGTCGCAGCCGCAGCGGCACCTGTGGATGGGAATGGGCCTGCCCAGGTCCCGGCCGTACCGGCGGGAGGTGCCGCGGCCCCAGCGCTCGCTCAGGTCATGCCGTTCTCCTTGCCCTATGCGCCCGGAGCTGCCTGGCTACCGCAGTATGACGGGAAACCGGATGCCCTACAGGCCTTCCGGAAAAAGCTTAACCCGTTGCTAGAACTGTACCCCCTGACTGATAAGCAACGTGCAGCGATAGTGCTAGGCCAGTTAACCGGTGCGGCGGAGCAGGAAGCGGAGACCTGGGCCGAGGGGGACCGGCTCTCTGTAGCCACCATCTTTGAGAAGCTACAGACTGCCTTTGAGACCCGGACTGAAGCGGAGCTGAGGATGCAGTTTTACCAGTGCCGGCAACGAGCTGGGGATAGTATTCGGGACTATGCTCTACGTCTGCAGACCGCCCTCCGCACGCTGAAGCGGGTGAACCCTATTAATGAGGCGGATAGCAACAAGATGTTAGTGGAGCAATTTGCGCAGGGGATGAGGTCCCCTGAGGATCGTAAACAACTCCGGCTGTGGGCCCTGGAACACCCTGATGTGGACTTTGCTGTGTTAAAGGAGCGGGCCATTAAAGCACTACAGCCCCCAGCTGCCGAAGTTCTGGAACCCGCCCCGTGGCCCGTCGAGATGGCTCCCGTGGTGGTGGCCTCAGCCAAACCAACCTCTCCAATACCTGCAGCCCCGAGCAGCACAGTGGAAGAACTGGCAGCCCAGGTCCGTCGCATGGACGGAGACCTTGCCAAGATCCTCGCTGCACTCCAACCTCTGACCAGATCTCAGTCTCCAGCACAGATACAACTTGCTGACAGTCCCGAGGATGTTCCCTGGATGCAGCGGAGAAGTGCTAACAATCCGCGGAGCAGACCCCCAATCTGCTACAAGTGCCGTAAGCCGGGTCATTACTTCCGACAGTGCCCGTTAAACAAGCAACCCCTGGGGCCCCGGGCCAATCCTCAGGAGTAGAACATCGTGGCCCCCCGGACTGGCGGGACCGATACATCGGGGCCCGTCCCATTATCCCCGTGGCGGTGGACGGCATACCAGTGATGGCTCTCTTGGACACTGGATCACAGGTAACTACCATACCGTACACGTTGTACCAGCGGTATTGGGCCATAGACAAGCTGGCGCCCCCAGACAATAGTATAACGTTGATTGCCGCTAATGGACTTCCATTGACCCAGGTGGGGTATAAACAAGTGGCTATGACAGTGGGGCAAGCTGAACTGCAACACCAGGGTATGATTGTGATCATGAATGAGCCCAGTGATCATAAGCCGAAAATAGTGCTGGGAACCAATGTGATGGAGCACTGCATGGCTTATGTGTTAACCCTATTACAGCAGCTGGCCGCCACAGCGGCAGGGAGCCGGCAGAGGGCTGTGCAGCGTGAGATCCGAGCCCTGATGTACCGCCAGCATGTAAGCTCAACAGGAGGGGAGATTGGTGGAGTGAGAGTGATGGATGTTGCTCCATTGACTGTGCCCCCTAGGAGTGAGATGATGATCTGGTGTAGGGCAGCAGTAGGGCCTCAGGGGCGTGACTACCCTGCGATGATGGAGCCCATGCCTTCCGAGCACTGGCCCACTGTAATGGCCGCCCGAGGGGTGGTGGATGTGAAGAAAGGGAGAGTGCCTGTGAGAGTGCTGAACTGTGGAGAGGAAGAAGTCAGGCTTCCCCGGTATGCCACCATTGCCAAGCTGCTTACCCTGGACCCTCACACTATCCAGGAAGCCAGTCCATCCACACTCCCACCTACCACCAGCACTTCCCCACCCCAAGGGGAAACAAAGGAGTGGCATCAACAGCTACATGTAGGCACTGATGGTACCCCTACACATCACAGGGCAGGGGTATACAGGGTGGTGCAGGAGTACGAACAGGTTTTCAGTAAGCACCCCCTAGACTTTGGGCAGATCAAGGGGGTCCAACACCACATTCCCACCGGTGAACACCCCCCTATCAAAGAGAGGTATAGACCTATTCCCCCTGCACATTACCAGTGTGCCAAAGATATGTTGAGGAATATGAAGGAGGCAGGGGTTATTCGGGACAGCTGTAGTCCCTGGGCCGCTCCGTTGGTATTGGTCAAGAAGAAGGATGGTACCATGCGGATGTGTGTGGACTACCGGAAGATCAACCAGATAACCCATAAAGATGCCTATCCATTACCTCGTATTGAAGAGTCTTTGGCTGCACTGAGAACTGCAAACTACTTCTCGACCCTTGACCTCACCAGCGGATACTGGCAAGTGGCCGTGGCCCCAGAGGACCGGGAGAAAACCGCCTTCACCACCCCGATGGGGCTCTGCGAATTCAATAGCATGCCGTTTGGGCTGTGCAACGCCCCCGGAACCTTCCAACGGCTGATGGAGTGCTGTCTGGGACATTTAAACTTCGAGACCGTCCTGTTGTACTTGGATGATGTGATTGTTTATTCCCAGACGTATGAGGCCCATCTGGAACACCTGGCCGAAGTGTTCGCGTCCCTTGCCAAGTACGGGATGAAATTGAAGCCCTCTAAATGCCACCTGCTGAAACCCAGGGTGCAGTATCTAGGGCACGTGGTGAGTGCAGATGGTGTCGCCCCCGACCCTGAGAAGATTACTGCCATCCAGAGCTGGCCGAGACCAACTACAGTGAGGGAAGTAAGGCAGTTTCTGGGTCTGGTGGGGTACTATCGGCGCTTTATAAAGGGGTACACGAAGATGGCTGCCCCCATGCAAGACCTCCTCGTGGGACAGACCAAAGGTGGTAGACCCATTGGAGCCCCACTGTCGTGGGAGGACAAGCATGAGGAGTCCTTTTGCCAGTTGAAGGCGGCCTTGACCGGAGAAGAGGTCCTGGCGTACCCTGATTATGGGCGCCCGTTCATCCTCCACACGGACACCAGTAACGTGGGGCTAGGAGCGGTCCTATCCCAGGTCCAGGATGGAAAGGAGAAGGTGATTGCCTACGCTAGCCGAAAACTCCGGCCGACCGAAAGGAACCCTGAGAACTATAGCTCCTTCAAGCTCGAGCTGTTGGCGTTGGTGTGGGCTATCACGGAGCGGTTCCACCACAACTTGGCGGCAGCAACATTCACCGCGTTTACGGACAACAATCCGCTGACTCACCTGAACACGGCCAAGTTGGGCGCGCTGGAGCAGCGGTGGGTAGCCCGGCTAGCCAACTATGATTTCACCATAAAGTACCGAGCTGGTCGTGTCAACATAAATGCTGATGCACTCTCCCGAATGCCCCATTTGTCAGAAGAGGGGTGCGAGGATGACGACCTCGAGGAGATCGAGTTGCCTGCGTTTCACCAGCCGCCTACTGAGAGGGTACAGGTACATCAGCAACGGGTGGATCTGGACCCACGGCCCAGTCAAGGGTGGCAGGAAGCGCAGGACCAAGCGCCGGCTGTTCGCCTTGTCAAGACTCTGGTGGAACAAGGCGCTACGGGAATAGACCCTGCCGCTCCGGCCGAAGCCCAACGCTTGTGGAAAGAACGGAAACGGCTTTACCTACACCAAGGGAGGCTGTACCATGAGCTGATCAACCCGAAGACCCATGAGAAAATATGCCAATTGGTCATTCCTCAAGCTGACGTCGCTACTGTCCTGCGGGCATACCATGATGGTGCTGGCCACTTTGGGTGGAAGAAGCTGGAGATGCTGTTGAGGGAGCGGTTCTATTGGAGTGGGATGCGTGAATCGGTGGAAGCCTGGTGCCGAAAATGCGGTCCTTGTACACTGAGGAGAAAGGACGAGACTAGCCAGAGGGCACCCTTACATCCAATAGTCACCCATCAGCCGCTGGAGCTGGTCGCCCTAGACCATGTGAAGCTCACCCCTAGCCGAAGTGGGTACACCTACGCATTGACCATTGTAGACCACTACTCAAGATTTATGGTGGTAGTCCCCGTTAAGGACCTGACTGGTCGAACTGCTGCTCGAGCGTTCCAGGCTTATTTTTGCCGACCCCATGGGTACCCCGAAAAGGTGCTGACCGACCAAGGCCCGGCCTTTGAAGCAGAGGTGTTCCACGAATTCTGCCAGTTGTACGGCTGCAAGAAAATCCGGACCACTCCGTACCACGCCCAAACCAACGGCATGTGCGAGAAAATGAATCACTTGGTCCTGGGGCTTCTCAAGACGCTACCCCTGGAAGAACGGAACCTGTGGCCGGAAAAGTTACCCGACTTGGTCGACATGTACAATAATATCCCCTCTAGCTCGACGAGGTGCACCCCAGCGTATCTGATGAGGGCTTGGCCTGGCCGCCTGCCGGTGGATCTGGAGATGGGGTTGGAGGCCCCAGAAGCACTCCCTTCGACGGCGGAGTGGGAAAGTCGGAGGAGAGCACAATACCGGCAAATCCAGGAGTATGTGGAGAAAAACCTCAGTCGAAGTCGAGAACAGCAGGAGCACCGGTTCAATCAGAAGGCGTCCGCAGGTCCTTTCCAGCCAGGAGATGTGGTGCTGAAACGGAAGAGGAAGGCCCACAAGCTGGATGATCAGTGGGAGCAAGTCCCTTACGTCATACAACCCACAGAATGGGAAGATGGGAAGGCCTACCAGATCAGTCGTGACCAAGGGGGCACCCTGGCCACAGTTTCCCGGGACCATCTAAAAAGGTGCCCCCCAGCGTTGAAGGCAGAGGCCGAAGTACCGGTTCCTCCACCAGCGGAGAAGGCAGCAGAGGTAATCCACACTGTAATGGGTGACTTCCCAGCAAACTGGCCTACACAGAACGGCGCGGTGATTCTTCCAGTGATACTGTTCCCACAACCCGTGGATGAAGAAGTAGTGGAAGCGGTTAACCGTGAGCCAGAACCAGTGCCAGTGCCCAGGGATGAACCTGTACCCAGCTCCCCTACACCTCCGCCTGCTCCACACTATAGCAGGGAGGAGGAACCGATTGTTTCCTCTACCCCACTGTCTAGCACCACTGACACCGGGCCCCGAAGGTCCACCCGTTCCAACCTAGGTAGACCCCCACTTAGGTACAGGGAGACCGTTCTGTAAATAAAAGGGGTCAGGGAATGTAAAGAGTGGTTGTTTGAAAAAGTTGGAAAGAATGATAAGAAAATGATTACCGAAGTTTCATCTGATTTGCTTTGTGATTTGCAACCGGCTGGAGCCGGCACCATTGTCCCCGTGGGGACCGTTAAAAAGTTTTTGCATGGAGGACTATCCATGGACAAGCCCGTGAACTTGCAGGGCAACCACAAACGTTAAGTGGCTTGTAAATATGTTGTTTACCGTTACCGTTTTCCACAATGCCGCCTCCGGAGAGGCAGGTTGGAGGGAGGGCCCTCAGCAGAGCAGGCTGGGGCCCAGCCACCAAAGGAACCGGTGGCTACCCTCTGGAGGGGAAGGACAGATCCCGCTCGGGTAACTTGTGCTGGACTGTGGGTCAAGGGGTGCTGCCTGGGCTTTAGGGGCAGCATCAGGGCCAGGTTGCTTGGGTGGGAGAGAGCGGAAACCGTAACCGTAAACCGTTATGCAACGTTAAAAGAAATGTGCCTCCCGTTAAGGGAAGAGTAGTTATTAAAAATGTACATATGTTATTTCAACCATGTTATCTTTTTCAGAAAAATAAAACCGGTGTTGGACGGCAGCCCGCGGACGGTCTGCATTTTGCTAAGGGGGAATGTGTCGCCCTGGGCAAGCCAGGGGACACAGGTCACACACCATCACACCTTACATCCCAGGTAGGAACATCTAAGCTAACCAAAAATCCTTGTTGCCTTCCTCCAGAGGCTGATGATTCACACCAGGGGCTGGGCCAAGCGGTTGGCTCCGCCCACCGAGGAGGTCACAGCTCTGGAGGCGGGAGAAACCAGGCAGTCTAGTCAGGGAGGAGGAAGTGGAAGGATTGGAGGAGAGTAGCCCAGGCAGGGCTTGAGTAAACAGCTAAGGGAAAGTGAAGGAAGAAAAGTAGTAAAGGAGGAAAGCAAGTGAGGCGACAGAACAGAAAGAGCGTGCAAAAGCCTGAAGTAGTCCAGCTGTGTGCAGGACAGATCAGCAATGTCAGCAACGGCGGTGACTGTCTGGAGGGGGACCATTTGGAAGTTCCTGGAAGGACCCCGTAGGCTGTGTGCCCGGCGGTCTGGAGCAGTGTTCCGAAGGACAGTCAGCACCAGGGCAGGGGCCTCTCGGACCCCGGCAAGGCTTGGAGTCGCCATAATTTGCCGAATCCGTCAGTGAAGGGGACGTAGATCCCCCAACAACCAAGTCCCGATTGAAGGCAACAGCCCAGCCAGTGTAAGAGAGACACCGCCACCGCCAAGGCACCAGTTTCTTAGGGCCAGCGCCTGCGGGCAAAGAGTAGAGCTCCCCCGGTCCAGCTTGAAGCCGGGGAGCGGGTTACCGGTGGGGACCCATCGCAACCAAAAAGTACACAAAGGTGCAAGGAAGAGGGACATCACCGTCACCTACCGGGAGAGCAAATGCAGCCGTCCGTGGGACCGTCTATCCAGCCGTTTGGTTTACCGTAAGACTGTGTCCACGTCTCAGGCTGAGTGAGTACCACAGTGCCGCAAGGCACAGCGCTGCCCCCGCGTCCCTGCGCCCACCAGGCCCTGCACCTCCCAAACCATCACCGGGCCCCGGGATCACCAACCCCTACCCACGGAGGGGCAACACAACACCTGGCTGCTCCGCATCACCATCCCCGGGACCCCTGTACTGAAATCACCACAACCGTGGGTGGCGTCACGGACAATAAACATTTCCCACACCCAACAAACCCCTTTCACTCACGGGTGAGGAGTGCCGCTCGAGAAGCCCCCGGGATCCGGCCCACCGCTCGAGCCACCACTGAGCAGCAGCCGCCGGACCCGAGCAGAAGGGGTGAGCGTAGTGTGCTGACACCCTCCTCCCCGCCCGCGACAATTGCACCCCAGTCAGAGGTGTGATGTCCCATCCTGGGTAAGGAAAGGGGTACATGCCAGTTCACAGGTAAAACTGCACTACACCCATTGCTAGGCACACACTGGGACAAGGGATAGTGGCAGTAACGCTCCCATGCTGCATGCTGGGAGGGGTCATAAGACCCATCCCTGCTCCCATAGGTTGGTAGCTTAGCAACCGGGGGGTGGGGAGAGCCAGCCGAGTGTAGAGCAGAGAGGAAGGTCAGAGTTTCAGTTTACCTCAGAGAGTGAGAGAGTGAGGAGCCAGCATGTAGCTGTGAAAGAGAAAAGAGCTCTGTGAGTTCAGAGTGTCCGCAACAGAGAAAGAAAGCAACAGAGAAGGAGAGAAACAGAGAGTAGAAGAAGAGCTCTAGTTAGGCAGGAGCTAAAGAAAGAAGAAAGTGACGCTTCCTGGTGAAGACCCTGGGACTCGGAGGGTCCAGGTGACACCAAGCAGGGAACGAAGGGATTCCAGGGCCACAGATAGCTTCAGAGCTGGTGGCCAGTGAAGTCAGCTGAGAAAGGACACAATTAGAAGGGTGCACTGGCATCAACCCCCAGATCTACCCGGGATCGGCGGAGGTCCCTGACGGTGGTCCCAGCAGTCCAAAGGCTCCTGCAGGCCTTGACAAGAACTGTGAGTAAAGACCTTGAAATAGCACCCCTGGTGTTGCCTCAGTTATTTCTCTGCATAGACACGAATAAGCACCAACAGTGTCCCCGGGGCACCGCTCCACCTGTGGGGAGCAGTACCACCATTTCTGACATATCATCACCCCGGAGGCCGCACACAGCAGCGGCGGCTTAATAGCCGCATACCACAGGTGGCGTCACGAACACAAACCCCAAGTCATCAGCCATATTTAACTGACACCCACCAGGGCCACGGAGTCGGGCCCCGCCACCACTGATTACCCCCGGACTAGTCCGGCCCGGCACCGGGTGTCCCATAGCCCTGGGGTGGGCGAGTCAGACTTATTGAACCATAGCTTGAAACTGGTTATAGCTAAAGTTTGTGTAATTTTAGCCCGTTTTCACTCTCCATCTTACTACATTTTTTTTTTTTAAACTAAAACTGGGACTTGATCCAAAAGAGTGGGCAAAGCCAAAGCTTAGACAGAATTCTCTTCTCTTTAAAACTAATTTCTGATATTGGATTTTAAAAATAAATAAAATGAAGGCAGTCAGGACTTTCAGGAGCAAGAAGTTGTGTAATTTGAAGCTTCCCAGTTCCTAGACAACTACAAATTGCTAACACAATTTCTAGGCAATAATTCAATCAGGCAGTGATATTAAAATAGCACACAACAAAAAATAGATCATACAAGTTTAATAGAGAGAACACACTACAAGGGCTTTTGCGTCCAATATTATAGTTTTCTCTAAAAAAAAGGATAAGATAGACGGAGGACAGATCTTCACATTAGTTATTGCTGCAATAACCCTTTGTCAAATCCATGTGGTTTTTCCATGGAACAGTAACAACTTCAAATACGCACCTCTGTTTAAAAATAGAAAAAGGAGAAAAGGTTAAAAACATTGCATAGCAGTTTAACATTTTTAGCAGCTTAATATAGCATTGGAGAATAAAGGCCCCGTTACACACTACGATTTATCTGACGATCTCATTAGCGATGTGACACGCCCAGATCGTAGTTACGATTTGCCGAGATCGCACATACGTCGTTTATTAGCGGTCACACGTAACGGTCTCAAAAACGACGCAACATCGTTCAGCGATTATATTGTTTGACCAAGGCGGTCGTTATGATGTTGTTCGTCGTTGGCAGGGTGTCAAGCATATCAATATGTCTGCTGCAATCCAAACGACGAACAATATTTTGAATATGAACAACGTGTTAGCGATCGACGATTTACAACCTATTTGCGATCGTTCGGAGTCGCACGTACGTGTCACACACAACGACGTCGCTAACGATGCCGGATGTGCGTCACAGAAACTGTGACCCCGCCGACATATTGTCAGATAAATCGTAGCGTGTAACGCCGCCTTAAGGCAGTACAATGTGCTGCATGCCCAACAACCTGTACTAACCTGGGCCAGCAGATGACTGAAGCTGAAGACAGGGGTAACATCGGGACACAAGAACTTCAAATACTTTTTTGGAATAATTGTCAAATATACAGTACATATATTATATAAATCACAAACAGAACTAATTTTTATGATTTAGGCTATGCCATAAACCTGATTCATGCAAATCCTACAACATGCTGGGGACCCATTCTCAAGATACAGCAGATGTGGATTAGAATGGTGGTGCCAGCATGATGCTTATTAATAAAGGGATTAACATGGTGGTTCTTACATAATCAATGTCATCCTCATGTAATGTATGTGGTGAGGACCTCTCCCTGCTCAGGTTGCTGAAGCTGAGAGGAGACATCAGATTTAGCACGTGGACACTTTCCACAAAGTAGATAATTTTTTCTATTTTTGTACAATCCCCTTTAACAGTTGTATTTTAAAAAAAAAAAGCTAAAATAGCGACCTGGGTAGTTCCATACCAGTTCCATAGTGCTTTGTCTGGTATTCTCATTGTGTACATTTATGGCATATCCACAAGATTTATCAGAAGCATATGCTAGTTGCAAATACCACCCAAATGGGGCCATGACTAGAGATGAGCAAACTTATAGAGGTTCGGTTTACAGGTCGCAAGTGAACCGAACCTCTATGTGACCGAACCTTGCACGATGAGGTTTGGAAACACTGATTGGGCAGTATGAGTCTCCACCTACATACAGCCAACCATAAGCAGATCACTTTCGGGGGAGGATGGGTGGTCTTTTCCAAACATATTTTGTAGCACATTGCATCTGATCATGCTGTTGTTACCCCCAGTGTGAGCCATTCAAACACTGCAAATGGCTCACACAGGGCTGAGCACCGAGCGTACCCGAGCACAGCGGTGCTCGTGCATGTTAAGTTCACACGTAAAGCATTCGAACTCTGAACCCGAACCCTGTGTTTTTTAGTTGGCGTTCAGTTGAAAAATCAAACCTCTAGTTCGCTCATCTCTAGCCATGACATGTGTTTCTCTCAGCCATGGGAAGGTCAGAATAACCATTTATGTGTGTAGGAATTTATACCAACTCTCCCTGAAAAGCAGCAGTGTTTCATTCTCCAGACTGATGTGGATCCCATTGGTGAGATCCACTTGTACTTTCCATTATGTAATATCCTGTGGATATGGCATAATGTAAAAGATCGGAATACCCCTTTGAGGGCTCACTCACACCACGGTACAACACAGACAAGTGCTATCCAATGTTTTATCTGATAGCATTAAATTCAGTGTTATATAATGAGAAGGGCCAATCAGCATCTTTTTTTGTCATACCAATTGAGCATAAGGAAAAAAAAATGTGCATGCTGCAGTTGGCAACGAAGCTCAGCTTAGTCGCACTCATACAAGTCCATGGGTGCGTGTGAAACATTGGACTGCACTGATGACATCTGAGTGCAATGTGATATACGCAGAGACAGGCAATGGAGAAATGGAGAGATTAATATCATCATCTTCTCCTCACCTGTGATCCGATACTCGCATGTGAGAGAATATGAGTACAGTAAAATGACATCGGCTCACGCTCGCAGCAGAGTTTTAGCTGAGTGTCGTTAGCATATCACATCTGATTCTCTTGCATTAGATGCTATACGTTAGTGTGACCCTGGTCCAAGCATAAGTTCAGATGTAGTAAAGATAATGTTGTTTTGAGGTGCACATTTATTGTGCAAAACTCCATGTAACATGGAGGCAGTGAGGGACATTCAGCAGGTGCTCGAGACTGCAAGGTGTACACCTAAATTCTGGACTGTCCGCTATATCCGGGACCATTGGGACTAGAGATGAACAGATTGATTCACGAACTCCGGTCCAATCTCCTGGTTAGTGGTACCTGGCGACTGGAGGGGAGGCTGCAAATCTCTCACTTTCCCATGGCCCCATAATGACTTTTGATCAGCCAAGGTTGACGCAATGTTATCCATGTGTCCTGCTCATCTATAATTGGGACCTATGGATTTATTTTTTGTTCATTCATTGATGGTTGTAGCAGCCAGACCTTTTTCATTTTTATGTTAGCTTTGCTATATTACATGTTGCTTCTTTGTATATGTAGAAGGACAGCATCCAAGCATAGGTGAGGGAATTCTATGAAATAATTTTATTCTGCCATTAGTTCAATGTTTCAACCTCCTATAGGTCTTTTTAAAGCATGCAGAAATAGTGTCTTATAAAGGTTTAAATAGTCAAAATACAGAAATCAAGTCCAATCACAGCACAAAAAGTTAGGCATAATTGGCTTTCAGGAGAAATTTATAGAAAACGTAAAATGTTCACGCTATATTAATAATATTAATATCCTATGAAAGTAGGGCAATAAGTAGAAGCGTGGAATGGGGATTTCCTCATCTCGAAAAATTTATTGAAACAAAAGTTATCAACAGTGCTGGGTATACCCCCACAAAATTTCAATATCTCAATAACTTGTCATGTGACCTTGAGCATCAATTACAGCTGACAACGACATCTCATGCTGTTCATAAGTGGAGCTATTGTTGCACTCTTCAAGAGTGGGCCTCAGGTCATTGAGGTTCTGGGGTAAAGAGTTATAAGCCTCTACACGGTGACTCAGCTGATCCCATAGGTTGTCTAAATCTGAAGAAAGTGCAGGCCTCTCCGTTTAAGGTACCCAAGCCTCTAGCAGGCGTTTCCTAGTGATGCCACCTCGATGAGCTGGAGTCTTGTAGCTTGTGATGATTAAATCAGTCCTGTGTTGTTTATGCAGAGGCACAATGACTGGGTTAATGATGTTATTCAAGCAATAGGGGCTTGTCACAGTATTGACTAGACACACCTGTGCACGCTGTAACACCACGACCACCAAAGGCTCATCTGGTGACAAGAGTGGCAGTGTCATGCCTCAAGTTTGATCCAGTGACCTTTTGCTCCTTGGTCTGATTTTCTCCCTGTTCTGCCACAGCTTGGTCAGTTCCTGGCCAAGTGCTGAATTCTTCTTTTACCTTCCCATGTGCATCTTTTCCTATGGTGTGCAAATGTGACGCCCTGTCCTATCAGGTCGTCACAGGGTATTGTGCAATCTGCCCTTCTGCACAGTATCCACTCCTCCTTGGTTATGGGACCTGGTCCTTTGGTGTTGCTAACAGCTGAGCCAATCAAAATCCTAGGAACACTTTACACTAGACCCATCAGACACACCATTGGGGGGCCTGAATGGAATAGTGCCGCCCATATGGGGGGTTTGTAAGGGGAAAGTGGAGAAGTGACAGTTGAGCAGAAGGAGAGGAAGGAGGCTAAAGTGACTCTCTGAGAGGGAGAGGTCACCGGCCTGGAGCTCCTGTAGTTACTAGGTGGCAGACGTTGGTCTGGGCCTGGTAGGAGCTGGAACCCCGGTCACAGGGGATTGTGTCAAGGGGCACGGACTGCCAAGGAGGGCAGCCGGCAGCCTTGAGCGATCACCGGGCAGGGGCCAGGGCACGACGGGGTGCGTGGACCCTAGGCCGGAAAGTAGCTTCCCGCGTTCCGGTAATTTACCCGGCGGGGGTGAAGACTTCAAGATTCAATCCCAACCCGCTCCAAAATCAGGGTACTAGCGCACTGATGGGATAGGACTTTCCCAATACAGTCCAAAGAAATCCTGCGCGTGAACCCTGAGAGCAAGCTCACTCCGTTAGCCATGCGGGTAAGCGGGACCCAAAGAGTTTTATACCCGAGGGTCCAAATAGAGACAAAGGTGCCAAGGAAAGGGCCACAGGCTAACAGCAACACCAAGGGCACGGACCCAAGCGTGCTCCCTACAAGCTGCAGTGGTGCTCAGAATTCTGGTTTACAAGCTGTCGTTGTTGGTTTTCCTGGACTGAGTGAGTACACTGAAAACCCCTGTTCCTATCTACAACGGCACCCCAAGCACCATCCATCCAACAGGACCCGGGACATAAACCCCTTACCCACGGAGGGGTTAAACATCCGGCTGCTACACCATAGTCATCGGGCTCCCCAACAGCAGCGGTGGTCTTTCACATTACCACGCACCATGGGTGGCGTCACGAGCTTTCTACTCCCTTTGTACATACTTCCCCTCTTCTTTTAATCCGAGTGTCCACGCGGACCCCCCGGATCCGGAGACCCCTCGAGCCACCGCAGCTCCGGATCCAAGTGGCTCGGCCTCTGGCATGGTGGCGGTACACAATGATAACTTGTTTTCTATTGTTCATTGTATGTCCAATTATGTTCTGGGTGTTGCTACCTCTTGAAGCTCATCAAGAGAATGCCAAGAGTGTGCAAAGTAGTAATGAAAGCAAAAGGTGGCTACTTTGAAGAACCTAGAATATAAGACATATTTTCAGTTGTTTGACACTTTTTTAAGTATTTCATTCCACATGTTTTAATTCATAGTTTTGATGCCTTCAATTTGAATCTACAATTTTTAGAGTCATGAAAATGAAGAAAACTCTTTGAATGAGAAAGTGTGTCCAAACCTTTGGTCTGTACTGTATATATATATATATATATATATATATATATATATATATATATATATATATATATATATATATATATATATACATACACACAGTGCCTACAAGTAGTATTCAACCCCCTGCAGATTTAGCAGGTTTACACATTCGGAATTAACTTGGCATTGTGACATTTGGACTGTAGATCAGCCTGGAAGTGTGAAATGCACTGCAGCAAAAAATAATGTTATTTCTTTTTTTATTTTTTTTTTTAAATTATGAAAAGTTTATTCAGAGGGTCATTTATTATTCAACCCCTCAATCCACCAGAATTCTGTTTGGTTCCCCTAAAGTATTAAGAAGTATTTCAGGCACAAAGAACAATGAGCTTCACATGTTTGGATTAATTATCTCTTTTCCCAGCCTTTTCTGACTAATTAAGACCCTCCCCAAACTTGTGAACAGCACTCATACTTGGTCAACATGGGAAAAACAAAGGAGCATTCCCCAGGCCATCAGAGACAAGATCGTGGAGGGTCACAAGGCTGGCAAGGGGTACAAAACCCTTTCCAAGGAGTTGGGCCTACCTGTCTCCACTGTTGGGAGCATCATCCGGAAGTGGAAGGCTTATGGAACTACTGTTAGCCTTCCACGGCCTGGACAGCCTTTGAAAGTTTCCACCCGTGCCGAGGCCAGGCTTGTCCGAAGAGTCAAGGCTAACCCAAGGACAACAAGGAAGGAGCTCCGGGAAGATCTCATGGCAGTGGGGACATTGGTTTCAGTCAATACCATAAGTAACGTACTCCACTGCAATGGTCTCCGTTCCAGAAGAGCCCGTAAGGTACCTTTACTTTCAAAGCGTCATGTCAAGGCTCGTCTACAGTTTGCTCATGATCACTTGGAGGACTCTGAGACAGACTGGTTCAAGGTTCTCTGGTCTGATGAGACCAAGATCGAGATCTTTGGTGCCAACCACACACGTGACGTTTGGAGACTGGATGGCACTGCATATGACCCCAAGAATACCATCCCTACAGTCAAGCATGGTGGTGGCAGCATCATGCTGTGGGGCTGTTTCTCAGCCAAGGGGCCTGGCCATCTGGTCCGCATCCATGGGAAGATGGATAGCATGGCCTACCTGGAGATTTTGGCCAAGAACCTCCGCTCCTCCATCAAGGATCTTAAGATGGGTCATAATTTCATCTTCCAACAAGACAACGACCCAAAGCACACAGCCAAGAAAACCAAGGCCTGGTTCAAGAGGGAAAAAATCAAGGTGTTGCAGTGGCCTAGTCAGTCTCCTGACTTTAACCCAATTGAAAACTTGTGGAAGGAGCTCAAGATTAAAGTCCACATGAGACACCCAAAGAACCTAGATAACTTGGAGAAGATCTGCATGGAGGAGTGGGCCAAGATAACTCCAGAGACCTGTGCCGGCCTGATCAGGTCTTATAAAAGATGATTATTAGCTGTAATTGCAAACAAGGGTTATTCCACAAAATATTAAACCTAGGGGTTGAATAATAAATTTAACTGAGCAACATAACTTGTTGGTTTGTAAGATTTATGCATCTGTTAATAAATCCTGCTCTTGTTTGAAGTTTGCAGGTTAGCATCTGTATAACATCTTGTGTGCATATAGGACACAATTGTGTGTATGTATGTATGTATGTATGTATGTATGTATGTATGTATGTATGTATGTATGTATATATATATATATATATTTACTTAAGGTCTGTGGTGTGTTCAGCGCCTCTCTTGAGTTAATCACTATGTGACGCCCTGGCAAAACCAGGTAGTCACAGTTAGGCCCCCGCATTACACCGTTCCCTCACTAGGAAACATACAGCCAACCAGAATACCTAGTCACCCCCCCTTAGGGAAAGATAATCACACCAGTGGGCTTGACCAGGCAGTTGGGACATGCCCACCTAGGAGTCCAGACAGCCCGGGGCGGGAAAATAAGGCAGTTGAGTCTGAAGTTCAGTTTGGAGGGGAGTGTGGGCTGGAGCTAAGTGTAGCTTCAGCAGTGAAGTTCAGGTTAAACGGTACCAGGGTAGGAGCCCTGGTGCCACTGGCTAGGAGGCAGACAGTGGTCTCCGTCAGCAGGAAACGGGAAGACGGCTCGGTGGAACTGAGGTGGACCGGGACAGGGTTGTAGCCCGCCGGTACCGACACGGGGAACCGACCCGGAAACCAGAGCACAAAGGGGGGTACTCGGACCCTGAAGCCAGGACCAGAACAAAGTGGACTGGTTAATTAACCGATTGAGGCCAGGGCTAAAAGGTCTTGTCCTACCCAAAGTCCCTCATAGAAGACAACAGCCCACCGATTAGGGATAAGAAGTCACCACCAAGGCCCATAGATCCCATGGGCCAGCGCCTGCGGGCATGGCTCCTTAGGCCACATCCAGCCGGGAGCGGACTTCTACGTTTCATACAAGGAAGTCTTTTCTACTAAAAAGGTGCAGGACAAGAGACCACCAACCAGGTGCGGGATCCCGAACGCAGCCGGCCGCGGCGCCGACCACCACCATCTTGGTTTACCAGAGACTTGTGTGTTTTCCTAACTGTGAGTTCCCCAGCACCGTCTGCGGTTGTCATTCCCCCTGCACCAGAGCCATCGGGTCCCGGGGCCACCATCCCTGCCCACGGAGGGGTTAACAACTTGCTGCACAACATCTCCCCCGTGTGCCCCATAACAGCAGCGGTGGTGTCCCACCTCACCACACACCGTGGGTGGCGTCACGAACTTACTACGGCCTAGCCCGTACATCTACGTCCCCCCATTTATTCGGCGTGTCCGCGAGACCCCCGGGTCCGGAGACCCTCGAGCCACGACCCCTGAAGGCCCGGATCCGAGCAGCGCCGGTTGCTGGCACGGAGGAGGCACAACTACCCCTACAGATGTTATATATGGTGGTTCTTGTGGCTTTTCTTGCACTTTTTTAGTTTTTTGCTAATTCAAACTAAGACTTAAGAAAAATGCAGTCTTGTGAAATCATGGCTAAGAGTCTGCAAATGTAATAAAACCTATAGGGATTGCCCACTACTTGGACAACCCTTTTCATTTGCTATATTCTCCATGTAAAATAAAAACAGCCTGTACCAACTTCTGGTGCTCAATCTCCGAGAAGAAGCGAAACCTGCTGTTGCTCTCTGACTCCCTCCATATGCAGGAAACAAAATTAAAGTGGTACAGACAGGACAGGACCGACTCATTTTGTGAGGTAAAACTTTTCAATGCCTGAAATGTTTTACGTCACAGAAAGAATCAACTATCATCCTGTGCTATCCTTTCTGTGTATTCTTTCGCTTCCTCCCCTAACCAGGAGCTGTGGTGTGATCAGAAATTTACAGCCATTACACAATATGTAGCAGGAGAACATTTCTAAATTTGTGGATTTTATTTTCATTTCAAGATTTATTGATTAAAATGAACTGTGTTCTTGAGACAAACCCTTTAACTATGTTTGCTAATCAACAACTTTTTTTAGTTTTCATTCTTTTTTTGTTTTTGTTTTTGTTTTTTCATTTCTTCAATTTAATGTATAAATCTTTATTAAAAAAAAAAAAACCCAAAACATAAAAAGCCATGTTTTTCAGAAAGATTTTACCTGTTTTCTGCTTTTCTGATTTTGGCATTCTTCTGTAGTAAATTCATTTTGAGAGCACGGATTGATAAGTGCTTCAACTTTCATGGAGTATTTCATACCAGCAACTACCTAATGTAAAGTAATTATAAATGAAATGGATATTATTACATTAAACCAATGACACATGTCACACATTTTTTACGTTAGACTCAGTGTTTTGCTGCATTTCTCTTCACTACTCATATAGTGTTAGTTGTTGTTCATGGATGTAACCATGGATAAACCACATCCAAAAATAAGCTATCGAGGTAAGATTCAGAAGAGACCACCTGAGACAAACCTCTAAAACATAAGTCTTTATTGATATTAAATATTAAAATGAGACACCATGTGTCTGACAAACATAAAGGACAAAAGACAATGTGCTCGTGAAGGGCCAGATAGAGGTAGGTAGAAAAAAAGCGTGCAGGAATATACTGATAATGGATAGCTAGATGAATTCTAGGCAGGGCCAGATTAAGGTTGGTGGCGGCCCCTGGGCAGAAAATCTGGTGGGGGCCCCATAACGTTAACATTTTTAGCCATAACAGTAGAGCACGAACCGTAGCATTTAGATATAAATCCAATGAACATTTATCTTATCCTGTTCTGCCACATTCAGATTTACAGTACTACAATACAGATACAGTCCAGGATAAATCACAGCAGACACATATACACAGAAAGTAGAGTTAGGGCTGCTTTACACATTTCGATCTCGTATGCGATCGCACACGCCCCCATCGTATGTGCGGAACAGGCAATTTGTTGCCCGTGTCGCACAAACGATTAACCCCCGTCACACGTACTTGCCTTCCAAATGACCTCGCTGTGGGCGGCGAACATCCACTTCCTGAAGTGAAAGGGACGTCACACAGCGGCCGGCCAATAGAAGCGGAGGGGCAGAGATGAGCGGGACGTAAACATCCCGCCCACCTCCTTCCTTCCGCATTGCCGGCGGGACGCAGGTAAGCTGTGTTCATCATTCCCGGGGTGTCACATGGAGCGATGTGTGCTGCCTCAAGAACGATGAACAAAGAGACGTTCAATTTTTAGAAAATGAACGACGTGTATGCAATCAACGTTTTAACGCACAATCAGGGTCGCACGTAGCTGTCACACACTACAATATCACTAACGATGCCGGATGTGCGTCACTTACGACGTGACCCCGCCGAGACATCGTTAGATATATTGTAGCGTGTAAAGCCCGCTTTTGTCACATATTTTTTATTGATCCCAATGTTAAGGCAGCCCGGGCCGGCTCCAGGTTTTTGTGGCTTCCGGGTGAAAGAGTCTCAGTGGACCCCATCCACACACAGACACGCACACACACATACAGGCATGCGTATATACATATTTGAAGACAAATTCAGAAAAATACATATAAACAGACAAATGTATGCACAGTCATATACACTGACATACATGCAGACACAGACGCATTAGGGCTCGTGCGCACGTTGCGTAATTACATGCATTTACACTGCGTATAGCACTACAGTGTAAATGCATGCGTCCTGCGTCCCCAGCACAATCTATGTAGATTGTGCATGAGACGTGCACCCATTGCTTTTATGAACGCAGTGATTTGGGTGCTAAAATGTTGACCCAAATCCGTGCGTTCATAAAATGAGCATGTCAATTATTCCGTGCGCTATGGATGCAGCTCCCGCTCTGTCTATGGTGGGGGCAGCAGCCAGAGCGCATGAAATCGGATTTTCTGTACAGAATAACTACATCCATTATGCAGTGTTTCTGCAGCGATTTGACGCGCACATGTGCTGTCAAATCGCTGCAGAATATTCAGCAGTTACGTGTGCATGAGCCTTTACAGGTATTAATATGGGGAAATCGCCAGCAGCCTCACTCACCTCTCCCGCTTGTTTCCGTCCAGCTCCTTCAGGACATGTGGCTGTTTCACGATGGCTGTCACTAACACACATGACTGCACACTGGCAGCACTGCTGTATATACATCACAGGAGGGGCTGGGGGCTACGATATATACATTACAGGAGGGGCAGGGGGCATAGACGTTACTGGAGTGGCAAACAGCTCTGGTGGTGTACTCATCACTGCGATGGGTGACATAGCGCTCTGGGGAACCCATATAGTTCGGGGGGGGGGGGGGGGGGGCGCACAGACTGCTCTAATTCATATATACACACACAGTACTGCTTCTTACACACACATCTCTGACACACACACACACACACACACACTACAATGCACCCCCCATCACCCCCCCCACACACACACACACACACACACACACAATACAATGCACCCCCCATTACCCCTACACACACACGCACACACAATACAATGCACCCCCCATTACCCCTACACACACACGCACACACAATACAATGCACCCCCCGTTACCCCTACACACACACACACAATACAATGCACCCCCCATTACCCCTACACACACACGCACACACAATACAATGCACCCCCCATTACCCCTACACACACACACACAATACACCCCCCATTACCACTACACGCACACACACACACACAATACAATGCACCCCCCATTACCCCTACACAGACACACATAATACAATGCACCCCCCATTACCCCCCCACACACACACACAATACAATGCACCCCCCATTACCCCTACACACACACAATACAATGCACCCCCCATTACCCCTACACACACACACACACACACACACAATACAATGCACCCCCCATTACCCCTACACACACACACACACACACACAATACAATGCACTCCCCATTACCCCTACACACACACACACACACAATACAATGCACCCCCCATTACCCCTCCCCACACACACACACACACAATACACCCCCCATTACCCCTCCCCACACACACACACACAATACACCCCCCATTACCCCTCCCCACACACACACACAATACACCCCCCATTACCCCTCCCCACACACACACACATAATACAATGCACCCCCCATTACCCCTCCCCCCACACACAATACAATGCACCCCCATTACCCCTCCCCCCACACACAATACAATGCACCCCCCATTACCCCTCTCCTCACACACAATACAATGCACCCCCCATTACCCCTCTCCCCACACACAATACAATGCACCCCCCATTACCCCTACACACACACGCACACACAATACAATGCACCCCCCCATTACCTCTCCCCACACACAATACAATGCACCCCCCATTACCCCTCCCCACACACAATACAATGCACCCCCCATTACCCCTCCCCACACACAATACAATGCACCCCCCATTACCCCTCCACACACACACACACACACACACAATACACCCCCCATTACCCCTCCCCCTACACACACACACACAATAGACCCCCCATTACCCCTCCCCCTACACACACACACACACAATACAATGCACCCTCCATTACCCCTCCCCCACACACAATACAGCCCTCATCACCCCCTACACACACAAATTACACTGCTCCATCACTACACACTCCTGCCTCCCCCCCCCTCTCTCGGAATACAGTGCTCCTCCTCTGCCTGTCACAGAGCTGTGTTCCTTCACAAATGTTCCCCGTTGTGTCCTCAGCCCCTCCTCACTCATCCCCATTAATTACACCTGTCTCTTCAGCTCCTTCATGGAACGCTCGCTTCCTCATGTCCCCAGTGTGGCGCCGGCAGCACTGTGATGACGTCAGCAAGGTGCTGATCTCATCACGTTGCTGCACGTCGGGGGCGGGGCCCAGTCCCGGCGCGCTGTTCAAATGTATTTACGTCTGAAAGATGCAAATACATTTGAATAGGAACGGAAACAGGAAGCTGCGGTCATCGGCTCTGCTGCGCTCCTCTGCAGTGTACATGCCGGCAGCAGAGCCGGCACACAGCAGAGCCGGCACACAGCAGAGCCGGCACACAGCAGAGCCGGCACACAGCAGAGCCGGCACAGCTCGCTGCCTCCTGCTAGTGTGCCTGGCATGTAAGGAGCGCAGCGGGGACAGCAGACAGCGGCCCACCACACCGTGCCCCTGCTTCTAGGTACGGCCGCAGCACATAGCAGGGAGCATTAGCACACCTCTGACCCCGGAAGTTCAAGCGGCCGCTGGTACTTCCGAGATCAATCAGCGTCCTGTGCCCGCAGTTTGTTTTTGCGTCTCTTAAAGACGCAGATGCAAATAAATAGCGGTGCCCCTTCCCCCCCCCCCCCCCGAAAACACAGCTGATTTATTAGACTGTCTTTACGGAGGGGGAGAGGGTGTGAAAAAAAAATGCTGACAGGTGCCTAGTGCTAAGTATGGTGGGGGCCCCCTTAGAAGCTCTTTTGGTGGGGGCCCCTGGGCTCCAGCCCCGCCTGCCCCGCCTATAATCCGGCCCTGATTCTAGGCAATCTAGGAGGGACTAGTTAGATCCTTCACTTATCCTTCCTACCTGCGGAGAGTGTTATAATGTACAGAACACCCCCCGCTCCGGGTGGCTATCCCTGGCTGTCCCTGCTCTTCCCTGGCCTATGCCCACCACCAACCAGGTGAATTGTGTGCAAAACAGAAACAAACAGAAACAATTAGATTTGTTGGTTCCTGAGCTGGACTGAATCCTATGTTCCAGTCATATACTGTATCAGCAGCAGTTAGGATCAAGCCCCTGGGTCCACCAAGCAGGCCGCTACCCTGGGCTTCTCCCGACGCATTTCCCCCCCTCCTAACTAAGTGGTCGGGGGTTCATCAGGGGTAAATTGCCAACAACACCTGAAAGAATGAGAAAGACAAATGGTGTAATTCAATATAGAAATTACTTTGATATCAATCTCCAAAAAAGGCCTTTACATGTATAAGACTTACTTGGAAAAACTCCCAAGATAGTGATGTAGCAGCAGCAGAATATGCTTGCCTAATATGTCTTACTGAGGTCTCCAAAAAGCATATGTGGCTTCCTAAAACAGATAACGGCAAAAGGTCTACATGAGTTATTTATCCCCACTACTTGTTCGTCCCTCCTAAAGTAAACCAAAACAAAAGGTGGGCCAAGTCCATACACACTGAGCCTCTACCTTATTTCCTCAAAGAATGATGTCTCAGCATAAATAGTGCTATTTATGATACATAGATGCAGTGTATTACACCTGAAAGAAAAGAGGGGGAGGGTCATGACAGAATAACTCTCAATACGTCTGTCTCCTCCCAATTTCCAGAGCATAAAGGCTTATAATGTCTAGAGATCGCATACCTCATTAGATCATATAGGTAACCAAGTTCCCCAGGAACTCTCAATAAATCAAAACAGCCTCTTAGCTCCTGTAAATAAATAGGAAGGGGAGACAAATCAGCAGCACAAATAGAGACAGTGTCTAAGTCTAGACACTATATGCTGCACATCCATGAGTGCATATTAACATGCGTGGTAGAAATATACCTATATTTGTGTTGGTAAGCCTTTTATTAATACAAGATACACAGCTTTGAATCGGGGGTTAGTCGGCCCTCTCCTGTATTATACAAGTTGCTGTTCTGTGATCCAGGTAGCAGTCCTGTGAAACAACACATATTGCATCACCTATGTGTGGGGCGAACACATGTGACCTTACATCACCATTTAACCCCTAAATACCTGCAATGTACTGATTCCTACATGGAAACGCTGGGTCTCTGCTTTAAAGTGTACAGGGCCGTGTGTGCACCTGTGAAAAGAGTATATACATAGAGCTAGCACAGGATTTCTACTGGGGATAAATAACTTATGTAGACCTTTTGCCGTTATCTGTTTTAGGAAGCCACATATGCTTTTTGGAGACCTCGGTAAGACATATTAGGCAAGCATATTCTGCTGCTGCTATGTGAAGCCCCGCAGGTGGTGTGTCGGTGTCGGTGCGTTACCTTCAGGGACTCCACGTTGCTGGATCTCCGTCACTGGTAGGAAATCTTCGGTTTTGATCGTGACGCCACTCTCAGTATTGCGGCCAGTAGGGACCGCCACTGCAGGTTGAGGGTCGCCTGGGGCTGATGGTGTGTGCAGTTAGATGTAGTAGCCTCCTGAGAGTGAGGCAAGCCCCAGGGCCCGATGTAGGTTTGTAGTACCACAAGTCGCAGAATGACCACACAGGCAGGATGTCTTTCAGGGTTTTTACTCACATTTGATGGCAGGGTGAGTAACCCGGGCGTAGCTGAGATGAACCAGGTAGGAACCAGGTATCCTTCAGGCTGACTTTATGAGGGTGACTACTGACTCGCCTTCCTTAGCCCTTGGTGGTTTGGGGTAACCCCGACTTTGAGTCCCTATGGGGGTCACCCAGGGAAGATGCTCCAAGCCTCTCTCCCCTTCTTGTTTGCCGTGTGCTTGTTCCCCGGACCAGGCCACTCCAGCCTCTTGCCTCCTATGACCTATGGGCCCTCACTGCGGTTACGTGGCTGCGGCTTTTGTAGTGTTGTGGTGTGGGCTTTAAGAGCCCCACACCGGCAGGTTTAGCAGGGAAAGGTGAATCTATCCTCGCTTCGGGATCTGCCGCCCGGTTGGGCCTGGTGCTCTCTAGCAGTCTCCTTACTTCCCACTCCGTTGCACTCGCTAGCTGAAGCTGGCTTTCAGGCAGCACTCCTAGTTGACCGTTCTCCCCCGTCTGTAGCCACTGCGCTGGCGCTGTTAGACAGCAACAGCCCCACAGGTCTGCTCCTCACTGAGCCCTATGGAGTTCTGCTCTAACTGACTCACTGCTCCTCCTCTCCTGTTCTTGCCTACGCCACCTAGCAACCAGACTCTCCACCACACCCCTTGAGAGGAGATGGAGGCTCTACCCCCTCCACTATTCCAGTGAAGGTGAAGGCTTGCCCCCTCCTGGGATCCCCAGGGGTCCTCTCATGGGTACATGTGTGAGACCTGATCACTATGCGCCTGTGTTCCACACCCCTGTCAGCCTTCTGGATTACCTGTATTGTACTGTCCCCAGCATGGGTGCAGTACTCAGTGGTGCCTGACCAGGTCAGGGGCGCCACATTCCCCCTTAGTTATCACCAGCACGTCCTCGGGCTGCAAGACAACATTTTAAAATGCATAAAACATTAAAACATGTAAAACATTTTTAAAACCACCAGGTATCAGACATCACCACCCTCCACCCACAAGTCCGTTAACCCACCCAAAACCCTCTCAGGAGGCAGGTCACCGGTCCTGTTGGTAACCAGGTCTGGGCCATCCGTTTCCCCAGACCTTTCCTCCAATCTTCCTCTCCCGTTGGCCGCGACTTCAGCCACTTCTGGCAGGATGTAGAGGCGGCTTTCATGGGCTGGTGGTTTCAGGGTATACCTGGCCTGGTGGATCCGCGCCGTCAGCCTCTTCTGGCAGGATGCAGAGGCGGCCTCCACAGTTGGTGCTGGCCAGGTACCCTCTTTGTGGTGGTGAGCCAAGGCCCCATAAACAGGCGTGCTCTCTGGTCGCAGGTGAGCCAAGGCCCTTTTCTACGGACGGGCCCCCCTGGTTGCAGACGAGCCAAGCCCCTAAACAGGCTGGCCCTGGTGGTGGTGCCACTGGTGTAACTATTTACACTGCGAGAGTTTGTGGCTATAGCAAGTTCATAGCCTTAAGGTTTATGGTTTTCTCACAATAGTTTTTGTGGGCACATGCTTAAACGTTGCAAAACAAAACTTTTCAAACTTTAACTGGTCAAAACTTCTTACTTTCCTTTACTTTACTTTTCTCTACTCCTCTTTTTCACTAGGGCGTGGGCATGTAGGGCACCGACACCTGTGACTTTCTTGCTCTCCGTCGTCGTCCGTGGTTGTTTCATCTGTAGGATCTTTGTCTGTGGTTGTTTCATCTGTAGGATCTTTATCTTTCCTTTCTTGGTCTTCGTCTGTTTCTTTTTCTGCATCTGTTTCTTTATCTCTGTCTTGTCTTTCTTGTCTTTCTTGTCTTTCTTGTCTTTCTTGTCTTTCTTGTCTTTCTTGTCTTTCTTGTCTTGGACATGGTGCTACGTCTAAGGCATAGTAGCCCCTTTCTCCTTGATGTAAGGTGAACTGTACTAAGTCCCCAACTTTCAGATTTCTGCCTGAATGTCCTCTGGGCAGGTGGGCTTGAACATCTCTCCGATTTACGAATATGCCCTCTTTTATTCCTTTCACGACAATGAAGCCGTATCCGCTTTTCAGGTTGAAGTCCTCTACTATCCCTCTGTAAAGGGGTCCTCTAGCCTGGGCTTCGGACCTTCTTAGGCACCTCTTCTCCTGCAGGTCTCTGGCTGTGACCTCTCTCTGCTCTGGAGACTGTGGTGTTGGAGGACGTTTTGATCTGCTGCGCCGTGTCTTGCGGGCTGGGTTCTGTGAGGTGCAGCTTACAAGCTCCCAGGTGAGGCTTTGGGGCAGATCTTCATCTGCTGACGGTGTCAAGTCTTCCTCCTCCCAGCGGGAATAGGGCAGCATCTCCGGCTCCAGGTAGGGGTCTGCTGCGGTTGGCGTCGGAGTCAGCTCCTCAGCTTCCTGGCCTCCTCTCCCCCTTAGTTCTTCGCTGCACTCCTTTGGTGGCAGTGCTGGGGATGGGCTCTCTTCAGCTGGTCTGGGCGGTGGACTCTCTGGCGCGGCTGCAGGGGTTGCTGGAATTCTCTTGGGGGTATGCGGAGGGAGCATGTACCGGTCCACCAACCATTGTGGAAACTTGGCCTCCATGTCAGCCTTCAGCCGCCAGTATTCGGGGTCCTCCCCCAGCGTGGGCTTTCCGGCAGGGACCTCTTCTGACTGGGGAGCGGTGTCTGCTCTGGCCTTGCAGGCCGGGGAAAATGATGAGGTAGTCTTCTCTTCTTGGCGGGCCGCGCCCTGTATGGCGGCGGCCTGGTCTTGGCGGGCCGCGCCTGGCATGGCGGCGGCCTGGTCTTGGCGGGCCGCGCCTGGCATGGCGGCGGCCTGGTCTTGGCGGGCCGCGCCCGGCATGGCGGCGGCCTGGTCTTGGCGGGCCGCGCCTGGCATGGCGGCGGCCTGGATCAGTGTCGCTGTTGCAGGGGGCTCTGTGCAGGCTGGGCTGGACGTCGCTGCAGCGATCGGAGCTTGGCGGGCCGCACCTGGCGGGGCTGCGGCCTGGTTCAGCATCTCACTTGCGGCGCGGACGAGCGTCGCTGCTGCGGTGGGGTCTTGGCGGACCGGGTTCAGCAGGGTGGCAGCCTGGGTCAGCGTCACACCTGCAGCACGGATGAGCACTGCCGTGGTGGTCGGAGCCCTGCGGGACAGGCGGGGCATCGCTGCGGCGGCCTGGATTTGGCGGGCCGCTTCTAGCGTGGCTGCGGCCTCACTCAGCGTCGCCGCATCGGGCGCCTCCTCTGGGACCGCGGTCGCAGCAGCTAGGGTCGGGGCTCTTGTTCTAGCCGGGGCAACACCGGACTCACCCATCGGGGTCTGAATCGTCGTCGCCGCTCGATCCGGCAGGCTCCGCGCGGCTCCCTCCTCATAGGTCCGCACCGCCGCAGCCATTTCCAGGAGCTCCGTGCGTTCTTCTCTAAGCTGTCGCACAATCCCGGCCTCCAGCCGGTCGCAGAAGATGGCAAGCTCCCGACACCACCAGGCAGCAGTGCCTGGTTCTGGGTATCCGCGTCTGGATTCCATTTCTGCTCTCCGCAGCAGCAGGTTTGTGGCTTCCCTTCTCTCTCGCCGTTTCTCGACGCTTCCGCTCTCACAGCCGGCAAGGTCAGAACTCTGCAGGGGATCTCTGGGTAGCCACACCTCTTCGTGGGCGGTAACTTCTTCCAGCGCGGGCTGCTGTTGTTTTTCAGCGCGCTTTTCATGGTGGCAATATGGCGGCGCTTCCAATTTTTCAAGCGGACCGCCCAGGCACATGGTCACCTGTCTGAACAGGTCTAGTCCTTATCCTGTTCGTGACGCCAGATGTGAAGCCCCGCAGGTGGTGTGTCGGTGTCGGTGCGTTACCTTCAGGGACTCCACGTTGCTGGATCTCCGTCACTGGTAGGAAATCTTCGGTTTTGATCGTGACGCCACTCTCAGTATTGCGGCCAGTAGGGACCGCCACTGCAGGTTGAGGGTCGCCTGGGGCTGATGGTGTGTGCAGTTAGATGTAGTAGCCTCCTGAGAGTGAGGCAAGCCCCAGGGCCCGATGTAGGTTTGTAGTACCACAAGTCGCAGAATGACCACACAGGCAGGATGTCTTTCAGGGTTTTTACTCACATTTGATGGCAGGGTGAGTAACCCGGGCGTAGCTGAGATGAACCAGGTAGGAACCAGGTATCCTTCAGGCTGACTTTATGAGGGTGACTACTGACTCGCCTTCCTTAGCCCTTGGTGGTTTGGGGTAACCCCGACTTTGAGTCCCTATGGGGGTCACCCAGGGAAGATGCTCCAAGCCTCTCTCCCCTTCTTGTTTGCCGTGTGCTTGTTCCCCGGACCAGGCCACTCCAGCCTCTTGCCTCCTATGACCTATGGGCCCTCACTGCGGTTACGTGGCTGCGGCTTTTGTAGTGTTGTGGTGTGGGCTTTAAGAGCCCCACACCAGCAGGTTTAGCAGGGAAAGGTGAATCTATCCTCGCTTCGGGATCTGCCGCCCGGTTGGGCCTGGTGCTCTCTAGCAGTCTCCTTACTTCCCACTCCGTTGCACTCGCTAGCTGAAGCTGGCTTTCAGGCAGCACTCCTAGTTGACCGTTCTCCCCCGTCTGTAGCCACTGCGCGAGCGCTGTTAGACAGCAACAGCCCCACAGGTCTGCTCCTCACTGAGCCCTATGGAGTTCTGCTCTAACTGACTCACTGTTCCTCCTCTCCTGTTCTTGCCTACGCCACCTAGCAACCAGACTCTCCACCACACCCCTTGAGAGGAGATGGAGGCTCTACCCCCTCCACTATTCCAGTGAAGGTGAAGGCTTGCCCCCTCCTGGGATCCCCAGGGGTCCTCTCATGGGTACATGTGTGAGACCTGATCACTATGCGCCTGTGTTCCACACCCCTGTCAGCCTTCTGGATTACCTGTATTGTACTGTCCCCAGCATGGGTGCAGTACTCAGTGGTGCCTGACCAGGTCAGGGGCGCCACAGCTACATCACTATCTTGGGAGTTTTTCCAAGTAAGTCTTATACATGTAAAGGCCTTTTTTGGAGATTGATATCAAAGTAATTTCTATATTGAATTACACCATTTGTCTTTCTCATTCTTTCAGGTGTTGTTGGCAATTTACCCCTGATGAACCCCCGACCACTTAGTTAGGAGGGGGGGAAACGCGTCGGGGGAAGCCCAGGGTACCGGCCTGCTTGGTGGACCCAGGGGCTTGATCCTAACTGCTGCTGATACAGTATATGACTGGAACATAGGATTCAGTCCAGCTCAGGAACCAACAAATCTAATTGTTTCTGTTTGTTTCTGTTTTGCACACAATTCACCTGGTTGGTGGTGGGCATAGGCCAGGGAAGAGCAGGGACAGCCAGGGATAGCCACCCGGAGCGGGGGGTGTTCTGTACATTATAACACTCTCCGCAGGTAGGAAGGATAAGTGAAGGATCTAACTAGTCCCTCCTAGATTGCCTAGAATTCATCTAGCTATCCATTATCAGTATATTCCTGCACGCTTTTTTTCTACCTACCTCTATCTGGCCCTTCACGAGCACATTGTCTTTTGTCCTTTATGTTTGTCAGACACATGGTGTCTCATTTTAATATTTAATATCAATAAAGACTTATGTTTTAGAGGTTTGTCTCAAGTGGTCTCTTATGTAACCATGGATACCTAATCTGCAATATCCTGCACATGAGGTAAGCGATATAGATAATAAGAATAATACTATATTTCAAATTGAGAGTATTTGCTTATATTATGGGAATACCCCTGTAAGTAAAAACTATATACTTACCTGTCTCCGGCGCTGATGTCTCTGCCTGTGCTGTTGCTTCCAGGTCCCCCTCATTAAACTCATGGATATTCACTGCACTCACCATGGACCTGGAAGCTAAAGCAGCGCAGGACACAGGTAAGTATACCAGCTCTCACTAGTGGACACAGACAGAAGAGGGCCCATGTGCAAGGACAATATATGGTCCTTTGCAGTCCAATAACTCACCATAAATGCACAATTCCATCTGCTTTGGAGGTGGAAATTGGTTGTCTTTAACTTTGCTGTAATTATTGTCTCTTATAATAGTTACTTATGTTTGTTTGTATATAAACCTCTGAATTGTAAAGCGCTGCAGAATATTTTTGCGCTATTGAAATATAGAAATAAAGATTATTAGAATTGCTTTATTTTCAATTGGGCAAAATTTGAACTTTTAGGTTTTTTTTTCTTTTTTCATATTTTTTACAACTTTTTTCTTACATTTTTTCATTGATTTACTTGTCTCCTTAGGGGATTTTATTTCTGCATTATCCGATCGCTTCTGCTGTTCAGAATGATGCTTCAGCATCACTATGATCAGCAGAAATGCTGATCTCCAATGAATGCCAGCGCTCTGCCGACATTCACAGGATACACATCATGACAGCGACAGGGGTCATCATCTGACCTCACACTGTTATGGCAACCCATCAGCGTCCGTGCTCGCATCAGGAGGCCACCGATGGCAGCGGAGAACAGCTTGATCCCTGCCAGAGATCGTTAGGAGTTCACAGTCCTGGAGGTGGGAAAACAGGCAGATAGAGTTTGGAGGAGAAAGTGGAAGGAAGTGAAGTAGCATTCAAGCAGTCTGAAGTTAGTCCGGGTGTGTGGCCCGGACAGAGCAGCAAGGTTGGCAGACGGTGGTGACCGTCTGCAGGAGTGGCCTATCAGAGTTTACCGCAAAGACCGTGGATGGGCGGTGGCCCGGCGGTACCGGACCGGTACACAAAGAGAAGTCAGCACCATCTGGCAGGGGCTTACGGACCCCGGCAAGGCTAGAAGTCGCCGTGAATTTGCCGAATTCGTTAGCGAAGGGAACCTCCTGGGTTTCCCAGCAGCCAAGTCCCAACAGAAGGCAACAGTCCAACCAGGAGAGGGAGACACCGCCACCGCCAAGGCAACCGTTTCCCAGGGCCAGCGCCTGCGGGCAAAAGGGGCTCCTCCGACCCATATCCAAGCCGGGAAGCGGGTTACCGGTTGGAACCCATCGGAACTAGACACTACATAGGTGCAGGGAAAGGCAATCACCATCAACCTGCCGGGAGAAACAACCGCAGCCGTCTGTGGGACCCGTTCATCCAGCCGTGTGTTTTACCGAGAACTGTGTCCTCATCATTGGCTGAGTGAGTACCACCGTGCCGTGCGGCACAGCGCTGCCCCCGCGACCCTGCACCTCACCAGGCCCCGCAACCTGCCATCCATCATCCCTACCTACCCCCTCACCGGGCCCCGGAACAACCAACCCCCTACCCACGGAGGGGAGAACTAACAACAAAACGGCTCCCTGTCATCGCTCCCGGGATCCCCGTCCAGAGCAGCGGTGGTGTCACAACCTCACCACAACCGTGGGTGGCGTCACGGAGAATATCCAAATCCCCACAATCAACCCCCCTTTTCACTCACGGGCGAGGAACGCCATTCGAGTCCCCGGGATCCGGCCCACCGCTCGAGCCACCACCGAGCAGCAGCACTAGCAGCCGGACCCGAGCAGTGGGAGAGCGCAGCGTCACCTCCTCCGCCCGCGACAGAACCAGGTTGCGGACCATCTTCCTTGACAGGTCCCAGGCACCTAGCCTCAATCCCCTGCGACCGGGGGTCCGATTCCTCTAGGCCCAGACCACCGTCTGCAACCTAGTCTGCTTCCCCTGGGAGCCACTACTCCCAGCTTCCTCAGAGCTCCTCTCAGCTCGAGGGCCACTACTTCACTCTCTCTACTCGACTGGTCTAACACCTTCCACCTTCCTTCCTGACCCCTAGGTGGGCGGCCCTATTCCGCTTAAGCCGACCACTGGTGTGCCTGACTGGGTGTGGTGCAGGGTGTATCTAGGATTTGATTTGCTGTTGGAGGCAGTACTCCAAGATGGGGACCCAGAACCATGAGGGTTTTGAATACTGCATGGGGAGGGCAGCTTGTGCAGTACCCTGTGACTACCTGAGTAGTCCAGGGGCGTCACAAAAGGACAAACACAGCCAAGGATGTATATATACATCCTTGGGGTGAAGAGGTTAAGAATCCTCTGTGAAAAGATGTCATTAAAATACATCATAGAAAAATCTTAAACTGCAGTCATATTTAATATTTGCTTTAACATGGCGCAAGAAAAAGGCCTTAAATCAGGATTTTTATCTAGTCACAGGAAAGAATATAAAAGAGATATAAGTGTACATGCCTTGAAGCGATCCATTGTGAAGAAATGGCCGCACAACTCATTTGTGAAACATACAGATTCTGCTGTGAACTTCATTTTTCTATAATGAATTATATATTATATTTATACTTTTACAGATATATATATATATAGATAGATATATATACAGTTATATACTGTATTTTATAGTAATTTGTGGAGAATTTTGACCATTTGAAGTCGTTTCGTCTACTGCTATTATTCTGGGTCATTTAGATGAAGAATAAAAAAAATGGGGTCAACTTTATTTCCAGAAACAGTGTCTCTAAAATCCATGAGCTGTGTCGGGTATTACACCAATAGTATTATATACTACAAGTATGAGGGGGAAAAAAAATAAGCACTTGTACATTCCTGGACCGTCCCTAAAAATAAGGAACTTTTTTTAATGTTCATGAAAAAAAATGGAACTGTCTGTGATCTCCAGTGGCCCCGACTCCCAGTCTGGGTAATGTGTGGGTCAGGCTCAGTTCTCATGCCAGTAATCACCAGTTAGAGGATCCAGCAGCAATTTGTTAGCAAACAAGTTGTGAAGATACAACTTTGTCAGTTTCTTAAAAAAATTATTCCAACTGAAGCATTTTGTTTAACATTGGAGTCTATAGAAAACAGATCCGTTAACTGATTGCTACTTTGCCATCCGTTTTTCTTTCATTTATAAAGAATCTGTTTTTTGCTTACTGGATTAGTTTCAAATGGAAAACAAATAGCAATTAGTTAACGGATCTATTGTGCATAGACTCCCATGTTAAAAAAAACGGATCCTGTAAAAATAAGTTTTTCAAAAAAGACAAAAAAGATGTGTTTGCAGAACTTTTTTGCCATCGGATTTGAACATAGTCCCACCCAGCATTGTTCATAAAGGGTCTCCCTGCTCAAGCTGTATCACATTGACCTATGAGGACACTGATATAGCTAGGAAACCCTTTCTGAGCATTATACGAGTAATCACTATAATGTATATGCGCTTCTTACCTGCCTCCTTAGTCGGATTATTCTGGTGATTTTGGTGATGTATCCGTCATTGCTGACCTCGTTGTATTCTTCCCTGGCGAACTTTAATGCCTCTTGTGCCTTTTCATCATTTTCATCAACGTCTCTCCAACCTCCTAGAAGGTTCATTCTCTTGTTTTGTGCAAAGCATTGTGTACATAGGGCCAGTGTGACCACAACACAAATCTGCCAGAACACGGCCATCTCTGTTGTTTTCCTTTAAGACGTCTGTGCTCTTGGTGCTTGCAGCTTCTAGCTTTCTTCCAGAGTGCGCAGAAGAGCAGGACCTTTTTTATTTAAGCTGAGGAATCCCAGTGTTTGCCAAGCCTCTCTGAGTCACATTTTTGGCATCCAGCTAGTGATTAAACAGAAATTTCAAGGAAAACATTTCTAAATTGCATGGGGCGCTTCTACTTTCATCTCCCTCATCATATTGTTGTACTTTTGGCTCAGTAGGATGTAAAGAAAATATGTGCAAAATATACAAATAAGGAATGTTCTAGTCTTACGATAATTAGGACAGGAAGTTTATGTTTTCGTGCATGTTCTTGTTCTTAATATAGGTTGGGATTTCCAAAATAAAAAATAAGTGTTTTTGTCTTAGTAAAGAGATATCCTGCTAAGAAACAGACCATATGATAATGTTATATGTAGCGCTCCTGAGACCCTCAGGGCACTACAGGGAACTGCATTCTCTTGGGGATGCAGGACCTACCCCCTGGGACCTGGAGTACCAGTGCCTTTTCCATCAAAACACAATCTAAATCCTAGTTCTCCTCTCCACATTGGGCATAGAGGGTTAACCACGTAAGAGGATGGTCACCATGGGAACTAGTCCCTGGGTATAGCCAGCCTGGTGGGAGGGGTCAGTGGGTCAGAGAGTAGTCGAGAGTGGAGTAGCACACAGGAGAGGTGTGCGGACGTGCCTGAGCTGGGTCCGTGCAACGGTGACCCCGGGGGCACAGTAGAGTAGAGAGGTCGCCAGGATGGGTACCGAGATATCGCTGGGACCTGAGCACGCATGGGGCACAGGGCCCTAGGTCAAGCGCAAGTTTTAGACTGTTTGGCAAATACCTGCCCGGTAAGGACACCTTCACAGACTTCACCAAAGCTAATAATCCGGGGGCATCAGCAGTAAACTAGGATCAGAGTTCAGACACTTACCTCCCCGCAGGGTCCGCACTGCCCGCCGTATGGAGAAGGAGACTGTACCCCAAAAGGGACAGTCGGGGTCTCCAAATGCTCCATGCCACGGGGCCTCAGAGAGTGCCGGGGACAGAGCAACCTGGGTCACTACATTGGCACTGGTCCTCCAGGGACCTGAACCAACAACTCCTGGATCCACAGTGGCTAGAGACTGATAAAGACAACCTGGTGTGGTCTCCATTATTGCCCCACTACAACTTCCAGGCACGGCCCTACCTGCGGAGGGCCTACCATCACAGCTGCCACTACTACCAGCTCTGGGAGTACCCACATTGAGCAACGGCAGTTCTCCATCATTAACCGCAACCCACAGGTGGCGTCACATGCCAAAAATATTATCTCCCCTGTAAATACACCCCATTAACAGAAGGGGCCCAGAGCACGAGAGCGGGCAACAGCCACCAGAGTGACATTCCCATTTGTTACTGCCCGGGACAGAGTACCCCCTTCTCTGGGTGCTACATATATAATAAACTTTATTTAGCGGCACGTGAAGATGACTGTATTTACTGTATAGTCCGAGTGTGATCCATCAAAACATTGGATTGCACTTGGACCAATGTTGTTCAATGAGACTCTGCACATGTCCAATTTTTGTCCTCAGATCTCATAGTCACATGCATGATTTTCCTCTGGGAGTCAGATAGAACTTGGCCATTCAAGTCTATACGTCTGTGGAAAAAAAAATCGGACCGCTTGACATCTGAGTGCGGTACAATTTTCATGGACTGACAGAATAAAAAATATAAACTTTGGATCCCTCTCTGATCATAGTCTTATTGGCAGAATCAGTCCGTTTTTATCAGATGGAGAAAATTCCGTTAGGGGAACCCAGCCTAACCTGGATTGGAAATGTTATTATGTCGGGGACTGTGGTCTTGTGGGCGATATTTATTTTTTTTTTTTTTTTTTTTTAACAAATTTTCCACAAGCCATTAATATGATAGCAACAGTCCCTTGGCTCTAATAGGGTACAGTAATGACCGAAAGTGTTGCCACCCTTGAAATTGTTTCAGAATATAAAGTATTTCTTCCAGAAAATTATTGCAATTATAAATGTTTTGTTATACACATGTTAATTTACTTTGTGTATATTAGAACAACACAAAACAATGAAGAAAAAAAAGGCAAATTGGACATACTCTTCTCTCAAAAAGTTAAGGATATTTGGATTTTGGGTGAAGTTTATGTAAAACGTAAACGGCTCACGCTACAGTGATATTTTATCATGAAAGTAGGCATTTAAGTAGAAGCAGCCATGGGAATTTCCTCATCTTAAACAATTTATTGAAACAAAAGCCAACAACTGTGGCTTTTCACAGCTATTCATAGGTGGCAGGTAGTGACTACAACTCATCAGAGACACCAATCAAATTTGTGTAATTTTTGTATTTCTGCAATGTTTTCTTGTGATCACGTGTTAATTTTCTGGGGGCTGCAGTACTAACTACCGGCCACAAGAGGTCACTGTCTACCTTTTTACTGTTATATAGACTCATGTTTGGAAAGTACAGGGTTAATACCTATTACTAAATAGCATAACTGAAGTGAGCACTAATATATATTATGAGTGCAAGCCAAAAAAAGGGAATTTTGTTTACTTACCGTAAATTCCTTTTCTTCTAGCTCCTATTGGGAGACCCAGACAATTGGGTGTATAGCTTCTGCCTCTGGAGGCCACACAAAGTATTACACTTTAAAAAGTGTAACCCCTCCCCTCTGCCTATACACCCTCCCGTGGACCACGGGCTCCTCAGTTTTGGTGCAAAAGCAGGAAGGAGAAAACTTATAAATTGGTCTAGGGTAAATTCAATCCGAAGGATGTTCGGAGAACTGAACCATGAACCATAAGAACAAATCAACATCAACAACATGTGTACACAAAAGAACAACCAGCCCGAAGGGAACAGGGGCTGGTGCTGGGTCTCCCAATAGGAGCTAGAAGAAAAGGAATTTACGGTAAGTAAACAAAATTCCCTTTTTCTTTGTCGCTCCATTGGGAGACCCAGACAATTGGGACGTCCAAGAGCAGTCCCTGGGTGGGTAAAAGAATACCTCGATAAAAAGAGCCGAAAACGGCCCCCTCTTACAGGTGGGCAACCGCCGCCTGAAGGACTCGCCTACCTAGACTGGCGTCTGCCGAAGCATAGGTATGCACCTGATAGTGTTTCGTGAAAGTGTGCAGACTAGACCACGTAGCTGCCTGACACACCTGCTGAGCCATAGCCCGGTGCCGCAATGCCCAGGACGCACCCACGGCTCTGGTAGAATGGGCTTTCAGCCCTGAAGGGAGCGGAAGCCCGGAAGAACGGTAGGCCTCGAGAATCGGTTCCTTGATCCACCGAGCCAAGGTTGACTTGGAGGCCTGAGAGCCCTTACGCTGGCCAGCGACAAGGACAAAGAGCGCATCTGAACGGCGCAGGGGCGCTGTGCGAGACACATAGAACCGGAGTGCTCTCACTAGATCCAAAGAGTGCAAATCCTTTTCACACTGGTGAATTGGATTAGGGCAACAGGAAGGCAAGGAGATATCCTGATTGAGATGAAAAGGGGATACCACCTTAGGGAGAAATTCCGGGACAGGACGCAGAACCACCTTATCCTGGTGAAAAACCAGGAAGGGGGCTTTGCATGACAGCGCTGCGAGCTCAGACACTTGTCCATTCCAGATTGAAGGAATGAAAGAAAAATGGGTAAGGCAAACGGGCATGGAGGAAAACCGTTATCAGCGCACCATGATAGGAAGATTTCCCAAGACCTGTAATAGATCTTGGCGGACGTTGGCTTCCTAGCTTGTCTCATGGTGGCAATGACATCCTGAGATAACCCTGAAGATGCTAGGAGCCAGGACTCAATGGCCACACAGTCAGGTTGAGGGCCACAGAATTCAGATGGAAAAACGGACCTTGTGACAGCAAGTCTGGGCGGTCTGGAAGTGCCCACGGTTGACCCACCGTGAGATGCCACAGATCCGGATACCACGACCGCCTCGGCCAGTCTGGAGCGACGAGAATGGCGCGACGGCAGTCGGACCTGATCTTGCGTAGTACTCTGGGCAGCATCGCCAGAGGGGGAAACACATAAGGCAGTCGAAACTGCGAGCAATCCTGGACTAACGTGTCCGCCGCCAGAGCTCTGTGATCCTGAGACCGTGCCATGAAGGCCAGGACCTTGTTGTTGTGCCGTGACGCCATGAGATCGACGTCCGGCGTTCCCCAGCGGCGACAGATCTCTCGAAACACGTCTGGGTGCAGAGACCATTCCCCCGCGTCCATGCCCTGACGACTGAGAAAATCTGCTTCCCAGTTTTCTACGCCCGGGATGTGAACTGCGGAGATAGTGGAGCCTGTGGCTTCTACCCACTGCAGAATCCGTCGGACTTCCTGGAAGGCTTGACGACTGCGAGTGCCGCCTTGGTGGTTGATGTAGGCGACGGCAGTGGCGTTGTCCGACTGGATACGGATCTGCCTGCCCTCCAGCCACCGATGGAAAGCCAATAGGGCTAGATATACTGCACTTATCTCCAGGATATTGATCTGAAGGGACGATTCTATCGGAGTCCAGGTTCCTTGAGCCCTGTGGTGGAGAAAAACCGCTCCCCAACCTGAAAGGCTCGCGTCCGTGGTGACCACAGCCCAGGTTGGGGGTAGGAAGGATTTTCCCCGCAACAGAGATGTGGGTAGGAGCCACCACTGAAGTGATGTTTTGGTTGCAAGGGAAAGAGAGACGTTCTTGTCGAGGGAAGCCGCACTCTTGTCCCATTTGCGGAGAATGTCCCATTGGAGTGGCCGTAGATGGAATTGCGCGAACGGCACTGCCTCTATAGCTGCCACCATCTTCCCCAGGAAGTGCATGAGGCGCCTTAAGGGGTGTGACTGACTCCGAAGAAGTGATTGCACCCCTGCCTGCAGAGAAAGCTGTTTGTCGCTCGGTAGCTTGACTAACGCTTGCTGGGTATGAAACTCCATCCCGAGGTAAGTCAGTGATTGGGTCGGTGTCAACTTGGATTTAGGGAAGTTGATGATCCACCCGAACTGCTGGAGAGTCGCCAGAGCGACGGTAAGGCTTTGTTGACACGCCACCCGAGAAGGGGCCCTGACTAGTAGATCGTCCAAGTAGGGGATCACCGAGTGGCCCTGAGAGTGCAGGACTGCCACGACGGATGCCATGACTTTGGTGAAAACCCGTGGGGCTGTCGCCAGGCCGAAAGGCAATGCCACGAACTGAAGGTGTTCATCCCCGATGGCGAAACGCAGGAAACATTGATGTTCGGGTGCGATCGGTACATGGAGATAAGCATCCTTGATGTCGATCGATGCTAGGAAGTCTCCTTGTGACATCGAGGCGATGACCGAGCGGAGAGATTCCATCCGAAACCGTCTGGTTCTCACATGTCTGTTGAGTAGCTTGAGGTCCAGAACGGGACGGAATGACCCGTCCTTTTTTGGCACCACGAACAAGTTGGATTAAAATCCGCGACCACGTTCCTGAAGGAGAACGGGGATCACAACTCCTTCTATCTTTAGAGCGTCCACTGCCTGAAAAAGTGCGTCGGCCTGAGCGGGGGGCGGAGAGGTTCTGAAGAAATGAACCGCAGGACGAGAGCTGAACTCTATCCTGTAACCATGAGACAGAATGTCTCTCACCCATCGGTCTTCAACATGTGGCCACCAGGCGTCGCCAAAGCGGGAGAGCCTGCCACCGACCGAGGATGCGGCTAGGGGAGGCCGAGAGTCATGAGGAGGCCGTCTTGGAGGCAGTGCCTCCTGCGGCCTTTTGGGGGCGTGACTTGGACCGCCACTCATAGGAGTTCCTCTGGCCTTTCTCCGGCCTGTTGGACGAAGAGGATTGGGGCTTGGCGGAGGGACGAAAGGACCGAAACCTCGATTGGATTTTTCTCTGCTGAGGTCTCTTAGGTTTGGACTGGGGTAAGGAGGAGTCCTTTCCCTTGGATTCCTTAATAATCTCATCCAATCGTTCGCCAAACAAACGGTCGCCAGAAAAAGGCAAACCAGTTAAGAACCTCTTGGAAGCCGAGTCTGCTTTCCATTCGCGCAGCCACATGGCCCTGCGGACTGCCACGGAGTTAGCAGATGCTACAGCCGTACGGCTAGTGGAGTCCAGGACGGCGTTCATGGCGTAGGACGAAAAGGCTGATGCCTGAGAGGTCAAAGACGAAACATGCGGAGCAGAATTCCGTGTGACAGCATTAATCTCAGTCAGACAAGCCGAGATTGCTTGGAGAGCCCACACGGCTGCAAAGGCCGGGGCGAAAGACGCGCCCGTGGCCTCATAGATGGACTTCACCAAGAGCTCTATCTGTCTGTCAGTGGCATCCTTCAGGGATGAGCCATCTGCAACAGACACAACAGACCTAGCAGCCAATCTAGAGACTGGAGGATCCACCTTGGGAGAGTGTGCCCAGCCCTTAACGACTTCAAATGGAAAGGGATAACGCGTGTCAGTGTGCCGTTTAGCAAAGCGCTTGTCCGGGACCGCTCTGGGCTTCTGGACAGCATCCCTGAAGTTAGAGTGATCAAAAAACGTATTGCGCGTACGTTTGGGGAACCGAAACTGGTGTTTCTCCTGCTGAGACGCCGACTCCTCTACAGGAGGAGGCGGAGGTGAGAGATCCAACACCTCGTTGATGGACTAGATAAGATCATTTACTAAGGCGTCCCCCTCAGGTGTATCAAGGTTAAGGGCGAAGTCAGGGTCAGAGCCCTGAGCTCCCACTTCCGCCTCGTCTTCCTGAGAGTCCTCAAGCTGGGATCCCGAGCAGCGTGAGGAAGTCGGGGAAGAGTCCCAGCGAGACCACTTAGCCGGTCTGGGACTGCGGTCCGGGCAGAAGTCCTCCGCCTGAGACCTAGGGGCCAACCTGGGAGCGCGCTGCGGCGCGGACCGAGAGGGGCCTGGAGGAGACAAGCTAACAGGGGCCGGGGCCTGTGGAAGGTCTGGTCTGGACTGCAATGCCTCAAGGAGTTTAGATGACCATTTGTCCATAGACAGTGCAATGGATTGGGAAAGTGACTGAGAGAGTTTCACTGGTGACTCTGTCCCTGCAGCCTGCTCAGGGGGAGCAGGGGGGTCTACATGAGCCGAGGGGCCCACCAGTGCCCGAGGCTCCGGCTGAGCAAGCGAGGCAGGAGTCGAGCATTGCTCACAGTGAGGGTAGGTGGAACCCGCAGGTAACATAGCCCCACAAGAGGTACAGGCCGTGAAAAAAACCTGTGCCTTAGTAGCTTTGCTCCTTGTGGACGACATGCTGTTGTCTCCTGGGAGAGTGACCACTGAGGGTATATGGGAAAAGGGTATACAGCCTGACCGAACAGATATATATATCTATTATATATATATATGTATCTATTCCGGCACCCTAGGGGGACCAGCACCGGGTGACCGGTGTGGCTTACCGACCGCTAACGAGCGGAGTGTGTCCTCCAGATTCCCTGTCGTGGATCCCCCGGAGCTGCAGAGCTGTTCACTGAGAAGCATCCACCGGCAGAATGCCAGAAAATGGCCTCCGGAGCTCTCAGGGGAGGAGTGGGGCCGGGGTGGCGCCAGCAAAGAGTGGGAATCTGGGGTCCCCACAGTGGTCAGTGAGGGGGGAGGAAGACATGCAGGATGCTCCAGCCCTCACATCCGACGTCATGTCGGTAATCCCGCCCTTACCCCTGAAAGGCAGGCCCGGGGGCGGGATTTTCGCGACTAGGCCGCGGTGAAGCCGGGGACTAAATTTGAGGCCGCGCCCGACAAGCAGGCACGGTCGGCGCGGAAGTCCACCGGCCTCCTCAATTTCACAACTACCGCGGCTTCCGGGAAGAAGGTGCGCTCCCTGCACAGTCCCCTATGGGGACACAGAGTACCAGTTGCAGGGCCCGGTCCCTGAGGTTGAAGAGGCTCCGGTCCGGCAGGTTACACCAGGGGCTGCGGATGGAGCACGGTCCCAGCAAATGGATGACCGCTCTGGATCCCACTTCTCCCAGAGCCGCATAAGGGATGGTGAAGAAGACGGAATGTGGCTCCAGCCTCCGTACCCGCAATGGGTACCTCAACCTTAACAACACCGCCGACATAGTGGGGTGAGAAGGGAACATGCCGGGGGCCCCGTGGGGGCTCTCTTTTCTTCCAACCGACATAACTAAGTATGAGAATGCATGAGAGGATGTGTGCCTCCTTCCACACAAAGCATAAAACTGAGGAGCCCGTGGTCCACGGGAGGGTGTATAGGCAGAGGGGAGGGGTTACACTTTTTAAAGTGTAATACTTTGTGTGGCCTCCAGAGGCAGAAGCTATACACCCAATTGTCTGGGTCTCCCAATGGAGCGACAAAGAAAAATACATAATGCATAAGGATAAGGCTGCACATCAAACTTAGATTATAGAATAAATGCCATAAGCATACCGAAAAATATTGAAATGTTCCGCCCGGGGCTCGGCCGGCTGCCAAGCCACTCGGATCCGTGCTCGTCGGTGGGTGGCTCGAGCTCCTCACGGACCCGGGGGTCACGTCGCTCTGAAAGGGGGTTGGCACTACACGTAGAGGCTACGGTGGGGATGTCCACGGCCGGAGCCGCGGTTGTTTGTAGGGGATTTGCATTCGTGACGCCACCCACGGGTTGTGGTGAATGGATGGACACCACCGCTGCCGTTGACTAGGCTCCTGGGGATGGTGTTGCGCAGCTTGGTGTTGACCCCTCTGTGGGTAGGGGGGATGATGGTCCCGGGGGCCTGAGTGAGGTGCTGAGGCGGGGGAATGGATGGTACTGGCGGGTCGGTGCAGTGCGGCGTGGTGCGCGGCCCGAAGGCACTGTTGTACTCACTATTACAAACACGCTGGAGTCTCTGGTAAACCAAACAAGAGGGTGAACGGTGCCCGCAGCCGGCTGCGGTTTTCCCCTTATCAGGTTGGTGGTTTCCACCTTTCTCCTGCACCTCAGTTATGTAGAAATGTCGACTCCTATGCCTGAGCAACGATAGTCTGCTCCCCAGCTTGGTATGTGCTGGGAGAGCCCTTTTTGCCCGCAGACGCTGGCCCGTCGGGTCTCTATGTCTGGGCGGTGGCTTTACCCTAATGGTTGGGCTGTTGTCTTCAGTCAGGTCTTAGGTGGGAAAGGTCCTAAAGTCCAGTCTTCAGTTGATTTGACTCAGCCCGGTTGCTTCTGGGCCTCGTACTGGGTTTGAGTACCACCACCGTCGGCCTCCTTGCCAGAGGTGACTGTGCTCCAACCCAGACACCTGGTGTAGACTATGGCAGACCTGGACACAGGTCTGCCCTTGAGCTTTACTCTACTCCACTGTCAAGACTCTACTAGACTAGACTACTGTTTTTCCCGCCTCAGGGCCTGTGAACTCCTTGCTGAGTGGAGCCAACTGCCTGGCTCTGCCCCCCTGGTGTGAATATCAAACCCGGAGGGTGGTGACAAGGTTTTTGTAGTTTGGCTGCTGTCACCTGTCACCTTATTAAGGGGGGGGTGTTTGTGTAAGGGCCTAGTTGTGACAACCTGGCTAGTCCAGGGCGTCACAGAAGCATAAAATGAAAAATGCCACTTGCTAACTTGAAAGTGTGAATAATGAAATGCATACCTGCCATGAATATTAGGAAAAGGGAGATATTTAGCAATCGCATTGATCAATGTAACTAAGCCCCAAAACCTCGTCAAGGCATATCTCTATATTGGGGTCCCTAGCTCTATGACCCTAACTGTGTGTCATCTCATTGCAATTAAAAACTGCTGTGTGTGGAGAGGGGTAACCAAGGACTTGCTTATATAGGAGATGGGAAACACATGGCCGAAAGGGGCGGAGCTGTGTTCACATTCAGAAAAAAAACTTCATATTACTAAATAGGATAACTGAAGTGAGCACTAATATATATATATATATATATATATATATATATGAGTGCAAGCCATGGCTCACTTCAGTTATCCTTTTTCCTAATATTCATGGCAGGTATGCATTATTCACACTTTCAAGTTAGCAAGTGGCATTTTTCATTGTATGCTTCAATATTTTTCGGTATGCTTATGGCATTTATTCTATTAGCTAAGTTTGATGTGCAGCCTTATCCTTATATATTCGGGTTAATACCCAGTCAGCCAGTGAGAGGGAGGAGTGATAGAGATGACTGTGAGTCAGTTACTGTTTCAAAGTAAGTTAGTGAGTTGGCTGGTGAGCTTTGAAAAAGTAGAATTCCATAGTAGAAAGGAAAGCAATTTTGGTGTGTGTGTAGCAAGTACAAGGAAGCAAGTTACAGCAAAGGACCTGCAGTAGCGGCAGTTCTCTGAAGCAGATGAGAAGGGCCACTTTAAGGCTATGTGCCCACGAGAGCTTGTTTGTGCGGATTTTGCCGCGGAAAACCTGCGGATTTTTCTGGATTTTCCAGATAAATCCGCAGGTTTTAGCATGTACAGTCACTCCCCATGTTATCCTATGGGACATGGGGAGTGCTGTGTCCACGCTGCGGAAAGTGCGGCTGCCAAACATGCTGCGGATGTAGGCATCCGCATGTATAATTGCATGTCAATTATTCATGCGGAATTACCTGCGGATGTCCCGGCCCTCCGCTATGGAGATAGAGGCTGGGACGTCCGCAGGTAAGCCGCATGAATGGCCGCATGTTTCCCGCAGCTATTCCTCTGTAATCTAGCTGCTAAAAATAGCTGCGGACGCCGGCGGGCAGCATGCGCTCGTACCTGCAGATACATCCGCAGGTACGAGCGCCCGTGGGCACATAGCCAAAGGCTCACAAACTGCAATACAGCATTAGTGCACTGGGTCTGCGGGGTAATATTGATGGCAAAGGGCTGGTAGCAAGACTAGTGAGGTGATAACTAGCAAGATCACACTTAGGCTATGTGCCCACGTGTGTGCGCTCTGCACAGCAGCGTAACGTCACTGCATGTGCACTTCAGAGCACAGCTGAAAAGCTCCGTTCTGAAGCTTCGGTGACTACCGATTTCATGCGCTCTGGATGCTGCCCCCACCATAGAAAGAGTGGGACCTGCATGCAAAGCACACGAAAGAAGTGACATGTCACTTCTTAGAACGCATCGCTTCGGCAGCAGCCGAAGTGCTACATTCTAATACGCCACATGGGCATGGATTAGGCACAATCTTCATAGATTGTGCTGGGGACACAGGACGCATGCAGTTACGCTGCGGTGCAGATTGCAGCATAGCTGCATGAAAATACGCCACGTGGGCACATAGCCTTATGTTAATTCTTAGAGTATGCTGTTACCCCTATTGCCAAGCTGTTCTTCTATAATTTTTATTGCAAGAACTGTGTTGTACATGATCACTGGGAATATGATATTGTACTGTAAAGAAGAAAGTGAAAAGTTTTTTTTCATGTTACTCCCTGTATATCAGTACGATTGTTAGTAAAAAGGACTGTTTTCACAAGCTGGTGTGGTCCAAGGGAACCGGGGCTGAGCAAAGTGTGGCAGAAGTGAACATCTCCTCAATCAAAACACAATAGTACACACACCCAGAACCCCAACCACCCTCTTATTTCTGTAGCATGCTGGGGTGCAAGAGAAGTGGACCTCGCCTATGGCTACCTCCATGAGCCACATTACATGTCCACAAGATGCTTTCCCAGAAGGATTTTGACCTACCCACATACATTTTGGCAAACTGCCGTCTAACTTTTTTATGTCTCTGTGTCAGCAGTGGTGTCCTCCTGGGTCTCCTGCCATAGTGTTCCATTCTATTCAAATATTGTCAGGTAGTTTGCGCTGACACTGATGTACTCTGAGCCTGCAAGACAGCTTGAATTTCTTTGGAGCTTAATTGGGGCTGCTTATCCCCATCTAGATTATCCTGCGTTGCAACCTTTCATCAAATTTTCTCTGTTGTTCACGGCACTTCTTGATTATGTTGCACACCATGGACAAAGGAACATCAAGATCTCTGAAAATGAACTTGGAACCTTAAGATTGTTGACATTTTTCAACAATTTTTAGTTCTCAAGTCCTCAGATAGTTCTCTTCTCTTTCTGTTCTCCATGCTCAGTGTGGCACACACGGACACAAAATGCAAATATTAAGCCAACTTTTCCACTTTTAATCTGATTTCAGGTTTGATTTTCAAATTGCCCACACCTATTACTTGCCACTAGTGATGAGCAGAATCACAGATAATTGGGACCAGCAGGTCTAACCAGGTTAAAAAAAAACAAAACTGTTTCGGCCTGGGATTGATCCCAATTATCTGCCCAGATGCTGGGCCCCATGTAAGTCTATGGGAACGAAAATCTGGAGATTTAAAATGGTGGTAGAGGGGATATGGGATAGGAGCAAGCGCTTCATACTTACCAGGGCTCCAGCACAGCTGTACAGTGTTTCCTGGCATCTAATTCGCTTCTGGGGCCGCTTAGTTACCTTTATTCATATGCACTGCTTTCCCTCCTCAGTGGCATCTGTGATTTGTTGCAGTCAGACACGCCCCCACGCTGTGTCAGCATGTCTGTCGCCTCCAATCACAGACGCTGGGTGCGTCTAATCGTGGTATAAAAATATCTACATAAAATACTTGGCATAGGGTCTCTCCATATTATGATACCCAGCAGAGATAAAGTATATGGCTAAAACCACTTATCTTGGCGCTGTGAATCAAAATAAGAGGCACCACATGCAGCTTATTATTATTTAAAAAAATAATTTAAAAAAAACAGAGTACGGTCTCCCCCAGTTTTGATACCCAGCCATGATAAAGTCCGACAGCTGGGGGCTGGTATTCTGAGGCTTGGGAGACTCCTGGTTATTGAACCCCCAGACTAAAAATAGCAGCCTGCAGCCACCCAGGATTGTCGGTCACAGGTAGAGGACTGTGGGAACCTCCAGCTGTGACTGTAACTAACCTGAGAGACGTTACCACTGATCATGTAGCTCACTCAGTGCCTGCCTGCAGCTCACAGTGGGTGGTCATTGTTCTATGGTGCTCGCTGTGAGCTTCAGATATAGCAATCGTCCTGAGACCTCGTGTGGATTAAATCGGACCTGCAGGGGTGTTTTGGGGTTAATAAAGTGGTGAAAGAGGGTGCTTTTTTGTCTTCTATTTCCAATAAAGGATTTTTACAGTGTTTGTGTTTATTTTCACTTACATAATAGTAATGGGGGGTCTCATAAATGCCTCCCATTACTAATCTAGGGCTTAGTGACAGCTGTGAGATGATATTAACCTCTTATTCCCCCGATTGCCACTGCACCAGGGCAAACAAGAAGAGCCAGGTAAAGTGACTTTTACAGTCCGGGTTCATCCATCACTACTTGCCACAGATGAGTTTAAACAGGCATCATCACATGCTTGAAACAAAGTTGTTTACGCACAATTTTGGAAAGGTGCGAAGAATTTTGTCCCGCCCATTTTTTGAGTTTTGTGGGAAATTATGTTAAATTTGCCTTTTTTTCTGTTTTATTTTGTGTTGTTCCAATACACACAAAGGAAATAAACACATGTATAACAAAACATGTGTAATTGTAATAATTTTCTGGAAGAAATACTTCATTTTCTGGAACAAATTCAAGGGTGCCAAAACTTTCGTTTATGACTGTATATATGCAATCAATCCATAAAAATTAGAACCTTGTGACTGAAAAATCTATTCCATTCTAGAATAGGGTTGCATATTTTTTAAATCTCTTATTTTGTCTATGACCAGATGTATCCACTAGTACTCTTGTGAGCCTGTCTCAATTTGCTGTTCATATTACATATAATTGGGTATTCAAAGTGTCACCAAGGTTAATTCTTTTTTCATAATCAAACTCTACAGCGGGGTTTACACGCTACGATATCATTAATGAATTATCGTCGGGGTCACGTTGTTAGTGACGCACATCCGGCGTCATTAACGATATCGTAGTGTGTGACACTTATGAGCGACCTTGAACGATCGCAAAAGTGGTCAAAATCATTTGCCGTGGAGAGGTAGTCCTGAAACAAAAAATAGTTTTCTTTTTATTAGCGATGTTGTTCCATCGCTGTGTGTGACACTGCAGTAGCGACGAACATCTCCTTACCTGCCTCCACCGGCAATGCGGAAGGAAGGAGGTGGGCGGGATGTTACGTCCCGCTCATCTCTGCCCCTCCGCTTCTATTGGACACCTGCCGTGTGACGTCGCTGTGACGCCGCACGAACCTCCCCCTTAGAAAGGAGGCGGTTCGCCGGCCAGAGCCACGTCGCAGAGCAGGTATGTGCGTGTGACGCTGCCGTAGCGATAATGTTCTCTACTGCAGCGATCACACAATATCGCACGTACGACAGGGGCGGGTGCTATCGCGCTCAACATCGCTAGCCGATGCTAGCGATGTCGCAGCGTGTAAAACCCGCTTACTATGACCGATTGATGTTTCATAATATACCATATTACCATGATTTGACTCTGTACTCAGCTTATTTAGTACTCTAGCTCTATTCCTAATTGCTGTCGCAAAGTAAACAAGATATGCGTTGCCCACATCCATAAAAAAAATTGTATGCCTTAGGGCAGAGGTCTCAAACACACGGGCGGCGGGCCGCATGCATCTCCTCAGGCTTCTTTTTGCGGCTCGTGGTCACGTGAACCTGGTAACAATCGCGGCTGATGCAGGAGCCTCAGCCGTCAGCGCTTTATTTCAGGTGAAAGTTTTGCTGGCTCTACACACAGTCAAGCTCTCTCTATACAACTCAATGGCAGGCCAGGCAGCCACCAGCTAGTCAGGGCCAAGCAACTGATGTGTATGACCTCAGTTGCTTGCCTCTGATTGGCCACTTGTTGCTATTGGAATAGTTGTGCTGAGATAACTTGCAGCGCCGACAAAACGTTCATCTGAACTTCAGATGAAGCGCTAACAGTGATTGTGATTGTTACCAGGTCAACGTGCCTGCAGGCCACATGAAACAGGAAAGAGGACTCCGAATGGAGGAGAGGTAAGAAGAATGTGTGTGTGTGTGCGTGTTGCCCCCTGAGGCTACACAAGTCAGGGGGTGTGTGTTCGTGTGTTGCCCCCTGAGACTACACAGGTCAGGGTGTATGTGTGCATGCGTGTGTTGCCCCTGATACACAGGTCAGGGTGTGTGTGTGTGTGTGTGTGTGTGTGTGTGTGTGTGTGTGTGTGTGTGTGTGTGGCACCCAGGGAGCAGGGGGAATAAGGCACGGGGTCTCATACCTGTGTTACTCATCGCCGGGCCGGTGTGGTAATCTGGGATGTCGTGGTGGCCTGCCTGGCATCGTGCCCCAAGGTGTACACCAATAAGGAGGAAGGATGATGGCGGTTGTAACAGGAAGATTGTCATGACGCCACCTGTGGTATACGGCCAGAGATAAGTCGCCGCTGCTGTAGCTGTCCTCTGGGATGGATGGTAATAGCAGCAGAGATGGTGTTGCTCCCCACAGGTGAAGCGGGTCCTGGGGAGGATGATGAGGGGAGTAGTGATAGCGATGGCCTTTGCTGCCGAGGCGCGGGCTGGCGGCGCTGGTAAGCTGGTAATAAGAGTCCGAGTCAAATGTTGCGGTTCCAGGTGTCTTTACTCACTCTTTGTGCCGCGCTCACCCGGCTAGTACCGGTCACTCGCTGTGGTGGACCCCGTCGAACCCGGATTCCTTTGGAGGTCAGTCCAGTGTGATGTTCTGTGGGCCCCTTCCTCCTAGCACCTTGTTTGTTGGATCTTCGTGGCTTAAAGCTACTTGGGGACCCTAGTCCATCTTGAGTAGTACTCTTGTCCCTATTTGCTGGTGCCACGGCTCCGCAATGTGGCCTGGCTGTGTCAAAGGCCCCAGATCCTATCTGGTACTGTGCTTTCGGTCTCTGTGTGGCCAGGGAAGCATGCAATCTCACCGTCCCGGCAGATTCTGGAAAACCAACTTGGAGAATGATCTTCCCTAGGGTCCTGCATCCTGTGTGGCGCCAGTTCTGAGGTAGCAATGAAGCAATCTCGTCGGCAACCGGGTGAACTCCTGTGTCCCAATAGAGCACCGCGGTAAGACACGTCCACTCTTTTCCTCTCCTGCTAGAGAACTCCTGTTGTGTTGGCTCCTGACTCCCTCTGGTGGCTGCTCCTCCCCCGGGTCCCTGTTACTAGTGGGTGGTGCCCCCCATGTTTGAAGGCTACCTTAACACTCTACCCTAGCCCGGTCCCCATTGGGAAGGGCAACCTGGTGGTGTATTTCAGTGTGTAAGTGGTGAAACCGGTACCGACCTCCTCCGGATCTGTGTTAAGTACTACACTTTAAATCAGGTGCAGTGCTATGTGGCGACTGAAGCCTCAGGGGCGTCACATTCCATCGGGCTGCAACTAAAGAAAGTTAGTACACCACATTGTTTTTGTATGCAATAACAAATAACATAATCTTCCCTTTATGGGAGGCACCATCAATGAATTCAGAAATCATTGTCATTATAAAACTAGTGCAAATATCAGGCATATAAACATTCTTGTCGGCAATATAAAACTTTTCATATATTATACATATAAAACGTCCTTACTGTAACACGATAATGAATGGTAACCACTGGAGTACTTTTGTGCCACTGGTCAGTGCACTGCTCCCAGCTATCAGACATTCCTTGAAGGTAGAAAACTTACAAGCCACCCTAATTCTGGTTGGGTGCACAACTGGTGCAACTATATACAATGAATTCCAACCAACATCTGTCCTGTGGCCCAGTTGTCCATTTTAAACGCAAAAAATCAACCACAGAAAAATAAACTGGTATTTAAATACAGAAACATCAACTGAACAAAGTTACTTGGGATAGGGAAACTCCTAGCCGACCTGTCTCAGGGCGTTCTCTCCCAAAGTTTGGGTGCATATCCCGCTTACAGGGTGTCCTTGGTGACTGGTGGGAAACGGGGACCGGTTCTGGACGTTCCTCTAGTAAGGATGCCGGCTCTGCAGACGCTTTCTCCCATCGACTCAGTTCCACGTCCAGGGCATATGAGCCCCGCTTTCCCTTGTGCCGGGTGTAGGTCACCTGATCACCGGGATACAGATCACGCTGAGGCGGGAAGCCACATCTCGGCGGGACACGAAGACTTCCTTAGCAAGCCCCCACTCCGAAAAGAAGCCCCACCCCTGCTCTAAGTCAAACCAGGTGACAACTCCAACCCACAGTGGGCCCCGGGCCGATTGATTGGCCTACCATAGCCGCTACTTGGCTGCTAGGTTCCGGGCCTCTGTCTCCACCAGCCTTTCCTGGCGCAGCTGATCTTCATCAGCCAGCTGGGAGATTGTAGCTTGGCAGATGGCCCACTCTCGATCCACCTCACTGATGGGCGCGAGGGAGAGCGCTTCCAGCTCAGCAGGGCAGTCCCCCCAGGACATACCTGGGGGAGCGCCATCTAGAGTTTCCGTTTCCAGCCCTGGGTCAAGGGCGGCCAGGTCACAGTCTGCCCATGTTGCAGCAGCCGTGTCTTCTTCTACCAGGGGGTCGGTAGGCAGGTCTTCAGCTAGCAAGGACACGGTAGTCAGGTCAGGTGCTTCAGCAGCCGGGGGTTGTGGACAGCTTGGTGGGTACTGGAGGATGTTGCCGATGGCAGTGGCGACCAGGGTCTCTTCAGCCTCTACTACAGGTTCTTCCTCCTCCAGGATTGGTGGCTACCATTTTTCGTGAGCCCACATGGCTCCCACCGCTCCCATCATGGACATCTCCCAGTTACAGATGGCATCCATCTGTACCCGCTGCAGCATTCAGGTCACCCGAACCACCTCCGCCTTCATCTCTTGAGCACTCCAGAATAGAGGGCGCACCAGTGTGGCCCCATGACGGCCAGGGTTTGCCATGGCTGACATCCTGCACCTCAGGTGGTCCCAGTCCGTCCGTCGCATTTGCACTCTAAGATCTGACTCACTTTACATTAGTTTTGTTTTTCCTTCCATACAAGGGGGTGGGTCTGGACTTTAGCGCCACTCTCCTCATGTCAGTTTCGTTTCTTGCTTTTCCCTGCCTGGGAGGGGATGGGCCTTGATTTTCGCGCCACTTTCCCTGCCAGCACACGAAGGGCAGATTTTCTTTAACCCCTTGTTGTTCAATAATGGCGACTGGTCGCAAACTTTTTCAATTAAACAGTCTCTCAAGCACTCAGTCCTTAGGGTGCACAGTACCCAGGTTTTTGGCCTGGGCACAATATCCTGTTTGTGACGCCAAAATGTAGCACCCAGAGGGCAGGGGGAATCAGGCACGCTGTCTCATACCAGAATTACTCGTCACCGGGCTAGTGTGGTCATATGGGATGTCGCGGTGGCCTGATCATGAAGAATGTTTTTTTTCTGACAGCACGGGTGTCATACTGACCCCACTTTGATGTGATCCATGTGACATCAGGGTGACATGTAATAGAGAAAACACGTGTCTTTGAAATAAAATGATTTCCTATACTTACCTGTCTCCAGCTCTGCTGTCTTCGCTGCTGCTGTCACTTACTTTCCGCTCATTATGCTCATGCATTTTCATTGCACCGCGGACCCAAAAGCAGAAATAGCGCTAGAGACAGCATTGCTGAGGGTAGGTGAGTATAGACGTACATGCTGTCCGTGTGCTTTTGTGAAGCCCCACAGGTGTTGTGTCGGTGCATTACCTTCAGGGACTCCACTCAGCTGGATCTGGTCACAGGTAGGAGATCTTCTTCTTGTCGTGACGCCACTCTCAGTATTGCGGCCAGTAGGGACCGCCACTGCAGGTTGAGGGACGCCTGGGGCTGATGGTGAGTGCAGTTAGTTGGAATAGCCTCCTGAGAGTGAGGCAAGCCCCAGGGCCCTGTGTAGGTGCGTAGAACCACAAGGCGCAGAATAACTCCACACAGGCAGAATGTCTTTCAGGGTTTTTACTCACTTCAGGTGGCAGGGTGAGTAACCCGGGCGTAGCTGGGATGAACCAGGCGGGAACCAGGTATCCTTCAGACTGACTTCTGATGGTGACTACCAACTCGCCTTCCTTAGCCCTTGGTGGTTTGGGGTGACCCCGACTTTTAGTCCCTATGGGGGTCACCCAGGGAAGTTGCTGAAGCCTCTCTCCCCTTCGTTTGCCGTTTGCTTGTGGCCTGGACCAGCTCACTCCAGCTGCTTGCCTCCTGTGAGCTATGGGCCCTAACTGTGGCTACGTGGCTGCGGCTTTTGTGGTGTTGTGGTGTGGGCTTTGAGGGCCCCACACCGGCAGGTTTAGCGAGGAAAGGTGGATCTATCCCCGCTCCGGGATCTGCCGCCCGTTTGGGCCTGGTTCTCCCTAGCAGTCTCCTTACTTCCCACTCTGTGCTCTCTCTCTAGCTGGAGATGGGTTTCGGGTAGCCCTCCTAGGTGACCGTTCTCCCCCGTCGGTAGCCACTGCGCGGACGCTGTCAGACTACAGCAGCCCAGGGGAAGGGGTCAGCTCTCCTCGGAGCTCCCTGGACTCTGCTCTGAACCGGCTCACATCTGGGACCTTCACTGCTGCTCCTGTCAGAGCTTCACTTTCCTGCTCCTCACTCCTCCACACTCTGCTGCAGACTCTAGACTGTTTACTCCTCCTCTTTTCCCTTTTGTGCCTGCCTACGCCACCTAGCAACCAGATTCTCTTACCACACTCCTTGAGAGGAGATGGAGGCTTTTGGCCCCCTCCACTATTCCAGTGAAGGTGAAGGCTTTTCCCCCTCCTGGGATCCCCAGGGGTCCTCTCATAGGTACATGTGTGAGACCTGATCACTATGCGCCTGTGTAGTCACACCTCGGTCAGCCTTCTGGATTACCTGTATTGTACTGTCCCCAGCCTGGGTGCAGTACTCAGTGGTGCCTGACCAGGTCAGGGGCGCCACATTCCCCCTTAGTTATCACCAGCACGTCCTCGGGCTGCAAGACAACATTTTAAAATGCATAAAACATTAAAACATGTAAAACATTTTTAAAAGCACCAGGTACCATGCATCACCACCCTCCACCCACAAGTCCGTTAACCCACCCAAAACCCTTTCACGTTGGCCGCGCCTTCAGCCACTTCTGGCAGGATGTAGAGGCGGCTTTCATGGTCTGGTGATCTTCAGGGTATACCTGGCCTGGTGAAGCCGCGCCTTCAGCCACTTCTGGCAGGATCCAGAGGCGGCCTTCACAGTTGGTGCTGACCAGGTACCCTCTTTGTGGTGGAGAGCCAGGCCCCATAAACAGGCATGCTCTCTGGTTGCAGGTAAGCCAAGGCCCTATATACGGACGTGCTCCCTGGTTGCAGACGAGCCAAGCCCCTAAACAGGCTGACTCTGGTGGTGGTGGTGCCCTCTGGTGTAACTATTTACACTGCGAGAGTTTGTGGCTATAGCCAGTTCATAGCCTTAAGGTTCATTTCTCACATGAGTTTATGTGGGCACAGTCTTAAACTTGTAAAACGTTGCAAAACAAACTTTTTCCAAACTGGTAATTTGCTTTACTTTACATGAACTTTATGCAGACTCCTCTTCACCAGGGCTTGGGCCTGTAGGGCTGCGGCACCTGTTGGTTTCTTGATCTCTTTCTTCTTCCGTGTCTGTTTCTTTTTCTTTAGGACATGGTGTTACATCTAGCGCATACCAGCCTCTTTCGCCTTGATGCATGGTAAACTGCACTGTGTCTCCCATCCTTAGGTTTCTTCCAGGATGTCCTCTGGGCAAATTAGCTCTGACGTCTCTCCTATTGACAAAAATGCCTTCTTTGATACCAGGTGCAACTATGAACCCGTATCCTGACTTTAGGCTGAAGTCCTCCACAATTCCTCTACAAAGGGGTCCTCTGACCTGTGCTTTGGCTCTTCTCAGGTACCGTTTTTCTTCTAGGTCTCTGGCCGTGACTTCTCTCTGCTCTGGGGATGGCGGTGCAGGGAAAGACTGGGTTCTACTGCGGCGCTGTGTCTTGCGGGCTGGATTCTGCGAAGTGCAGCTTACAAGCTCCCAGGTGGGGCGGTTGGGCAGGTCTTCTTCAGCAGGAGGTGTCAGGTCTTCCTCGTCCCAGCGGGAATATGGCAGCATCTCCGGCTCTGGGACTAGCACTGCTGCTGGCTCCGGGGGCAACTCCTCAACTTCTTGCCCTCCTCTCCCCCTTAGTTCTTCTGAGCACTCCTTTGGTGGCAGTGCTGGGGATGGACTTTCTTCAGCAGGCCCAGGCAGGGGACTCTTTGGCGTGGTTGCTGCAGGGGTTGCCGGAATCCTCTTGGGGGTGTGCGGAGGGAGCATGTACTGGTCCACCAACCATTGTGGAAACTTGACCTCCATGTCAGCCTTCAGCTGCCAGTATGCGGGGTCCTCCCCCAGCGTGGGCTTTCCAGCAGGGACCTCTTTGGACTGGGGAGCGGTGTCTGCTCTGGCCTTGCAGGCCGGGGTAAGTGGTGATGCAATCTCTTGGCGGGCCGCGCCCTGTATGGCGGCGGCCTGGTCTTGGCGGGCCGCGCTCGGCATGGCGGCGGCCTGGTCTTGGCGGGCCGCGCCCTGTATGGCGGCGGCCTGGTCTTGGCGGGCCGCGCCCTGTATGGCGGCGGCCTGGTCTTGGCGGGCCGCGCCCTGTATGGCGGCGGCCTGGTCTTGGCGGGCCGTGCCCTGTATGGCGGCGGCCTGGATCGGCGTCGCAGCTGCGATGGGATCTGTGCAGGCTGGGCTGGGCGTCGCTGCAGGGACCGGGTCTTGGTGGGCCGAGCAGGGCATCGCTGCGGCGGCCGGGGCTTGGCGGGCCGAGCAGGGCATCGCTGCGGCGGCCGGGGCTTGACGGGCCGAGCAGGGCATCGCTGCGGCGGCCGGGGCTTGACGGGCCGAGCAGGGCATCGCTGCGGCGGCCTGGGCTTGGCGGGCCGCACCTGGCGTGGCTGCGGCCTGGCTCAGCGTCGCCGCGCCGGGCGCCTCTTCAGGGACCGCGGGCGTGGCAGCAGGGGTCGGGGCATCCGGGCCGGCAGGGGTAATACTGGACTCACCCATCGGTGGCAGCATCGGGGTCTGAGTCGTCGCCGTCCGGTCTGGCACTCGTCGTGCGGTTCCCCTCTCATAGGCCTGAACCGCGGCAGCCATCTCCAGAAGTTCCATGCGTTCTTCTCTGATCTGCTCCACGACCCGGGTCTCCAGTCGGTCGCAGAACTGGGCCAGCTCCCGATACCACCAGGCAGCGGAGCCTGGTTCTGGGTTTCTGCGTTCAGACGCCATTTCCTCTGCGCCTTCTTCTGCACGATTTCCCAGCAGTGGACTCGTCGCTGCCTCCAGTAGCAGGCTCTTCAGTTTCTGCTCTGCCTCTTTCAGCAGCTCCTCTCCCAGCAGCAGGCTTCTGGCTCCCTTTCTGTCCCGACGTCTCTGGACGCTTCCGCTCTCTTCACAAGCGAGGTCAGGACTCTGCAGGGGATCTCTGGGTAGCCACACCTCTTCGTGGGCGGTAACTTCTTCCAGCGCGGGCTGCTGTTGTTTTTCAGCGCGCTTTTCATGGTGGCAATATGGCGGCGCTTCCAATTTTTCAAGCGGACCGCCCAGGCACATGGTCACCTGTCTGAACAGGTCTAGTCCTTATCCTGTTCGTGACGCCAGATGTGAAGCCCCACAGGTGTTGTGTCGGTGCATTACCTTCAGGGACTCCACTCAGCTGGATCTTGTCACAGGTAGGAGATCTTCTTCTTGTCGTGACGCCACTCTCAGTATTGCGGCCAGTAGGGACCGCCACTGCAGGTTGAGGGACGCCTGGGGCTGATGGTGAGTGCAGTTAGTTGGAATAGCCTCCTGAGAGTGAGGCAAGCCCCAGGGCCCTGTGTAGGTGCGTAGAACCACAAGGCGCAGAATAACTCCACACAGGCAGAATGTCTTTCAGGGTTTTTACTCACTTCAGGTGGCAGGGTGAGTAACCCGGGCGTAGCTGGGATGAACCAGGCGGGAACCAGGTATCCTTCAGGCTGACTTCTGATGGTGACTACCAACTCGCCTTCCTTAGCCCTTGGTGGTTTGGGGTGACCCCGACTTTTAGTCCCTATGGGGGTCACCCAGGGAAGTTGCTGAAGCCTCTCTCCCCTTCGTTTGCCGTTTGCTTGTGGCCTGGACCAGCTCACTCCAGCTGCTTGCCTCCTGTGAGCTATGGGCCCTAACTGTGGCTACGTGGCTGCGGCTTTTGTGGTGTTGTGGTGTGGGCTTTGAGGGCCCCACACCGGCAGGTTTAGCGAGGAAAGGTGGATCTAACCCCGCTCCGGGATCTGCCGCCCGTTTGGGCCTGGTTCTCCCTAGCAGTCTCCTTACTTCCCACTCTGTGCTCTCTCTCTAGCTGGAGATGGGTTTCGGGTAGCCCTCCTAGGTGACCGTTCTCCCCCGTCGGTAGCCACTGCGCGGACGCTGTCAGACTACAGCAGCCCAGGGGAAGGGGTCAGCTCTCCTCGGAGCTCCCTGGACTCTGCTCTGAACCGGCTCACATCTGGGACCTTCACTGCTGCTCCTGTCAGAGCTTCACTTTCCTGCTCCTCACTCCTCCACACTCTGCTGCAGACTCTAGACTGTTTACTCCTCCTTCTCTTTTCCCTTTTGTGCCTGCCTACGCCACCTAGCAACCAGATTCTCTTACCACACCCCTTGAGAGGAGATGGAGGCTTTTGGCCCCCTCCACTATTCCAGTGAAGGTGAAGGCTTTTCCCCCTCCTGGGATCCCCAGGGGTCCTCTCATAGGTACATGTGTGAGACCTGATCACTATGCGCCTGTGTAGTCACACCTCGGTCAGCCTTCTGGATTACCTGTATTGTACTGTCCCCAGCCTGGGTGCAGTACTCAGTGGTGCCTGACCAGGTCAGGGGCGCCACACTTTCACAGATAGCACACTGACAGTACATGCTGATCACACACATAGAACACGCACCCACACCACGGACTGTCAAAAACATGCAGTTTTATTACGGAAGTGTGAATGGGGCCTAAGTGGTGAAACCAGAATTCCAAAAGTGTTCTTAAACACTTCAGACAATATCTTTTGACATTGTGCTTATATTACAATATACTCGCTAGAGGTTATGCACTTTTATGTTTAGGTTCCCTTATCAGAAATGTTCAAATGTATACGGTACATCTGCTAGTGTCTCTTCATATAGTTTGTTTCCCTATAAAATGAAGAATTGTGTCAAAATGTTGTGGATTTCATAACTTTGAGTTAGGCTTTGATAGAAAATGTCTAATTAAACTTTTGCACTTCTTTCTTGAGTATTTGAAAAATAAAGATCATTTCCAAGAATTGTTCCTTCAAGGCCAATATATGCACAGAATGTACAGTACAAACAAATCATCAAATGTTATGTAACTCGTGTTCTTGTTTTTTAACTATATTTGTTCAGTTAATCACAAAATTCTGGAACCTTTAGTCAATTAGTCACATAAACAATCACGGACATGAACTCTTGCAGGAAGAAAAATAGGTTTTATTTTTTCAGGTTTTTTTCAATCTGCTTAGTTAACATTTTTTTTCCACTGGCCTCCAGCCTGAAAAAATTAACACAGAACAGCACATTCTCCATGTTACAACAAAATTATCCATTCAGCCTCCTAATTGTTTGCAGCCCCTCTTTCCTTCCTTTATGTATAAAACAAACTTTTGTTAATGTTTTTCCTATATGTATGGTGGGGTTTGCAGAAATTCAGTGACGTATGACACAAGGAGTAGATGACGAAGGATGAAGGAGATGAAATGTTTAGTCGTGATCTATGGGAATCCTGAATTTTTAGCTCTTAAGCGGGCATTACACGCTACGATATTTCTAGCAATTGCTAGCGATATCGTACGCAAAAGCACCTGCCCCGTCATGCATGCGATATCATGTGATCGCTGCCACAGCGAACATTATCGCTACGGCAGCGTCACACGCACTTACCTGTTCGGCGGCATCGCTGTGACTGCCGAACAATCCCTCCCTCAAGGGGGAGGTGTGTTCGGCTTCACGGTGACGTTACTAAGCGGCCGGCCAATCAAAGCGGAGGGGCGGGGATGAGCGGGACGAACATCCTGCCCACCTTCTTCCTTCCTCATTGCGGGCGGGACGCAGGTATGGTGAGGTTCCTTCCTCCTGCGGTGTCACACACAGCGATGTGTGCTGCCGCAGGAATGAGGAACAACATCTTTAAACAACCATTAACAATTTTTGGTTTTAGGACGACCTCTCCATGGTGAACGATTTTCACCACTTTGGAGGACGTTTAAGGTCGCTGGTAAGTGTTACACGCTGCGATACCATTAATGACGCCGGATGTGCGTCACTAACGACGTGACCCCGACGATAAAACATTAACGATATCGTAGCGTGTAAAGCCCCCTTTACGCTCATGGAAGTATTACAACATAATTTTCTACAAAATGGTAATTGTTCTCCTGCATAGGTACATGAGGTTTCTCCTCTACCGCTATATGTATTAAATTTCATAATGAGGGATATGGAGTTTTTTTTCTCTTGAATAAAGTAAACATCTGACAAAAAAATAATAATATGCTAAATTAGACGCCATGTGGATGGAAAAATATTTCAAGTATTCTAGTTCATTCGATCTCTTATGAAAATATGGAGATTATATAGCTCAATGCTAAAAGAAAATAGACATCATCTCCTTGGCAATGAGAAATTAGTGTCAATGATATTTTAAAAACCATTCTTGCATTTACAGTCCAATACTAGTTTAATTATCAGTGTTGAATCCTCACTAGCAATCTCCAGCAAATCTGCCAGATTTGACCTTAGGATAACATTTAGTGATGGGCGGAGCCGGACTCCACCTGTGACCGCAAATCACCTGAGTTATGTCACTGCTGATCACGCAGCTCACTCAGTTTCTGCCTGAAGCTCATAGTAGGCAGTCATGTTATATGGCAGCTCGTTATGAATTCAGGTGTAGCAGAGCTGGAATCGTAGTGGGACCTCGGGTGGATTGCGTCGGACCTTCAGGAGTCTTTAGGGGCTAATAAAGTGGTGAAAGAGGGTGCTTTTTTGCCTTTTATTTCAAATAAAGGATTTTTTAGATGTTTGTGTTTATTTCTTTTCACTTACAGATTAGTAATGGGGGCTCATAGATGCCTCCCATTACTAATCTAAGGTATACAATTTTAGGATTTTTTGGCTTAGAATCTTAGCATATTGACATGTTTCTTTATGTTTTTCAGATATGCCTCGTTCGCAGTAATGAAGCTGATAGCTTTTGCTACATATACAAAGAAGTGACCATGAATATGCAATATCTATACTTCTAGCCACATTCTATGTAGATTGCATCCAGCCTTGCTCAATACACTTGTATTGAGAGAGGTCAGGCCCATCTAGTTGGCACGTGACAGCATGTACGCAAATCACATATCTGTAGTCCTGCGGCTGTGGCTTCCAGCGCCGACACTGGAGAATCCTGACAGAACACAGAGACTGCAAACTTAGAATATCTCCTTTAACAAATATTATTTCATTTTCATATATTTGGCAACAAACTTTGCATAAATCCATAGTACAGGCAAATATAAGATATTTTATAATATATCTTATCAGAAAATGATGTCAATATGTCTATTTCTCTGCTTATTATGCAACTTTGTATCTCAATTGCCTTCTAAACTCATCATTCACCTTGGAGGAGAAATATAAACGTTAATGCTTATGAGCAACTGTCACATGTAAGATCTGTTCCAATGTGACCGGGATGTTTACTCACCAGACAAGCCTGTCTATTACACACAGTCCAAACACACTGCACTCCTTAAAAATGTTCTTTTCTCATGGGAATCAAAGAATCAATGTTGCTAAAGTTATCATTGAATATCCATAGCCTTTCCTTTCCTCTATGATATATTTTGTTTACCATCTTTTACATATATATTATATATATATATATATATATATATATATATATATATATATAGATATATATATATAGATATATATATACACATACACACACACAGTACAGACCAAAAGTTTGGACACACCTTCTCACTCAAAGAGTTTTCTTTATTTTCATGACTCTGAAAATTGTAGTTTCACATTGAAGGCATCACAACTATGAATTAACACATGTGGAATGAAATACTTAACAACAAAGTGTGAAACAACTGAAAATATGTCTTATATTCTAGGTTCTTCAAAGTAGCCACCTTTTGCTTTGATTACTGCTTTGCACACTCTTGGCATTGTCTTGATGAGCTTCAAAAGGTAGTCACTGGAAATGGTCTTCCAACAGTCTTAAAGGAGTTGCCAGAAATGCTTAGCACTTGTTGGCCCTTTTGCCTTCTCTCTGCAGTCCAGCTCACCCCAAACCATCTCGATTGGGTTCAGGTCTGGTGACTGTGGAGGCCAGGTCATCTGGCATAGCACCCAATCACTCTCCTTCTTAGTCAAATAGCCCTTACACAGCCTCGAGGTGTGTTTGGGGTCATTGTACTATTGAAAAATAAATGATGGTCCAACTAAACGCAAACCGGATGGAATACATGCCGCTGCAAGATGCTGTGGTAGCCATGCTGGTTCAGTATGCTTTCAATTTTTAATAAATCCCCCAACAGTGTCACCAGCAAAGCACCCCCACACTATGACACCTCCTCCTCCATGCTTCACGGTGTGAACCAGGCATGTAGAGTCCATCCGTTCACCTTTTCTGCGTCGCACAAAGACACAGTGGTTGGATCCAAAGATCTCAGATTTGGACTCATCAGACCAAAGCACAGATTTCCACTGGTCTAATGTCCATTCCTTGTGTTCTTTAGCCCAAACAAGTCTGTTCTGCTTGTTGCCTGTCCTTAGCAGTGGTTTTCTAGCAGTTATTTTACCATGAAGGCCTGCTGCACAAAGTCTCCTCTTAACAATTGTTCTAGAGATGTGTCTGCTGCTAGAACTCTGTGTGGCATTGACCTGGTCTCTAATCTGAGCTGCTGTTAACCTGCGATTTCTGAGGCTAGTGACTCGGATAAACTTATCCTCTGCAGCAGAGGTGACTCTTGGTTTTCCTTTCCTGGGGCGGTGCTCATGTGAGCGAGTTTCTTTGTAGCGTTTGATGGTTTTTGCCACTGCACTTGGGGACACTTTCAAAGTTTTCCCAATTTTTCGGACTGACTGACCTTCATTTCTTAAAGTAATGATGGCTACTCGTTTTTCTTTACTTAGCTGCTTTTTTCTTGCCATAATACAAATTCTAACAGTCTATTCAGTGGGACTATCAGCTGTGTATCCACCAGACTTCTGTACAACACAACTGATGGTCCCAACCCCATTTATAAGGCAAGAAATCCCAATTATTAAACCTGACAGGGCACACCGGTGAAGTAAAAACCATTTCCGGTGACTACCTCTTGAAGCTCATCAAGAGAATGCCAAGAGGGTGCAAAGCAGTAATCAAAGCAAAAGGTGGCTACTTTGAAGAACCTAGAATATAAGACATATTTTCAGTTGTTTCACACTTTTTTTTTAAGTATTTCATTCCACATGTGTTAATTCATAGTTTTGATGCCTTCAATGTGAATCTACAATTTTCAGAGTCATGAAAATAAAGAAAACTCTTTGAATGAGAAGGTGTGTCGAAACGTTTGGTCTGTGCTGTATATATTTCTGGAGAACATATTTTTCACTAATTACTTCATCAAACCCTCACCTTTCTAAACATGGCAAAGGTGATTGTACCGAACCCTTAAACCAAAGCACTGAAAATTCTAACTGGTGTTTATTACGGATGCATAGGCATTCTGTTCACCATAAGGTGCCTAGATTTTCTGTAGGATACCTTTGTATTAGAGTTGAGCGAGTACCTAACTATTCGTACTCACTCTACTCATAACGAGTACTGTCTAATACTCTCGTATTCATTCCAAATAGCATGTGCAATGCAAGTCAATGAGGAATACTCGCAATGTAACGAGTAACCCGAATTCTGCACTATTCGTGCAAGTAGTGAATAGTGCGGAATTTGGGTTACTCGATACTTTGTGAGTTTTTCACCATTGACTTGAATTGCACATGCTATTCGGAATGTACACGCGAGTATTAGACAGTGCTCGTTATGAGTAGAGCGAGTACGAATAGTTAGGTACTCACTCAACTCTACTTTGTATCCATCCAGCAGTTATTTTGCTTTTCCTCCCATTCTAGGAGTCAAATGGAGCTGAAATAAGGATCAGAATTTGGTAGAATAGTAGAAGAGAAGGCACAGAAACACGAGAACCTTTTGCTGCTTTATGATATAGTGATGGACATTCCAGATATTTTACTGAGTTGGATCCTAAGAGAAAAAAGCCCCCTAATGGCGATTCATTAGATATTATGGCCAACCCCTCACAAAGCTGGGATTCAACATAATTCTTGAGGAGGACTGTACGGAGATGCCTGTAGCGGAGCATATGATCCACATTGCAGTTTGAAAGGGCAGGCACCATAAAGGAGGATGAGGCCCCATTGCCTGGAGGCACTGCTATAGAAATATAAACAATGTAGACAAGGCTAAGGCTATGTGCACACGTTGCTTTTTTTCATGCTTTTTTTTCATGCATTTTTCTTTGCAGATTTTAATAAATACCGCAGGGAAATGCATGCCAGCAAAATCTATGAGAATCCTGACTTGCTGTGCAAATGCTGCTTCCTGTTTTTATGCAGATTTTCCAAAAATAAAAGAAGCAGCATGTCATTTTTTTCTACTTTTTTTCTGCTTTTCTATAATCCCCTGCAATGCTTTATCACTACAGGTTATTATATCACAGCACTTAGCCTCACACACCATACACCATACATACAGAAGGCATGGCTCTCTCTACCGAGCTCCATTATCAAGAGCGGCAAGAATACACAGGTAAAGATTGCATGTAATCCCCACATGACTGTATAATTTATTTGTCAAAGTTTTGTCAAAGCGAAATATCGGGAAGTATCAAAAACAGAGCAGCTTTATTTTATACACGACATTCCAAAAAGAGACAAAAAACGCAACGTTAAAAACCAGAGAAGAATGCAAATGATCTAATTTAGCTAGGTGCAAAAATGCTGCAGAAAATCAACATCAAAAACTCACCAATGGGGATATTTATTATTTAGAATTTATAACAGTTCTTATCCTTATATTTAAGGCCTCTTTCACACGTCCGTGTCTTCGGCACGTGTTTGGTCCATTTCCTCACGTACCGGAGACACGGGCACACGTAGACCCATTTAAATCAATGGGTCTGCGCTCACGTGTGTATTCTGCCATGGACCATGTGTATGTGTGGAGCATACGTGTGCCCGTGTGCTCCACACCTAGACATGTCCGTTTTTCTCCGGCATCATGGGTGTCACACAGAACGCAAACGGACCACACGGCGGTGTTCCGTGTGACACGTGCCGGAGAAAACACACGTCTGAGCAAATAATAAAAAAAATTTACTCACCTTCTCCAGCGCTGCTGTCTCTGCCGCTGCTGTCACTTGCTTCTGACTGCCGCTCATTATGCTCATCGCATATTCCCTTCACTGCAGCCGGAAGCAGCAGCAGCGGGGAGTCGGCAGGACCGAAGACCGAAGATCAGCACCACGGACAGCAAAGCCAGGGACAGGTGAGTAAAAAGTTCTCGTTCTCCGTGTGTTATCATGGATAACACACGGAGAACACACGTGTGCCATAAACACGGCTCACGGAGGGCAAAACACACCTTTGACACGTCCGTGAAAAACGTGCGTGGATTTTCACGGACGTGTGAAAGAGGCCTAAAGGAGGTATCTGGGACTTTGCTTCTTTTCTTGTGTGATGCTAAGAACTTAAAAAATTGTTTAAAAGAACTGAGAGTCCTCAGTGGTTGATAACTTTTAATGGATAACTGAAAAGATGGTAATATATAACAAGCTTTTGAGACTACTCAGTGGTCTTGAAAGCTTGCTATATATTACCATCTTTTCAGTTAGCCATTAAAAGGTATCAACCATTGAGGACTCTCAGTTCTTTTAAACAATTTTTTTATCTCTACTGGGTAACACGGTACAAAGATATATTTTATCTGCTAAGAATTAAAGGACTCTGCCCGGTGAGGATCTTTGCTCGCTCAGGCGGTGAATTTTTTGGCTTCATTTTACCTTGTGTCAACTGAGCAGTTTCCACTCTGCTTTATCCATGGAGCATCACTGCCAACATCATGCCGATTCGGTTAAAAATTGCTGTGGAAGAGAGAGCGCAATAGGGTATTACCCGGTAGGGATATGGGACACAAAGGGATCACGATACACTCACCTTTTTCAGGTTGTGAAAGTCACAACCCCTGTGTAACACATTCAGTTGTGGTATCAGCTGCAGCCCTGAAGTGTAGGATATGTAGTAAGTCGTAGGTAGAAATCGGGTATATACCGCGCTGATACTCAATGCTATGGTAATATAATTCCGTTATTGTTCGTACAGGTCTACGCATTTCAGACATCCATCTCCTTCCTCAGCACATCAAAGATCAAAGGAACAATATTGTTCCATGGATGTGCTGAGGAAGGAGACGGATGTCTCTGAAATACATAGACGTGTACGAACAATAAAGAGATTATACTAATATACCATTGAATCAAAAACAAACATGAAGCATAATCTGCTGATGGTGTCTATCAAGGAAAATACGGATAATCATCTGTGTATATGTATAGGTGTTTGTGCTGACTTATATACTGTCACGGCCGGGCGGTCGGGCAGACCCAGGAGGTGGATCCACTGGACCGAACTCGAAGATGGTGGTAGGGAGTCCGGCAGCTGAAGCACTGATGGGCAGCAGAACAGTCCGTGCAAGTGAAGGCAGCGGAGGAGTCCCTGGGACCACGGAGTCACAGATGGTAGTCCTGGTGACGTAGCTCAGGTTCGGAAGCCGAGATGATATCAGGCGGGGTCCGGAACCTCAGGAGCGAGATGACGGGTCACCGCAGGGATCCGAGATGGTACGGACTGTCAGATGGCAGACGGACAGTGTGCGGGGTTCAGGATACGGCTGACTGGATGGCGAGGCAGGTACGGCTCTACAAAGAGAGATAGGTGAGTACAGGCACATAAACACCAGGAGACCTGACTCCTAGCTCAGGGAACACGAAGATCAGGCCCCGCCCCCTTGGACAATAACCCCCTTTATACCCAGTACCTGTTCAACCTCATTTCCTGTTAATGGACGCTGGCCCTTTAAGAAAGGGTCAGTGACCGCGCGCGCGCCCTAACGCGCATGCGCGCCGCCCGGGTGCCAGAAGCCAGGGAAGGAGGCTGAGAGGAGGACGCAGGAGAGCCGGCCAGGTCCTGGGAAGCCGTCGGGCGCCGGGATCGGGGACCAGGGGGCCTGGGACGGACGGAATTCGGGGGCTGAGGAGCGGGCAGCGTGGCAGGTGAGCCGGGGAGCGGGGGTGAGGACCCGGGGAGCGTGACAGTACCCCCCCCCCCCACGCCCCCCACCCCGCAACCGGGACATGAAGGCACGGATAAGAGGAGTGCCCACGTTCTCCCTGGGCTCCCAAGACCTATCCTCAGGACCATACCCTTCCCAGTCCACCAGGAAGAACTGCCGACCTCGAACAGTCTTCATGGCCACGATATCCCTTACCGCATAGATGTCGTCATCGGCAATAGGTGGAGGGGCCGGACTGGCAGCATCGGAGAAGGGACCAAGGATAACCGGCTTGAGCAGGGAGACGTGGAATGAGTTGGGTATCCTCATCGTGGCCGGGAGCTGTAGCTTGTAGGAAACCTCATTGATCTTGCTGAGGACTTTAAACGGCCCAATGTAGCGAGGACCCAGCTTGTATGATGGTATCTTCAGGCGGACGTACTGGGAAGCAAGCCAGACGAGGTCTCCAGGAGAGAAACACGGAGGGTCCAGACGTCTCTTGTCGGCGTGTCTTTTCATCCGCAGGGAAGCACGCCCAAGGGACGATTTGACAGAGTCCCAAATGTTTGCAAAGTCACGGGCTACTGTATCTGCAGCAGGGACATCCGAAGAGGGGGATACAGGCAATGGGATGGAAGGCTGAAGCCCGTAAACAACATGGAAGGGAGAGCTGGAGGACGACTCACTGAAGTGGTGGTTGTGGGAGAATTCAGCCCAAGGTAGAAGGGCGGACCAGTCGTCATGATGGGCATTGACGTAGTGACGTAAGAAAGAGGTCAAGATTTGATTGACCCTCTCTACCTGGCCATTAGACTGAGGATGGTATGCAGATGAAAAGTCCAGAGTCACTCCCAGATGGTTACAGAGAGCCCTCCAGAAGCGGGAAGTGAACTGAGTTCCTCTGTCTGATACGATGTGTAATGGAAAGCCATGCAAGCGGAAGATGTGTTGTATATAGGCGTCCGCGAGTTCCTGAGCAGAGGGCAGTCCAGCCATAGGGACGAAATGGGCCATTTTAGAGAACCGATCCACCACGACCCATATGACTGTGTGTCCGGATGACAATGGCAAGTCCGTAATAAAGTCCATAGCTATGTGTTGCCACGGAACTGAGGGTATCGGTAGAGGCAGAAGACGGCCATAGGGCAGGTGTTTGGGCGTCTTGTTCCTGGCACAAGAGGAGCAGGCAGAGACAAAGGCGGCGATGTCAGTGCGAAGGGATGGCCACCAGTAATGGCGTACAATCGCACCCCATGTTCTCTTCTGGCCTGCATGGCCGGCTGTTTTTGAGGCATGACCCCAGTGTAACACTTTTAGCCTGTCGGTCTCCGAGACATAGGTCTTCCCGGGTGGTATTTGGGCCAGAGTGACGGGAGCCACCGGAACAATCTTGCTAGGAGGGATGATAGGTTGGGTAGTCTCTTCCTCCTGCTCCATGGGCATGAGGGACCTAGACAAGGCATCGGCGCGTACATTCTTGTCCGCGGGTCGGAAGTGGAGCTGGAAGTCAAACTTGGCAAAGAATAAGGACCACCTGGCTTGCCGTGGGTTCAGTCGCTGAGCGGACCGCAGGTATTCCAGGTTCTTGTGGTCCGTGTAGATGGTCACGGGGTACACTGCTCCTTCCAGGAGGTAACGCCACTCCTCCAGAGCTAGTTTGACCGCCAATAATTCTCGGTCACCGATGGTGTAATTCCGTTCAGGTGCTGAGAAGCTCTTAGAAAAGAAACCGCAAGTCACCATCTTCCCGGAGGAGGATTTTTGCATGAGCACTGCTCCGGCTCCTGAGGAGGAGGCATCCACCTCCAAGGTGAACTGGCGGTTTAACTCCGGTCGGTGGAGTACAGGAGAGGAGGCGAAAGCTCGCTTCAAAGAGCAAAACGCGGCGTCGGCCGCAGGTGACCAGTCCTTTGGTTTAGCCTCCTTTTTGGTCAAAGCGGAGAGAGGAGCAGTCAGGGTGGAGAAGTGCGGGATAAACTGGCGGTAGTAGTTGGCGAATCCCAGGAACCGTTGGATTGCCTTCAGTCCAGAAGGAGGAGGCCAGTTGAGTATGGAGGAGACCTTCTTTGGATCCATCTGCAACCCAGTACCCGAGATGATGTATCCCAGGAAAGGAAGAGAAGACTGCTCAAAGACGCACTTCTCATATTTGGCGTAGAGACGATTCTCTCTCAGTCTTTGTAGAACCAGCTTTACGTTCTCTCTGTGGGTCTGGAGGTCCGGAGAGAAGACAAGGATGTCATCCAGATAAACTACTACACAGAGGTAGAGGAGGTCCCGGAAAATGTCGTTCACCAGTTCTTGGAATACGGCAGGAGCGTTACACAGACCGAAGGGCATCACGCAGTATTCGTAGTGCCCGTCGCGAGTATTAAATGCGGTCTTCCATTCGTCCCCAGAGCGGATACGAACTAGGTTGTAGGCACCCCGAAGATCCAGTTTGGTGAACACACGGGCTCCTCTGAGCCGGTCGAACAATTCGGGGATGAGCGGTAGGGGGTACTTGTTTTTTATGGTGATCTGATTCAAGCCCCGGTAGTCAATGCATGGGCGAAGGTCACCCTCTTTCTTCTTAACGAAGAAGAAGCCTGCTCCCGCAGGAGAGGAGGATCTCCGGATGAATCCCTTTGCCAGGCTTTCCGTGATGTATGTGGACATGGCCCTGGTTTCAGCTGGAGACAACGGATATATCCGTCCTCGAGGTGGTGTTGTTCCTGGGAGCAGGTCGATGGCGCAATCGTAGGGACGGTGTGGCGGAAGTACCTCAGACTCCTTCTTGTCAAAAACGTCCGCGAAGGACCAATAGGCCGAGGGCAGTTCCGGTAGGTTCTCTGGAGCCGGGGGACGTCGGATTGGTTGTAGGGACTTTAGACATCTCTCATGACAGGCAGAGCCCCAACGAGTGATTTCGCCAGTACCCCAGCTGACTGATGGTTCGTGTGTCCGCAACCAAGGAAGTCCCAGCAGGATTTGATGGGACATGTGTGGAAGGACGTAGAGAGCGATGTTCTCGGTGTGCAGAGCACCTATACGCAATTCCACCGGCTTGGTGATCCAGGAGATGGTATCAGAGAGGGGTCTCCCATCCACCGAGGCAATCACTAGGGGCTTATCGAGTGGAGTAACAGGCAGCTGGTACTTGTCCACCGTGGCCTGCTGGATAAAATTGCCTGCTGCTCCGGAGTCGAGGTATGCCTCAGCCGTGAAGCGCGTCTCTCCTGTTGACACTTGTACCGTCCACATAACTGGGTCTGAGAGAGTCCCAGCACCTAGGGTGGCCTCTCCTACCAACCCTAGGCTTTGGAGTTTCCCGGCCTTTCCGGACAGGAGCGTAAGAGATGAGTGCCCTCTCCGCAGTAAAAGCAGAGGCCTTTGGCGAGCCGCTCTGCTCTACGTTGGTCAGACTGTCGTACTCGGTCAACCTGCATGGGCTCGTGGACAGGAATCCCAGCTGTTGATGAGTGAGGCACAGAGGACTTCTGTGGAGGAGGGGAGTGCCGTACTGCACGTCTCTCACGATACAGCTCTTTGGAGCGTTCCTGGAAACGAATGTCCACTCGAGTGGCTAGGGCAATCAGGGCATCTAGGGTGGAGGGCACGTCACGACCCGCCAACTCATCCTTGATGCGACTCGAGAGTCCTTCCCAGAAGGCGGCTGTCAGGGCCTCATTATTCCACCCGAGTTCAGAAGCCAAAGTACGGAAACGGATGGCATATTGGCCCACCGTCAGTGTTCCTTGACGTAGGCGGAGGAGGGATGAAGCAGACGCAGAGGCGCGTCCCGGCTCGTCGAAGGTGCTGCGAAAGGCCTGCAGGAAGTCTTGAAGGTTCTTGGTCATGGGGTCCTCCTTCTCCCACAAGGGGTTCATCCACGCCAGCGCCTCGCCCTCCAGATGAGACATTATAAAGGCGACCTTGGCTTGGTCAGAGGCGAACAGATGTGGCAGCTGCGTGAAATGAAGGGAACACTGGTTTATGAAGCCCCTGCAGGTCTTGGGATCTCCAGCATAACGAGGTGGTGACGCCAAACGGAGACGGGAAGCATCTGAAGAGGCTGCCACTGGTGCGGGAGCCATGGCTTGCCTAGCTGGGGACCTGGGTGCCGCAGGCGTCATTGATGCTTGTAACGTGTACAGGCGGGTGTCCACGGAGGTCATAAATTGCAACATGCGGGTCTGGACTTCATGCTGACGTTGGAGTTCCTCTTGCAAGGCCGCTAGTGCTGCAGCGGGATCCATGGCCTGATCTTACTGTCACGGCCGGGCGGTCGGGCAGACCCAGGAGGTGGATCCACTGGACCGAACTCGAAGATGGTGGTAGGGAGTCCGGCAGCTGAAGCACTGATGGGCAGCAGAACAGTCCGTGCAAGTGAAGGCAGCGGAGGAGTCCCTGGGACCACGGAGTCACAGATGGTAGTCCTGGTGACGTAGCTCAGGTTCGGAAGCCGAGATGATATCAGGCGGGGTCCGGAACCTCAGGAGCGAGATGACGGGTCACCGCAGGGATCCGAGATGGTACGGACTGTCAGATGGCAGACGGACAGTGTGCGGGGTTCAGGATACGGCTGACTGGATGGCGAGGCAGGTACGGCTCTACAAAGAGAGATAGGTGAGTACAGGCACATAAACACCAGGAGACCTGACTCCTAGCTCAGGGAACACGAAGATCAGGCCCCGCCCCCTTGGACAATAACCCCCTTTATACCCAGTACCTGTTCAACCTCATTTCCTGTTAATGGACGCTGGCCCTTTAAGAAAGGGTCAGTGACCGCGCGCGCGCCCTAACGCGCATGCGCGCCGCCCGGGTGCCAGAAGCCAGGGAAGGAGGCTGAGAGGAGGACGCAGGAGAGCCGGCCAGGTCCTGGGAAGCCGTCGGGCGCCGGGATCGGGGACCAGGGGGCCTGGGACGGACGGAATTCGGGGGCTGAGGAGCGGGCAGCGTGGCAGGTGAGCCGGGGAGCGGGGGTGAGGACCCGGGGAGCGTGACATATACTCATACATTGTGTCCTATAGTACTACCGTAATGGATCCCTATAATATAATCTTTATTTATCAGATGGCATCCATTGAGGCAGTGAGCCATGATTTAATTGGCTAAACTAATCTAAGATTTTTGCTGCAATAATTTAGGTTACCTAAAGTGGGGGTGTGCATGCCGGGTCTAGCCTCTAAAAAAAGAAGGCCTCCTCTATAGTCTATCCTTCCTCCCCTTTTCCTAGACTGACCAGGTCTGGATGCCTGTGAATAAAGTCTGCTGGGGAGTATTTTCTGAGGGGAGTAATAGGGTGAGTCACCTTTGGAGTGAGGGAATTACTAGTTAGGGGAAGAACTTGAGGTGGTATTTATTTATATCTCCATATCCCCCCCCCCCTCCCTTATTCTGTGTATCAAGGTATTTTGGAACTTCTGTGCACATCCCGGTACCAAACCTTTACAAGTGGGTGTTTTTTTGATCTGATTTTATTCTATAAACAATAAAATAAATTATTGGGGTATTTTTTCCTTTTTTTTTGTAATTTTGATGACCCCTATGGATATTTATAATAGTGTATTTGTTTAACAATTATTTCTTTTTTACTTTACAAAAGTCATAAACATTTATTTATTCAACACCCATTAAAAACACCTAAACAAAATCATTTGAAAAAAAACAATAATGGAGGAATTTTGACCATTAGCCTATTGATAAGACAGGTGAGGGGATACACTGCTCAAAATTTTTAGATTTATAAAATATATTAAAATGTATAAATCGAGCAACACCCCAACACCCTCCCCAGTAATTAAATATATTGCACTAATGGAACCAATATATATGAGAAGACTCTGTATAACACTTTATTAAATACCCAACAAATCAATTAATTTATAGATTCTATTCCCACTTTTCAATAAATACTCTGTAAAAATATAACATGACATATATAGATAATTAATTATAAAGTAAAAAATAAATAGGGGGAAAAAAATTCCAATAATATATAAGGGGAATAAGTATTCAATATATCAATACACAAAAATCTGGCTACTATAAATATATGATGAGGTCGGCCAGTTAATATATATAATAATTGTGCTTAAAAACCATTCCAACTATTTGAGTGCAAATCCTATAGATGTAAAATAGGCAACAAAAATGTACCTATTAAACCAAAGGATATACCCAGGTTACACCCAATTCTGACATAGGCCAGCTACCTACAACCAGAGGCTCAAATCTCTCACAATATCAATTCAATCAATCCGTGCAATACTTACATAGTACAGATTCAAAAAACTCACCAAACACCTCGACGAACGTTTCAAGGAAACCGTTTCATCAGGAGGTAGCCACCGGTAGCCACAGAATCACTGGTAGGAGCGGTTCATTTTCGCTCTGAGTATCAGAGATTGGTGCCAGGCTGAACAAGCAGGTGGTTAGTAACTACCTTCCTGTCAGTTCTTAACTCCATATGAAAAAATAAGAAGACCCCCGGATAATCCCTTTTAATTTTTCAAACGAGTGATTCATCGGTCTTAAATAAACATTGTTTTGTAATACAAAACAAATGTAAAGATCTTCCAGATTCCCATCTGGGTTTTGTGCTGTCAACATTTGACTCTTGCAGCTTTTTATATAAGCTTTGAGATTGTTCGCTGGAAGGTCTTTTAGTTTTATCAACAAAATAAAAGTATGCAGTTCAAACCTAATTATTTGCAGTAGAGATAGCAAAGTCTTGTAGCATCTAATTCATGATTGATCCTTACCACCCACAAGGAGACTGTCAGACTCCCAATTTTTGGCTGCCCTGCCTAAGGGCTTTACTACAAAAGACCCACTTCCTTCCAATGGGCACTTCAGGTTTACAGGCCCTCATGCACGTCTCTATCCAGGGACAACGTGGAGCCTCCCAATTTTTGGCTGCCCTGCCTAAGGGCTATACTACAAAAGACCCACTTCCTTCCAATGGGCACTTCATGTTTACAGGCCCTCATGCACGTCTCTATCCAGGGACAACGTGGAGCCTCCCAATTTTTGGCTGCCCTGCCTAAGGGCTATACTACAAAAGACCCACTTCCTTCCAATGGGCACTTCAGGTTTACAGGCCCTCATGCACGTCTCTATCCAGGGACAACGTGGAGCCTCCCAATTTTTGGCTGCCCTGCCTAAGGGCTATACTACAAAAGACCCACTTCCTTCCAATGGGCACTTCAGGTTTACAGGCCCTCATGCACGTCTCTATCCAGGGACAACGTGGAGACTCCCAATTTTTGGCTGCCCTGCCTAAGGGCTATACTACAAAAGACCCACTTCCTTCCAATGGGCACTTCAGGTTTACAGGCCCTCATGCACGTCTCTATCCAGGGACAACGTGGAGCCTCCCAATTTTTGGCTGCCCTGCCTAAGGGCTATACTACAAAAGACCCACTTCCTTCCAATGGGCACTTCAGGTTTACAGGCCCTCATGCACGTCTCTATCCAGGGACAACGTGGAGCCTCCCAATTTTTGGCTGCCCTGCCTAAGGGCTATACTACAAAAGACCCACTTCCTTCCAATGGGGAATTCAGGTTTACAGGCCCTCATGCACGTCTCTATCCAGGGACAACGTGGAGCCTCCCAATTTTTGGCTGCCCTGCCTAAGGGCTATACTACAAAAGACCCACTTCCTTCCAATGGGCACTTCAGGTTTACAGGCCCTCATGCACGTCTCTATCCAGGGACAACGTGGAGCCTCCCAATTTTTGGCTGCCCTGCCTAAGGGCTATACTACAAAAGACCCACTTCCTTCCAATGGGCACTTCAGGTTTACAGGCCCTCATGCACGTCTCTATCCAGGGACAACGTGGAGCCTCCCAATTTTTGGCTGCCCTGCCTAAGGGCTATACTACAAAAGACCCACTTCCTTCCAATGGGCACTTCAGGTTTACAGGCCCTCATGCACGTCTCTATCCAGGGACAACGTGGAGCCTCCCAATTTTTGGCTGCCCTGCCTAAGGGCTATACTACAAAAGACCCACTTCCTTCCAATGGGCACTTCAGGTTTACAGGCCCTGATGCACGTCTCTATCCAGGGACAACGTGGAGCCTCCCAATTTTTGGCTGCCCTGCCTAAGGGCTATACTACAAAAGACCCACTTCCTTCCAATGGGCACTTCAGGTTTACAGGCCCTCATGCACGTCTCTATCCAGGGACAACGTGGAGCCTCCCAATTTTTGGCTGCCCTGCCTAAGGGCTATACTACAAAAGACCCACTTCCTTCCAATGGGCACTTCAGGTTTACAGGCCCTCATGCACGTCTCTATCCAGGGACAACGTGGAGCCTCCCAATTTTTGGCTGCCCTGCCTAAGGGCTATACTACAAAAGACCCACTTCCTTCCAATGGGCACTTCAGGTTTACAGGCCCTCATGCACGTCTCTATCCAGGGACAACATGGAGACTCCCAATTTTTGGCTGCCCTGCCTAAGGGCTTTACTACAAAAGACCCACTTCCTTCCAATGGGCACTTCAGGTTTACAGGCCCTCATGCACGTCTCTATCCAGGGACAACGTGGAGCCTCCCAATTTTTGGCTGCCCTGCCTAAGGGCTATACTACAAAAGACCCACTTCCTTCCAATGGGCACTTCATGTTTACAGGCCCTCATGCACGTCTCTATCCAGGGACAACGTGGAGCCTCCCAATTTTTGGCTGCCCTGCCTAAGGGCTATACTACAAAAGACCCACTTCCTTCCAATGGGCACTTCAGGTTTACAGGCCCTCATGCACGTCTCTATCCAGGGACAACGTGGAGCCTCCCAATTTTTGGCTGCCCTGCCTAAGGGCTATACTACAAAAGACCCACTTCCTTCCAATGGGCACTTCAGGTTTACAGGCCCTCATGCACGTCTCTATCCAGGGACAACGTGGAGCCTCCCAATTTTTGGCTGCCCTGCCTAAGGGCTATACTACAAAAGACCCACTTCCTTCCAATGGGCACTTCAGGTTTACAGGCCCTCATGCACGTCTCTATCCAGGGACAACGTGGAGCCTCCCAATTTTTGGCTGCCCTGCCTAAGGGCTATACTACAAAAGACCCACTTCCTTCCAATGGGCACTTCAGGTTTACAGGCCCTCATGCACGTCTCTATCCAGGGACAACGTGGAGCCTCCCAATTTTTGGCTGCCCTGCCTAAGGGCTATACTACAAAAGACCCACTTCCTTCCAATGGGCACTTCAGGTTTACAGGCCCTCATGCACGTCTCTATCCAGGGACAACGTGGAGCCTCCCAATTTTTGGCTGCCCTGCCTAAGGGCTATACTACAAAAGACCCACTTCCTTCCAATGGGCACTTCAGGTTTACAGGCCCTCATGCACGTCTCTATCCAGGGACAACGTGGAGCCTCCCAATTTTTGGCTGCCCTGCCTAAGGGCTATACTACAAAAGACCCACTTCCTTCCAATGGGCACTTCAGGTTTACAGGCCCTCATGCACGTCTCTATCCAGGGACAACGTGGAGCCTCCCAATTTTTGGCTGCCCTGCCTAAGGGCTATACTACAAAAGACCCACTTCCTTCCAATGGGCACTTCAGGTTTACAGGCCCTCATGCACGTCTCTATCCAGGGACAACATGGAGACTCCCAATTTTTGGCTGCCCTGCCTAAGGGCTTTACTACAAAAGACCCACTTCCTTCCAATGGGCACTTCAGGTTTACAGGCCCTCATGCACGTCTCTATCCAGGGACAACGTGGAGCCTCCCAATTTTTGGCTGCCCTGCCTAAGGGCTATACTACAAAAGACCCACTTCCTTCCAATGGGCACTTCATGTTTACAGGCCCTCATGCACGTCTCTATCCAGGGACAACGTGGAGCCTCCCAATTTTTGGCTGCCCTGCCTAAGGGCTATACTACAAAAGACCCACTTCCTTCCAATGGGCACTTCAGGTTTACAGGCCCTCATGCACGTCTCTATCCAGGGACAACGTGGAGCCTCCCAATTTTTGGCTGCCCTGCCTAAGGGCTATACTACAAAAGACCCACTTCCTTCCAATGGGCACTTCAGGTTTACAGGCCCTCATGCACGTCTCTATCCAGGGACAACGTGGAGACTCCAATTTTTGGCTGCCCTGCCTAAGGGCTATACTACAAAAGACCCACTTCCTTCCAATGGGCACTTCAGGTTTACAGGCCCTCATGCACGTCTCTATCCAGGGACAACGTGGAGCCTCCCAATTTTTGGCTGCCCTGCCTAAGGGCTATACTACAAAAGACCCACTTCCTTCCAATGGGCACTTCAGGTTTACAGGCCCTCATGCACGTCTCTATCCAGGGACAACGTGGAGCCTCCCAATTTTTGGCTGCCCTGCCTAAGGGCTATACTACAAAAGACCCCACTTCCTTCCAATGGGCACTTCAGGTTTACAGGCCCTCATGCACGTCTCTATCCAGGGACAACGTGGAGCCTCCAATTTTTGGCTGCCCTGCCTAAGGGCTATACTACAAAAGACCCACTTCCTTCCAATGGGCACTTCAGGTTTACAGGCCCTCATGCACGTCTCTATCCAGGGACAACGTGGAGCCTCCCAATTTTGGCTGCCCCTGCCTAAGGGCTATACTACAAAAGACCCACTTCCTTCCAATGGGCACTTCAGGTTTACAGGCCCTCATGCACGTCTCTATCCAGGGACAACGTGGAGCCTCCCAATTTTTGGCTGCCCTGCCTAAGGGCTATACTACAAAAGACCCACTTCCTTCCAATGGGCACTTCAGGTTTACAGGCCCTCATGCACGTCTCTATCCAGGGACAACGTGGAGCCTCCCAATTTTTGGCTGCCCTGCCTAAGGGCTATACTACAAAAGACCCACTTCCTTCCAATGGGCACTTCAGGTTTACAGGCCCTCATGCACGTCTCTATCCAGGGACAACGTGGAGCCTCCCAATTTTGGCTGCCCTGCCTAAGGGCTATACTACAAAAGACCCACTTCCTTCCAATGGGCACTTCAGGTTTACAGGCCCTCATGCACGTCTCTATCCAGGGACAACGTGGAGCCTCCCAATTTTTGGCTGCCCTGCCTAAGGGCTATACTACAAAAGACCCACTTCCTTCCAATGGGCACTTCAGGTTTACAGGCCCTCATGCACGTCTCTATCCAGGGACAACGTGGAGCCTCCCAATTTTTGGCTGCCCTGCCTAAGGGCTATACTACAAAAGACCCACTTCCTTCCAATGGGCACTTCAGGTTTACAGGCCCTCATGCACGTCTCTATCCAGGGACAACGTGGAGCCTCCCAATTTTTGGCTGCCCTGCCTAAGGGCTATACTACAAAAGACCCACTTCCTTCCAATGGGCACTTCAGGTTTACAGGCCCTCATGCACGTCTCTATCCAGGGACAAACGTGGAGCCTCCCAATTTTTGGCTGCCCTGCCTAAGGGCTATACTACAAAAGACCCACTTCCTTCCAATGGGCACTTCAGGTTTACAGGCCCTCATGCACGTCTCTATCCAGGGACAACGTGGAGCCTCCCAATTTTTGGCTGCCCTGCCTAAGGGCTATACTACAAAAGACCCACTTCCTTCCAATGGGCACTTCAGGTTTACAGGCCCTCATGCACGTCTCTATCCAGGGACAACGTGGAGCCTCCCAATTTTTGGCTGCCCTGCCTAAGGGCTATACTACAAAAGACCCACTTCCCTTCCAATGGGCACTTCAGGTTTACAGGCCCTCATGCACGTCTCTATCCAGGGACAACGTGGAGCCTCCCAATTTTTGGCTGCCCTGCCTAAGGGCTATACTACAAAAGACCCCACTTCCTTCCAATGGGCACTTCAGGTTTACAGGCCCCTCATGCACGTCTCTATCCAGGGACAACGTGGAGCCTCCCAATTTTTGGCTGCCCTGCCTAAGGGCTATACTACAAAAGACCCACTTCCTTCCAATGGGCACTTCAGGTTTACAGGCCCTCATGCACGTCTCTATCCAGGGACAACGTGGAGCCTCCCAATTTTTGGCTGCCCTGCCTAAGGGCTATACTACAAAAGACCCACTTCCTTCCAATGGGCACTTCAGGTTTACAGGCCCTCATGCACGTCTCTATCCAGGGACAACGTGGAGCCTCCCAATTTTTGGCTGCCCTGCCTAAGGGCTATACTACAAAAGACCCACTTCCTTCCAATGGGCACTTCAGGTTTACAGGCCCTCATGCACGTCTCTATCCAGGGACAACGTGGAGCCTCCCAATTTTTGGCTGCCCTGCCTAAGGGCTATACTACAAAAGACCCACTTCCTTCCAATGGGCACTTCAGGTTTACAGGCCCTCATGCACGTCTCTATCCAGGGACAACGTGGAGCCTCCCAATTTTTGGCTGCCCTGCCTAAGGGCTATACTACAAAAGACCCACTTCCTTCCAATGGGGCACTTCAGGTTTACAGGCCCTCATGCACGTCTCTATCCAGGGACAACGTGGAGCCTCCCAATTTTTGGCTGCCCTGCCTAAGGGCTATACTACAAAAGACCCACTTCCTTCCAATGGGCACTTCAGGTTTACAGGCCCTCATGCACGTCTCTATCCAGGGACAACGTGGAGCCTCCCAATTTTTGGCTGCCCTGCCTAAGGGCTATACTACAAAAGACCCACTTCCTTCCAATGGGCACTTCAGGTTTACAGGCCCTCATGCACGTCTCTATCCAGGGACAACGTGGAGCCTCCCAATTTTTGGCTGCCCTGCCTAAGGGCTATACTACAAAAGACCCACTTCCTTCCAATGGGCACTTCAGGTTTACAGGCCCTCATGCACGTCTCTATCCAGGGACAACGTGGAGCCTCCCAATTTTTGGCTGCCCTGCCTAAGGGCTATACTACAAAAGACCCACTTCCTTCCAATGGGCACTTCAGGTTTACAGGCCCTCATGCACGTCTCTATCCAGGGACAAACGTGGAGCCTCCCAATTTTTGGCTGCCCTGCCTAAGGGCTATACTACAAAAGACCCACTTCCTTCCAATGGGCACTTCAGGTTTACAGGCCCTCATGCACGTCTCTATCCAGGGACAACGTGGAGCCTCCCAATTTTTGGCTGCCCTGCCTAAGGGCTATACTACAAAAGACCCACTTCCTTCCAATGGGCACTTCAGGTTTACAGGCCCTCATGCACGTCTCTATCCAGGGACAACGTGGAGCCTCCCAATTTTTGGCTGCCCTGCCTAAGGGCTATACTACAAAAGACCCACTTCCTTCCAATGGGCACTTCAGGTTTACAGGCCCTCATGCACGTCTCTATCCAGGGACAACGTGGAGCCTCCCAATTTTTGGCTGCCCTGCCTAAGGGCTATACTACAAAAGACCCACTTCCTTCCAATGGGCACTTCAGGTTTACAGGCCCTCATGCACTGTCTCTATCCAGGGACAACGTGGAGCCTCCCAATTTTTGGCTGCCCTGCCTAAGGGCTATACTACAAAAGACCCACTTCCTTCCAATGGGCACTTCAGGTTTACAGGCCCTCATGCACGTCTCTATCCAGGGACAACGTGGAGCCTCCCAATTTTTGGCTGCCCTGCCTAAGGGCTATACTACAAAAGACCCACTTCCTTCCAATGGGCACTTCAGGTTTACAGGCCCTCATGCACGTCTCTATCCAGGGACAACGTGGAGCCTCCCAATTTTTGGCTGCCCCTGCCTAAGGGCTATACTACAAAAGACCCACTTCCTTCCAATGGGCACTTCAGGTTTACAGGCCCTCATGCACGTCTCTATCCAGGGACAACGTGGAGCCTCCCAATTTTTGGCTGCCCTGCCTAAGGGCTATACTACAAAAGACCCACTTCCTTCCAATGGGCACTTCAGGTTTACAGGCCCTCATGCACGTCTCTATCCAGGGACAACGTGGAGCCTCCCAATTTTTGGCTGCCCTGCCTAAGGGCTATACTACAAAAGACCCACTTCCTTCCAATGGGCACTTCAGGTTTACAGGCCCTCATGCACGTCTCTATCCAGGGACAACGTGGAGCCTCCCAATTTTGGCTGCCCTGCCTAAGGGCTATACTACAAAAGACCCACTTCCTTCCAATGGGCACTTCAGGTTTACAGGCCCTCATGCACGTCTCTATCCAGGGACAACGTGGAGCCTCCCAATTTTTGGCTGCCCTGCCTAAGGGCTATACTACAAAAGACCCACTTCCTTCCAATGGGCACTTCAGGTTTACAGGCCCTCATGCACGTCTCTATCCAGGGACAACGTGGAGCCTCCCAATTTTTGGCTGCCCTGCCTAAGGGCTATACTACAAAAGACCCACTTCCTTCCAATGGGCACTTCAGGTTTACAGGCCCTCATGCACGTCTCTATCCAGGGACAACGTGGAGCCTCCCAATTTTTGGCTGCCCTGCCTAAGGGCTATACTACAAAAGACCCACTTCCTTCCAATGGGCACTTCAGGTTTACAGGCCCTCATGCACGTCTCTATCCAGGGACAACGTGGAGCCTCCCAATTTTTGGCTGCCCTGCCTAAGGGCTATACTACAAAAGACCCACTTCCTTCCAATGGGCACTTCAGGTTTACAGGCCCTCATGCACGTCTCTATCCAGGGACAACGTGGAGCCTCCCAATTTTTGGCTGCCCTGCCTAAGGGCTATACTACAAAAGACCCACTTCCTTCCAATGGGCACTTCAGGTTTACAGGCCCTCATGCACGTCTCTATCCAGGGACAACGTGGAGCCTCCCAATTTTTGGCTGCCCTGCCTAAGGGCTATACTACAAAAGACCCACTTCCTTCCAATGGGCACTTCAGGTTTACAGGCCCTCATGCACGTCTCTATCCAGGGACAACGTGGAGCCTCCCAATTTTTGGCTGCCCTGCCTAAGGGCTATACTACAAAAGACCCACTTCCTTCCAATGGGCACTTCAGGTTTACAGGCCCTCATGCACGTCTCTATCCAGGGACAACGTGGAGCCTCCCAATTTTTGGCTGCCCTGCCTAAGGGCTATACTACAAAAGACCCACTTCCTTCCAATGGGCACTTCAGGTTTACAGGCCCTCATGCACGTCTCTATCCAGGGACAACGTGGAGCCTCCCAATTTTTGGCTGCCCTGCCTAAGGGCTATACTACAAAAGACCCACTTCCTTCCAATGGGCACTTCAGGTTTACAGGCCCTCATGCACGTCTCTATCCAGGGACAACGTGGAGCCTCCCAATTTTTGGCTGCCCTGCCTAAGGGCTATACTACAAAAGACCCACTTCCTTCCAATGGGCACTTCAGGTTTACAGGCCCTCATGCACGTCTCTATCCAGGGACAACGTGGAGCCTCCCAATTTTTGGCTGCCCTGCCTAAGGGCTATACTACAAAAGACCCACTTCCTTCCAATGGGCACTTCAGGTTTACAGGCCCTCATGCACGTCTCTATCCAGGGACAACGTGGAGCCTCCCAAATTTTTGGCTGCCCCTGCCTAAGGGCTATACTACAAAAGACCCACTTCCTTCCAATGGGCACTTCAGGTTTACAGGCCCTCATGCACGTCTCTATCCAGGGACAACGTGGAGCCTCCCAATTTTTGGCTGCCCTGCCTAAGGGCTATACTACAAAAGACCCACTTCCTTCCAATGGGCACTTCAGGTTTACAGGCCCTCATGCACGTCTCTATCCAGGGACAACGTGGAGCCTCCCAATTTTTGGCTGCCCTGCCTAAGGGCTATACTACAAAAGACCCACTTCCTTCCAATGGGCACTTCAGGTTTACAGGCCCTCATGCACGTCTCTATCCAGGGACAACGTGGAGCCTCCCAATTTTTGGCTGCCCTGCCTAAGGGCTATACTACAAAAGACCCACTTCCTTCCAATGGGCACTTCAGGTTTACAGGCCCTCATGCACGTCTCTATCCAGGGACAACGTGGAGCCTCCCAATTTTTGGCTGCCCTGCCTAAGGGCTATACTACAAAAGACCCACTTCCTTCCAATGGGCACTTCAGGTTTACAGGCCCTCATGCACGTCTCTATCCAGGGACAACGTGGAGCCTCCCAATTTTTGGCTGCCCTGCCTAAGGGCTATACTACAAAAGACCCACTTCCTTCCAATGGGCACTTCAGGTTTACAGGCCCTCATGCACGTCTCTATCCAGGGACAACGTGGAGCCTCCCAATTTTTGGCTGCCCTGCCTAAGGGCTATACTACAAAAGACCCACTTCCTTCCAATGGGCACTTCAGGTTTACAGGCCCTCATGCACGTCTCTATCCAGGGACAACGTGGAGCCTCCCAATTTTTGGCTGCCCTGCCTAAGGGCTATACTACAAAAGACCCACTTCCTTCCAATGGGCACTTCAGGTTTACAGGCCCTCATGCACGTCTCTATCCAGGGACAACGTGGAGCCTCCCAATTTTTGGCTGCCCTGCCTAAGGGCTATACTACAAAAGACCCACTTCCTTCCAATGGGCACTTCAGGTTTACAGGCCCTCATGCACGTCTCTATCCAGGGACAACGTGGAGCCTCCCAATTTTTGGCTGCCCTGCCTAAGGGCTATACTACAAAAGACCCACTTCCTTCCAATGGGCACTTCAGGTTTACAGGCCCTCATGCACGTCTCTATCCAGGGACAACGTGGAGCCTCCCAATTTTTGGCTGCCCTGCCTAAGGGCTATACTACAAAAGACCCACTTCCTTCCAATGGGCACTTCAGGTTTACAGGCCCTCATGCACGTCTCTATCCAGGGACAACGTGGAGCCTCCCAATTTTTGGCTGCCCTGCCTAAGGGCTATACTACAAAAGACCCACTTCCTTCCAATGGGCACTTCAGGTTTACAGGCCCTCATGCACGTCTCTATCCAGGGACAACGTGGAGCCTCCCAATTTTTGGCTGCCCTGCCTAAGGGCTATACTACAAAAGACCCACTTCCTTCCAATGGGCACTTCAGGTTTACAGGCCCTCATGCACGTCTCTATCCAGGGACAACGTGGAGCCTCCCAATTTTTGGCTGCCCTGCCTAAGGGCTATACTACAAAAGACCACTTCCTTCCAATGGGCACTTCAGGTTTACAGGCCCTCATGCACGTCTCTATCCAGGGACAACGTGGAGCCTCCCAATTTTTGGCTGCCCTGCCTAAGGGCTATACTACAAAAGACCCACTTCCTTCAATGGGCACTTCAGGTTTACAGGCCCTCATGCACGTCTCTATCCAGGGACAACGTGGAGCCTCCCAATTTTTGGCTGCCCTGCCTAAGGGCTATACTACAAAAGACCCACTTCCTTCCAATGGGCACTTCAGGTTTACAGGCCCTCATGCACGTCTCTATCCAGGGACAACGTGGAGCCTCCCAATTTTTGGCTGCCCTGCCTAAGGGCTATACTACAAAAGACCCACTTCCTTCCAATGGGCACTTCAGGTTTACAGGCCCTCATGCACGTCTCTATCCAGGGACAACGTGGAGCCTCCCAATTTTTGGCTGCCCTGCCTAAGGGCTATACTACAAAAGACCCACTTCCTTCCAATGGGCACTTCAGGTTTACAGGCCCTCATGCACGTCTCTATCCAGGGACAACGTGGAGCCTCCCAATTTTTGGCTGCCCTGCCTAAGGGCTATACTACAAAAGACCCACTTCCTTCCAATGGGCACTTCAGGTTTACAGGCCCTCATGCACGTCTCTATCCAGGGACAACGTGGAGCCTCCCAATTTTTGGCTGCCCTGCCTAAGGGCTATACTACAAAAGACCCACTTCCTTCCAATGGGCACTTCAGGTTTACAGGCCCTCATGCACGTCTCTATCCAGGGACAACGTGGAGCCTCCCAATTTTTGGCTGCCCTGCCTAAGGGCTATACTACAAAAGACCCACTTCCTTCCAATGGGCACTTCAGGTTTACAGGCCCTCATGCACGTCTCTATCCAGGGACAACGTGGAGCCTCCCAATTTTTTGGCTGCCCTGCCTAAGGGCTATACTACAAAAGACCCACTTCCTTCCAATGGGCACTTCAGGTTTACAGGCCCTCATGCACGTCTCTATCCAGGGACAACGTGGAGCCTCCCAATTTTTGGCTGCCCTGCCTAAGGGCTATACTACAAAAGACCCACTTCCTTCCAATGGGCACTTCAGGTTTACAGGCCCTCATGCACGTCTCTATCCAGGGACAACGTGGAGCCTCCCAATTTTTGGCTGCCCTGCCTAAGGGCTATACTACAAAAGACCCACTTCCTTCCAATGGGCACTTCAGGTTTACAGGCCCTCATGCACGTCTCTATCCAGGGACAACGTGGAGCCTCCCAATTTTTGGCTGCCCTGCCTAAGGGCTATACTACAAAAGACCCACTTCCTTCCAATGGGCACTTCAGGTTTACAGGCCCTCATGCACGTCTCTATCCAGGGACAACGTGGAGCCTCCCAATTTTTGGCTGCCCTGCCTAAGGGCTATACTACAAAAGACCCACTTCCTTCCAATGGGCACTTCAGGTTTACAGGCCCTCATGCACGTCTCTATCCAGGGACAACGTGGAGCCTCCCAATTTTTGGCTGCCCTGCCTAAGGGCTATACTACAAAAGACCCACTTCCTTCCAATGGGCACTTCAGGTTTACAGGCCCTCATGCACGTCTCTATCCAGGGACAACGTGGAGCCTCCCAATTTTTGGCTGCCCTGCCTAAGGGCTATACTACAAAAGACCCACTTCCTTCCAATGGGCACTTCAGGTTTACAGGCCCTCATGCACGTCTCTATCCAGGGACAACGTGGAGCCTCCCAATTTTTGGCTGCCCTGCCTAAGGGCTATACTACAAAAGACCCACTTCCTTCCAATGGGCACTTCAGGTTTACAGGCCCTCATGCACGTCTCTATCCAGGGACAACGTGGAGCCTCCCAATTTTTGGCTGCCCTGCCTAAGGGCTATACTACAAAAGACCCACTTCCTTCCAATGGGCACTTCAGGTTTACAGGCCCTCATGCACGTCTCTATCCAGGGACAACGTGGAGCCTCCCAATTTTTGGCTGCCCTGCCTAAGGGCTATACTACAAAAGACCCACTTCCTTCCAATGGGCACTTCAGGTTTACAGGCCCTCATGCACGTCTCTATCCAGGGACAACGTGGAGCCTCCCAATTTTTGGCTGCCCTGCCTAAGGGCTATACTACAAAAGACCCACTTCCTTCCAATGGGCACTTCAGGTTTACAGGCCCTCATGCACGTCTCTATCCAGGGACAACGTGGAGCCTCCCAATTTTTGGCTGCCCTGCCTAAGGGCTATACTACAAAAGACCCACTTCCTTCCAATGGGCACTTCAGGTTTACAGGCCCTCATGCACGTCTCTATCCAGGGACAACGTGGAGCCTCCCAATTTTTGGCTGCCCTGCCTAAGGGCTATACTACAAAAGACCCACTTCCTTCCAATGGGCACTTCAGGTTTACAGGCCCTCATGCACGTCTCTATCCAGGGACAACGTGGAGCCTCCCAATTTTTGGCTGCCCTGCCTAAGGGCTATACTACAAAAGACCCACTTCCTTCCAATGGGCACTTCAGGTTTACAGGCCCTCATGCACGTCTCTATCCAGGGACAACGTGGAGCCTCCCAATTTTTGGCTGCCCTGCCTAAGGGCTATACTACAAAAGACCCACTTCCTTCCAATGGGCACTTCAGGTTTACAGGCCCTCATGCACGTCTCTATCCAGGGACAACGTGGAGCCTCCCAATTTTTGGCTGCCCTGCCTAAGGGCTATACTACAAAAGACCCACTTCCTTCCAATGGGCACTTCAGGTTTACAGGCCCTCATGCACGTCTCTATCCAGGGACAACGTGGAGCCTCCCCAATTTTTGGCTGCCCTGCCTAAGGGCTATACTACAAAAGACCCACTTCCTTCCAATGGCACTTCAGGTTTACAGGCCCTCATGCACGTCTCTATCCAGGGACAACGTGGAGCCTCCCAATTTTTGGCTGCCCTGCCTAAGGGGCTATACTACAAAAGACCCACTTCCTTCCAATGGGCACTTCAGGTTTACAGGCCCTCATGCACGTCTCTATCCAGGGACAACGTGGAGCCTCCCAATTTTTTGGCTGCCCTGCCTAAGGGCTATACTACAAAAGACCCACTTCCTTCCAATGGGCACTTCAGGTTTACAGGCCCTCATGCACGTCTCTATCCAGGGACAACGTGGAGCCTCCCAATTTTTGGCTGCCCTGCCTAAGGGCTATACTACAAAAGACCCCACTTCCTTCCAATGGGCACTTCAGGTTTACAGGCCCTCATGCACGTCTCTATCCAGGGACAACGTGGAGCCTCCCAATTTTTGGCTGCCCTGCCTAAGGGCTATACTACAAAAGACCCACTTCCTTCCAATGGGCACTTCAGGTTTACAGGCCCTCATGCACGTCTCTATCCAGGGACAACGTGGAGCCTCCCAATTTTTGGCTGCCCTGCCTAAGGGCTATACTACAAAAGACCCACTTCCTTCCAATGGGGCACTTCAGGTTTACAGGCCCTCATGCACGTCTCTATCCAGGGGACAACGTGGGAGGCCTCCCAATTTTTGGCTGCCCTGCCTAAGGGCTATACTACAAAAGACCCACTTCCTTCCAAATGGGGCACTTCAGGTTTACAGGCCCTCTCATGCAACGTGGAGCCTCCCAATTTTTGGCTGCCCTGCCTAAGGGCTATACTACAAAAGACCCACTTCCTTCCAATGGGCACTTCAGGTTTACAGGCCCTCATGCACGTCTCTATCCAGGGACAACGTGGAGCCTCCCAATTTTTGGCTGCCCTGCCTAAGGGCTATACTACAAAAGACCCACTTCCTTCCAATGGGCACTTCAGGTTTACAGGCCCTCATGCACGTCTCTATCCAGGGACAACGTGGAGCCTCCCAATTTTTGGCTGCCCTGCCTAAGGGCTATACTACAAAAGACCCACTTCCTTCCAATGGGCACTTCAGGTTTACAGGCCCTCATGCACGTCTCTATCCAGGGACAACGTGGAGCCTCCCAATTTTTGGCTGCCCTGCCTAAGGGCTATACTACAAAAGACCCACTTCCTTCCAATGGGCACTTCAGGTTTACAGGCCCTCATGCACGTCTCTATCCAGGGACAACGTGGAGCCTCCCAATTTTTGGCTGCCCTGCCTAAGGGCTATACTACAAAAGACCCACTTCCTTCCAATGGGCACTTCAGGTTTACAGGCCCTCATGCACGTCTCTATCCAGGGACAACGTGGAGCCTCCAATTTTTGGCTGCCCTGCCTAAGGGCTATACTACAAAAGACCCACTTCCTTCCAATGGGCACTTCAGGTTTACAGGCCCTCATG